>NW_028142915.1:1277511-1916267 GCF_977018435.1 Lepisma saccharinum
TATGTCGTTTTTGACCTTATCTGGAACCTCCCATCTGAAAATTTGAAAATTCTTAAAAAATTCGTCGAAAATCTTGATGTCTCCGATCTCTTGTTTTGTACGTTTTTTCCAAGTGTCTTGACATGCAAAGTATTCCTGCAAAGTTTGGTGAAGATCTGAGTATGTAGTTTTTGACCTCATCTGGAACCTCCTATCTGAAAATTTGAAAATTCTTAAAAAATTCGTCCAAAATTTTGATGTCTCCAATCTCTTGTTTTGTACGTTTTTTCCACGTGTCTTGACATCCAATGTATCCCTGCAATGTTTGGTGAAGATCTGAGTATGTAGTTTTTGACCTTATATGGAACCTCCCATCTGAAAATTTGAAAATTCCTAAAAAATCCGTCCAAAATCTTGATGACCCCAATCTCTTGTTTTGTACGTTTTTTCCACGTGTCTTGACATCCAATGTATCCCTGCAAAGTTTGGTGAAGATCTGAGTATGTAGTTTTTGACCTTATATTGAACCTCCCATCTGAAAATTTGAAAATTCTTAAAAAATTCGTCCAAAATCTTGATGTCTCCAATCTCTTGTTTTGTACGTTTTTTCCACGTGTCTTGATATCCAATGTATCCCTGCAAAGTTTGGTGAAGATCTGAGTATGTAGTTTTTGACCTTATATGGAACCTCCTATCTGAAAATTTGAAAATTCTTAAAAAATTCGTCCAAAATCTTGATGTCTCCAATCTCTTGTTTTGTACGTTTTTTCCACGTGTCTCGACCTCCAATGGATCCCTGCAAAGTTTGGTGAAGATCTGAGTATGTAGTTTTTGACCTTATCTGGAACCTCCCATCTGAAAATTTGAAAATTCTTAAAAAATTCGACCAAAATCTTGATGTCTCCAATCTTTTGTTTTGTACGTTTTTTCCACGTGTCTTGACACATAATGTATCCCTGCAAAGTTTGGTGAAGATCTGAGTATGTAGTTTTTGACCTTATCTGGAACCTCCTATCTGAAAATTTGAAAATTCTTAAAAAATTCGTCGAAAATCTTGATGTCTCCAATCTTTTGTTTTGTACGTTTTTTCCACGTGTCTTGACATCCAATGTATCCCTGCAAAGTTTGGTGAAGATCTGAGTATGTAGTTTTTGACCTTATATGGAACCTCCTATCTGAAAATTTGAAAATTCTTAAAAAATTCGTCCAAAATCTTGATGTCTCCAATCTCTTGTTTTGTACGTTTTTTCCACGTGTCTCGACCTCCAATGGATCCCTGCAAAGTTTGGTGAAGATCTGAGTATGTCGTTTTTGACCTTATCTGGAACCTCCCATCTGAAAATTTGAAAATTCTTAAAAAATTCGTCGAAAATCTTGATGTCTCCGATCTCTTGTTTTGTACGTTTTTTCCACGTGTCTTGACATGCAAAGTATTCCTGCAAAGTTTGGTGAAGATCTGAGTATGTAGTTTTTGACCTCATCTGGAACCTCCTATCTGAAAATTTGAAAATTCTTAAAAAATTCGTCCAAAATCTTGATGTCTCCAATCTCTTGTTTTGTACGTTTTTTCCACGTGTCTTGACATCCAATGTATCCCTGCAATGTTTGGTGAAGATCTGAGTATGTAGTTTTTGACCTTATCTGGAACCTCCCATCTGAAAATTTGAAAATTCCTAAAAAATCCGTCCATAATCTTGATGACCCCAATCTCTTGTTTTGTACTTTTTTCCACGTGTCTCGACCTCCAATGTATCCCTGCAAAGTTTGGTGAAGATCTGAGTATGTAGTTTTTGACCTTATATGGAACCTCCTATCTGAAAATTTGAAAATTCTTAAAAAATTCGTCCAAAATCTTGATGTCACCAATCCTATGTTTTGTATGTTTTTTCCACGTGTCTTGACATCCAATGTATCCATGCAAAGTTTGGTGAAGATCTGAGTATGTCGTTTTTGACCTTATCTGGAACCTCCCATCTGAAAATTTGAAAATTCTTAAAAAATTCGTCCAAAATCTTGATGTCTCCAATCTCTTGTTTTGTACGTTTTTTCCACGTGTCTCGACCTCCAATGGATCCCTGCAAAGTTTGGTGAAGATCTGAGTATGTCGTTTTTGACCTTATCTGGAACCTCCCATCTGAAAATTTGAAAATTCTTAAAAAATTCGTCGAAAATCTTGATGTCTCCGATCTCTTGTTTTGTACGTTTTTTCCACGTGTCTTGACATGCAAAGTATTCCTGCAAAGTTTGGTGAAGATCTGAGTATGTAGTTTTTGACCTCATCTGGAACCTCCTATCTGAAAATTTGAAAATTCTTAAAAAATTCGTCCAAAATCTTGATGTCTCCAATATCTTGTTTTGTACGTTTTTTCCACGTGTCTTGACATCCAATGTATCCCTGCAATGTTTGGTGAAGATCTGAGTATGTAGTTTTTGACCTTATCTGGAACCTCCCATCTGAAAATTTGAAAATTCCTAAAAAATCCGTCCAAAATCTTGATGACCCCAATCTCTTGTTTTGTACTTTTTTTCCACGTGTCTCGACCTCCAATGTATCCCTGCAAAGTTTGGTGAAGATCTGAGTATGTAGTTTTTGACCTTATATGGAACCTCCTATCTGAAAATTTGAAAATTCTTAAAAAATTCGTCCAAAATCTTGATGTCACCAATCCTATGTTTTGTATGTTTTTTCCACGTGTCTTGACATCCAATGTATCCATGCAAAGTTTGGTGAAGATCTGAGTATGTCGTTTTTGACCTTATCTGGAACCTCCCATCTGAAAATTTGAAAATTCTTAAAAAATTCGTCCAAAATCTTGATGTCACCAATCCTATGTTTTGTATGTTTTTTCCACGTGTCTTGACATCCAATGTATCCCTGCAAAGTTAGGTGAAGATCTGAGTATGTAGTTTTTGACCTTATATTGAACCTCCCATCTGAAAATTTGAAAATTCTTAAAAAATTCGTCCAAAATCTTGATGTCTCCAATCTCTTGTTTTGTACGTTTTTTCCACGTGTCTTGATATCCAATGTATCCCTGCAAAGTTTGGTGAAGATCTGAGTATGTAGTTTTTGACCTTATATGGAACCTCCTATCTGAAAATTTGAAAATTCTTAAAAAATTCGTCCAAAATTTTGATGTCTCCAATCTCTTGTTTTGTACGTTTTTTCCACGTGTCTTGACATCCAATGTATCCCTGCAATGTTTGGTGAAGATCTGAGTATGTAGTTTTTGACCTTATCTGGAACCTCCCATCTGAAAATTTGAAAATTCCTAAAAAATCCGTGCAAAATCTTGATGACCCCAATCTCTTGTTTTGTACGTTTTTTCCACGTGTCTTGACATCCAATGTATCCATGCAAAGTTTGGTGAAGATCTGAGTATGTCGTTTTTGACCTTATCTGGAACATCCTTTCTGAAAATTTGAAAATTGTTAAAAAATTCGTCCAAAATCTTGATGTCTCCAATCTCTTTTTTGTACGTTTTTTCCACGTGTCTTGACATCCAATGTATCCCTGCAAAGTTTGGTGAAGATCTGAGTATGTAGTTTTTGACCTTATCTGGAACCTCCCATCTGAAAATTTGAAAATTCTTCAAAAATTCGTCCAAAATCTTGATGTCTCCGATCTCTTGTTTTGTACGTTTTTTCCACGTGTCTTGACATGCAAAGTATTCCTGCAAAGTTTGGTGAAGATCTGAGTATGTAGTTTTTGACCTCATCTGGAACCTCCTATCTGAAAATTTGAAAATTCTTAAAAAATTCGTCCAAAATCTTGATGTCTCCAATCTCTTGTTTTGTACGTTTTTTCCACGTGTCTTGACATCCAATGTATCCCTGCAATGTTTGGTGAAGATCTGAGTATGTAGTTTTTGACCTTATCTGGAACCTCCCATCTGAAAATTTGAAAATTCCTAAAAAATCCGTCCAAAATCTTGATGACCCCAATCTCTTGTTTTGTACTTTTTTTCCACGTGTCTCGACCTCCAATGTATCCCTGCAAAGTTTGGTGAAGATCTGAGTATGTAGTTTTTGACCTTATCTGGAACCTCCCATCTGAAAATTTGAAAATTCTTCAAAAATTCGTCGAAAATCTTGATGTCTCCAATCTCTTGTTTTGTACGTTTTTTCCACGTGTCTTGACATCCAATGTATCCCTGCAATGTTTGGTGAAGATCTGAGTATGTAGTTTTTGACCTTATCTGGAACCTCCCATCTGAAAATTTGAAAATTCCTAAAAAATCCGTCCAAAATCTTGATGACCCCAATCTCTTGTTTTGTACTTTTTTTCCACGTGTCTCGACCTCCAATGTATCCCTGCAAAGTTTGGTGAAGATCTGAGTATGTAGTTTTTGACCTTATATGGAACCTCCTATCTGAAAATTTGAAAATTCTTAAAAAATTCGTCCAAAATCTTGATGTCACCAATCCTATGTTTTGTATGTTTTTTCCACGTGTCTTGACATCCAATGTATCCATGCAAAGTTTGGTGAAGATCTGAGTATGTCGTTTTTGACCTTATCTGGAACCTCCCATCTGAAAATTTGAAAATTCTTAAAAAATTCGTCGAAAATCTTGATGTCACCAATCCTATGTTTTGTATGTTTTTTCCACGTGTCTTGACATCCAATGTATCCCTGCAAAGTTTGGTGAAGATCTGAGTATGTAGTTTTTGACCTTATATTGAACCTCCCATCTGAAAATTTGAAAATTCTTAAAAAATTCGTCCAAAATTTTGATGTCTCCAATCTCTTGTTTTGTACGTTTTTTCCACGTGTCTTGACATCCAATGTATCCCTGCAATGTTTGGTGAAGATCTGAGTATGTAGTTTTTGACCTTATCTGGAACCTCCCATCTGAAAATTTGAAAATTCCTAAAAAATCCGTGCAAAATCTTGATGACCCCAATCTCTTGTTTTGTACGTTTTTTCCACGTGTCTTGACATCCAATGTATCCATGCAAAGTTTGGTGAAGATCTGAGTATGTCGTTTTTGACCTTATCTGGAACATCCTTTCTGAAAATTTGAAAATTGTTAAAAAATTCGTCCAAAATCTTGATGTCTCCAATCTCTTTTTTGTACGTTTTTTCCACGTGTCTTGACATCCAATGTATCCCTGCAGAGTTTGGTGAAGATCTGAGTATGTAGTTTTTGACCTTATCTGGAACCTCCCATCTGAAAATTTGAAAATTCTTCAAAAATTCGTCGAAAATCTTGATGTCTCCAATCTCTTGTTTTGTACGTTTTTTCCACGTGTCTTGACATCCAATGTATCCCTGCAATGTTTGGTGGAGATCTGAGTATGTAGTTTTTGACCTTATCTGGGACCTCCTATCAGAAAATTTGAAAATTCTTCAAAAATTCGTCCAAAATCTTGATGTCTCCAATCTCTTGTTTTGTACGTTTTTTCCACGTGTCTCGACCTCCAATTTATCCCTGCAAAGTTTGGTGAAGATCTGAGTATGTCGTTTTTGACCTTATCTGGAACATCCTTTCTGAAAATTTGAAAATTCTTAAAAAATTCGTCGAAAATCTTGATGTCTCCAATCTCTTGTTTTGTACGTTTTTTCCACGTGTCTTGACATCCAATGTATCCCTGCAAAGTTTGGTGAAGATCTGAGTATGTAGTTTTTGACCTTATATGGAACCTCCTTTCTGAAAATTTGAAAATTCTCAAAAAATTCGTCCATAATCTTGATGTCTCCAATCTCTTGTTTTGTACGTTTTTTCCACGTGTCTTGACATCCAATGTATCCCTGCAAAGTTTGGTGAAGATCTGAGTATGTAGTTTTTGACCTTATCTGGAACCTCCCATCTGAAAATTTGAAAATTCTTAAAAAATTCGTCCAAAATCTTGATGTCTCCAATCTCTTGTTTTGTACGTTTTTTCCACGTGTCTTGACATCCAATGTATCCCTGCAAAGTTTGGTGAAGATCTGAGTATGTAGTTTTTGACCTTATCTGGAACCTCCCATCTGAAAATTTGAAAATTCCTAAAAAATCCGTGCAAAATCTTGATGACCCCAATCTCTTGTTTTGTACGTTTTTTCCACGTGTCTTGACATCCAATGTATTCCTGCAATGTTTGGTGAAGATCTGAGTATGTAGTTTTTGACCTTATATGGAACCTCCTATCTGAAAATTTGAAAATTCTTAAAAAATTCGTCGAAAATCTTGATGTCTCCAATCTCTTGTTTTGTACGTTTTTTCCACGTGTCTTGACATGCAAAGTATCCCTGCAACGTTTGGTGAAGATCTGAGTATGTAGTTTTTGACCTTATCTGGAACCTCCTATCTGAAAATTTGAAAATTCTTCAAAAATTCGTCGAAAATCTTGATGTCTCCAATCTCTTGTTTTGTACGTTTTTTCCACGTGTCTTGTCATCCAATGTATTCCTGCAATGTTTGGTGAAGATCTGAGTATGTAGTTTTTGACCTTATATGGAACCTCCTATCTGAAAATTTGAAAATTCTTAAAAAATTCGTCGAAAATCTTGATGTCTCCAATCTCTTGTTTTGTACGTTTTTTCCACGTGTCTTGACATGCAAAGTATCCCTGCAACGTTTGGTGAAGATCTGAGTATGTAGTTTTTGACCTTATCTGGAACCTCCTATCTGAAAATTTGAAAATTCTTAAAAAATTCGTCCAAAATCTTGAAGACCCCAATCTCTTGTTTTGTACGTTTTTTCCACGTGTCTTGACATCCAATGTATCCCTGCAAAGTTTGGTGAAGATCTGAGTATGTAGTTTTTGACCTTATATGGAACCTCCTTTCTGAAAATTTGAGAATTCCTAAAAAATTCGTCCAAAATCTTGATGTCTCCAATCTCTTGTTTTGTACGTTTTTTCCACGTGTCTTGACATCCAATGTATCCATGCAAAGTTTGGTGAAGATCTGAGTATGTCGTTTTTGACCTTATCTGGAACCTCGATCCGAAAATTTGAAAATTATTAAAAAATTCGTCGAAAATCTTGATGTCTCCAATCTCTTGTTTTGTACGTTTTTTCCACGTGTCTTGACATGCAAAGTATCCCTGCAACGTTTGGTGAAGATCTGAGTATGTAGTTTTTGACCTTATCTGGAACCTCCTATCTGAAAATTTGAAAATTCTTCAAAAATTCGTCGAAAATCTTGATGTCTCCAATCTCTTGTTTTGTACGTTTTTTCCACGTGTCTTGACATCCAATGTATTCCTGCAATGTTTGGTGGAGATCTGAGTATGTAGTTTTAGACCTTATCTGGAACCTCCTATCTGAAAATTTGAAAATTCTTCAAAAATTCGTCCAAAATCTTGATGTCTCCAATCTCTTGTTTTGTACGCTTTTTCCACGTGTCTCGACCTCCAATGGATCCCTGCAAAGTTTGGTGAAGATCTGAGTATGTCGTTTTTGACCTTATCTGGAACATCCTTTCTGAAAATTTGAAAATTCTTAAAAAATTCGTCGAAAATCTTGATGTCTCCAATCTCTTGTTTTGTACGTTTTTTCCACGTGTCTTGACATCCAATGTATCCCTGCAAAGTTTGGTGAAGATCTGAGTATGTAGTTTTTGACCTTATATGGAACCTCCTATCTGAAAATTTGAAAATTCTTAAAAAATTCGTCCAAAATCTTGATGTCTCCAATCTCTTGTTTTGTACGTTTTTTCCACGTGTCTCGACCTCCAATGGATCCCTGCAAAGTTTGGTGAAGATCTGAGTATGTCGTTTTTGACCTTATCTGGAACCTCCCATCTGAAAATTTGAAAATTCTTAAAAAATTCGTCGAAAATCTTGATGTCTCCGATCTCTTGTTTTGTACGTTTTTTCCACGTGTCTTGACATGCAAAGTATTCCTGCAAAGTTTGGTGAAGATCTGAGTATGTAGTTTTTGACCTCATCTGGAACCTCCTATCTGAAAATTTGAAAATTCTTAAAAAATTCGTCCAAAATCTTGATGTCTCCAATCTCTTGTTTTGTACGTTTTTTCCACGTGTCTTGACATCCAATGTATCCCTGCAATGTTTGGTGAAGATCTGAGTATGTAGTTTTTGACCTTATCTGGAACCTCCCATCTGAAAATTTGAAAATTCCTAAAAAATCCGTCCAAAATCTTGATGACCCCAATCTCTTGTTTTGTACTTTTTTTCCACGTGTCTCGACCTCCAATGTATCCCTGCAAAGTTTGGTGAAGATCTGAGTATGTAGTTTTTGACCTTATATGGAACCTCCTATCTGAAAATTTGAAAATTCTTAAAAAATTCGTCCAAAATCTTAATGTCACCAATCCTATGTTTTGTATGTTTTTTCCACGTGTCTTGACATCCAATGTATCCATGCAAAGTTTGGTGAAGATCTGAGTATGTCGTTTTTGACCTTATCTGGAACCTCCCATCTGAAAATTTGAAAATTCTTAAAAAATTCGTCGAAAATCTTGATGTCTCCGATCTCTTGTTTTGTACGTTTTTTCCACGTGTCTTGACATGCAAAGTATTCCTGCAAAGTTTGGTGAAGATCTGAGTATGTAGTTTTTGACCTCATCTGGAACCTCCTATCTGAAAATTTGAAAATTCTTAAAAAATTCGTCCAAAATTTTGATGTCTCCAATCTCTTGTTTTGTACGTTTTTTCCACGTGTCTTGACATCCAATGTATCCCTGCAATGTTTGGTGAAGATCTGAGTATGTAGTTTTTGACCTTATCTGGAACCTCCCATCTGAAAATTTGAAAATTCCTAAAAAATCCGTCCAAAATCTTGATGACCCCAATCTCTTGTTTTGTACGTTTTTTCCACGTGTCTTGACATCCAATGTATCCCTGCAAAGTTTGGTGAAGATCTGAGTATGTAGTTTTTGACCTTATCTGGAACCTCCTATCTGAAAATTTGAAAATTCTTAAAAAAATCGTCCAAAATCTTGATGTCTCCAATCTCTTGTTTTGTACGTTTTTTCCACGTGTCTTGATATCCAATGTATCCCTGCAAAGTTTGGTGAAGATCTGAGTATGTAGTTTTTGACCTTATATGGAACCTCCTATCTGAAAATTTGAAAATTCTTAAAAAATTCGTCCAAAATCTTGATGTCTCCAATCTCTTGTTTTGTACGTTTTTTCCACGTGTCTTGACATCCAATGTATCCCTGCAAAGTTTGGTGAAGATCTGAGTATGTAGTTTTTGACCTTATATTGAACCTCCCATCTGAAAATTTGAAAATTCTTAAAAAATTCGTCCAAAATCTTGATGTCTCCAATCTCTTGTTTTGTACGTTTTTTCCACGTGTCTTGATATCCAATGTATCCCTGCAAAGTTTGGTGAAGATCTGAGTATGTAGTTTTTGACCTTATATGGAACCTCCTATCTGAAAATTTGAAAATTCTTAAAAAATTCGTCCAAAATTTTGATGTCTCCAATCTCTTGTTTTGTACGTTTTTTCCACGTGTCTTGACATCCAATGTATCCCTGCAATGTTTGGTGAAGATCTGAGTATGTAGTTTTTGACCTTATCTGGAACCTCCCATCTGAAAATTTGAAAATTCCTAAAAAATCCGTCCAAAATCTTGATGACCCCAATCTCTTGTTTTGTACGTTTTTTCCACGTGTCTTGACATCCAATGTATCCCTGCAAAGTTTGGTGAAGATCTGAGTATGTAGTTTTTGACCTTATATTGAACCTCCCATCTGAAAATTTGAAAATTCTTAAAAAATTCGTCCAAAATCTTGATGTCTCCAATCTCTTGTTTTGTACGTTTTTTCCACGTGTCTTGATATCCAATGTATCCCTGCAAAGTTTGGTGAAGATCTGAGTATGTAGTTTTTGACCTTATATGGAACCTCCTATCTGAAAATTTGAAAATTCTTAAAAAATTCGTCCAAAATCTTGATGTCTCCAATCTCTTGTTTTGTACGTTTTTTCCACGTGTCTCGACCTCCAATGGATCCCTGCAAAGTTTGGTGAAGATCTGAGTATGTAGTTTTTGACCTTATCTGGAACCTCCCATCTGAAAATTTGAAAATTCTTAAAAAATTCGACCAAAATCTTGATGTCTCCAATCTTTTGTTTTGTACGTTTTTTCCACGTGTCTTGACACATAATGTATCCCTGCAAAGTTTGGTGAAGATCTGAGTATGTAGTTTTTGACCTTATCTGGAACCTCCTATCTGAAAATTTGAAAATTCTTAAAAAATTCGTCGAAAATCTTGATGTCTCCAATCTTTTGTTTTGTACGTTTTTTCCACGTGTCTTGACATCCAATGTATCCCTGCAAAGTTTGGTGAAGATCTGAGTATGTAGTTTTTGACCTTATATGGAACCTCCTATCTGAAAATTTGAAAATTCTTAAAAAATTCGTCCAAAATCTTGATGTCTCCAATCTCTTGTTTTGTACGTTTTTTCCACGTGTCTCGACCTCCAATGGATCCCTGCAAAGTTTGGTGAAGATCTGAGTATGTCGTTTTTGACCTTATCTGGAACCTCCCATCTGAAAATTTGAAAATTCTTAAAAAATTCGTCGAAAAACTTGATGTCTCCGATCTCTTGTTTTGTACGTTTTTTCCACGTGTCTTGACATGCAAAGTATTCCTGCAAAGTTTGGTGAAGATCTGAGTATGTAGTTTTTGACCTCATCTCGAACCTCCTATCTGAAAATTTGAAAATTCTTAAAAAATTCGTCCAAAATCTTGATGTCTCCAATCTCTTGTTTTGTACGTTTTTTCCACGTGTCTTGACATCCAATGTATCCCTGCAATGTTTGGTGAAGATCTGAGTATGTAGTTTTTGACCTTATCTGGAACCTCCCATCTGAAAATTTGAAAATTCCTAAAAAATCCGTCCAAAATCTTGATGACCCCAATATCTTGTTTTGTACTTTTTTTCCACGTGTCTCGGCCTCCAATGTATCCCTGCAAAGTTTGGTGAAGATCTGAGTATGTAGTTTTTGACCTTATATGGAACCTCCTATCTGAAAATTTGAAAATTCTTAAAAAATTCGTCCAAAATCTTGATGTCACCAATCCTATGTTTTGTATGTTTTTTCCACGTGTCTTGACATCCAATGTATCCATGCAAAGTTTGGTGAAGATCTGAGTATGTCGTTTTTGACCTTATCTGGAACCTCCCATCTGAAAATTTGAAAATTCTTAAAAAATTCGTCGAAAATCTTGATGTCTCCAATCTCTTGTTTTGTACGTTTTTTCCACGTGTCTCGACCTCCAATGGATCCCTGCAAAGTTTGGTGAAGATCTGAGTATGTCGTTTTTGACCTTATCTGGAACCTCCCATCTGAAAATTTGAAAATTCTTAAAAAATTCGTCGAAAATCTTGATGTCTCCGATCTCTTGTTTTGTACGTTTTTTCCACGTGTCTTGACATGCAAAGTATTCCTGCAAAGTTTGGTGAAGATCTGAGTATGTAGTTTTTGACCTCATCTGGAACCTCCTATCTGAAAATTTGAAAATTCTTAAAAAATTCGTCCAAAATCTTGATGTCTCCAATCTCTTGTTTTGTACGTTTTTTCCACGTGTCTTGACATCCAATGTATCCCTGCAATGTTTGGTGAAGATCTGAGTATGTAGTTTTTGACCTTATCTGGAACCTCCCATCTGAAAATTTGAAAATTCCTAAAAAATCCGTCCAAAATCTTGATGACCCCAATCTCTTGTTTTGTACTTTTTTTCCACGTGTCTCGACCTCCAATGTATCCCTGCAAAGTTTGGTGAAGATCTGAGTATGTAGTTTTTGACCTTATATGGAACCTCCTATCTGAAAATTTGAAAATTCTTAAAAAATTCGTCCAAAATCTTGATGTCACCAATCCTATGTTTTGTATGTTTTTTCCACGTGTCTTGACATCCAATGTATCCATGCAAAGTTTGGTGAAGATCTGAGTATGTCGTTTTTGACCTTATCTGGAACCTCCCATCTGAAAATTTGAAAATTCTTAAAAAATTCGTCGAAAATCTTGATGTCTCCGATCTCTTGTTTTGTACGTTTTTTCCACGTGTCTTGACATGCAAAGTATCCCTGCAACGTTTGGTGAAGATCTGAGTATGTCGTTTTTGACCTTATCTGGAACATCCTTTCTGAAAATTTGAAAATTCTTAAAAAATTCGTCGAAAATCTTGATGTCTCCAATCTCTTGTTTTGTACGTTTTTTCCACGTGTCTTGACATCCAATGTATCCCTGCAAAGTTTGGTGAAGATCTGAGTATGTAGTTTTTGACCTTATATGGAACCTCCTTTCTGAAAATTTGAAAATTCTCAAAAAATTCGTCCATAATCTTGATGTCTCCAATCTCTTGTTTTGTACGTTTTTTCCACGTGTCTTGACATCCAATGTATCCCTGCAAAGTTTGGTGAAGATCTGAGTATGTAGTTTTTGACCTTATCTGGAACCTCCCATCTGAAAATTTGAAAATTCTTAAAAAATTCGTCCAAAATCTTGATGTCTCCAATCTCTTGTTTTGTACGTTTTTTCCACGTGTCTTGACATCCAATGTATCCCTGCAAAGTTTGGTGAAGATCTGAGTATGTAGTTTTTGACCTTATCTGGAACCTCCCATCTGAAAATTTGAAAATTCCTAAAAAATCCGTGCAAAATCTTGATGACCCCAATCTCTTGTTTTGTACGTTTTTTCCACGTGTCTTGACATCCAATGTATTCCTGCAATGTTTGGTGAAGATCTGAGTATGTAGTTTTTGACCTTATATGGAACCTCCTATCTGAAAATTTGAAAATTCTTAAAAAATTCGTCGAAAATCTTGATGTCTCCAATCTCTTGTTTTGTACGTTTTTTCCACGTGTCTTGACATGCAAAGTATCCCTGCAACGTTTGGTGAAGATCTGAGTATGTAGTTTTTGACCTTATCTGGAACCTCCTATCTGAAAATTTGAAAATTCTTCAAAAATTCGTCGAAAATCTTGATGTCTCCAATCTCTTGTTTTGTACGTTTTTTCCACGTGTCTTGACATCCAATGTATTCCTGCAATGTTTGGTGAAGATCTGAGTATGTAGTTTTTGACCTTATATGGAACCTCCTATCTGAAAATTTGAAAATTCTTAAAAAATTCGTCGAAAATCTTGATGTCTCCAATCTCTTGTTTTGTACGTTTTTTCCACGTGTCTTGACATGCAAAGTATCCCTGCAACGTTTGGTGAAGATCTGAGTATGTAGTTTTTGACCTTATCTGGAACCTCCTATCTGAAAATTTGAAAATTCTTAAAAAATTCGTCCAAAATCTTGAAGACCCCAATCTCTTGTTTTGTACGTTTTTTCCACGTGTCTTGACATCCAATGTATCCCTGCAAAGTTTGGTGAAGATCTGAGTATGTAGTTTTTGACCTTATATGGAACCTCCTTTCTGAAAATTTGAGAATTCTTAAAAAATTCGTCCAAAATCTTGATGTCTCCAATCTCTTGTTTTGTACGTTTTTTCCACGTGTCTTGACATCCAATGTATCCATGCAAAGTTTGGTGAAGATCTGAGTATGTCGTTTTTGACCTTATCTGGAACCTCGATCCGAAAATTTGAAAATTATTAAAAAATTCGTCGAAAATCTTGATGTCTCCAATCTCTTGTTTTGTACGTTTTTTCCACGTGTCTTGACATGCAAAGTATCCCTGCAACGTTTGGTGAAGATCTGAGTATGTAGTTTTTGACCTTATCTGGAACCTCCTATCTGAAAATTTGAAAATTCTTCAAAAATTCGTCGAAAATCTTGATGTCTCCAATCTCTTGTTTTGTACGTTTTTTCCACGTGTCTTGACATCCAATGTATTCCTGCAATGTTTGGTGGAGATCTGAGTATGTAGTTTTAGACCTTATCTGGAACCTCCTATCTGAAAATTTGAAAATTCTTCAAAAATTCGTCCAAAATCTTGATGTCTCCAATCTCTTGTTTTGTACGCTTTTTCCACGTGTCTCGACCTCCAATGGATCCCTGCAAAGTTTGGTGAAGATCTGAGTATGTCGTTTTTGACCTTATCTGGAACATCCTTTCTGAAAATTTGAAAATTCTTAAAAAATTCGTCGAAAATCTTGATGTCTCCAATCTCTTGTTTTGTACGTTTTTTCCACGTGTCTTGACATCCAATGTATCCCTGCAAAGTTTGGTGAAGATCTGAGTATGTAGTTTTTGACCTTATATGGAACCTCCTATCTGAAAATTTGAAAATTCTTAAAAAATTCGTCCAAAATCTTGATGTCTCCAATCTCTTGTTTTGTACGTTTTTTCCACGTGTCTCGACCTCCAATGGATCCCTGCAAAGTTTGGTGAAGATCTGAGTATGTCGTTTTTGACCTTATCTGGAACCTCCCATCTGAAAATTTGAAAATTCTTAAAAAATTCGTCGAAAATCTTGATGTCTCCGATCTCTTGTTTTGTACGTTTTTTCCACGTGTCTTGACATGCAAAGTATTCCTGCAAAGTTTGGTGAAGATCTGAGTATGTAGTTTTTGACCTCATCTGGAACCTCCTATCTGAAAATTTGAAAATTCTTAAAAAATTCGTCCAAAATCTTGATGTCTCCAATCTCTTGTTTTGTACGTTTTTTCCACGTGTCTTGACATCCAATGTATCCCTGCAATGTTTGGTGAAGATCTGAGTATGTAGTTTTTGACCTTATCTGGAACCTCCCATCTGAAAATTTGAAAATTCCTAAAAAATCCGTCCAAAATCTTGATGACCCCAATCTCTTGTTTTGTACTTTTTTTCCACGTGTCTCGACCTCCAATGTATCCCTGCAAAGTTTGGTGAAGATCTGAGTATGTAGTTTTTGACCTTATATGGAACCTCCTATCTGAAAATTTGAAAATTCTTAAAAAATTCGTCCAAAATCTTAATGTCACCAATCCTATGTTTTGTATGTTTTTTCCACGTGTCTTGACATCCAATGTATCCATGCAAAGTTTGGTGAAGATCTGAGTATGTCGTTTTTGACCTTATCTGGAACCTCCCATCTGAAAATTTGAAAATTCTTAAAAAATTCGTCGAAAATCTTGATGTCTCCGATCTCTTGTTTTGTACGTTTTTTCCACGTGTCTTGACATGCAAAGTATTCCTGCAAAGTTTGGTGAAGATCTGAGTATGTAGTTTTTGACCTCATCTGGAACCTCCTATCTGAAAATTTGAAAATTCTTAAAAAATTCGTCCAAAATTTTGATGTCTCCAATCTCTTGTTTTGTACGTTTTTTCCACGTGTCTTGACATCCAATGTATCCCTGCAATGTTTGGTGAAGATCTGAGTATGTAGTTTTTGACCTTATCTGGAACCTCCCATCTGAAAATTTGAAAATTCCTAAAAAATCCGTCCAAAATCTTGATGACCCCAATCTCTTGTTTTGTACGTTTTTTCCACGTGTCTTGACATCCAATGTATCCCTGCAAAGTTTGGTGAAGATCTGAGTATGTAGTTTTTGACCTTATCTGGAACCTCCTATCTGAAAATTTGAAAATTCTTAAAAAAATCGTCCAAAATCTTGATGTCTCCAATCTCTTGTTTTGTACGTTTTTTCCACGTGTCTTGATATCCAATGTATCCCTGCAAAGTTTGGTGAAGATCTGAGTATGTAGTTTTTGACCTTATATGGAACCTCCTATCTGAAAATTTGAAAATTCTTAAAAAATTCGTCCAAAATCTTGATGTCTCCAATCTCTTGTTTTGTACGTTTTTTCCACGTGTCTTGACATCCAATGTATCCCTGCAAAGTTTGGTGAAGATCTGAGTATGTAGTTTTTGACCTTATATTGAACCTCCCATCTGAAAATTTGAAAATTCTTAAAAAATTCGTCCAAAATCTTGATGTCTCCAATCTCTTGTTTTGTACGTTTTTTCCACGTGTCTTGATATCCAATGTATCCCTGCAAAGTTTGGTGAAGATCTGAGTATGTAGTTTTTGACCTTATATGGAACCTCCTATCTGAAAATTTGAAAATTCTTAAAAAATTCGTCCAAAATTTTGATGTCTCCAATCTCTTGTTTTGTACGTTTTTTCCACGTGTCTTGACATCCAATGTATCCCTGCAATGTTTGGTGAAGATCTGAGTATGTAGTTTTTGACCTTATCTGGAACCTCCCATCTGAAAATTTGAAAATTCCTAAAAAATCCGTCCAAAATCTTGATGACCCCAATCTCTTGTTTTGTACGTTTTTTCCACGTGTCTTGACATCCAATGTATCCCTGCAAAGTTTGGTGAAGATCTGAGTATGTAGTTTTTGACCTTATATTGAACCTCCCATCTGAAAATTTGAAAATTCTTAAAAAATTCGTCCAAAATCTTGATGTCTCCAATCTCTTGTTTTGTACGTTTTTTCCACGTGTCTTGATATCCAATGTATCCCTGCAAAGTTTGGTGAAGATCTGAGTATGTAGTTTTTGACCTTATATGGAACCTCCTATCTGAAAATTTGAAAATTCTTAAAAAATTCGTCCAAAATCTTGATGTCTCCAATCTCTTGTTTTGTACGTTTTTTCCACGTGTCTCGACCTCCAATGGATCCCTGCAAAGTTTGGTGAAGATCTGAGTATGTAGTTTTTGACCTTATCTGGAACCTCCCATCTGAAAATTTGAAAATTCTTAAAAAATTCGACCAAAATCTTGATGTCTCCAATCTTTTGTTTTGTACGTTTTTTCCACGTGTCTTGACACATAATGTATCCCTGCAAAGTTTGGTGAAGATCTGAGTATGTAGTTTTTGACCTTATCTGGAACCTCCTATCTGAAAATTTGAAAATTCTTAAAAAATTCGTCGAAAATCTTGATGTCTCCAATCTTTTGTTTTGTACGTTTTTTCCACGTGTCTTGACATCCAATGTATCCCTGCAAAGTTTGGTGAAGATCTGAGTATGTAGTTTTTGACCTTATATGGAACCTCCTATCTGAAAATTTGAAAATTCTTAAAAAATTCGTCCAAAATCTTGATGTCTCCAATCTCTTGTTTTGTACGTTTTTTCCACGTGTCTCGACCTCCAATGGATCCCTGCAAAGTTTGGTGAAGATCTGAGTATGTCGTTTTTGACCTTATCTGGAACCTCCCATCTGAAAATTTGAAAATTCTTAAAAAATTCGTCGAAAAACTTGATGTCTCCGATCTCTTGTTTTGTACGTTTTTTCCACGTGTCTTGACATGCAAAGTATTCCTGCAAAGTTTGGTGAAGATCTGAGTATGTAGTTTTTGACCTCATCTCGAACCTCCTATCTGAAAATTTGAAAATTCTTAAAAAATTCGTCCAAAATCTTGATGTCTCCAATCTCTTGTTTTGTACGTTTTTTCCACGTGTCTTGACATCCAATGTATCCCTGCAATGTTTGGTGAAGATCTGAGTATGTAGTTTTTGACCTTATCTGGAACCTCCCATCTGAAAATTTGAAAATTCCTAAAAAATCCGTCCAAAATCTTGATGACCCCAATATCTTGTTTTGTACTTTTTTTCCACGTGTCTCGGCCTCCAATGTATCCCTGCAAAGTTTGGTGAAGATCTGAGTATGTAGTTTTTGACCTTATATGGAACCTCCTATCTGAAAATTTGAAAATTCTTAAAAAATTCGTCCAAAATCTTGATGTCACCAATCCTATGTTTTGTATGTTTTTTCCACGTGTCTTGACATCCAATGTATCCATGCAAAGTTTGGTGAAGATCTGAGTATGTCGTTTTTGACCTTATCTGGAACCTCCCATCTGAAAATTTGAAAATTCTTAAAAAATTCGTCGAAAATCTTGATGTCTCCAATCTCTTGTTTTGTACGTTTTTTCCACGTGTCTCGACCTCCAATGGATCCCTGCAAAGTTTGGTGAAGATCTGAGTATGTCGTTTTTGACCTTATCTGGAACCTCCCATCTGAAAATTTGAAAATTCTTAAAAAATTCGTCGAAAATCTTGATGTCTCCGATCTCTTGTTTTGTACGTTTTTTCCACGTGTCTTGACATGCAAAGTATTCCTGCAAAGTTTGGTGAAGATCTGAGTATGTAGTTTTTGACCTCATCTGGAACCTCCTATCTGAAAATTTGAAAATTCTTAAAAAATTCGTCCAAAATCTTGATGTCTCCAATCTCTTGTTTTGTACGTTTTTTCCACGTGTCTTGACATCCAATGTATCCCTGCAATGTTTGGTGAAGATCTGAGTATGTAGTTTTTGACCTTATCTGGAACCTCCCATCTGAAAATTTGAAAATTCCTAAAAAATCCGTCCAAAATCTTGATGACCCCAATCTCTTGTTTTGTACTTTTTTTCCACGTGTCTCGACCTCCAATGTATCCCTGCAAAGTTTGGTGAAGATCTGAGTATGTAGTTTTTGACCTTATATGGAACCTCCTATCTGAAAATTTGAAAATTCTTAAAAAATTCGTCCAAAATCTTGATGTCACCAATCCTATGTTTTGTATGTTTTTTCCACGTGTCTTGACATCCAATGTATCCATGCAAAGTTTGGTGAAGATCTGAGTATGTCGTTTTTGACCTTATCTGGAACCTCCCATCTGAAAATTTGAAAATTCTTAAAAAATTCGTCGAAAATCTTGATGTCTCCGATCTCTTGTTTTGTACGTTTTTTCCACGTGTCTTGACATGCAAAGTATCCCTGCAACGTTTGGTGAAGATCTGAGTATGTAGTTTTTGACCTTATCTGGAACCTCCTATCTGAAAATTTGAAAATTCTTAAAAAATTCGTCCAAAATCTTGATGTCTCCAATCTCTTGTTTTGTACGTTTTTTCCACGTGTCTTGACATCCAATGTATCCCTGCAATGTTTGGTGAAGATCTGAGTATGTAGTTTTTGACCTTATATGGAGCCTCCTATCTGAAAATTTGAAAATTCTTAAAAAATTCGTCCAAAATCTTGATGTCTCCAATCTCTTGTTTTGTACGTTCTTTCCACGTGTCTTGACATCCAATGTATCCCTGCAATGTTTGGTGAAGATCTGAGTATGTAGTTTTTGACCTTATATGGAACCTCCTATCTGAAAATTTGAAAATTCTTAAAAGAATTTAACAAAATCTTGATGTCCCCAATCCTATGTTTTGTATGTTTTTTCCACGTGTCTTGACATACAATGTATCCCTGCAGAGTTTGGTGAAGATCTGAGTATGTAGTTTTTGACCTTATCTGGAACCTCCCATCTGAAAATTTGAAAATTCCTAAAAAATCCGTCCAAAATCTTGTTGACCCGAATCTCTTGTTTTGTACGTTTTTTCCACGTGTCTTGACATCCAATGTATCCCTGCAAAGTTTGGTGAAGATCTGAGTATGTAGTTTTTGACCTTATCTGGAACCGCATTTCTGAAAATTTGAAAATTTTTAAAAAAATCGTCCAAAATCTTGATGTCTCCAATCTCTTGTTTTGTACGTTTTTTCCACGTGTCTTGACATCCAATGTATCCCTGCAAAGTTTGGTGAAGATCTGAGTATGTAGTTTTTGACCTTATATGGAACCTCCTATCTGAAAATTTGAAAATTCTTAAAAAATTCGTCCAAAATCTTGATGTCTCCAATCTCTTGTTTTGTACGTTTTTTCCACGTGTCTCGACCTCCAATGGATCCCTGCAAAGTTTGGTGAAGATCTGAGTATGTCGTTTTTGACCTTATCTGGAACCTCCCATCTGAAAATTTGAAAATTCTTAAAAAATTCGTCGAAAATCTTGATGTCTCCGATCTCTTGTTTTGTACGTTTTTTCCACGTGTCTTGACATGCAAAGTATTCCTGCAAAGTTTGGTGAAGATCTGAGTATGTAGTTTTTGACCTCATCTGGAACCTCCTATCTGAAAATTTGAAAATTCTTAAAAAATTCGTCCAAAATCTTGATGTCTCCAATCTCTTGTTTTGTACGTTTTTTCCACGTGTCTTGACATCCAATGTATCCCTGCAAAGTTTGGTGAAGATCTGAGTATGTAGTTTTTGACCTTATCTGGAACCTCCTATCTGAAAATTTGAAAATTCTTAAAAAATTCGTCCAAAATCTTGATGTCTCCAATCTCTTGTTTTGTACGTTTTTTCCACGTGTCTTGATATCCAATGTATACCTGCAAAGTTTGGTGAAGATCTGAGTATGTCGTTTTTGACCTTATCTGGAACATCCTTTCTGAAAATTTGAAAATTGTTAAAAAATTCGTCCAAAATCTTGATGTCTCCAATCTCTTTTTTGTACGTTTTTTCCACGTGTCTTGACATCCAATGGATCCCTGCAAAGTTTGGTGAAGATCTGAGTATGTAGTTTTTGACCTTATCTGGAACCTCCCATCTGAAAATTTGAAAATTCTTAAAAAATTCGACCAAAATCTTGATGTCTCCAATCTTTTGTTTTGTACGTTTTTTCCACGTGTCTTGACACATAATGTATCCATGCAAAGTTTGGTGAAGATCTGAGTATGTAGTTTTTGACCTTATATGGAACCTCCTATCTGAAAATTTGAAAATTCTTAAAAAATTCGTCCAAAATCTTGATGTCTCCAATCTCTTGTTTTGTACGTTTTTTCCACGTGTCTTGACATCCAATGTATCCCTGCAAAGTTTGGTGAAGATCTGAGTATGTAGTTTTTGACCTTATCTGGAACCTCCCATCTGAAAATTTGAAAATTCCTAAAAAATCCGTGCAAAATCTTGATGACCCCAATCTCTTGTTTTGTACGTTTTTTCCACGTGTCTTGACATCCAATGTATTCCTGCAATGTTTGGTGAAGATCTGAGTATGTAGTTTTTGACCTTATATGGAACCTCCTATCTGAAAATTTGAAAATTCTTAAAAAATTCGACCAAAATCTTGATGTTCCGAATCCTATGTTTTGTATGTTTTTTCCACGTGTCTTGACATCCAATGTATCCCTGCAAAGTTTGGTGAAGATCTGAGTATGTAGTTTTTGACCTTATATTGAACCTCCCATCTGAAAATTTGAAAATTCTTAAAAAATTCGTCCAAAATCTTGATGACCCCAATCTCTTGTTTTGTACGTTTTTTCCACGTGTCTTGACATCCAAAGTATCCCTGCAAAGTTTGGTGAAGATCTGAGTATGTAGTTTTTGACCTTATATGGAACCTCCTTTCTGAAAATTTGAGAATTCTTAAAAAATTCGTCCAAAATCTTGATGTCTCCAATCTCTTGTTTTGTACGTTTTTTCCACGTGTCTTGACATCCAATGTATCCATGCAAAGTTTGGTGAAGATCTGAGTATGTCGTTTTTGACCTTATCTGGAACCTCCCATCTGAAAATTTGAAAATTCTTAAAAAATTCGTCGACAATCTTGATGTCTCCAATCTTTTGTTTTGTACGTTTTTTCCACGTGTCTTGACATGCAAAGTATCCCTGCAACGTTTGGTGAAGATCTGAGTATGTAGTTTTTGACCTTATCTGGAACCTCCTATCTGAAAATTTGAAAATTCTTAAAAAATTCGTCGAAAATCTTGATGTCTCCAATCTCATGTTTTGTACGTTTTTTCCACGTGTCTTGATATCCAATGTATCCCTGCAAAGTTTGGTGAAGATCTGAGTATGTCGTTTTTGACCTTATCTGGAACATCCTTTCTGAAAATTTGAAAATTGTTAAAAAATTCGTCCAAAATCTTGATGTCTCCAATCTCTTTTTTGTACGTTTTTTCCACGTGTCTTGACATCCAATGTATCCCTGCAAAGTTTGGTGAAGATCTGAGTATGTAGTTTTTGACCTTATCTGGAACCTCCCATCTGAAAATTTGAAAATTCTTAAAAAATTCGACCAAAATCTTGATGTCTACAATCTTTTGTTTTGTACGTTTTCTCCACGTGTCTTGACACATAATGTATCCATGCAAAGTTTGGTGAAGATCTGAGTATGTAGTTTTTGACCTTATATGGAACCTCCTATCTGAAAATTTGAAAATTCTTAAAAAATTCGTCCAAAATCTTGATGTCTCCAATCTCTTGTTTTGTACGTTTTTTCCACGTGTCTTGACATCCAATGTATCCCTGCAAAGTTTGGTGAAGATCTGAGTATGTAGTTTTTGACCTTATCTGGAACCTCCCATCTGAAAATTTGAAAATTCCTAAAAAATCCGTGAAAAAATCTTGATGACCCCAATCTCTTGTTTTGTACGTTTTTTCCACGTGTCTTGACATCCAATGTATCCATGCAAAGTTTGGTGAAGATCTGAGTATGTCGTTTTTGACCTTATCTGGAACATCCTTTCTGAAAATTTGAAAATTGTTAAAAAATTCGTCCAAAATCTTGATGTCTCCAATCTCTTTTTTGTACGTTTTTTCCACGTGTCTTGACATCCAATGGATCCCTGCAAAGTTTGGTGAAGATCTGAGTATGTAGTTTTTGACCTTATCTGGAACCTCCCATCTGAAAATTTGAAAATTCTTAAAAAATTCGACCAAAATCTTGATGTCTCCAATCTTTTGTTTTGTACGTTTTTTCCACGTGTCTTGACACATAATGTATCCATGCAAAGTTTGGTGAAGATCTGAGTATGTAGTTTTTGACCTTATATGGAACCTCCTATCTGAAAATTTGAAAATTCTTAAAAAATTCGTCCAAAATCTTGATGTCTCCAATCTCTTGTTTTGTACGTTTTTTCCACGTGTCTTGACATCCAATGTATCCCTGCAAAGTTTGGTGAAGATCTGAGTATGTAGTTTTTGACCTTATCTGGAACCTCCCATCTGAAAATTTGAAAATTCCTAAAAAATCCGTGCAAAATCTTGATGACCCCAATCTCTTGTTTTGTACGTTTTTTCCACGTGTCTTGACATCCAATGTATTCCTGCAATGTTTGGTGAAGATCTGAGTATGTAGTTTTTGACCTTATATGGAACCTCCTATCTGAAAATTTGAAAATTCTTAAAAAATTCGACCAAAATCTTGATGTTCCGAATCCTATGTTTTGTATGTTTTTTCCACGTGTCTTGACATCCAATGTATCCATGCAAAGTTTGGTGAAGATCTGAGTATGTAGTTTTTGACCTTATATTGAACCTCCCATCTGAAAATTTGAAAATTCTTAAAAAATTCGTCCAAAATCTTGATGACCCCAATCTCTTGTTTTGTACGTTTTTTCCACGTGTCTTGACATCCAAAGTATCCCTGCAAAGTTTGGTGAAGATCTGAGTATGTAGTTTTTGACCTTATATGGAACCTCCTTTCTGAAAATTTGAGAATTCTTAAAAAATTCGTCCAAAATCTTGATGTCTCCAATCTCTTGTTTTGTACGTTTTTTCCACGTGTCTTGACATCCAATGTATCCATGCAAAGTTTGGTGAAGATCTGAGTATGTCGTTTTTGACCTTATCTGGAACCTCCCATCTGAAAATTTGAAAATTCTTAAAAAATTCGTCGAAAATCTTGATGTCTCCAATCTTTTGTTTTGTACGTTTTTTCCACGTGTCTTGACATGCAAAGTATCCCTGCAACGTTTGGTGAAGATCTGAGTATGTAGTTTTTGACCTTATCTGGAACCTCCTATCTGAAAATTTGAAAATTCTTAAAAAATTCGTCGAAAATCTTGATGTCTCCAATCTCTTGTTTTGTACGTTTTTTCCACGTGTCTTGATATCCAATGTATCCCTGCAAAGTTTGGTGAAGATCTGAGTATGTCGTTTTTGACCTTATCTGGAACATCCTTTCTGAAAATTTGAAAATTGTTAAAAAATTCGTCCAAAATCTTGATGTCTCCAATCTCTTTTTTGTACGTTTTTTCCACGTGTCTTGACATCCAATGTATCCCTGCAAAGTTTGGTGAAGATCTGAGTATGTAGTTTTTGACCTTATCTGGAACCTCCCATCTGAAAATTTGAAAATTCTTAAAAAATTCGACCAAAATCTTGATGTCTCCAATCTTTTGTTTTGTACGTTTTTTCCACGTGTCTTGACACATAATGTATCCATGCAAAGTTTGGTGAAGATCTGAGTATGTAGTTTTTGACCTTATATGGAACCTCCTATCTGAAAATTTGAAAATTCTTAAAAAATTCGTCCAAAATCTTGATGTCTCCAATCTCTTGTTTTGTACGTTTTTTCCACGTGTCTTGACATCCAATGTATCCCTGCAAAGTTTGGTGAAGATCTGAGTATGTAGTTTTTGACCTTATCTGGAACCTCCCATCTGAAAATTTGAAAATTCCTAAAAAATCCGTGCAAAATCTTGATGACCCCAATCTCTTGTTTTGTACGTTTTTTCCACGTGTCTTGACATCCAATGTATTCCTGCAATGTTTGGTGAAGATCTGAGTATGTAGTTTTTGACCTTATATGGAACCTCCTATCTGAAAATTTGAAAATTCTTAAAAAATTCGACCAAAATCTTGATGTTCCGAATCCTATGTTTTGTATGTTTTTTCCACGTGTCTTGACATCCAATGTATCCATGCAAAGTTTGGTGAAGATCTGAGTATGTAGTTTTTGACCTTATATTGAACCTCCCATCTGAAAATTTGAAAATTCTTAAAAAATTCGTCCAAAATCTTGATGACCCCAATCTCTTGTTTTGTACGTTTTTTCCACGTGTCTTGACATCCAAAGTATCCCTGCAAAGTTTGGTGAAGATCTGAGTATGTAGTTTTTGACCTTATATGGAAACTCCTTTCTGAAAATTTGAGAATTCTTAAAAAATTCGTCCAAAATCTTGATGTCTCCAATCTCTTGTTTTGTACGTTTTTTCCACGTGTCTTGACATCCAATGTATCCATGCAAAGTTTGGTGAAGATCTGAGTATGTCGTTTTTGACCTTATCTGGAACCTCCCATCTGAAAATTTGAAAATTCTTAAAAAATTCGTCGAAAATCTTGATGTCTCCAATCTTTTGTTTTGTACGTTTTTTCCACGTGTCTTGACATGCAAAGTATCCCTGCAACGTTTGGTGAAGATCTGAGTATGTAGTTTTTGACCTTATCTGGAACCTCCTATCTGAAAATTTGAAAATTCTTAAAAAATTCGTCGAAAATCTTGATGTCTCCAATCTCTTGTTTTGTACGTTTTTTCCACGTGTCTTGATATCCAATGTATCCCTGCAAAGTTTGGTGAAGATCTGAGTATGTCGTTTTTGACCTTATCTGGAACATCCTTTCTGAAAATTTGAAAATTGTTAAAAAATTCGTCCAAAATCTTGATGTCTCCAATCTCTTTTTTGTACGTTTTTTCCACGTGTCTTGACATCCAATGTATCCCTGCAAAGTTTGGTGAAGATCTGAGTATGTAGTTTTTGACCTTATCTGGAACCTCCCATCTGAAAATTTGAAAATTCTTAAAAAATTCGACCAAAATCTTGATGTCTCCAATCTTTTGTTTTGTACGTTTTTTCCACGTGTCTTGACACATAATGTATCCATGCAAAGTTTGGTGAAGATCTGAGTATGTAGTTTTTGACCTTATATGGAACCTCCTATCTGAAAATTTGAAAATTCTTAAAAAATTCGTCCAAAATCTTGATGTCTCCAATCTCTTGTTTTGTACGTTTTTTCCACGTGTCTTGACATCCAATGTATCCCTGCAAAGTTTGGTGAAGATCTGAGTATGTAGTTTTTGACCTTATCTGGAACCTCCCATCTGAAAATTTGAAAATTCCTAAAAAATCCGTGCAAAATCTTGATGACCCCAATCTCTTGTTTTGTACGTTTTTTCCACGTGTCTTGACATCCAATGTATTCCTGCAATGTTTGGTGAAGATCTGAGTATGTAGTTTTTGACCTTATATGGAACCTCCTATCTGAAAATTTGAAAATTCTTAAAAAATTCGACCAAAATCTTGATGTTCCGAATCCTATGTTTTGTATGTTTTTTCCACGTGTCTTGACATCCAATGTATCCATGCAAAGTTTGGTGAAGATCTGAGTATGTAGTTTTTGACCTTATATTGAACCTCCCATCTGAAAATTTGAAAATTCTTAAAAAATTCGTCCAAAATCTTGATGACCCGAATCTCTTGTTTTGTACGTTTTTTCCACGTGTCTTGACATCCAATGTATCCCTGCAAAGTTTGGTGAAGATCTGAGTATGTAGTTTTTGACCTTATATTGAACCTCCCATCTGAAAATTTGAAAATTCTTAAAAAATTCGTCCAAAATCTTGATGTCTCCAATCTCTTGTTTTGTACGTTTTTTCCACGTGTCTTGACATCCAATGTATCCATGCAAAGTTTGGTGAAGATCTGAGTATGTCGTTTTTGACCTTATCTGGAACCTCCCATCTGAAAATTTGACAATTCTTAAAAAATTCGTCGAAAATCTTGATGTCTCCAATCTTTTGTTTTGTACGTTTTTTCCACGTGTCTTGACATGCAAAGTATCCCTGCAACGTTTGGTGAAGATCTGAGTATGTAGTTTTTGACCTTATCTGGAACCTCCTATCTGAAAATTTGAAAATTCTTCAAAAATTCGTCGAAAATCTTGATGTCTCCAATCTCTTGTTTTGTACGTTTTTTCCACGTGTCTTGACATCCAATGTATTCCTGCAATGTTTGGTGGAGATCTGAGTATGTAGTTTTAGACCTTATCTGGAACCTCCTATCTGAAAATTTGAAAATTCTTCAAAAATTCTTCCAAAATCTTGATGTCTCCAATCTCTTGTTTTGTACGTTTTTTCCACGTGTCTCGACCTCCAATGGATCCCTGCAAAGTTTGGTGAAGATCTGAGTATGTCGTTTTTGACCTTATCTGGAACATCCTTTCTGAAAATTTGAAAATTCTTAAAAAATTCGTCGAAAATCTTGATGTCTCCAATCTCTTGTTTTGTACGTTTTTTCCACGTGTCTTGATATCCAATGTATCCCTGCAAAGTTTGGTGAAGATCTGAGTATGTAGTTTTTGACCTTATATGGAACCTCCTATCTGAAAATTTGAAAATTCTTAAAAAATTCGTCCAAAATCTTGATGTCTCCAATCTCTTGTTTTGTACGTTTTTTCCACGTGTCTCGACCTCCAATGGATCCCTGCAAAGTTTGGTGAAGATCTGAGTATGTAGTTTTTGACCTTATCTGGAACCTCCCATCTGAAAATTTGAAAATTCTTAAAAAATTCGACCAAAATCTTGATGTCTCCAATCTTTTGTTTTGTACGTTTTTTCCACGTGTCTTGACATAATGTATCCCTGCAAAGTTTGGTGAAGATCTGAGTATGTAGTTTTTGACCTTATCTGGAACCTCCTATCTGAAAATTTGAAAATTCTTAAAAAATTCGTCGAAAATCTTGATGTCTCCAATCTTTTGTTTTGTACGTTTTTTCCACGTGTCTTGACATCCAATGTATCCCTGCAAAGTTTGGTGAAGATCTGAGTATGTAGTTTTTGACCTTATATGGAACCTCCTATCTGAAAATTTGAAAATTCTTAAAAAATTCGTCCAAAATCTTGATGTCTCCAATCTCTTGTTTTGTACGTTTTTTCCACGTGTCTTGACATCCAATGTATCCATGCAAAGTTTGGTGAAGATCTGAGTATGTCGTTTTTGACCTTATCTGGAACCTCCCATCTGAAAATTTGAAAATTCTTAAAAAATTCGTCGAAAATCTTGATGTCTCCGATCTCTTGTTTTGTACGTTTTTTCCACGTGTCTTGACATGCAAAGTATCCCTGCAACGTTTGGTGAAGATCTGAGTATGTAGTTTTTGACCTTATCTGGAACCTCCTATCTGAAAATTTGAAAATTCTTAAAAAATTCGTCCAAAATCTTGATGTCTCCAATCTCTTGTTTTGTACGTTTTTTCCACGTGTCTTGACATCCAATGTATCCATGCAAAGTTTGGTGAAGATCTGAGTATGTCGTTTTTGACCTTATCTGGAACCTCCCATCTGAAAATTTGACAATTCTTAAAAAATTCGTCGAAAATCTTGATGTCTCCAATCTTTTGTTTTGTACGTTTTTTCCACGTGTCTTGACATGCAAAGTATCCCTGCAACGTTTGGTGAAGATCTGAGTATGTAGTTTTTGACCTTATCTGGAACCTCCTATCTGAAAATTTGAAAATTCTTAAAAAATTCGTCGAAAATCTTGATGTCTCCAATCTCTTGTTTTGTACGTTTTTTCCACGTGTCTTGATATCCAATGTATCCCTGCAAAGTTTGGTGAAGATCTGAGTATGTCGTTTTTGACCTTATCTGGAACATCCTTTCTGAAAATTTGAAAATTGTTAAAAAATTCGTCCAAAATCTTGATGTCTCCAATCTCTTTTTTGTACGTTTTTTCCACGTGTCTTGACATCCAATGTAACCCTGCAAAGTTTGGTGAAGATCTGAGTATGTAGTTTTTGACCTTATCTGGAACCTCCCATCTGAAAATTTGAAAATTCTTAAAAAATTCGACCAAAATCTTGATGTCTCCAATCTTTTGTTTTGTACGTTTTTTCCACGTGTCTTGACACATAATGTATCCATGCAAAGTTTGGTGAAGATCTGAGTATGTAGTTTTTGACCTTATATGGAACCTCCTATCTGAAAATTTGAAAATTCTTAAAAAATTCGTCCAAAATCTTGATGTCTCCAATCTCTTGTTTTGTACGTTTTTTCCACGTGTCTTGACATCCAATGTATCCCTGCAAAGTTTGGTGAAGATCTGAGTATGTAGTTTTTGACCTTATCTGGAACCTCCCATCTGAAAATTTGAAAATTCCTAAAAAATCCGTGCAAAATCTTGATGACCCCAATCTCTTGTTTTGTACGTTTTTTCCACGTGTCTTGACATCCAATGTATCCATGCAAAGTTTGGTGAAGATCTGAGTATGTCGTTTTTGACCTTATCTGGAACATCCTTTCTGAAAATTTGAAAATTGTTAAAAAATTCGTCCAAAATCTTGATGTCTCCAATCTCTTGTTTTGTACGTTTTTTCCACGTGTCTTGACATCCAATGTATCCCTGCAAAGTTTGGTGAAGATCTGAGTATGTAGTTTTTGACCTTATCTGGAACCTCCCATCTGAAAATTTGAAAATTCCTAAAAAATCCGTGCAAAATCTTGATGACCCCAATCTCTTGTTTTGTACGTTTTTTCCACGTGTCTTGACATACAATGGATCCCTGCAAAGTTTGGTGAAGATCTGAGTATGTAGTTTTTGACCTTATCTGGAACCTCCCATCTGAAAATTTGAAAATTCTTAAAAAATTCGACCAAAATCTTGATGTCTCCAATCTTTTGTTTTGTACGTTTTTTCCACGTGTCTTGACACATAATGTATCCATGCAAAGTTTGGTGAAGATCTGAGTATGTAGTTTTTGACCTTATATGGAACCTCCTATCTGAAAATTTGAAAATTCTTAAAAAATTCGTCCAAAATCTTGATGTCTCCAATCTCTTGTTTTGTACGTTTTTTCCACGTGTCTTGACATCCAATGTATCCCTGCAAAGTTTGGTGAAGATCTGAGTATGTAGTTTTTGACCTTATCTGGAACCTCCCATCTGAAAATTTGAAAATTCCTAAAAAATCCGTGCAAAATCTTGATGACCCCAATCTCTTGTTTTGTACGTTTTTTCCACGTGTCTTGACATCCAATGTATTCCTGCAATGTTTGGTGAAGATCTGAGTATGTAGTTTTTGACCTTATATGGAACCTCCTATCTGAAAATTTGAAAATTCTTAAAAAATTCGACCAAAATCTTGATGTTCCGAATCCTATGTTTTGTATGTTTTTTCCACGTGTCTTGACATCCAATGTATCCCTGCAAAGTTTGGTGAAGATCTGAGTATGTAGTTTTTGACCTTATATTGAACCTCCCATCTGAAAATTTGAAAATTCTTAAAAAATTCGTCCAAAATCTTGATGACCCCAATCTCTTGTTTTGTACGTTTTTCCCACGTGTCTTGACATCCAAAGTATCCCTGCAAAGTTTGGTGAAGATCTGAGTATGTAGTTTTTGACCTTATATGGAACCTCCTTTCTGAAAATTTGAGAATTCTTAAAAAATTCGTCCAAAATCTTGATGTCTCCAATCTCTTGTTTTGTACGTTTTTTCCACGTGTCTTGACATCCAATGTATCCATGCAAAGTTTGGTGAAGATCTGAGTATGTCGTTTTTGACCTTATCTGGAACCTTCCATCTGAAAATTTGAAAATTCTTAAAAAATTCGTCGAAAATCTTGATGTCTCCAATCTCTTGTTTTGTACGTTTTTTCCACGTGTCTTGACATCCAATGTATCCCTGCAATATTTGGTGAAGATCTGAGTATGTAGTTTTTGACCTTATCTGGAACCTCCCATCTGAAAATTTGAAAATTCCTAAAAAATCCGTCCAAAATCTTGATGACCCCAATCTCTTGTTTTGTACTTTTTTTCCACGTGTCTCGACCTCCAATGTATCCATGCAAAGTTTGGTGAAGATCTGAGTATGTAGTTTTTGACCTTATATGGAACCTCCTATCTGAAAATTTGATAATTCTTCAAAAATTCGTCCAAAATCTTGATGTCTCCAATCTCTTGTTTTGTACGTTTTTTCCACGTGTCTCGACCTCCAATGGATCCCTGCAAAGTTTGGTGAAGATCTGAGTATGTCGTTTTTGACCTTATCTGGAACCTCCCATCTGAAAATTTGAAAATTCTTAAAAAATTCGTCGAAAATCTTGATGTCTCCGATCTCTTGTTTTGTACGTTTTTTCCACGTGTCTTGACATGCAAAGTATTCCTGCAAAGTTTGGTGAAGATCTGAGTATGTAGTTTTTGACCTCATCTGGAACCTCCTATCTGAAAATTTGAAAATTCTTAAAAAATTCGTCCAAAATCTTGATGTCTCCAATCTCTTGTTTTGTACGTTTTTCCACGTGTCTTGACATCCAATGTATCCCTGCAATGTTTGGTGAAGATCTGAGTATGTAGTTTTTGACCTTATCTGGAACCTCCCATCTGAAAATTTGAAAATTCCTAAAAAATCCGTCCAAAATCTTGATGACCCCAATCTCTTGTTTTGTAATTTTTTTCCACGTGTCTCGACCTCCAATGTATCCCTGCAAAGTTTGGTGAAGATCTGAGTATGTAGTTTTTGACCTTATATGGAACCTCCTATCTGAAAATTTGAAAATTCTTAAAAAATTCGTCCAAAATCTTGATGTCACCAATCCTATGTTTTGTATGTTTTTTCCACGTGTCTTGACATCCAATGTATCCATGCAAAGTTTGGTGAAGATCTGAGTATGTCGTTTTTGACCTTATCTGGAACCTCCCATCTGAAAATTTGAAAATTCTTAAAAAATTCGTCGAAAATCTTGATGTCTCCAATCTCTTGTTTTGTACGTTTTTTCCACGTGTCTTGACATGCAAAGTATTCCTGCAAAGTTTGGTGAAGATCTGAGTATGTAGTTTTTGACCTCATCTGGAACCTCCTATCTGAAAATTTGAAAATTCTTAAAAAATTCGTCCAAAATTTTGATGTCTCCAATCTCTTGTTTTGTACGTTTTTTCCACGTGTCTTGACATCCAATGTATCCCTGCAATGTTTGGTGAAGATCTGAGTATATAGTTTTTGACCTTATCTGGAACCTCCCATCTGAAAATTTGAAAATTCCTAAAAAATTAGTCCAAAATCTTGATGACCCCAATCTCTTGTTTTGTACGTTTTTTCCACGTGTCTTGACATCCAATGTATCCCTGCAAAGTTTGGTGAAGATCTGAGTATGTAGTTTTTGACCTTATATTGAACCTCCCATCTGAAAATTTGAAAATTCTTAAAAAATTCGTCCAAAATCTTGATGTCTCCAATCTCTTGTTTTGTACGTTTTTTCCACGTGTCTTGATATCCAATGTATCCCTGCAAAGTTTGGTGAAGATCTGAGTATGTAGTTTTTGACCTTATATGGAACCTCCTATCTGAAAATTTGAAAATTCTTAAAAAATTCGTCCAAAATCTTGATGTCTCCAATCTCTTGTTTTGTACGTTTTTTCCACGTGTCTCGACCTCCAATGGATCCCTGCAAAGTTTGGTGAAGATCTGAGTATGTAGTTTTTGACCTTATCTGGAACCTCCCATCTGAAAATTTGAAAATTCTTAAAAAATTCGACCAAAATCTTGATGTCTCCAATCTTTTGTTTTGTACGTTTTTTCCACGTGTCTTGACATAATGTATCCCTGCAAAGTTTGGTGAAGATCTGAGTATGTAGTTTTTGACCTTATCTGGAACCTCCTATCTGAAAATTTGAAAATTCTTAAAAAATTCGTCGAAAATCTTGATGTCTCCAATCTTTTGTTTTGTACGTTTTTTCCACGTGTCTTGACATCCAATGTATCCCTGCAAAGTTTGGTGAAGATCTGAGTATGTAGTTTTTGACCTTATATGGAACCTCCTATCTGAAAATTTGAAAATTCTTAAAAAATTCGTCCAAAATCTTGATGTCTCCAATCTCTTGTTTTGTACGTTTTTTCCACGTGTCTCGACCTCCAATGGATCCCTGCAAAGTTTGGTGAAGATCTGAGTATGTCGTTTTTGACCTTATCTGGAACCTCCCATCTGAAAATTTGAAAATTCTTAAAAAATTCGTCGAAAATCTTGATGTCTCCGATCTCTTGTTTTGTACGTTTTTTCCACGTGTCTTGACATGCAAAGTATTCCTGCAAAGTTTGGTGAAGATCTGAGTATGTAGTTTTTGACCTCATCTGGAACCTCCTATCTGAAAATTTGAAAATTCTTAAAAAATTCGTCCAAAATCTTGATGTCTCCAATCTCTTGTTTTGTACGTTTTTTCCACGTGTCTTGACATCCAATGTATCCCTGCAATGTTTGGTGAAGATCTGAGTATGTAGTTTTTGACCTTATCTGGAACCTCCCATCTGAAAATTTGAAAATTCCTAAAAAATCCGTCCAAAATCTTGATGACCCCAATCTCTTGTTTTGTACTTTTTTTCCACGTGTCTCTACCTCCAATGTATCCATGCAAAGTTTGGTGAAGATCTGAGTATGTAGTTTTTGACCTTATATGGAACCTCCTATCTGAAAATTTGAAAATTCTTAAAAAATTCGTCCAAAATCTTGATGTCACCAATCCTATGTTTTGTATGTTTTTTCCACGTGTCTTGACATCCAATGTATCCATGCAAAGTTTGGTGAAGATCTGAGTATGTCGTTTTTGACCTTATCTGGAACCTCCCATCTGAAAATTTGAAAATTCTTAAAAAATTCGTCCAAAATCTTGATGTCTCCAATCTCTTGTTTTGTACGTTTTTTCCACGTGTCTCGACCTCCAATGGATCCCTGCAAAGTTTGGTGAAGATCTGAGTATGTCGTTTTTGACCTTATCTGGAACCTCCCATCTGAAAATTTGAAAATTCTTAAAAAATTCGTCGAAAATCTTGATGTCTCCGATCTCTTGTTTTGTACGTTTTTTCCACGTGTCTTGACATGCAAAGTATTCCAGCAAAGTTTGGTGAAGATCTGAGTATGTAGTTTTTGACATCATCTGGAACCTCCTATCTGAAAATTTGAAAATTCTTAAAAAATTCGTCCAAAATCTTGATGTCTCCAATCTCTTGTTTTGTACGTTTTTTCCACGTGTCTTGACATCCAATATATCCCTGCAATGTTTGGTGAAGATCTGAGTATGTAGTTTTTGACCTTATCTGGAACCTCCCATCTGAAAATTTGAAAATTCCTAAAAAATCCGTCCAAAATCTTGATGACCCCAATCTCTTGTTTTGTACTTTTTTTCCACGTGTCTCGACTTCCAATGTATCCCTGCAAAGTTTGGTGAAGATCTGAGTATGTAGTTTTTGACCTTATATGGAACCTCCTATCTGAAAATTTGAAAATCCTTAAAAAATTCGTCCAAAATCTTGATGTCACCAATCCTATGTTTTGTATGTTTTTTCCACGTGTCTTGACATCCAATGTATCCATGCAAAGTTTGGTGAAGATCTGAGTATGTCGTTTTTGACCTTATCTGGAACCTCCCATCTGAAAATTTGAAAATTCTTAAAAAATTCGTCGAAAATCTTGATGTCTCCGATCTCTTGTTTTGTACGTTTTTTCCACGTGTCTTGACATGCAAAGTATCCCTGCAACGTTTGGTGAAGATCTGAGTATGTAGTTTTTGACCTTATCTGGAACCTCCTATCTGAAAATTTGAAAATTCTTAAAAAATTCGTCCAAAATCTTGATGTCTCCAATCTCTTGTTTTGTACGTTTTTTCCACGTGTCTTGACATCCAATGTATCCATGCAAAGTTTGGTGAAGATCTGAGTATGTCGTTTTTGACCTTATCTGGAACCTCCCATCTGAAAATTTGACAATTCTTAAAAAATTCGTCGAAAATCTTGATGTCTCCAATCTTTTGTTTTGTACGTTTTTTCCACGTGTCTTGACATGCAAAGTATCCCTGTAACGTTTGGTGAAGATCTGAGTATGTAGTTTTTGACCTTATCTGGAACCTCCTATCTGAAAATTTGAAAATTCTTAAAAAATTCGTCGAAAATCTTGATGTCTCCAATCTCTTGTTTTGTACGTTTTTTCCACGTGTCTTGATATCCAATGTATCCCTGCAAAGTTTGGTGAAGATCTGAGTATGTCGTTTTTGACCTTATCTGGAACATCCTTTCTGAAAATTTGAAAATTGTTAAAAAATTCGTCCAAAATCATGATGTCTCCAATCTCTTTTTTGTACGTTTTTTCCACGTGTCTTGACATCCAATGTATCCCTGCAAAGTTTGGTGAAGATCTGAGTATGTAGTTTTTGACCTTATCTGGAACCTCCCATCTGAAAATTTGAAAATTCTTAAAAAATTCGACCAAAATCTTGATGTCTCCAATCTTTTGTTTTGTACGTTTTTTCCACGTGTCTTGACACATAATGTATCCATGCAAAGTTTGATGAAGATCTGAGTATGTAGTTTTTGACCTTATATGGAACCTCCTATCTGAAAATTTGAAAATTCTTAAAAAATTCGTCCAAAATCTTGATGTCTCCAATCTCTTGTTTTGTACGTTTTTTCCACGTGTCTTGACATCCAATGTATCCCTGCAAAGTTTGGTGAAGATCTGAGTATGTAGTTTTTGACCTTATCTGGAACCTCCCATCTGAAAATTTGAAAATTCCTAAAAAATCCGTGCAAAATCTTGATGACCCCAATCTCTTGTTTTGTACGTTTTTTCCACGTGTCTTGACATCCAATGTATCCATGCAAAGTTTGGTGAAGATCTGAGTATGTCGTTTTTGACCTTATCTGGAACATCCTTTCTGAAAATTTGAAAATTGTTAAAAAATTCGTCCAAAATCTTGATGTCTCCAATCTCTTTTTTGTACGTTTTTTCCACGTGTCTTGACATACAATGGATCCCTGCAAAGTTTGGTGAAGATCTGAGTATGTAGTTTTTGACCTTATCTGGAACCTCCCATCTGAAAATTTGAAAATTCTTAAAAAATTCGACCAAAATCTTGATGTCTCCAATCTTTTGTTTTGTACGTTTTTTCCACGTGTCTTGACACATAATGTATCCATGCAAAGTTTGGTGAAGATCTGAGTATGTAGTTTTTGACCTTATATGGAACCTCCTATCTGAAAATTTGAAAATTCTTAAAAAATTCGTCCAAAATCTTGATGTCTCCAATCTCTTGTTTTGTACGTTTTTTCCACGTGTCTTGACATCCAATGTATCCCTGCAAAGTTTGGTGAAGATCTGAGTATGTAGTTTTTGACCTTATCTGGAACCTCCCATCTGAAAATTTGAAAATTCCTAAAAAATCCGTGCAAAATCTTGATGACCCCAATCTCTTGTTTTGTACGTTTTTTCCACGTGTCTTGACATCCAATGTATTCCTGCAATGTTTGGTGAAGATCTGAGTATGTAGTTTTTGACCTTATATGGAACCTCCTATCTGAAAATTTGAAAATTCTTAAAAAATTCGACCAAAATCTTGATGTTCCGAATCCTATGTTTTGTATGTTTTTTCCACGTGTCTTGACATCCAATGTATCCCTGCAAAGTTTGGTGAAGATCTGAGTATGTAGTTTTTGACCTTATATTGAACCTCCCATCTGAAAATTTGAAAATTCTTAAAAAATTCGTCCAAAATCTTGATGACCCCAATCTCTTGTTTTGTACGTTTTTTCCACGTGTCTTGACATCCAAAGTATCCCTGCAAAGTTTGGTGAAGATCTGAGTATGTAGTTTTTGACCTTATATGGAACCTCCTTTCTGAAAATTTGAGAATTCTTAAAAAATTCGTCCAAAATCTTGATGTCTCCAATCTCTTGTTTTGTACGTTTTTTCCACGTGTCTTGACATCCAATGTATCCATGCAAAGTTTGGTGAAGATCTGAGTATGTCGTTTTTGACCTTATCTGGAACCTTCCATCTGAAAATTTGAAAATTCTTAAAAAATTCGTCGAAAATCTTGATGTCTCCAATCTCTTGTTTTGTACGTTTTTTCCACGTGTCTTGACATGCAAAGTATTCCTGCAAAGTTTGGTGAAGATCTGAGTATGTAGTTTTTGACCTCATCTGGAACCTCCTATCTGAAAATTTGAAAATTCTTAAAAAATTCGTCCAAAATTTTGATGTCTCCAATCTCTTGTTTTGTACGTTTTTTCCACGTGTCTTGACATCCAATGTATCCCTGCAATGTTTGGTGAAGATCTGAATATGTAGTTTTTGACCTTATCTGGAACCTCCCATCTGAAAATTTGAAAATTCCTAAAAAATTAGTCCAAAATCTTGATGACCCCCATCTCTTGTTTTGTACGTTTTTTCCACGTGTCTTGACATACAATGTATCCCTGCAAAGTTTGGTGAAGATCTGAGTATGTAGTTTTTGACCTTATATTGAACCTCCCATCTGAAAATTTGAAAATTCTTAAAAAATTCGTCCAAAATCTTGATGTCTCCAATCTCTTGTTTTGTACATTTTTTCCACGTGTCTTGATATCCAATGTATCCCTGCAAAGTTTGGTGAAGATCTGAGTATGTAGTTTTTGACCTTATATGGAACCTCCTATCTGAAAATTTGAAAATTCTTAAAAAATTCGTCCAAAATCTTGATGTCTCCAATCTCTTGTTTTGTACGTTTTTTCCACGTGTCTCGACCTCCAATGGATCCCTGCAAAGTTTGGTGAAGATCTGAGTATGTAGTTTTTGACCTTATCTGGAACCTCCCATCTGAAAATTTGAAAATTCTTAAAAAATTCGACCAAAATCTTGATGTCTCCAATCTTTTGTTTTGTACGTTTTTTCCACGTGTCTTGACACATAATGTATCCCTGCAAAGTTTGGTGAAGATCTGAGTATGTAGTTTTTGACCTTATCTGGAACCTCCTATCTGAAAATTTGAAAATTCTTAAAAAATTCGTCGAAAATCTTGATGTCTCCAATCTTTTGTTTTGTACGTTTTTTCCACGTGTCTTGACATCCAATGTATCCCTGCAAAGTTTGGTGAAGATCTGAGTATGTAGTTTTTGACCTTATATGGAACCTCCTATCTGAAAATTTGAAAATTCTTAAAAAATTCGTCCAAAATCTTGATGTCTCCAATCTCTTGTTTTGTACGTTTTTTCCACGTGTCTCGACCTCCAATGGATCCCTGCAAAGTTTGGTGAAGATCTGAGTATGTCGTTTTTGACCTTATCTGGAACCTCCCATCTGAAAATTTGAAAATTCTTAAAAAATTCGTCGAAAATCTTGATGTCTCCGATCTCTTGTTTTGTACGTTTTTTCCACGTGTCTTGACATGCAAAGTATTCCTGCAAAGTTTGGTGAAGATCTGAGTATGTAGTTTTTGACCTCATCTGGAACCTCCTATCTGAAAATTTGAAAATTCTTAAAAAATTCGTCCAAAATCTTGATGTCTCCAATCTCTTGTTTTGTACGTTTTTTCCACGTGTCTTGACATCCAATGTATCCCTGCAATGTTTGGTGAAGATCTGAGTATGTAGTTTTTGACCTTATCTGGAACCTCCCATCTGAAAATTTGAAAATTCCTAAAAAATCCGTCCAAAATCTTGATAACCCCAATCTCTTGTTTTGTACTTTTTTTCCACGTGTCTCGACCTCCAATGTATCCATGCAAAGTTTGGTGAAGATCTGAGTATGTAGTTTTTGACCTTATATGGAACCTCCTATCTGAAAATTTGAAAATTCTTAAAAAATTCGTCCAAAATCTTGATGTCACCAATCCTATGTTTTGTATGTTTTTTCCACGTGTCTTGACATCCAATGTATCCATGCAAAGTTTGGTGAAGATCTGAGTATGTCGTTTTTGACCTTATCTGGAACCTCCCATCTGAAAATTTGAAAATTCTTAAAAAATTCGTCCAAAATCTTGATGTCTCCAATCTCTTGTTTTGTACGTTTTTTCCACGTGTCTCGACCTCCAATGGATCCCTGCAAAGTTTGGTGAAGATCTGAGTATGTCGTTTTTGACCTTATCTGGAACCTCCCGTCTGAAAATTTGAAAATTCTTAAAAAATTCGTCGAAAATCTTGATGTCTCCGATCTCTTGTTTTGTACGTTTTTTCCACGTGTCTTGACATGCAAAGTATTCCTGCAAAGTTTGGTGAAGATCTGAGTATGTAGTTTTTGACCTCATCTGGAACCTCCTATCTGAAAATTTGAAAATTCTTAAAAAATTCGTCCAAAATCTTGATGTCTCCAATCTCTTGTTTTGTACGTTTTTTCCACGTGTCTTGACATCCAATGTATCCCTGCAATGTTTGGTGAAGATCTGAGTATGTAGTTATTGACCTTATCTGGAACCTCCCATCTGAAAATTTGAAAATTCCTAAAAAATCCGTCCAAAATCTTGATGACCCCAATCTCTTGTTTTGTACTTTTTTTCCACGTGTCTCGACCTCCAATGTATCCCTGCAAAGTTTGGTGAAGATCTGAGTATGTAGTTTTTGACCTTATATGGAACCTCCTATCTGAAAATTTGAAAATTCTTAAAAAATTCGTCCAAAATCTTGATGTCACCAATCCTATGTTTTGTATGTTTTTTCCACGTGTCTTGACATCCAATGTATCCATGCAAAGTTTGGTGAAGATCTGAGTATGTCGTTTTTGACCTTATCTGGAACCTCCCATCTGAAAATTTGAAAATTCTTAAAAAATTCGTCGAAAATCTTGATGTCTCCGATCTCTTGTTTTGTACGTTTTTTCCACGTGTCTTGACATGCAAAGTATCCCTGCAACGTTTGGTGAAGATCTGAGTATGTAGTTTTTGACCTTATCTGGAACCTCCTATCTGAAAATTTGAAAATTCTTAAAAAATTCGTCCAAAATCTTGATGTCTCCAATCTCTTGTTTTGTACGTTTTTTCCACGTGTCTTGACATCCAATGTATCCATGCAAAGTTTGGTGAAGATCTGAGTATGTCGTTTTTGACCTTATCTGGAACCTCCCATCTGAAAATTTGACAATTCTTAAAAAATTCGTCGAAAATCTTGATGTCTCCAATCTTTTGTTTTGTACGTTTTTTCCACGTGTCTTGACATGCAAAGTATCCCTGCAACGTTTGGTGAAGATCTGAGTATGTAGTTTTTGACCTTATCTGGAACCTCCTATCTGAAAATTTGAAAATTCTTAAAAAATTCGTCGAAAATCTTGATGTCTCCAATCTCTTGTTTTGTACGTTTTTTCCACGTGTCTTGATATCCAATGTATCCCTGCAAAGTTTGGTGAAGATCTGAGTATGTCGTTTTTGACCTTATCTGGAACATCCTTTCTGAAAATTTGAAAATTGTTAAAAAATTCGTCCAAAATCTTGATGTCTCCAATCTCTTTTTTGTACGTTCTTTCCACGTGTCTTGACATCCAATGTATCCCTGCAAAGTTTGGTGAAGATCTGAGTATGTAGTTTTTGACCTTATCTGGAACCTCCCATCTGAAAATTTGAAAATTCTTAAAAAATTCGTCCAAAATCTTGATGTCTCCAATCTTTTGTTTTGTACGTTTTTTCCACGTGTCTTGACACATAATGTATCCATGCAAAGTTTGGTGAAGATCTGAGTATGTAGTTTTTGACCTTATATGGAACCTCCTATCTGAAAATTTGAAAATTCTTAAAAAATTCGTCCAAAATCTTGATGTCTCCAATCTCTTGTTTTGTACGTTTTTTCCACGTGTCTTGACATCCAATGTATCCCTGCAAAGTTTGGTGAAGATCTGAGTATGTAGTTTTTGACCTTATCTGGAACCTCCCATCTGAAAATTTGAAAATTCCTAAAAAATCCGTGCAAAATCTTGATGACCCCAATCTCTTGTTTTGTACGTTTTTTCCACGTGTCTTGACATCCAATGTATCCATGCAAAGTTTGGTGAAGATCTGAGTATGTCGTTTTTGACCTTATCTGGAACATCCTTTCTGAAAATTTGAAAATTGTTAAAAAATTCGTCCAAAAAAATTGATGTCTCCAATCTCTTTTTTGTACGTTTTTTCCACGTGTCTTGACATCCAATGGATCCCTGCAAAGTTTGGTGAAGATCTGAGTATGTAGTTTTTGACCTTATCTGGAACCTCGCATCTGAAAATTTGAAAATTCTTAAAAAATTCGACCAAAATCTTGATGTCTCCAATCTTTTGTTTTGTACGTTTTTTCCACGTGTCTTGACACATAATGTATCCATGCAAAGTTTGGTGAAGATCTGAGTATGTAGTTTTTGACCTTATATGGAACCTCCTATCTGAAAATTTGAAAATTCTTAAAAAATTCTTCCAAAATCTTGATGTCTCCAATCTCTTGTTTTGTACGTTTTTTCCACGTGTCTTGACATCCAATGTATCCCTGCAAAGTTTGGTGAAGATCTGAGTATGTAGTTTTTGACCTTATCTGGAACCTCATATCTGAAAATTTGAAAATTCCTAAAAAATCCGTGCAAAATCTTGATGACCCCAATCTCTTGTTTTGTACGTTTTTTCCACGTGTCTTGACATCCAATGTATTCCTGCAATGTTTGGTGAAGATCTGAGTATGTAGTTTTTGACCTTATATGGAACCTCCTATCTGAAAATTTGAAAATTCTTAAAAAATTCGACCAAAATCTTGATGTTCCGAATCCTATGTTTTGTATGTTTTTTCCACGTGTCTTGACATCCAATGTATCCCTGCAAAGTTTGGTGAAGATCTGAGTATGTAGTTTTTGACCTTATATTGAACCTCCCATCTGAAAATTTGAAAATTCTTAAAAAATTCGTCCAAAATCTTGATGACCCCAATCTCTTGTTTTGTACGTTTTTTCCACGTGTCTTGACATCCAAAGTATCCCTGCAAAGTTTGGTGAAGATCTGAGTATGTAGTTTTTGACCTTATATGGAACCTCCTTTCTGAAAATTTGAGAATTCTTAAAAAATTCGTCCAAAATCTTGATGTCTCCAATCTCTTGTTTTGTACGTTTTTTCCACGTGTCTTGACATCCAATGTATCCATGCAAAGTTTGGTGAAGATCTGAGTATGTCGTTTTTGACCTTATCTGGAACCTCCCATCTGAAAATTTGAAAATTCTTAAAAAATTCGTCGAAAATCTTGATGTCTCCAATCTCTTGTTTTGTACGTTTTTTCCACGTGTCTTGATATCCAATGTATCCCTGCAAAGTTTGGTGAAGATCTGAGTATGTCGTTTTTGACCTTATCTGGAACATCCTTTCTGAAAATTTGAAAATTGTTAAAAAATTCGTCCAAAATCTTGATGTCTCCAATCTCTTTTTTGTACGTTTTTTCCACGTGTCTTGACATCCAATGTATCCCTGCAAAGTTTGGTGAAGATCTGAGTATGTAGTTTTTGACCTTATCTGGAACCTCCCATCTGAAAATTTGAAAATTCTTAAAAAATTCGTCCAAAATCTTGATGTCTCCAATCTTTTGTTTTGTACGTTTTTTCCACGTGTCTTGACACATAATGTATCCATGCAAAGTTTGGTGAAGATCTGAGTATGTAGTTTTTGACCTTATATGGAACCTCCTATCTGAAAATTTGAAAATTCTTAAAAAATTCGTCCAAAATCTTGATGTCTCCAATCTCTTGTTTTGTACGTTTTTTCCACGTGTCTTGACATCCAATGTATCCCTGCAAAGTTTGGTGAAGATCTGAGTATGTAGTTTTTGACCTTATCTGGAACCTCCCATCTGAAAATTTGAAAATTCCTAAAAAATCCGTGCAAAATCTTGATGACCCCAATCTCTTGTTTTGTACGTTTTTTCCACGTGTCTTGACATCCAATGTATCCATGCAAAGTTTGGTGAAGATCTGAGTATGTCGTTTTTGACCTTATCTGGAACATCCTTTCTGAAAATTTGAAAATTGTTAAAAAATTCGTCCAAAAAAATTGATGTCTCCAATCTCTTTTTTGTACGTTTTTTCCACGTGTCTTGACATCCAATGGATCCCTGCAAAGTTTGGTGAAGATCTGAGTATGTAGTTTTTGACCTTATCTGGAACCTCCCATCTGAAAATTTGAAAATTCTTAAAAAATTCGACCAAAATCTTGATGTCTCCAATCTTTTGTTTTGTACGTTTTTTCCACGTGTCTTGACACATAATGTATCCATGCAAAGTTTGGTGAAGATCTGAGTATGTAGTTTTTGACCTTATATGGAACCTCCTATCTGAAAATTTGAAAATTCTTAAAAAATTCTTCCAAAATCTTGATGTCTCCAATCTCTTGTTTTGTACGTTTTTTCCACGTGTCTTGACATCCAATGTATCCCTGCAAAGTTTGGTGAAGATCTGAGTATGTAGTTTTTGACCTTATCTGGAACCTCCCATCTGAAAATTTGAAAATTCCTAAAAAATCCGTGCAAAATCTTGATGACCCCAATCTCTTGTTTTGTACGTTTTTTCCACGTGTCTTGACATCCAATGTATTCCTGCAATGTTTGGTGAAGATCTGAGTATGTAGTTTTTGACCTTATATGGAACCTCCTATCTGAAAATTTGAAAATTCTTAAAAAATTCGACCAAAATCTTGATGTTCCGAATCCTATGTTTTGTATGTTTTTTCCACGTGTCTTGACATCCAATGTATCCCTGCAAAGTTTGGTGAAGATCTGAGTATGTAGTTTTTGACCTTATATTGAACCTCCCATCTGAAAATTTGAAAATTCTTAAAAAATTCGTCCAAAATCTTGATGACCCCAATCTCTTGTTTTGTACGTTTTTTCCACGTGTCTTGACATCCAAAGTATCCCTGCAAAGTTTGGTGAAGATCTGAGTATGTAGTTTTTGACCTTATATGGAACCTCCTTTCTGAAAATTTGAGAATTCTTAAAAAATTCGTCCAAAATCTTGATGTCTCCAATCTCTTGTTTTGTACGTTTTTTCCACGTGTCTTGACATCCAATGTATCCATGCAAAGTTTGGTGAAGATCTGAGTATGTCGTTTTTGACCTTATCTGGAACCTCCCATCTGAAAATTTGAAAATTCTTAAAAAATTCGTCGAAAATCTTGATGTCTCCAATCTCTTGTTTTGTACGTTTTTTCCACGTGTCTTGATATCCAATGTATCCCTGCAAAGTTTGGTGAAGATCTGAGTATGTCGTTTTTGACCTTATCTGGAACATCCTTTCTGAAAATTTGAAAATTGTTAAAAAATTCGTCCAAAATCTTGATGTCTCCAATCTCTTTTTTGTACGTTTTTTCCACGTGTCTTGACATCCAATGTATCCCTGCAAAGTTTGGTGAAGATCTGAGTATGTAGTTTTTGACCTTATCTGGAACCTCCCATCTGAAAATTTGAAAATTCTTAAAAAATTCGACCAAAATCTTGATGTCTCCAATCTTTTGTTTTGTACGTTTTTTCCACGTGTCTTGACACATAATGTATCCATGCAAAGTTTGGTGAAGATCTGAGTATGTAGTTTTTGACCTTATATGGAACCTCCTATCTGAAAATTTGAAAATTCTTAAAAAATTCGTCCAAAATCTTGATGTCTCCAATCTCTTGTTTTGTACGTTTTTTCCACGTGTCTTGACATCCAATGTATCCCTGCAAAGTTTGGTGAAGATCTGAGTATGTAGTTTTTGACCTTATCTGGAACCTCCCATCTGAAAATTTGAAAATTCCTAAAAAATCCGTGCAAAATCTTGATGACCCCAATCTCTTGTTTTGTACGTTTTTTCCACGTGTCTTGACATCCAATGTATTCCTGCAATGTTTGGTGAAGATCTGAGTATGTAGTTTTTGACCTTATATGGAACCTCCTATCTGAAAATTTGAAAATTCTTAAAAAATTCGACCAAAATCTTGATGTTCCGAATCCTATGTTTTGTATGTTTTTTCCACGTGTCTTGACATCCAATGTATCCATGCAAAGTTTGGTGAAGATCTGAGTATGTAGTTTTTGACCTTATATTGAACCTCCCATCTGAAAATTTGAAAATTCTTAAAAAATTCGTCCAAAATCTTGATGACCCCAATCTCTTGTTTTGTACGTTTTTTCCACGTGTCTTGACATCCAAAGTATCCCTGCAAAGTTTGGTGAAGATCTGAGTATGTAGTTTTTGACCTTATATTGAACCTCCCATCTGAAAATTTGAAAATTCTTAAAAAATTCGTCCAAAATCTTGATGTCTCCAATCTCTTGTTTTGTACGTTTTTTCCACGTGTCTTGACATCCAATGTATCCATGCAAAGTTTGGTGAAGATCTGAGTATGTCGTTTTTGACCTTATCTGGAACCTCCCATCTGAAAATTTGACAATTCTTAAAAAATTCGTCGAAAATCTTGATGTCTCCAATCTTTTGTTTTGTACGTTTTTTCCACGTGTCTTGACATGCAAAGTATCCCTGCAACGTTTGGTGAAGATCTGAGTATGTAGTTTTTGACCTTATCTGGAACCTCCTATCTGAAAATTTGAAAATTCTTCAAAAATTCGTCGAAAATCTTGATGTCTCCAATCTCTTGTTTTGTACGTTTTTTCCACGTGTCTTGACATCCAATGTATTCCTACAATGTTTGGTGGAGATCTGAGTATGTAGTTTTAGACCTTATCTGGAACCTCCTATCTGAAAATTTGAAAATTCTTCAAAAATTCGTCCAAAATCTTGATGTCTCCAATCTCTTGTTTTGTACGTTTTTTCCACGTGTCTCGACCTCCAATGGATCCCTGCAAAGTTTGGTGAAGATCTGAGTATGTCGTTTTTGACCTTATCTGGAACATCCTTTCTGAAAATTTGAAAATTCTTAAAAAATTCGTCGAAAATCTTGATGTCTCCAATCTCTTGTTTTGTACGTTTTTTCCACGTGTCTTGACATCCAATGTATCCCTGCAAAGTTTGGTGAAGATCTGAGTATGTAGTTTTTGACCTTATATGGAACCTCCTATCTGAAAATTTGAAAATTCTTAAAAAATTCGTCCAAAATCTTGATGTCTCCAATCTCTTGTTTTGTACGTTTTTTCCACGTGTCTCGACCTCCAATGGATCCCTGCAAAGTTTGGTGAAGATCTGAGTATGTCGTTTTTGACCTTATCTGGAACCTCCCATCTGAAAATTTGAAAATTCTTAAAAAAATCGTCGAAAATCTTGATGTCTCCGATCTCTTGTTTTGTACGTTTTTTCCACGTGTCTTGACATGCAAAGTATCCCTGCAACGTTTGGTGAAGATCTGAGTATGTAGTTTTTGACCTTATCTGGAACCTCCCATCTGAAAATTTGAAAATTCTTAAAAAATTCGTCCAAAATCTTGATGTCTCCAATCTCTTGTTTTGTACGTTTTTTCCACGTGTCTTGACATCCAATGTATCCATGCAAAGTTTGGTGAAGATCTGAGTATGTCGTTTTTGACCTTATCTGGAACCTCCCATCTGAAAATTTGACAATTCTTAAAAAATTCGTCGAAAATCTTGATGTCTCCAATCTTTTGTTTTGTACGTTTTTTCCACGTGTCTTGACATGCAAAGTATCCCTGCAACGTTTGGTGAAGATCTGAGTATGTAGTTTTTGACCTTATCTGGAACCTCCTATCTGAAAATTTGAAAATTCTTAAAAAATTCGTCGAAAATCTTGATGTCTCCAATCTCTTGTTTTGTACGTTTTTTCCACGTGTCTTGATATCCAATGTATCCCTGCAAAGTTTGGTGAAGATCTGAGTATGTCGTTTTTGACCTTATCTGGAACATCCTTTCTGAAAATTTGAAAATTGTTAAAAAATTCGTCCAAAATCTTGATGTCTCCAATCTCTTTTTTGTACGTTTTTTCCACGTGTCTTGACATCCAATGTATCCCTGCAAAGTTTGGTGAAGATCTGAGTATGTAGTTTTTGACCTTATCTGGAACCTCCCATCTGAAAATTTGAAAATTCTTAAAAAATTCGACCAAAATCTTGATGTCTCCAATCTTTTGTTTTGTACGTTTTTTCCACGTGTCTTGACACATAATGTATCCATGCAAAGTTTGGTGAAGATCTGAGTATGTAGTTTTTGACCTTATATGGAACCTCCTATCTGAAAATTTGAAAATTCTTAAAAAATTCGTCCAAAATCTTGATGTCTCCAATCTCTTGTTTTGTACGTTTTTTCCACGTGTCTTGACATCCAATGTATCCCTGCAAAGTTTGGTGAAGATCTGAGTATGTAGTTTTTGACCTTATCTGGAACCTCCCATCTGAAAATTTGAAAATTCCTAAAAAATCCGTGCAAAATCTTGATGACCCCAATCTCTTGTTTTGTACGTTTTTTCCACGTGTCTTGACATTCAATGTATCCATGCAAAGTTTGGTGAAGATCTGAGTATGTCGTTTTTGACCTTATCTGGAACATCCTTTCTGAAAATTTGAAAATTGTTAAAAAATTCGTCCAAAATCTTGATGTCTCCAATCTCTTTTTTGTACGTTTTTTCCACGTGTCTTGACATCCAATGGATCCCTGCAAAGTTTGGTGAAGATCTGAGTATGTAGTTTTTGACCTTATCTGGAACCTCCCATCTGAAAATTTGAAAAATTCTTAAAAAATTCGACCAAAATATTGATGTCTCCAATCTTTTGTTTTGTACGTTTTTTCCACGTGTCTTGACACATAATGTATCCATGCAAAGTTTGGTGAAGATCTGAGTATGTAGTTTTTGACCTTATATGGAACCTCCTATCTGAAAATTTGAAAATTCTTAAAAAATTCGTCCAAAATCTTGATGTCTCCAATCTCTTGTTTTGTACGTTTTTTCCACGTGTCTTGACATCCAATGTATCCATGCAAAGTTTGGTGAAGATCTGAGTATGTAGTTTTTGACCTTATCTGGAACCTCCCATCTGAAAATTTGAAAATTCCTAAAAAATCCGTGCAAAATCTTGATGACCCCAATCTCTTGTTTTGTACGTTTTTTCCACGTGTCTCGACATCCAATGTATTCCTGCAATGTTTGGTGAAGATCTGAGTATGTAGTTTTTGACCTTATATGGAACCTCCTATCTGAAAATTTGAAAATTCTTAAAAAATTCGACCAAAATCTTGATGTTCCGAATCCTATGTTTTGTATGTTTTTTCCACGTGTCTTGACATCCAATGTATCCCTGCAAAGTTTGGTGAAGATCTGAGTATGTAGTTTTTGACCTTATATTGAACCTCCCATCTGAAAATTTGAAAATTCTTAAAAAATTCGTCCAAAATCTTGATGACCCCAATCTCTTGTTTTGTACGTTTTTTCCACGTGTCTTGACATCCAAAGTATCCCTGCAAAGTTTGGTGAAGATCTGAGTATGTAGTTTTTGACCTTATATTGAACCTCCCATCTGAAAATTTGAAATTTCTTAAACAATTCGTCCAAAATCTTGATGTCTCCAATCTCTTGTTTTGTACGTTTTTTCCACGTGTCTTGACATCCAATGTATCCATGCAAAGTTTGGTGAAGATCTGAGTATGTCGTTTTTGACCTTATCTGGAACCTCCCATCTGAAAATTTGACAATTCTTAAAAAATTCGTCGAAAATCTTGATGTCTCCAATCTTTTGTTTTGTACGTTTTTTCCACGTGTCTTGACATGCAAAGTATCCCTGCAACGTTTGGTGAAGATCTGAGTATGTAGTTTTTGACCTTATCTGGAACCTCCTATCTGAAAATTTGAAAATTCTTCAAAAATTCGTCGAAAATCTTGATGTCTCCAATCTCTTGTTTTGTACGTTTTTTCCACGTGTCTTGACATCCAATGTATTCCTACAATGTTTGGTGGAGATCTGAGTATGTAGTTTTAGACCTTATCTGGAACCTCCTATCTGAAAATTTGAAAATTCTTCAAAAATTCGTCCAAAATCTTGATGTCTCCAATCTCTTGTTTTGTACGTTTTTTCCACGTGTCTCGACCTCCAATGGATCCCTGCAAAGTTTGGTGAAGATCTGAGTATGTCGTTTTTGACCTTATCTGGAACATCCTTTCTGAAAATTTGAAAATTCTTAAAAAATTCGTCGAAAATCTTGATGTCTCCAATCTCTTGTTTTGTACGTTTTTTCCACGTGTCTTGACATCCAATGTATCCCTGCAAAGTTTGGTGAAGATCTGAGTATGTAGTTTTTGACTTTATATGGAACCTCCTATCTGAAAATTTGAAAATTCTTAAAAAATTCGTCCAAAATCTTGATGTCTCCAATCTCTTGTTTTGTACGTTTTTTCCACGTATCTCGACCTCCAATGGATCCCTGCAAAGTTTGGTGAAGATCTGAGTATGTCGTTTTTGACCTTATCTGGAACCTCCCATCTGAAAATTTGAAAATTCTTAAAAAATTCGTCGAAAATCTTGATGTCTCCGATCTCTTGTTTTGTACGTTTTTTCCACGTGTCTTGACATGCAAAGTATTCCTGCAAAGTTTGGTGAAGATCTGAGTATGCAGTTTTTGACCTCATCTGGAACCTCCTATCTGAAAATTTGAAAATTCTTAAAAAATTCGTCCAAAATCTTGATGTCTCCAATCTCTTGTTTTGTACGTTTTTCCACGTGTCTTGACATCCAATGTATCCCTGCAATGTTTGGTGAAGATCTGAGTATGTAGTTTTTGACCTTATCTGGAACCTCCCATCTGAAAATTTGAAAATTCCTAAAAAATCCGTCCAAAATCTTGATGACCCCAATCTCTTGTTTTGTACTTCTTTTCCACGTGTCTCGACCTCCAATGTATCCCTGCAAAGTTTGGTGAAGATCTGAGTATGTAGTTTTTGACCTTATATGGAACCTCCTATCTGAAAATTTGAAAATTCTTAAAAAATTCGTCCAAAATCTTGATGTCACCAATCCTATGTTTTGTATGTTTTTTCCACGTGTCTTGACATCCAATGTATCCATGCAAAGTTTGGTGAAGATCTGAGTATTTCGTTTTTGACCTTATCTGGAACCTCCCATCTGAAAATTTGAAAATTCTTAAAAAATTCGTCGAAAATCTTGATGTCTCCGATCTCTTGTTTTGTACGTTTTTTCCACGTGTCTTGACATGCAAAGTATTCCTGCAAAGTTTGGTGAAGATCTGAGTATGTAGTTTTTGACCTCATCTGGAACCTCCTATCTGAAAATTTGAAAATTCTTAAAAAATTCGTCCAAAATTTTGATGTCTCCAATCTCTTGTTTTGTACGTTTTTTCCACGTGTCTTGACATCCAATGTATCCCTGCAATGTTTGGTGAAGATCTGAGTATGTAGTTTTTGACCTTATCTGGAACCTCCCATCTGAAAATTTGAAAATTCCTAAAAAATCCGTCCAAAATCTTGATGACCCCAATCTCTTGTTTTGTACGAGTAGTTGTATTTGTGGTGGGGACAGCACCACTTACAAGTGTAGAAAAGGCGAGGCTATTTGATTGAACAATCAGATTTGCTTACACTTAAAACAATGCCAAGATGGGGCCTGTACCCCAATTCTTCAGGTGTGATATGCTCTGATTTTTAAGAAATTCTGAATTTCTAGTGTAGAAAAGGCGAGGGCTCAACAGATAGATTTACTCATACTTAAGACAATGGCAAGAGGGGCTTATACCCTAATTTTTCAGGTGTGGAGGTTTGGGTTTAAGTCCTCATAAAATATGAAGCCTCCCCTGATGGCAAAATGATAATATTGTTGTCTTGTAAACAAAAGGCTCGGGGTTCGAGTCCTGATAAAATATTTAAGATTGAAATACATGTGGCAAAATAAAATGTTCACAAGTGAGATTTTGAATAATTACTGCTAGTTGATAGCCCCCAAATCTGAAACCCTGGTAAAAAAATGTTTTACAATAATATATTGTACAAAAACTGAATTTCTCAATTTTCTTATTTTTTCATGTTTTATAACCACCTGCTCAGCCATACAATAGAAGAAAAGTGGGTAGGTATAATTAATTGCCTCCATGCCTTGCCGGCACGCAAGATATAAAATCTACACGCTAGAAGGGAATAATAATGATTTTTCTGTGCGATTCACTGAAGAGGTCATTAATCTTTCTGTGCGTGTAACATGTCTGTAACAAGGAAAATGTAACAAAGATTGAGACAAAGATACATATTTTCACACAGTGGCAATGAACTGACCCCCCTTCATTCTGAAAGCAATTCTATTCTGATAATATGAGCCTAGGCAAAGACTTAGAAAATATTATGGCAGTTCAAAATCCAATTTTGTCTGCATTAAGGTCTTCAGAAGCCGGTAAAATGTGGGCATATTCCATTTGGAGACGTGCTAATATTGTGGCATTGTAATCAGGGGCTTTGGGTTCGAGTCCTGTATAAGATTGAAATACATGTTGCAAAATAATATCTCTACAAGTGAGATTTTGAATAATTACTGCTCGTTGATAGCCCCCAGATCTGAAAACCTCCTTTCTCCTCTGCTCAGACAGATTCGGCCATGTGTGTAAAAGCTATATCTGTATGATTGTTGTTTATAAACTTGTCAAAAATATGGCTTTTTTGTATGAAAACATGCAATCCTGAATACAATTCTGGTTTTGTCTTGTTCTGTTAATATAAACACAAGTGAGACTTACAGAATATTTATTGTACAGTTCAAAATCCAATTTTGAATTGTATTTAGTTGATATAGAGATGAGGTTTTAAACCTGGTGAAGTGTGTTGCACATCAGCAAAACTATCACCAAAACCTAGTTACTGATGTTGTTTGGGTATAAAAGCACCAGCTCAGCCATTAACTGCTGAACCCAACTGATATTTTTATTAAGTATAAAGTTTTGAATTGAAGCCCAGAAAATCTTATATAATAAACAACAAGAAAAAATGCCAAAACAAAAATATTGCAATCGGTGTAATAAAAATATATCTAGTTCTCATTGGGCTAGGCATTGCCGTATTTGTAACTCTAAGAAATGCAGAAAAGCCACAAAAATGTGTCCAAGATGCCATAAAATATTAAGCAAGGCATATTACAAATGGCATAAGTGTAATTCTTATGTACAGTCATCAGCATTGCCCTCACAACCATCCACATCTGGTCTGAAAAGGAAGCACGAAGCACCTGTTAATGCTGGACCTGCAAAGCAGCCACGCTATGCACCCATCCGTAGCAGTTTTAATGCCCAACTCAGGGATTATCGGTTTGTATCAGAGCCAAGATGTGGCATTGAGAATTTCTTGAACAGTAAAAATTCTGATCTCCAGGCAATTCTAAATGCACAAAATGGCTCTTATAAGCTGTTCCTCAAATTGTTTGTACAATATAAGAAGCCAAACGGCACAAAATTTACACACCCCCACGTAACAGAAACTGTACCGGTATATTCAAACGCAAATTCAGACAAAATAATAAGCAGGTTGATAGATCAATTGAATATGAAACACTCTGAATTTGCGGCAAAAGAGTCCGGATGGAGCCTATGCGGCTCTCCGCACAAGTTATATGTTAATATTTCTGAATTCAGCCCATTAAAAGGTTCTACATATCTGCCATTACCTGCTAATATCAAAAACAAAAGAGCCGTGGTCAATATTGAAAATACTGACCAGAAATGCTTTTTGTGGTGTATATTAGCTGCTCTGTTTCCAGCTTCAAGAAATCCTCAGAGAATAAATTATTACAAACAGCATGAACATATTTTTGATGAAGCAATGGAGGGTTTAGAATATCCAATGTCTGTTCAGAATATTGATAAATTTGAAAAAAGGGCCAGGCACATCAATGGCAAGCAATTATCTATTAATGTTTTTATTTGTTCTACTGGCAATTGCCCGATAGCACCTCTCAGAATCAGTACACTTGATGATGAATCTGCTATTCCGATTGATCTGCTCTTAATTGAAGGGGATGGCACATATCATTACACTCTGATACATAATCTTGAAGCTTTAGTGAGAACACAACTAGACAAATATAAAAAAATATTTAAGTTGTGCAGAAGATGCTTAACTGTTTTTGATGGTAGAAAAATGGTGAATGGTGTTTGTGAAGAGAGTGCAGAAATTGCCAAAAACAAGTTAATTGAGCATCTAAAATACTGTGGCAACCATAAACCTGTTCATATGGTGATGCCCAATCCAAGTGAAAATTGCAAATTCAAAAAGTATGAAGCCTCGTTGGAACACCCAGCATATATTGTCTGGGATTCCGAATCAAATCTCAAATTTCTTGCATCCTGCAATCCAGATCCCGAAGAATCTTCAAGTACACCATACCAGCAACATGAACCTTCCAGCTTTTGTTATGTGGTTGTACAGGATGGTATTGTTACTAAAGAATATTCATACAAGGGACCAAATGCCATCAAAATATTTGCACATAGAATAGAAAATGAGTGCCGTGACATAGCATATAACATCTTATTAAAATCAAAGCCTATGTTGCCTTTAACAGAGGAACAGATTGAAGATTTCAACAATGCAGAAAAATGCCCGGTATGTGATTGTGAATTTTCAGATACAAATATCAAGGTACATCACCATTCTCATACAGATGGTAAATTCTTAATGGCCCTGTGTAATAGCTGTAATATTAAGATCAAGAGACCAAGATTTATCCCCATATTTTGCCATGGAGCATCCAATTATGATTTCCATCATCTGATCAGGTACGAGGGGTTTGAGAAGCAGAATTTAAATATTTTAGCTGAAAATGATGAAAAATATATATCTATTAGCAAGATAATTAAAGTTGATGGTGTTCCTATTCACATAAGATTTCTTGATTCTTACAGATTTTTATCTGCTAGCCTGGCTACACTGGCCTCTCAATTATCTGATGATAAATTAAAAATCACACGTGCATTGTTTCCAAATCAGGACCTGAAATTAATTAGGCGGAAGGGTGTATATCCATATGACTATGTCACAGATTTTTCTAAATTTGATGAGTGTTCCCTGCCACCACAAGAAGAGTTTTACAGCAAAATCAGAGGATCTGGAATCACTGATGATGATTATCACCATGCTCAGTTGATGTGGAACAATTTAAAATGCAAGACATTTGGTGATTATCACATGGCATATTTGAAACTTGATGTCACCCTCTTAGCTGATATATTGCAGGCATTCAGAAAATCTTCCATGCAAAATTATGGACTGGACCCAGTGTATTTTTACAGTGCCCCGGGCCTAGCATGGTCTGCAATGTTTTTCAACACCAAAAAGCAATTGGATCTGATCCACGATCAAGATATGTATCTGTTTATGGAGAAATGTATAAGAGGAGGCATGGTGCAATGTTCTCAGAGATATGCCAGAGCAAATAACAAGCATATTATGCTGCCTGATTATGATCCAGCACGGCCATCAAATTATATACTGTATGTGGATGCAAACAACCTCTATGGTCACGCTATGATGCAAAAACTGCCATATGCAGGGCTTGAATGGGTCGAAGATTTCAATATTGAGGATCTTCAGGATTTTGATGACAGTGACTATGGCCTCTTCTTAGAGGTTGATCTGACAATTCCTGAAGATTTGCACAATAAATTTTCTGATCTGCCCCCAATACCCGAGGTTAAGTGCTCACCTGGCTCTAAACAGAAGAAGCTCATGATGACTCTGGAGTCAAAACAGGGCTATGTCATATATTACAAAAACCTCCAGTTCCTGATGCATCATGGTGTTCAAGTGACCAAAGTTGGAAAAGTTTTGAGGTTCAGGCACTCAGAATGGTTGAAACCATACATTGATACAAACACGGAGCTTCGAACATCTGCAAAAAGCGAATTTGATAAGGGCTTGTTTAAATTGATGGTGAATTCTGTGTATGGCAAAACTATTGAAAATGTCAGAAAACATACCGATGTTAAAATAATTACTGACCCCAGCCTGAGCAAAAAATTGGTTGCAAAGCCTAATTTCAATTATAGAAGAATTTATGATGAGCACATGGCACTTTTCAACATGAAGAAAACAAAGATCAAATTTGATAAACCTATTTATGTAGGGGCTGTGATATTGGAATTGTCCAAATTACATATGTTAATATTATATTATGATGTGTTGAAACCTTTTTATGGTGATCGTGTAAAATTATTGTACATGGATACGGATAGTTTTATTCTTGATATTGAAACAGAAGATGTTTATCAAGATATGTCACAGCCTGAATTGTTTCAATACTTTGATACCAGTGAACATACAAAGATTCAACCCCACAACAAAAAGGTGCCTGGCAAGTTAAAAGATGAGACACTTGGTGATGTTATTGTGAAATTTGCTGGGTTAAGTGCCAAGATGTACAGTTTTGAGACATGTAGTGGTGCTGTTGCCAAAAAGGCCAAGGGTATTGGCAAAGTAACTGTGGAAAAAGAGCTTGTATTTGAAGATTATGAAAATTGCATCAAATCCCAGAGTTCAATTAGAACATCAGAAAATAGAATTCAGAGTGAGTATCACTTGTTGACTTCAAATATTGTAAGAAAAGTGGCCCTGGACCCGCATGATGATAAGAGATGCATTTTATCATGTTGCATACATACTCTACCTTGGGGGCATTGTGATTTGAAAAATGGCAAACAATGCCCAATTACAGAGCATGATTTGAAATAAATAAACATGCCTATGAACTTATTTGGGTTCAAGAAACAGGCTATTATGGAGCTGCCGACACCACAAGCCTCTCCTGATATGCTGTCTAAACTGAGTGGCTTGTTAATTATTCATCTGAACAGCATACTTACAGATAATGATGATGAAACAGGCAAAATATTGTACATATTTAACAATAATTTAAATCATTACCAATTACCTGTAGGTGGTCAATTGCAATTTATTACAACCCCTGAGGGTGATGTCAAGATTTCAATAGGGAGAAATATTTATAGAATCAAGCACTCAAACATGGTTTCTGGCACTGTATATACTGTTTCTGCTGGTGACTGCTTATATATTGAGGTCCCTGGATCTTATGACAAGCTTATACCCTTTTTTATAGAATTAAGAATCAGATACTCTATAATAAATAACCAGTAAAACAAAAATGCCTAATGATATTTTTGGCCATACAAGGCATGAAGATCACAGTGATGAGATTCTGATGCTTGATGTCAGAGTCAAGAAATTAAGAAGTGATTTACAAGCTTTACAAACCACACTCAATGCCAGTCTTCAATTAGAAATTACAAATTTACAATCACAATGCATGGACCCTCTTCTTAAAATTGATTCTGAACTCAAAGTGCTGCTTCAGAAATATACTGATTTGGCCACATTGGATAATTTTCAAAGTTTAGAAGAAGCTGTAGCAGCTCTTCAAGCCAAATTTAAGACCCAGGCCACCAACTCCGAGCAATTGAAACAGCAATTGGAAGAGCAGATAAATAATGTCCAGACACAACTCCAAACAATTGTCAAAAGCATAAAATCACAGGAAGATTTTGATCTAGTCATTTCCACTCTAAAAGAACAGATTCAGTCACTCCAGATACCTAATCTGGATCCTCTGAGCAATGCCATAGCCGAGGTTAAAGAAAAAATTGAGACACTTGAAAATTTTATGAACAATTTGCCATCTTCTGATGCTTTGAATGCAATAACTCGGAGTGTTGCAAACATCAAGCTGCAACTTGAAACATATGAAGATTTTGGAAAAATTCAAAGTTCCATAACCCATCTTGAAGGTACAATAGCAGCAGTGCAAAGTGATTTGGCAAATGTACTAGAATCCCGATTGCCTGGAATTGTAGATACCCTTGTCAGTGTCCAGCAACAGATCACAAAGCTTGAAAACCTCAACACTGAATCTGAACTGTCTCATTTTCATCACTTGATCGATGATATCCAAACAAAACTTGAAATTTTACAACAATCCACACCCTCTCAGGCAGATATAGCCCTGCTCCAAAATGCTATGCAAAATGTGGCTGATGCTTCTGAATTAAACAATGTAAAATTGGCACTTGAATTTTTGCAGAATACAGTATCAAATCTTCCTACATCACAGGAACTTAAAAATATTAAGAGGGCAGTGAATAGGATATTGAAATCAGAAGATATCAAGAATATCCAAGCAGAGATCAAACAACTCACACAGACAGTGGCCACTCTTCCAACCAATCAACATATTAATGAACTGCATGCCCTGTTTGAGGATATCAGAAGACAGGTCCATGATCTTACTGCTCAAAATTCAAAATTGGCAGTTGTTGAAAATTTGCAACAAATTGTAGCTAATATCAAGCAACAGCTAGGGACCATGGAATCCAATCAAGCAAATGCTCTGTCTGTTTTTGCCAACCAGCTACAAGAAATTGTGCAACAATACAAGAGACTTGCTGTGGACATAAAAATCAAGCCAGGCCATGATGATGTTGTTAGAACCATCAATGAGCATCTTGAATCTGTAACAAGCAGATTGCTCACAGCAGAAAAAGAAATAACGGGCATAATCGAGAATCCAAAACATACAGTAATTCTTGAATTGTACAGCATCCCCAACAAAGAATATGATTCACCATTTACACCAGGTGGCAAAATATATATGCTGTCCCCTGCACAATTTTATTACCAGTTTTTTGTTGGGGGCACACTTAGACCAATCAAGATCAAATATTGGCATCAGCCACAGGCACACCACTACCCTACCTTATCAATAACAAATGCTGAGAACAAAGTAAAAATCACCAGTGTAGAGTTAGAGGATTTTACAGACCCCAATACATTAGAAACAGCCTATACTGAAGATGATGGCACTCTGGAATTTAAAATACAAATAGGGGACAAATTATATTTAGAAAATCCTGCAGTCTCAGCTGCTGAACACCCCATAGTTGCAATATTCTTGTTTACATATTATGTCTAGACAAATTATTGTTGATGAACTACACAGACAGGCCAGACATAATTATAAGAGACTTCCAGTAGTCACAAAGGGCATAGATGATTTATGGCAGAGCGACTTGATTGAAATGGCAAGTGGGCAGTTGAAAAACTTAGACAAAATCAACAAGGGCTACAAGTATCTACTCACTGTAATAGACACATTTTCAAAATTTGCCTGGGCTGTGCCACTCAAATCCAAGACTGGAAAATGTGTTACAGAAGCCCTCAGGACAATCATCAATCATTCAGGAAGATCCCCGCGCTATTTGCAAACAGATAATGGCAAGGAATTTTATAATTCAGTGTTCCAACAATTTATTAAAAGCCAGTCAATACAACATTACTCGAGTTACAGTGATCTCAAAGCCTCAATTGTAGAGAGATTCAACAGAACCTTAAAAAATCATATGTATAAACAATTCACACTTCAAGGTAATTATAAATGGATTAATATTCTTCCGGAACTTCTACATAAATACAACAACTCGGTCCATTCCACAATCAACATGAAACCCTCTGAAGTAACTTCAATTGATGAGCAAAAATTGATCAGGACTGTTTATTATCCTAGATACCAGCCAACAACAAGAAAGGCCAAATACAGGGTAGGCGATCAAGTAAGAATCAGCAAATATAAGCACTTATTCAAAAGAGGCTTTACGAGAAACTGGAGCTCTGAATTATTTACAGTGGTTCAAGTTAAACCCGGGACCCTTAACACATATATAATAAAAGATCACCGAGGAGAAATTCTCAAAGGCAGGTTCTATGAACAAGAGCTCAGCAAAACTAAACAGCCTGACACATATCTCATAGAAAAAATTATCCGCAGAAAAGGCAACAAGTTATTTGTCAAATGGCTGGGTCATCCGGAAAACAGTTGGATCGATGCAGACAAAATAATAATATGAGCACCTGGGATGTTATAAAAAGGCTGCCAGAACCTGAACAACAGAATAAGAGAAATGGCAACTTGCTGCCTGAAAATATTAGGTGTCTTATTGTTGGGCCATCTGCTTGTGGTAAAACTACACTAATGGTTGATAATTTTTTATTGGCACCCAACTGGTTAGACTGGAAAAACAGGCACTTGTATGTTTTCTCTAAGAGCTTGGAACAATTAAAATATCAGCAGCTAATGAAGCTATATGATGGATTGGATATTGCCACTTTTGAACCAGATGTTAAGCCATTAGATGAATGTCTCGATAATTCTGTTGTTGTGTTTGATGACATTATACTGGATAATCAAAACAAGGTTAGAAATTTCTTTACACAGGGCCGGCACAAAAACATTGACTGCTTCTACCTGGCACAGACTTTTTCTAAAATTCCGAAGCAACTGATCCGAGACAACAGCAATTTTATATGTGTGTTTCATCAAGACCATACCAACCTCAAACACATACACGATGAATATGTAGGTGGGGACTTGAGCTTCAATGATTTTTCCAAGTTTTGCAGTAGGTGCTGGAATCAAGACAGTTATGGGTTTGTCACAATTGATATGACAAGAACACCCAATACTGGCAAATACAGAAATAAAATCAACGATTTTCTAGACGTTGAGACATAAATAAACAACCATGAAACGACCAGTCATTGATGATCTTAAGTTAAGAGATTATCTTGTAAAAAGATTTAAGGGATGGAAATCAGAGAACCGTGGAATTTATGAAAAACACAAACAAACAGAACAGCCTGTCATTGATGCTATTAATAATTTAGGTAAGAATATCAAAACTGTTACAGAGCAAAATCAAGATTTGATCACAGAGCTTGTACCTGTAGCTGCAAGGAACATATTAGATTATCCATTCACCCCACTTTCCAGTATTCATACACCTAGTCCTGTTGCTCCTAGAAGAATTGAAGCTAGTCAGGATCCTATTGAATTGGGTCTTCTTGCTCAAAAATATTTAACCACACCTAAAGACAACAAAGATGAGGTTTTTGGCTTATATGCCGACACAGAGCTTGACGGCAGTATTATTCATAGAATCGGTAATTTCAGAGTAACTTTTATGGGGGATGATATCATTGTTTATTCAGAATCTCGTCTCGGAGAAAAAGGTGCTTTTGTTAAGTACCCCGGCACACCTGGATTGTGGGAACTGATGACTAGGAAGAGGCCTGGAAGCTATACAGATCAAGATTATGAACATTACAAAGAAATATTAATAAAATCAGATGCTCTGTACCAGAACAATGATCCCACACAAAAAAGAGTCAAGTCGAGCAGTGGAGCAAAATACAATAATTTAATCAAGCCCATATGGTCTCAGATCAAGACAGGTAGTGGGATCAAACAATACAATACTCTGCCTAAAGAATTTGTGTGGGTTGATGATGTCAGGAAACTTGTAGATAGGTTATTGGTGATAGCTGGGGAGGAAAATGCTGGGAACCACAATTTTTACAATGAAAAGGTTGGAATTATGGACATGATAAGCACCAAATTGTCTAATTTTATAGTGAATGACCCTAAAGGGATTGGATATCTCATAAAAATTATTAATACTCTACCACCCAAATTTTGGAATGTTTCTGAGGGTCGGGGGCTGGTTAATGACATTATAAACAAACTGCCATTTGAACTACACATTCCAGGCTATCAATATTGTGGTCCAGGCACAAAATTGGACCATAGATTAAACAGAGGGGACCCTGGTGTTAATCCTTTAGATGCTGCTTGTAGAGACCATGACATAGCATACAACACACATTCCGATCTTGACAAGAGACATGTTGCAGACAAGAAATTAGAAGAGGCTGCATTTGGTAGATTTGTAAGCAAAGATGCTTCTTTAAGTGAAAAAATAGCAGCATTGGGAACCACCATAGCTATGAGCACCAAACAAAAACTGGGGTGGGGGCTGTGAATATGTATATAATAAACCTACAATGAAGGCCAAGGGTGTTATGTATCAAATACCTTATGCAGGTCTTAAATCTCTTAAAACTATTGACAGTCTTTTAACCAAAAAGCAGCGGAAGAAAAAAAGCTCTTGTATTGCCAAGGGGCATGGTATGAAATTGTTGCTTAGTACCCCCCAATTAAAAAAATTACAACAATCAAGAAAAAAATCACATGTGGGGGGTTTCATATTTACCATCCCGGCCATCTTAGCTGCACTCGGGGCTGTGGGGAGCTTGGCCGGGGGTTCAGCTGCCATAGCAAAAACAGTAATAGATGCCAAGAAAAATAGGGCAGAATTAGATGAGCAGAAGCGCCATAACCTGGCCATGGAGAAAAAAGGCAAAGGTGTTAAGAGAGCCATGAATAAGTTTAAAAAAAACAAGAGCCGCTTACAAACCAAGATATTGAAGCTTTAATCAAGCCATTGGGCATCAAACATTTTAGAGGTGTGTACATGTCTGATTCTTTACCGGAACAACCACTCAACAAAGAGTGTGGCATTGTTAATTTGGATGAGTACAAAAATCAGGGCACTCACTGGATCTGTTATCTTAAATATTTAAACGATGAGGCATTTGTTTTTGATTCATTTGGAGGTGATCCACCTGAAAATTTAATAAAATATCTAAAATCAGCTAATCTTTATTACAATAATGCCCGTGTTCAAAACTTCAAAGATGTTAATTGCGGACATTTGTGTTTATCTGTTCTCAGATATATGTCTCAAATAAATAAACCATCAATTGAAAATTTTCAAAAAGCCTTGTGGTATCTGAAACATCATGGGGGTATTCCATCTCACCAGCCAAAATTCAATATTGAAACTCAAATTGCATGATGACATAGTGTATCCCAAAACAATAGCTCTCAGAGCATTTTACGGCATGTACCTGATCCCAAATATTACGCACCACAACAACACAATTGCAGTAGGGGATCAAAAAATTGTCATCACTCCAGGGCAGTATAATCTATCCACTCTAAATGCTCAATTACCCAGAGGTGTAGTGTTAAGTCAAAATTCTGTGACTCACAGAGTAGAGATTGTATCTGCTACGGAGACAGTGCATCTGGGTACTATAGGAGAGCTGTTAGGCTTTGAGAACAACACAAAACTTGAAGCGGCCATCAAACACACTGCTATGAATATACCTAAATTCTTAGCCATAGAGACTCTGAATATTCACTGTAATGTTGCTGAGGGTATGATCACCAAATCAAATGGCATAGGCACTCACAAACAAACTGGCATCATTGCAACATTCAAACCTAATTCCGAATTCATGGAGCCCATCATCTACAATCCATCCCCAACATTATATTTTCCCGTGTGTCATAATAGAATAGATTACATTGAATTGATGGTCACTAATGAAAAAGAAGAATTAGTTGATTTTGCTGGAGCCACAACAACTGCAATCGTAGAGATTAACATTTAAATAAAAATACATACAATGGAAAATATTGAGAGTTATGAGCTACAATCATTCCCCCCAAACAGGAGGACATTTGCAAATTTAAATCAACCCAACACAGAGATCGAGGTTGATCTTGATGTAGGGGATGGATTTATACACCCCCACAGAGCAGATTTATACATCAAATTTGATGTTGTAAAGCTCGATGGAACAGATTATCCGGCAAATTCAAATATAAGATTGGTGGACAATTTTGTGCCGCATCTGTTCTCTGAAATTGAGGTCAGAAAGCATGGTGTTGTTATAAACAGAATAGATTATCCCGGCATTACCTCCACGGCTTTGGCCACATTAAAATTATCCAAAACCGAGGCTTCTTACTACAGAATCGGTGGATTTGAGGCTGGTGATAAGATATTATCCAAGAACCACACAGTGCTGTTCCCGATGCGCCTGTTGCCAGGATTCTTCTCAGATTACAAAGATATTATGTGGAAGGGTGGTTTAAGAATCACATTTAGAAGAGCTGCCAATGATAATAATGCTTTGATGAGGTACAGTGCGATAAACCCTACAGGAGAAGCTCTGCCTAATACCCTACCTGATGAGGGCAAGTGCATTATTCAGACTATGGAGTTAAGAATCCCGGTTGTTGAATATGAGGCCAGCTATGCTCTTAAATACAAAGCTGATATAATAAAAAATCCACAGATTCCTCTGCAATTTTATACATATCAATGCGTACAGAAGGTTGCCACTGGTACCTATTATGAATTTGATGCTACAAATTCATTCTCCAGTATTCAATTTGACATGCCTGATTTTGTGGTGGTACTGTTTCAGACTGGAAGACACAACAATCAGGAAAAAAATTCAAGCAAATTTGATAACTGCAACATCAAGAACATATATCTTAAAAATGGGAGAAATGAGGTCTTTCCTAGAGAAAATTACAATTTAGACATGTCCAAGGGTGATTTCCTCAAATTATATGAGGCTTTTTCGGCTTTCAAAAGGGTCACTACAGGCAATACGGATATGTATTACACACCAGATGAATTCAAAACACGGAGACCCATGTTTGTCATCAATGCTTCAAAAAGAAAACAAGTTGTGGTGAATGACAGAACAAACATTAAAATTATCTGTGAATTCCACGAGGCTTTACCCGATGACACCATATGCAGTGTCATTCTCATAGGTGAAAAATCATATGTTTATGATGTAAGAAATGAGAGAGTCACGGAGCAATTCTAGAAGCACGATTCAAACACAGAGGCCCTTTGATTACAAAGCAATAATACCAACACTTTGCTGTCAGAGAGGCCCCAGACACTCTACCAGCTTTGAAACCTCAACTGTATTATCAGCTAGCAGTGAATATCTTATGTGTGGGCAGTTGTATATATTTCAATCTTTTATCAGGACTCGAACCCAAAGCCCCTGATTACAATGCAGCAATATTAACACTTCTCAATATGGAATATGCCCACATTTTACTGGGTTCTGAGACCTTAATGCAGACAAAATTGGATTTTGAACTGCCATAATATTTTCTAAGTCTTTGCCTAGGCTCATATTATCAGAATAGAATTGCTTTCAGAATGAAGGGGGGTCAGTTCATTGCCACTGTGTGAAAATATGTATCTTTGTCTCAATCTTTGTTACATTTTCCTTGTTACAGACATGTTACACGCACAGAAAGATTAATGACCTCTTCAGTGAATCGCACAGAAAAATCATTATTATTCCCTTCTAGCGTGTAGATTTTATATCTTGCGTGCCGGCAAGGCATGGAGGCAATTAATTATACCTACCCACTTTTCTTCTATTGTATGGCTGAGCAGGTGGTTATAAAACATGAAAAAATAAGAAAATTGAGAAATTCAGTTTTTGTACAATATATTATTGTAAAACATTTTTTTACCAGGGTTTCAGATTTGGGGGCTATCAACTAGCAGTAATTATTCAAAATCTCACTTGTGAACATATTATTTTGCCACATGTATTTCAATCTTAAATATTTTATCAGGACTCGAACCCCGAGCCTTTTGTTTACAAGACAACAATATTATCATTTTGCCATCAGGGGAGGCTTCATATTTTATGAGGACTTAAACCCAAACCTCCACACCTGAAAAATTAGGGTATAAGCCCCTCTTGCCATTGTCTTAAGTATGAGTAAATCTATCTGTTGAGCCCTCGCCTTTTCTACACTAGAAATTCAGAATTTCTTAAAAATCAGAGCATATCACACCTGAAGAATTGGGGTACAGGCCCCATCTTGGCATTGTTTTAAGTGTAAGCAAATCTGATTGTTCAATCAAATAGCCTCGCCTTTTCTACACTTGTTAAGTGGTGCTGTCCCCACCACAAACCCCACTACTTGTACGTTTTTTCCACGTGTCTTGACATCCAATGTATCCATGCAAAGTTTGGTGAAGATCTGAGTATGTAGTTTTTGACCTTATATTGAACCTCCCATCTGAAAATTTGAAAATTCTTAAAAAATTCGTCCAAAATCTTGATGTCTCCAATCTCTTGTTTTGTACGTTTTTTCCACGTGTCTTGATATCCAATGTATCCCTGCAAAGTTTGGTGAAGATCTGAGTATGTAGTTTTTGACCTTATATGGAACCTCCTATCTGAAAATTTGAAAATTCTTAAAAAATTTGTCCAAAATCTTGATGTCTCCAATCTCTTGTTTTGTAGGTTTTTTCCACGTGTCTCGACCTCCAATGGATCCCTGCAAAGTTTGGTGAAGATCTGAGTATGTAGTTTTTGACCTTATCTGGAACCTCCCATCTGAAAATTTGAAAATCCTTAAAAAATTCGACCAAAATCTTGATGTCTCCAATCTTTTGTTTTGTACGTTTTTTCCACGTGTCTTGACACATAATGTATCCCTGCAAAGTTTGGTGAAGATCTGAGTATGTAGTTTTTGACCTTATATGGAACCTCCTATCTGAAAATTTGAAAATTCTTAAAAAATTCGTCGAAAATCTTGATGTCTCCAATCTTTTGTTTTGTACGTTTTTTCCACGTGTCTTGACATCCAATGTATCCCTGCAAAGTTTGGTGAAGATCTGAGTATGTAGTTTTTGACCTTATATGGAACCTCCTATCTGAAAATTTGAAAATTCTTAAAAAATTCGTCCAAAATCTTGATGTCTCCAATCTCTTGTTTTGTACGTTTTTTCCACGTGTCTCGACCTCCAATGGATCCCTGCAAAGTTTGGTGAAGATCTGAGTATGTCGTTTTTGACCTTATCTGGAACCTCCCATCTGAAAATTTGAAAATTCTTAAAAAATTCGTCGAAAATCTTGATGTCTCCGATCTCTTGTTTTGTACGTTTTTTCCACGTGTCTTGACATGCAAAGTATTCCTGCAAAGTTTGGTGAAGATCTGAGTATGTAGTTTTTGACCTCATCTGGAACCTCCTATCTGAAAATTTGAAAATTCTTAAAAAATTCGTCCAAAATCTTGATGTCTCCAATCTCTTGTTTTGTACGTTTTTTCCACGTGTCTTGACATCCAATGTATCCCTGCAATGTTTGGTGAAGATCTGAGTATGTAGTTTTTGACCTTATCTGGAACCTCCCATCTGAAAATTTGAAAATTCCTAAAAAATCCGTCCAAAATCTTGATGACCCCAATCTCTTGTTTTGTACTTTTTTTCCACGTGTCTCGACCTCCAATGTATCCATGCAAAGTTTGGTGAAGATCTGAGTATGTAGTTTTTGACCTTATATGGAACCTCCTATCTGAAAATTTGAAAATTCTTAAAAAATTCGTCCAAAATCTTGATGTCACCAATCCTATGTTTTGTATGTTTTTTCCACGTGTCTTGACATCCAATGTATCCATGCAAAGTTTGGTGAAGATCTGAGTATGTCGTTTTTGACCTTATCTGGAACCTCCCATCTGAAAATTTGAAAATTCTTAAAAAATTCGTCCAAAATCTTGATGTCTCCAATCTCTTGTTTTGTACGTTTTTTCCACGTGTCTCGACCTCGAATGGATCCCTGCAAAGTTTGGTGAAGATCTGAGTATGTCGTTTTTGACCTTATCTGGAACCTCCCATCTGAAAATTTGAAAATTCTTAAAAAATTCGTCGAAAATCTTGATGTCTCCGATCTCTTGTTTTGTACGTTTTTTCCACGTGTCTTGACATGCAAAGTATTCCTGCAAAGTTTGGTGAAGATCTGAGTATGTAGTTTTTGAATTCATCTGGAAACTCCTATCTGAAAATTTGAAAATTCTTAAAAAATTCGTCCAAAATCTTGATGTCTCCAATCTCTTGTTTTGTACGTTCTTTCCACGTGTCTTGACATCCAATGTATCCCTGCAATGTTTGGTGAAGATCTGAGTATGTAGTTTTTGACCTTATCTGGAACCTCCCATCTGAAAATTTGAAAATTCCTAAAAAATCCGTCCAAAATCTTGATGACCCCAATCTCTTGTTTTGTACTTTTTTTCCACGTGTCTCGACCTCCAATGTATCCCTGCAAAGTTTGGTGAAGATCTGAGTATGTAGTTTTTGACCTTATATGGAACCTCCTATCTGAAAATTTGAAAATTCTTAAAAAATTCGTCCAAAATCTTGATGTCACCAATCCTATGTTTTGTATGTTTTTTCCACGTGTCTTGACATCCAATGTATCCATGCAAAGTTTGGTGAAGATCTGAGTATGTCGTTTTTGACCTTATCTGGAACCTCCCATCTGAAAATTTGAAAATTCTTAAAAAATTCGTCGAAAATCTTGATGTCTCCGATCTCTTGTTTTGTACGTTTTTTCCACGTGTCTTGACATGCAAAGTATCCCTGCAACGTTTGGTGAAGATCTGAGTATGTAGTTTTTGACCTTATCTGGAACCTCCTATCTGAAAATTTGAAAATTCTTAAAAAATTCGTCCAAAATCTTGATGTCTCCAATCTCTTGTTTTGTACGTTTTTTCCACGTGTCTTGACATCCAATGTATCCCTGCAATGTTTGGTGAAGATCTGAGTATGTAGTTTTTGACCTTATCTGGAACATCCTTTCTGAAAATTTGAAAATTGTTAAAAAATTCGTCCAAAATCTTGATGTCTCCAATCTCTTTTTTGTACGTTTTTTCCACGTGTCTTGACATCCAATGGATCCCTGCAAAGTTTGGTGAAGATCTGAGTATGTAGTTTTTGACCTTATCTGGAACCTCCCATCTGAAAATTTGAAAATTCTTAAAAAATTCGACCAAAATCTTGATGTCTCCAATCTTTTGTTTTGTACGTTTTTTCCACGTGTCTTGACACATAATGTATCCATGCAAAGTTTGGTGAAGATCTGAGTATGTAGTTTTTGACCTTATATGGAACCTCCTATCTGAAAATTTGAAAATTCTTAAAAAATTCGTCCAAAATCTTGATGTCTCCAATCTCTTGTTTTGTACGTTTTTTCCACGTGTCTTGACATCCAATGTATCCCTGCAAAGTTTGGTGAAGATCTGAGTATGTAGTTTTTGACCTTATCTGGAACCTCCCATCTGAAAATTTGAAAATTCCTAAAAAATCCGTGCAAAATCTTGATGACCCCAATCTCTTGTTTTGTACGTTTTTTCCACGTGTCTTGACATCCAATGTATTCCTGCAATGTTTGGTGAAGATCTGAGTATGTAGTTTTTGACCTTATATGGAACCTCCTATCTGAAAATTTGAAAATTCTTAAAAAATTCGACCAAAATCTTGATGTTCCGAATCCTATGTTTTGTATGTTTTTTCCACGTGTCTTGACATCCAATGTATCCCTGCAAAGTTTGGTGAAGATTTGAGTATGCAGTTTTTGACCTTATATTGAACCTCCCATCTGAAAATTTGAAAATTCTTAAAAAATTCGTCCAAAATCTTGATGACCCCAATCTCTTGTTTTGTACGTTTTTTCCACGTGTCTTGACATCCAAAGTATCCCTGCAAAGTTTGGTGAAGATCTGAGTATGTAGTTTTTGACCTTATATGGAACCTCCTTTCTGAAAATTTGAGAATTCTTAAAAAATTCGTCCAAAATCTTGATGTCTCCAATCTCTTGTTTTGTACGTTTTTTCCACGTGTCTTGACATCCAATGTATCCATGCAAAGTTTGGTGAAGATCTGAGTATGTCGTTTTTGACCTTATCTGGAACCTCCCATCTGAAAATTTGAAAATTCTTAAAAAATTCGTCGAAAATCTTGATGTCTCCAATCTTTTGTTTTGTACGTTTTTTCCACGTGTCTTGACATGCAAAGTATCCCTGCAACGTTTGGTGAAGATCTGAGTATGTAGTTTTTGACCTTATCTGGAACCTCCTATCTGAAAATTTGAAAATTCTTAAAAAATTCGTCGAAAATCTTGATGTCTCCAATCTCTTGTTTTGTACGTTTTTTCCACGTGTCTTGATATCCAATGTATCCCTGCAAAGTTTGGTGAAGATCTGAGTATGTCGTTTTTGACCTTATCTGGAACATCCTTTCTGAAAATTTGAAAATTGTTAAAAAATTCGTCCAAAATCTTGATGTCTCCAATCTCTTTTTTGTACGTTTTTTCCACGTGTCTTGACATCCAATGTATCCCTGCAAAGTTTGGTGAAGATCTGAGTATGTAGTTTCTGACCTTATCTGGAACCTCCCATCTGAAAATTTGAAAATTCTTAAAAAATTCGACCAAAATCTTGATGTCTCCAATCTTTTGTTTTGTACGTTTTTTCCACGTGTCTTGATACATAATGTATCCATGCAAAGTTTGGTGAAGATCTGAGTATGTAGTTTTTGACCTTATATGGAACCTCCTATCTGAAAATTTGAAAATTCTTAAAAAATTCGTCCAAAATCTTGATGTCTCCAATCTCTTGTTTTGTACGTTTTTTCCACGTGTCTTGACATCCAATGTATCCCTGCAAAGTTTGGTGAAGATCTGAGTATGTAGTTTTTGACCTTATCTGGAAACTCCCATCTGAAAATTTGAAAATTCCTAAAAAATCCGTGCAAAATCTTGATGACCCCAATCTCTTGTTTTGTACGTTTTTTCCACGTGTCTTGACATCCAATGTATCCATGCAAAGTTTGGTGAAGATCTGAGTATGTCGTTTTTGACCTTATCTGGAACATCCTTTCTGAAAATTTGAAAATTGTTAAAAAATTCGTCCAAAATCTTGATGTCTCCAATCTCTTTTTTGTACGTTTTTTCCACGTGTCTTGACATCCAATGTATCCCTGCAAAGTTTGGTGAAGATCTGAGTATGTAGTTTTTGACCTTATCTGGAACCTCCCATCTGAAAATTTGAAAATTCTTCAAAAATTCGTCGAAAATCTTGATGTCTCCAATCTCTTGTTTTGTACGTTTTTTCCACGTGTCTTGACATCCAATGTATCCCTGCAATGTTTGGTGGAGATCTGAGTATGTAGTTTTTGACCTTATCTGGGACCTCCTATCAGAAAATTTGAAAATTCTTCAAAAATTCGTCCAAAATCTTGATGTCTCCAATCTCTTGTTTTGTACGTTTTTTCCACGTGTCTCGACCTCCAATGTATCCCTGCAAAGTTTGGTGAAGATCTGAGTATGTCGTTTTTGACCTTATCTGGAACATCCTTTCTGAAAATTTGAAAATTCTTAAAAAATTCGTCGAAAATCTTGATGTCTCCAATCTCTTGTTTTGTACGTTTTTTCCACGTGTCTTGACATCCAATGTATTCCTGCAAAGTTTGGTGAAGATCTGAGTATGTAGTTTTTGACCTTATATGGAACCTCCTTTCTGAAAATTTGAAAATTCTCAAAAAATTCGTCCATAATCTTGATGTCTCCAATCTCTTGTTTTGTACGTTTTTTCCACGTGTCTTGACATCCAATGTATCCCTGCAAAGTTTGGTGAAGATCTGAGTATGTAGTTTTTGACCTTATCTGGAACCTCCCATCTGAAAATTTGAAAATTCTTAAAAAATTCGACCAAAATCTTGATGTCTCCAATCTTTTGTTTTGTACGTTTTTTCCACGTGTCTTGACACATAATGTATCCATGCAACGTTTGGTGAAGATCTGAGTATGTAGTTTTTGACCTTATCTGGAACCTCCTATCTGAAAATTTGAAAATTCTTCAAAAATTCGTCGAAAATCTTGATGTCTCCAATCTCTTGCTTTGTACGTTTTTTCCACGTGTCTTGACATCCAATGTATCCCTGCAATGTTTGGTGGAGATCTGAGTATGTAGTTTTTGACCTTATCTGGAACCTCCTATCTGAAAATTTGAAAATTCTTCAAAAATTCGTCCAAAATCTTGATGTCTCCAATCTCTTGTTTTGTACGTTTTTTCCACGTGTCTCGACCTCCAATGTATCCCTGCAAAGTTAGTGAAGATCTGAGTATGTCGTTTTTGACCTTATCTGGAACATCCTTTCTGAAAATTTGAAAATTCTTAAAAAATTCGTCCAAAATCTTGATGTCTCCAATCTCTTGTTTTGTACGTTTTTTCCACGTGTCTTGACATCCAATGTATCCCTGCAAAGTTTGGTGAAGATCTGAGTATGTAGTTTTTGACCTTATCTGGAACCTCCCATCTGAAAATTTGAAAATTCCTAAAAAATCCGTGCAAAATCTTGATGACCCCAATCTCTTGTTTTGTACGTTTTTTCCACGTGTCTTGACATCCAATGTATTCCTGCAATGTTTGGTGAAGATCTGAGTATGTAGTTTTTGACCTTATATGGAACCTCCTATCTGAAAATTTGAAAATTCTTAAAAAATTCGACCAAAATCTTGATGTTCCGAATCCTATGTTTTGTATGTTTTTTCCACGTGTCTTGACATCCAATGTATCCCTGCAAAGTTTGGTGAAGATCTGAGTATGTAGTTTTTGACCTTATATTGAACCTCCCATCTGAAAATTTGAAAATTCTTAAAAAATTCGTCCAAAATCTTGATGACCCCAATCTCTTGTTTTGTACGTTTTTTCCACGTGTCTTGACATCCAAAGTATCCCTGCAAAGTTTGGTGAAGATCTGAGTATGTAGTTTTTGACCTTATATGGAACCTCCTTTCTGAAAATTTGAGAATTCTTAAAAAATTCGTCCAAAATCTTGATGTCTCCAATCTCTTGTTTTGTACGTTTTTTCCACGTGTCTTGACATCCAATGTATCCATGCAAAGTTTGGTGAAGATCTGAGTATGTCGTTTTTGACCTTATCTGGAACCTCCCATCTGAAAATTTGAAAATTCTTAAAAAATTCGTCGAAAATCTTGATGTCTCCAATCTTTTGTTTTGTACGTTTTTTCCACGTGTCTTGACATGCAAAGTATCCCTGCAACGTTTGGTGAAGATCTGAGTATGTAGTTTTTGACCTTATCTGGAACCTCCTATCTGAAAATTTGAAAATTCTTAAAAAATTCGTCGAAAATCTTGATGTCTCCAATCTCTTGTTTTGTACGTTTTTTCCACGTGTCTTGATATCCAATGTATCCCTGCAAAGTTTGGTGAAGATCTGAGTATGTCGTTTTTGACCTTATCTGGAACATCCTTTCTGAAAATTTGAAAATTGTTAAAAAATTCGTCCAAAATCTTGATGTCTCCAATCTCTTTTTTGTACGTTTTTTCCACGTGTCTTGACATCCAATGTATCCCTGCAAAGTTTGGTGAAGATCTGAGTATGTAGTTTTTGACCTTATCTGGAACCTCCCATCTGAAAATTTGAAAATTCTTAAAAAATTCGACCAAAATCTTGATGTCTCCAATCTTTTGTTTTGTACGTTTTTTCCACGTGTCTTGACACATAATGTATCCATGCAAAGTTTGGTGAAGATCTGAGTATGTAGTTTTTGACCTTATATGGAACCTCCTATCTGAAAATTTGAAAATTCTTAAAAAATTCGTCCAAAATCTTGATGTCTCCAATCTCTTGTTTTGTACGTTTTTTCCACGTGTCTTGACATCCAATGTATCCCTGCAAAGTTTGGTGAAGATCTGAGTATGTAGTTTTTGACCTTATCTGGAACCTCCCATCTGAAAATTTGAAAATTCCTAAAAAATCCGTGCAAAATCTTGATGACCCCAATCTCTTTTTTGTACGTTTTTTCCACGTGTCTTGACATCCAATGTATCCCTGCAAAGTTTGGTGAAGATCTGAGTATGTAGTTTCTGACCTTATCTGGAACCTCCCATCTGAAAATTTGAAAATTCTTAAAAAATTCGACCAAAATCTTGATGTCTCCAATCTTTTGTTTTGTACGTTTTTTCCACGTGTCTTGATACATAATGTATCCATGCAAAGTTTGGTGAAGATCTGAGTATGTAGTTTTTGACCTTATATGGAACCTCCTATCTGAAAATTTGAAAATTCTTAAAAAATTCGTCCAAAATCTTGATGTCTCCAATCTCTTGTTTTGTACGTTTTTTCCACGTGTCTTGACATCCAATGTATCCCTGCAAAGTTTGGTGAAGATCTGAGTATGTAGTTTTTGACCTTATCTGGAAACTCCCATCTGAAAATTTGAAAATTCCTAAAAAATCCGTGCAAAATCTTGATGACCCCAATCTCTTGTTTTGTACGTTTTTTCCACGTGTCTTGACATCCAATGTATCCATGCAAAGTTTGGTGAAGATCTGAGTATGTCGTTTTTGACCTTATCTGGAACATCCTTTCTGAAAATTTGAAAATTGTTAAAAAATTCGTCCAAAATCTTGATGTCTCCAATCTCTTTTTTGTACGTTTTTTCCACGTGTCTTGACATCCAATGTATCCCTGCAAAGTTTGGTGAAGATCTGAGTATGTAGTTTTTGACCTTATCTGGAACCTCCCATCTGAAAATTTGAAAATTCTTCAAAAATTCGTCGAAAATCTTGATGTCTCCAATCTCTTGTTTTGTACGTTTTTTCCACGTGTCTTGACATCCAATGTATCCCTGCAATGTTTGGTGGAGATCTGAGTATGTAGTTTTTGACCTTATCTGGGACCTCCTATCAGAAAATTTGAAAATTCTTCAAAAATTCGTCCAAAATCTTGATGTCTCCAATCTCTTGTTTTGTACGTTTTTTCCACGTGTCTCGACCTCCAATGTATCCCTGCAAAGTTTGGTGAAGATCTGAGTATGTCGTTTTTGACCTTATCTGGAACATCCTTTCTGAAAATTTGAAAATTCTTAAAAAATTCGTCGAAAATCTTGATGTCTCCAATCTCTTGTTTTGTACGTTTTTTCCACGTGTCTTGACATCCAATGTATTCCTGCAAAGTTTGGTGAAGATCTGAGTATGTAGTTTTTGACCTTATATGGAACCTCCTTTCTGAAAATTTGAAAATTCTCAAAAAATTCGTCCATAATCTTGATGTCTCCAATCTCTTGTTTTGTACGTTTTTTCCACGTGTCTTGACATCCAATGTATCCCTGCAAAGTTTGGTGAAGATCTGAGTATGTAGTTTTTGACCTTATCTGGAACCTCCCATCTGAAAATTTGAAAATTCTTAAAAAATTCGACCAAAATCTTGATGTCTCCAATCTTTTGTTTTGTACGTTTTTTCCACGTGTCTTGACACATAATGTATCCATGCAACGTTTGGTGAAGATCTGAGTATGTAGTTTTTGACCTTATCTGGAACCTCCTATCTGAAAATTTGAAAATTCTTCAAAAATTCGTCGAAAATCTTGATGTCTCCAATCTCTTGCTTTGTACGTTTTTTCCACGTGTCTTGACATCCAATGTATCCCTGCAATGTTTGGTGGAGATCTGAGTATGTAGTTTTTGACCTTATCTGGAACCTCCTATCTGAAAATTTGAAAATTCTTCAAAAATTCGTCCAAAATCTTGATGTCTCCAATCTCTTGTTTTGTACGTTTTTTCCACGTGTCTCGACCTCCAATGTATCCCTGCAAAGTTAGTGAAGATCTGAGTATGTCGTTTTTGACCTTATCTGGAACATCCTTTCTGAAAATTTGAAAATTCTTAAAAAATTCGTCCAAAATCTTGATGTCTCCAATCTCTTGTTTTGTACGTTTTTTCCACGTGTCTTGACATCCAATGTATCCCTGCAAAGTTTGGTGAAGATCTGAGTATGTAGTTTTTGACCTTATCTGGAACCTCCCATCTGAAAATTTGAAAATTCCTAAAAAATCCGTGCAAAATCTTGATGACCCCAATCTCTTGTTTTGTACGTTTTTTCCACGTGTCTTGACATCCAATGTATTCCTGCAATGTTTGGTGAAGATCTGAGTATGTAGTTTTTGACCTTATATGGAACCTCCTATCTGAAAATTTGAAAATTCTTAAAAAATTCGACCAAAATCTTGATGTTCCGAATCCTATGTTTTGTATGTTTTTTCCACGTGTCTTGACATCCAATGTATCCCTGCAAAGTTTGGTGAAGATCTGAGTATGTAGTTTTTGACCTTATATTGAACCTCCCATCTGAAAATTTGAAAATTCTTAAAAAATTCGTCCAAAATCTTGATGACCCCAATCTCTTGTTTTGTACGTTTTTTCCACGTGTCTTGACATCCAAAGTATCCCTGCAAAGTTTGGTGAAGATCTGAGTATGTAGTTTTTGACCTTATATGGAACCTCCTTTCTGAAAATTTGAGAATTCTTAAAAAATTCGTCCAAAATCTTGATGTCTCCAATCTCTTGTTTTGTACGTTTTTTCCACGTGTCTTGACATCCAATGTATCCATGCAAAGTTTGGTGAAGATCTGAGTATGTCGTTTTTGACCTTATCTGGAACCTCCCATCTGAAAATTTGAAAATTCTTAAAAAATTCGTCGAAAATCTTGATGTCTCCAATCTTTTGTTTTGTACGTTTTTTCCACGTGTCTTGACATGCAAAGTATCCCTGCAACGTTTGGTGAAGATCTGAGTATGTAGTTTTTGACCTTATCTGGAACCTCCTATCTGAAAATTTGAAAATTCTTAAAAAATTCGTCGAAAATCTTGATGTCTCCAATCTCTTGTTTTGTACGTTTTTTCCACGTGTCTTGATATCCAATGTATCCCTGCAAAGTTTGGTGAAGATCTGAGTATGTCGTTTTTGACCTTATCTGGAACATCCTTTCTGAAAATTTGAAAATTGTTAAAAAATTCGTCCAAAATCTTGATGTCTCCAATCTCTTTTTTGTACGTTTTTTCCACGTGTCTTGACATCCAATGTATCCCTGCAAAGTTTGGTGAAGATCTGAGTATGTAGTTTTTGACCTTATCTGGAACCTCCCATCTGAAAATTTGAAAATTCTTAAAAAATTCGACCAAAATCTTGATGTCTCCAATCTTTTGTTTTGTACGTTTTTTCCACGTGTCTTGACACATAATGTATCCATGCAAAGTTTGGTGAAGATCTGAGTATGTAGTTTTTGACCTTATATGGAACCTCCTATCTGAAAATTTGAAAATTCTTAAAAAATTCGTCCAAAATCTTGATGTCTCCAATCTCTTGTTTTGTACGTTTTTTCCACGTGTCTTGACATCCAATGTATCCCTGCAAAGTTTGGTGAAGATCTGAGTATGTAGTTTTTGACCTTATCTGGAACCTCCCATCTGAAAATTTGAAAATTCCTAAAAAATCCGTGCAAAATCTTGATGACCCCAATCTCTTGTTTTGTACGTTTTTTCCACGTGTCTTGACATCCAATGTATCCATGCAAAGTTTGGTGAAGATCTGAGTATGTCGTTTTTGACCTTATCTGGAACATCCTTTCTGAAAATTTGAAAATTGTTAAAAAATTCGTCCAAAATCTTGATGTCTCCAATCTCTTTTTTGTACGTTTTTTCCACGTGTCTTGACATCCAATGTATCCCTGCAATGTTTGGTGAAGATCTGAGTATGTAGTTTTTGACCTTATCTGAAACCTCCCATCTGAAAATTTGAAAATTCTTCAAAAATTCGTCGAAAATCTTGATGTCTCCAATCTCTTGTTTTGTACGTTTTTTCCACGTGTCTTGACATCCAATGTATCCCTGCAATGTTTGGTGGAGATCTGAGTATGTAGTTTTTGACCTTATCTGGGACCTCCTATCAGAAAATTTGAAAATTCTTCAAAAATTCGTCCAAAATCTTGATGTCTCCAATCTCTTGTTTTGTACGTTTTTTCCACGTGTCTCGACCTCCAATGTATCCCTGCAAAGTTTGGTGAAGATGTGAGTATGTCGTTTTTGACCTTATCTGGAACATCCTTTCTGAAAATTTGAAAATTCTTAAAAAATTCGTCGAAAATCTTGATGTCTCCAATCTCTTGTTTTGTACGTTTTTTCCACGTGTCTTGACATCCAATGTATCCCTGCAAAGTTTGGTGAAGATCTGAGTATGTAGTTTTTGACCTTATATGGAACCTCCTTTCTGAAAATTTCAAAATTCTCAAAAAATTCGTCCATAATCTTGATGTCTCCAATCTCTTGTTTTGTACGTTTTTTCCACGTGTTTTGACATCCAATGTATCCCTGCAAAGTTTGGTGAAGATCTGAGTATGTAGTTTTTGACCTTATCTGGAACCTCCCATCTGAAAATTTGAAAATTCTTAAAAAATTCGACCAAAATCTTGATGTCTCCAATCTTTTGTTTTGTACGTTTTTTCCACGTGTCTTGACACATAATGTATCCATGCAACGTTTGGTGAAGATCTGAGTATGTAGTTTTTGACCTTATCTGGAACCTCCTATCTGAAAATTTGAAAATTCTTCAAAAATTCGTCGAAAATCTTGATGTCTCCAATCTCTTGCTTTGTACGTTTTTTCCACGTGTCTTGACATCCAATGTATCCCTGCAATGTTTGGTGGAGATCTGAGTATGTAGTTTTTGACCTTATCTGGAACCTCCTATCTGAAAATTTGAAAATTCTTCAAAAATTCGTCCAAAATCTTGATGTCTCCAATCTCTTGTTTTGTACGTTTTTTCCACGTGTCTCGACCTCCAATGTATCCCTGCAAAGTTAGTGAAGATCTGAGTATGTCGCTTTTGACCTTATCTGGAACATCCTTTCTGAAAATTTGAAAATTCTTAAAAAATTCGTCGAAAATCTTGATGTCTCCAATCTCTTGTTTTGTACGTTTTTTCCACGTTTCTTGACATCCAATGTATCCCTGCAAAGTTTGGTGAAGATCTGAGTATGTAGTTTTTGACCTTATATGGAACCTCCTTTCTGAAAATTTGAAAATTCTCAAAAAATTCGTCCATAATCTTGATGTCTCCAATCTCTTGTTTTGTACGTTTTTTCCACGTGTCTTGACATCCAATGTATCCCTGCAAAGTTTGGTGAAGATCTGAGTATGTAGTTTTTGACCTTATATGGAACCTCCTATCTGAAAATTTGAAAATTCTTAAAAAATTCGTCCAAAATCTTGATGTCACCAATCCTATGTTTTGTATGTTTTTTCCACGTGTCTTGACATCCAATGTATCCATGCAAAGTTTGGTGAAGATCTGAGTATGTCGTTTTTGACCTTATCTGGAACCTCCCATCTGAAAATTTGAAAATTCTTAAAAAATTCGTCGAAAATCTTGATGTCTCCGATCTCTTGTTTTGTACGTTTTTTCCACGTGTCTTGACATGCAAAGTATTCCTGCAAAGTTTGGTGAAGATCTGAGTATGTAGTTTTTGACCTCATCTGGAACCTCCTATCTGAAAATTTGAAAATTCTTAAAAAATTCGTCCAAAATTTTGATGTCTCCAATCTCTTGTTTTGTACGTTTTTTCCACGTGTCTTGACATCCAATGTATCCCTGCAATGTTTGGTGAAGATCTGAGTATGTAGTTTTTGACCTTATCTGGAACATCCCATCTGAAAATTTGAAAATTCCTAAAAAATCCGTCCAAAATCTTGATGACCCCAATCTCTTGTTTTGTACGTTTTTTCCACGTGTCTTGACATCCAATGTATCCCTGCAAAGTTTGGTGAAGATCTGAGTATGTAGTTTTTGACCTTATCTGGAACCTCCTATCTGAAAATTTGAAAATTCTTAAAATATTCGTCCAAAATCTTGATGTCTCCAATCTCTTGTTTTGTACGTTTTTTCCACGTGTCTTGATATCCAATGTATCCCTGCAAAGTTTGGTGAAGATCTGAGTATGTAGTTTTTGACCTTATCTGGAACCTCCCATCTGAAAATTTGAAAATTCTTAAAAAATTCGACCAAAATCTTGATGTCTCCAATCTTTTGTTTTGTACGTTTTTTCCAGGTGTCTTGACACATAATGTATCCATGCAAAGTTTGGTGAAGATCTGAGTATGTAGTTTTTGACCTTATATGGAACCTCCTATCTGAAAATTTGAAAATTCTTAAAAAATTCGTCCAAAATCTTGATGTCTCCAATCTCTTGTTTTGAACGTTTTTTCCACGTGTCTTGACATCCAATGTATCCCTGCAAAGTTTGGTGAAGATCTGAGTATGTAGTTTTTGACCTTATCTGGAACCTCCCATTTGAAAATTTGAAAATTCCTAAAAAATCCGTGCAAAATCTTGATGACCCCAATCTCTTGTTTTGTACGTTTTTTCCACGTGTCTTGACATCCAATGTATTCCTGCAATGTTTGGTGAAGATCTGAGTATGTAGTTTTTGACCTTATATGGAACCTCCTATCTGAAAATTTGAAAATTCTTAAAAAATTCGACCAAAATCTTGATGTTCCGAATCCTATGTTTTGTATGTTTTTTCCACGTGTCTTGACATCCAATGTATCCATGCAAAGTTTGGTGAAGATCTGAGTATGTAGTTTTTGACCTTATATTGAACCTCCCATCTGAAAATTTGAAAATTCTTAAAAAATTCGTCCAAAATCTTGATGACCCCAATCTCTTGTTTTGTACGTTTTTTCCACGTGTCTTGACATCCAAAGTATCCCTGCAAAGTTTGGTGAAGATCTGAGTATGTAGTTTTTGACCTTATATGGAACCTCCTTTCTGAAAATTTGAGAATTCTTAAAAAATTCGTCCAAAATCTTGATGTCTCCAATCTCTTGTTTTGTACGTTTTTTCCACGTGTCTTGACATCCAATGTATCCATGCAAAGTTTGGTGAAGATCTGAGTATGTCGTTTTTGACCTTATCTGGAACCTCCCATCTGAAAATTTGAAAATTCTTAAAAAATTCGTCGAAAATCTTGATGTCTCCAATCTCTTGTTTTGTACGTTTTTTCCACGTGTCTTGACATGCAAAGTATCCCTGCAACGTTTGGTGAAGATCTGAGTATGTAGTTTTTGACCTTATCTGGAACCTCCTATCTGAAAATTTGAAAATTCTTCAAAAATTCGTCGAAAATCTTGATGTCTCCAATCTCTTGTTTTGTACGTTTTTTCCACGTGTCTTGACATCCAATGTATTCCTGCAATGTTTGGTGGAGATCTGAGTATGTAGTTTTAGACCTTATCTGGAACCTCCTATCTGAAAATTTGAAAATTCTTCAAAAATTCGTCCAAAATCTTGATGTCTCCAATCTCTTGTTTTGTACGTTTTTTCCACGTGTCTCGACCTCCAATGGATCCCTGCAAAGTTTGGTGAAGATCTGAGTATGTCGTTTTTGACCTTATCTGGAACATCCTTTCTGAAAATTTGAAAATTCTTAAAAAATTCGTCCAAAATCTTGATGTCTCCAATCTCTTGTTTTGTACGTTTTTTCCACGTGTCTTGATATCCAATGTATCCCTGCAAAGTTTGGTGAAGATCTGAGTATGTCGTTTTTGACCTTATATGGAACCTCCTATCTGAAAATTTGAAAATTGTTAAAAAATTCGTCCAAAATCTTGATGTCTCCAATCTCTTTTTTGTACGTTTTTTCCACGTGTCTTGACATCCAATGTATCCCTGCAAAGTTTGGTGAAGATCTGAGTATGTAGTTTTTGACCTTATCTGGAACCTCCCATCTGAAAATTTGAAAATTCTTAAAAAATTCGACCAAAATCTTGATGTCTCCAATCTTTTGTTTTGTACGATTTTTCCACGTGTCTTGACACATAATGTATCCATGCAAAGTTTGGTGAAGATCTGAGTATGTAGTTTTTGACCTTATATGGAACCTCCTATCTGAAAATTTGAAAATTCTTAAAAAAATCGACCAAAATCTTGATGTTCCGAATCCTATGTTTTGTATGTTTTTTCCACGTGTCTTGACATCCAATGTATCCATGCAAAGTTTGGTGAAGATCTGAGTATGTAGTTTTTGACCTTATCTGGAACATCCTTTCTGAAAATTTGAAAATTCTTAAAAAATTCGTCGAAAATCTTGATGTCTCCAATCTCTTGTTTTGTACGTTTTTTCCACGTTTCTTGACATCCAATGTATCCCTGCAAAGTTTGGTGAAGATCTGAGTATGTAGTTTTTGACCTCATCTGGAACCTCCTATCTGAAAATTTGAAAATTCTTAAAAAATTCGTCCAAAATTTTGATGTCTCCAATCTCTTGTTTTGTACGTTTTTTCCACGTGTCTTGACATCCAATGTATCCCTGCAATGTTTGGTGAAGATCTGAGTATGTAGTTTTTGACCTTATCTGGAACATCCCATCTGAAAATTTGAAAATTCCTAAAAAATCCGTCCAAAATCTTGATGACCCCAATCTCTTGTTTTGTACGTTTTTTCCACGTGTCTTGACATCCAATGTATCCCTGCAAAGTTTGGTGAAGATCTGAGTATGTAGTTTTTGACCTTATCTGGAACCTCCTATCTGAAAATTTGAAAATTCTTAAAATATTCGTCCAAAATCTTGATGTCTCCAATCTCTTGTTTTGTACGTTTTTTCCACGTGTCTTGATATCCAATGTATCCCTGCAAAGTTTGGTGAAGATCTGAGTATGTAGTTTTTGACCTTATCTGGAACCTCCCATCTGAAAATTTGAAAATTCTTAAAAAATTCGACCAAAATCTTGATGTCTCCAATCTTTTGTTTTGTACGTTTTTTCCAGGTGTCTTGACACATAATGTATCCATGCAAAGTTTGGTGAAGATCTGAGTATGTAGTTTTTGACCTTATATGGAACCTCCTATCTGAAAATTTGAAAATTCTTAAAAAATTCGTCCAAAATCTTGATGTCTCCAATCTCTTGTTTTGTACGTTTTTTCCACGTGTCTTGACATCCAATGTATCCCTGCAAAGTTTGGTGAAGATCTGAGTATGTAGTTTTTGACCTTATCTGGAACCTCCCATTTGAAAATTTGAAAATTCCTAAAAAATCCGTGCAAAATCTTGATGACCCCAATCTCTTGTTTTGTACGTTTTTTCCACGTGTCTTGACATCCAATGTATTCCTGCAATGTTTGGTGAAGATCTGAGTATGTAGTTTTTGACCTTATATGGAACCTCCTATCTGAAAATTTGAAAATTCTTAAAAAATTCGACCAAAATCTTGATGTTCCGAATCCTATGTTTTGTATGTTTTTTCCACGTGTCTTGACATCCAATGTATCCATGCAAAGTTTGGTGAAGATCTGAGTATGTAGTTTTTGACCTTATATTGAACCTCCCATCTGAAAATTTGAAAATTCTTAAAAAATTCGTCCAAAATCTTGATGACCCCAATCTCTTGTTTTGTACGTTTTTTCCACGTGTCTTGACATCCAATGTATCCCTGCAAAGTTTGGTGAAGATCTGAGTATGTAGTTTTTGACCTTATCTGGAACCTCCTATCTGAAAATTTGAAAATTCTTAAAATATTCGTCCAAAATCTTGATGTCTCCAATCTCTTGTTTTGTACGTTTTTTCCACGTGTCTTGATATCCAATGTATCCCTGCAAAGTTTGGTGAAGATCTGAGTATGTAGTTTTTGACCTTATCTGGAACCTCCCATCTGAAAATTTGAAAATTCTTAAAAAATTCGACCAAAATCTTGATGTCTCCAATCTCTTGTTTTGTACGTTTTTTCCACGTGTCTTGACATCCAATGTATCCCTGCAATGTTTGGTGAAGATCTGAGTATGTAGTTTTTGACCTTATCTGGAACATCCCATCTGAAAATTTGAAAATTCCTAAAAAATCCGTCCAAAATCTTGATGACCCCAATCTCTTGTTTTGTACGTTTTTTCCACGTGTCTTGACATCCAATGTATCCCTGCAAAGTTTGGTGAAGATCTGAGTATGTAGTTTTTGACCTTATCTGGAACCTCCTATCTGAAAATTTGAAAATTCTTAAAATATTCGTCCAAAATCTTGATGTCTCCAATCTCTTGTTTTGTACGTTTTTTCCACGTGTCTTGATATCCAATGTATCCCTGCAAAGTTTGGTGAAGATCTGAGTATGTAGTTTTTGACCTTATCTGGAACCTCCCATCTGAAAATTTGAAAATTCTTAAAAAATTCGACCAAAATCTTGATGTCTCCAATCTTTTGTTTTGTACGTTTTTTCCAGGTGTCTTGACACATAATGTATCCATGCAAAGTTTGGTGAAGATCTGAGTATGTAGTTTTTGACCTTATATGGAACCTCCTATCTGAAAATTTGAAAATTCTTAAAAAATTCGTCCAAAATCTTGATGTCTCCAATCTCTTGTTTTGTACGTTTTTTCCACGTGTCTTGACATCCAATGTATCCCTGCAAAGTTTGGTGAAGATCTGAGTATGTAGTTTTTGACCTTATCTGGAACCTCCCATTTGAAAATTTGAAAATTCCTAAAAAATCCGTGCAAAATCTTGATGACCCCAATCTCTTGTTTTGTACGTTTTTTCCACGTGTCTTGACATCCAATGTATTCCTGCAATGTTTGGTGAAGATCTGAGTATGTAGTTTTTGACCTTATATGGAACCTCCTATCTGAAAATTTGAAAATTCTTAAAAAATTCGACCAAAATCTTGATGTTCCGAATCCTATGTTTTGTATGTTTTTTCCACGTGTCTTGACATCCAATGAATCCATGCAAAGTTTGGTGAAGATCTGAGTATGTAGTTTTTGACCTTATATTGAACCTCCCATCTGAAAATTTGAAAATTCTTAAAAAATTCGTCCAAAATCTTGATGACCCCAATCTCTTGTTTTGTACGTTTTTTCCACGTGTCTTGACATCCAAAGTATCCCTGCAAAGTTTGGTGAAGATCTGAGTATGTAGTTTTTGACCTTATATGGAACCTCCTTTCTGAAAATTTGAGAATTCTTAAAAAATTCGTCCAAAATCTTGATGTCTCCAATCTCTTGTTTTGTACGTTTTTTCCACGTGTCTTGACATCCAATGTATCCATGCAAAGTTTGGTGAAGATCTGAGTATGTCGTTTTTGACCTTATCTGGAACCTCCCATCTGAAAATTTGAAAATTCTTAAAAAATTCGTCGAAAATCTTGATGTCTCCAATCTCTTGTTTTGTACGTTTTTTCCACGTGTCTTGACATGCAAAGTATCCCTGCAACGTTTGGTGAAGATCTGAGTATGTAGTTTTTGACCTTATCTGGAACCTCCTATCTGAAAATTTGAAAATTCTTAAAATATTCGTCCAAAATCTTGATGTCTCCAATCTCTTGTTTTGTACGTTTTTTCCACGTGTCTTGATATCCAATGTATCCCTGCAAAGTTTGGTGAAGATCTGAGTATGTAGTTTTTGACCTTATCTGGAACCTCCCATCTGAAAATTTGAAAATTCTTAAAAAATTCGACCAAAATCTTGATGTCTCCAATCTTTTGTTTTGTACGTTTTTTCCAGGTGTCTTGACACATAATGTATCCATGCAAAGTTTGGTGAAGATCTGAGTATGTAGTTTTTGACCTTATATGGAACCTCCTATCTGAAAATTTGAAAATTCTTAAAAAATTCGTCCAAAATCTTGATGTCTCCAATCTCTTGTTTTGTACGTTTTTTCCACGTGTCTTGACATCCAATGTATCCCTGCAAAGTTTGGTGAAGATCTGAGTATGTAGTTTTTGACCTTATCTGGAACCTCCCATTTGAAAATTTGAAAATTCCTAAAAAATCCGTGCAAAATCTTGATGACCCCAATCTCTTGTTTTGTACGTTTTTTCCACGTGTCTTGACATCCAATGTATTCCTGCAATGTTTGGTGAAGATCTGAGTATGTAGTTTTTGACCTTATATGGAACCTCCTATCTGAAAATTTGAAAATTCTTAAAAAATTCGACCAAAATCTTGATGTTCCGAATCCTATGTTTTGTATGTTTTTTCCACGTGTCTTGACATCCAATGTATCCATGCAAAGTTTGGTGAAGATCTGAGTATGTAGTTTTTGACCTTATATTGAACCTCCCATCTGAAAATTTGAAAATTCTTAAAAAATTCGTCCAAAATCTTGATGACCCCAATCTCTTGTTTTGTACGTTTTTTCCACGTGTCTTGACATCCAAAGTATCCCTGCAAAGTTTGGTGAAGATCTGAGTATGTAGTTTTTGACCTTATATGGAACCTCCTTTCTGAAAATTTGAGAATTCTTAAAAAATTCGTCCAAAATCTTGATGTCTCCAATCTCTTGTTTTGTACGTTTTTTCCACGTGTCTTGACATCCAATGTATCCATGCAAAGTTTGGTGAAGATCTGAGTATGTCGTTTTTGACCTTATCTGGAACCTCCCATCTGAAAATTTGAAAATTCTTAAAAAATTCGTCGAAAATCTTGATGTCTCCAATCTCTTGTTTTGTACGTTTTTTCCACGTGTCTTGACATGCAAAGTATCCCTGCAACGTTTGGTGAAGATCTGAGTATGTAGTTTTTGACCTTATCTGGAACCTCCTATCTGAAAATTTGAAAATTCTTCAAAAATTCGTCGAAAATCTTGATGTCTCCAATCTCTTGTTTTGTACGTTTTTTCCACGTGTCTTGACATCCAATGTATTCCTGCAATGTTTGGTGGAGATCTGAGTATGTAGTTTTAGACCTTATCTGGAACCTCCTATCTGAAAATTTGAAAATTCTTCAAAAATTCGTCCAAAATCTTGATGTCTCCAATCTCTTGTTTTGTACGTTTTTTCCACGTGTCTCGACCTCCAATGGATCCCTGCAAAGTTTGGTGAAGATCTGAGTATGTCGTTTTTGACCTTATCTGGAACATCCTTTCTGAAAATTTGAAAATTCTTAAAAAATTCGTCCAAAATCTTGATGTCTCCAATCTCTTGTTTTGTACGTTTTTTCCACGTGTCTTGATATCCAATGTATCCCTGCAAAGTTTGGTGAAGATCTGAGTATGTCGTTTTTGACCTTATATGGAACCTCCTATCTGAAAATTTGAAAATTGTTAAAAAATTCGTCCAAAATCTTGATGTCTCCAATCTCTTTTTTGTACGTTTTTTCCACGTGTCTTGACATCCAATGTATCCCTGCAAAGTTTGGTGAAGATCTGAGTATGTAGTTTTTGACCTTATCTGGAACCTCCCATCTGAAAATTTGAAAATTCTTAAAAAATTCGACCAAAATCTTGATGTCTCCAATCTTTTGTTTTGTACGATTTTTCCACGTGTCTTGACACATAATGTATCCATGCAAAGTTTGGTGAAGATCTGAGTATGTAGTTTTTGACCTTATATGGAACCTCCTATCTGAAAATTTGAAAATTCTTAAAAAAATCGACCAAAATCTTGATGTTCCGAATCCTATGTTTTGTATGTTTTTTCCACGTGTCTTGACATCCAATGTATCCATGCAAAGTTTGGTGAAGATCTGAGTATGTAGTTTTTGACCTTATCTGGAACATCCTTTCTGAAAATTTGAAAATTCTTAAAAAATTCGTCGAAAATCTTGATGTCTCCAATCTCTTGTTTTGTACGTTTTTTCCACGTTTCTTGACATCCAATGTATCCCTGCAAAGTTTGGTGAAGATCTGAGTATGTAGTTTTTGACCTTATATGGAACCTCATTTCTGAAAATTTGAAAATTCTCAAAAAATTCGTCCATAATCTTGATGTCTCCAATCTCTTGTTTTGTACGTTTTTTCCACGTGTCTTGACATCCAATGTATCCCTGCAAAGTTTGGTGAAGATCTGAGTATGTAGTTTTTGACCTTATATGGAACCTCCTATCTGAAAATTTGAAAATTCTTAAAAAATTCGTCCAAAATCTTGATGTCACCAATCCTATGTTTTGTATGTTTTTTCCACGTGTCTTGACATCCAATGTATCCATGCAAAGTTTGGTGAAGATCTGAGTATGTCGTTTTTGACCTTATCTGGAACCTCCCATCTGAAAATTTGAAAATTCTTAAAAAATTCGTCGAAAATCTTGATGTCTCCGATCTCTTGTTTTGTACGTTTTTTCCACGTGTCTTGATATCCAATGTATCCCTGCAAAGTTTGGTGAAGATCTGAGTATGTAGTTTTTGACCTCATCTGGAACCTCCTATCTGAAAATTTGAAAATTCTTAAAAAATTCGTCCAAAATTTTGATGTCTCCAATCTCTTGTTTTGTACGTTTTTTCCACGTGTCTTGACATCCAATGTATCCCTGCAATGTTTGGTGAAGATCTGAGTATGTAGTTTTTGACCTTATCTGGAACCTCCCATCTGAAAATTTGAAAATTCCTAAAAAATCCGTCCAAAATCTTGATGACCCCAATCTCTTGTTTTGTACGTTTTTCCCACGTGTCTTGACATCCAATGTATCCCTGCAAAGTTTGGTGAAGATCTGAGTATGTAGTTTTTGACCTTATCTGGAACCTCCTATCTGAAAATTTGAAAATTCTTAAAATATTCGTCCAAAATCTTGATGTCTCCAATCTCTTGTTTTGTACGTTTTTTCCACGTGTCTTGATATCCAATGTATCCCTGCAAAGTTTGGTGAAGATCTGAGTATGTCGTTTTTGACCTTATCTGGAACATCCTTTCTGAAAATTTGAAAATTGTTAAAAAATTCGTCCAAAATCTTGATGTCTCCAATCTCTTTTTTGTACGTTTTTTCCACGTGTCTTGACATCCAATGTATCCATGCAAAGTTTGGTGAAGATCTGAGTATGTCGTTTTTGACCTTATCTGGAACCTCCCATCTGAAAATTTGAAAATTCTTAAAAAATTCGTCGAAAATCTTGATGTCTCCAATCTCTTGTTTTGTACGTTTTTTCCACGTGTCTTGACATGCAAAGTATCCCTGCAACGTTTGGTGAAGATCTGAGTATGTAGTTTTTGACCTTATCTGGAACCTCCTATCTGAAAATTTGAAAATTCTTCAAAAATTCGTCGAAAATCTTGATGTCTCCAATCTCTTGTTTTGTACGTTTTTTCCACGTGTCTTGACATCCAATGTATTCCTGCAATGTTTGGTGGAGATCTGAGTATGTAGTTTTAGACCTTATCTGGAACCTCCTATCTGAAAATTTGAAAATTCTTCAAAAATTCGTCCAAAATCTTGATGTCTCCAATCTCTTGTTTTGTACGTTTTTTCCACGTGTCTCGACCTCCAATGGATCCCTGCAAAGTTTGGTGAAGATCTGAGTATGTCGTTTTTGACCTTATCTGGAACATCCTTTCTGAAAATTTGAAAATTCTTAAAAAATTCGTCCAAAATCTTGATGTCTCCAATCTCTTGTTTTGTACGTTTTTTCCACGTGTCTTGATATCCAATGTATCCCTGCAAAGTTTGGTGAAGATCTGAGTATGTCGTTTTTGACCTTATATGGAACCTCCTATCTGAAAATTTGAAAATTGTTAAAAAATTCGTCCAAAATCTTGATGTCTCCAATCTCTTTTTTGTACGTTTTTTCCACGTGTCTTGACATCCAATGTATCCCTGCAAAGTTTGGTGAAGATCTGAGTATGAAGTTTTTGACCTTATCTGGAACCTCCCATCTGAAAATTTGAAAATTCTTAAAAAATTCGACCAAAATCTTGATGTCTCCAATCTTTTGTTTTGTACGATTTTTCCACGTGTCTTGACACATAATGTATCCATGCAAAGTTTGGTGAAGATCTGAGTATGTAGTTTTTGACCTTATATGGAACCTCCTATCTGAAAATTTGAAAATTCTTAAAAAATTCGTCCAAAATCTTGATGTCTCCAATCTCTTGTTTTGTACGTTTTTTCCACGTGTCTTGACATCCAATGTATCAATGCAAAGTTTGGTGAAGATCTGAGTATGTAGTTTTTGACCTTATCTGGAACCTCCCATCTGAAAATTTGAAAATTCCTAAAAAATCCGTGCAAAATCTTGATGACCCCAATCTCTTGTTTTGTACGTTTTTTCCACGTGTCTTGACATCCAATGTATTCCTGCAATGTTTGGTGAAGATCTGAGTACGTAGTTTTTGACCTTATATGGAACCTCCTATCTGAAAATTTGAAAATTCTTAAAAAAATCGACCAAAATCTTGATGTTCCGAATCCTATGTTTTGTATGTTTTTTCCACGTGTCTTGACATCCAATGTATCCATGCAAAGTTTGGTGAAGATCTGAGTATGTAGTTTTTGACCTTATATTGAACCTCCCATCTGAAAATTTGAAAATTCTTAAAAAATTCGTCCAAAATCTTGATGACCCCAATCTCTTGTTTTGTACGTTTTTTCCACGTGTCTTGACATCCAAAGTATCCCTGCAAAGTTTGGTGAAGATCTGAGTATGTAGTTTTTGACCTTATATGGAACCTCCTTTCTGAAAATTTGAGAATTCTTAAAAAATTCGTCCAAAATCTTGATGTCTCCAATCTCTTGTTTTGTACGTTTTTTCCACGTGTCTTGACATCCAATGTATCCATGCAAAGTTTGGTGAAGATCTGAGTATGTCGTTTTTGACCTTATCTGGAACCTCCCATCTGAAAATTTGAAAATTCTTAAAAAATTCGTCGAAAATCTTGATGTCTCCAATCTCTTGTTTTGTATGTTTTTCCACGTGTCTTGACATGCAAAGTATCCCTGCAACGTTTGGTGAAGATCTGAGTATGTAGTTTTTGACCTTATCTGGAACCTCCTATCTGAAAATTTGAAAATTCTTCAAAAATTCGTCGAAAATCTTGATGTCTCCAATCTCTTGTTTTGTACGTTTTTTCCACGTGTCTTGACATCCAATGTATTCCTGCAATGTTTGGTGGGGATCTGAGTATGTAGTTTTAGACCTTATCTGGAACCTCCTATCTGAAAATTTGAAAATTCTTCAAAAATTCGTCCAAAATCTTGATGTCTCCAATCTCTTGTTTTGTACGTTTTTTCCACGTGTCTCGACCTCCAATGGATCCCTGCAAAGTTTGGTGAAGATCTGAGTATGTCGTTTTTGACCTTATCTGGAACATCCTTTCTGAAAATTTGAAAATTCTTAAAAAATTCGTCCAAAATCTTGATGTCTCCAATCTCTTGTTTTGTACGTTTTTTCCACGTGTCTTGATATCCAATGTATCCCTGCAAAGTTTGGTGAAGATCTGAGTATGTCGTTTTTGACCTTATATGGAACCTCCTATCTGAAAATTTGAAAATTCTTAAAAAATTCGTCCAAAATCTTGATGTCTCCAATCTCTTTTTTGTACGTTTTTTCCACGTGTCTTGACATCCAATGTATCCCTGCAAAGTTTGGTGAAGATCTGAGTATGTAGTTTTTGACCTTATCTGGAACCTCCCATCTGAAAATTTGAAAATTCTTAAAAAATTCGACCAAAATCTTGATGTCTCCAATCTTTTGCTTTGTACGTTTTTTCCACGTGTCTTGACACATAATGTATCCATGCAAAGTTTGGTGAAGATCTGAGTATGTAGTTTTTGACCTTATATGGAACCTCCTATCTGAAAATTTGAAAATTCTTAAAAAATTCGTCCAAAATCTTGATGTCTCCAATCTCTTGTTTTGTACGTTTTTTCCACGTGTCTTGACATCCAATGTATCCCTGCAAAGTTTGGTGAAGATCTGAGTATGTAGTTTTTGACCTTATCTGGAACCTCCCATCTGAAAATTTGAAAATTCCTAAAAAATCCGTGCAAAATCTTGATGACCCCAATCTCTTGTTTTGTACGTTTTTTCCACGTGTCTTGACATCCAATGTATTCCTGCAATGTTTGGTGAAGATCTGAGTATGTAGTTTTTGACCTTATATGGAACCTCCTATCTGAAAATTTGAAAATTCTTAAAAAATTCGACCAAAATCTTGATGTTCCGAATCCTATGTTTTATATGTTTTTTCCACGTGTCTTGACATCCAATGTATCCATGCAAAGTTTGGTGAAGATCTGAGTATGTAGTTTTTGACCTTATATTGAACCTCCCATCTGAAAATTTGAAAATTCTTAAAAAATTCGTCCAAAATCTTGATGACCCCAATCTCTTGTTTTGTACGTTTTTTCCACGTGTCTTGACATCCAAAGTATCCCTGCAAAGTTTGGTGAAGACCGAGTATGTAGTTTTTGACCTTATATGGAACCTCCTTTCTGAAAATTTGAGAATTCTTAAAAAATTCGTCCAAAATCTTGATGTCTCCAATCTCTTGTTTTGTACGTTTTTTCCACGTGTCTTGACATCCAATGTATCCATGCAAAGTTTGGTGAAGATCTGAGTATGTCGTTTTTGACCTTATCTGGAACCTCCCATCTGAAAATTTGAAAATTCTTAAAAAATTCGTCGAAAATCTTGATGTCTCCAATCTTTTGTTTTGTACGTTTTTTCCACGTGTCTTGACATGCAAAGTATCCCTGCAACGTTTGGTGAAGATCTGAGTATGTAGTTTTTGACCTTATCTGGAACCTCCTATCTGAAAATTTGAAAATTCTTAAAAAATTCGTCGAAAATCTTGATGTCTCCAATCTCTTGTTTTGTACGTTTTTTCCACGAGTCTTGATATCCAATGTATCCCTGCAAAGTTTGGTGAAGATCTGAGTATGTCGTTTTTGACCTTATCTGGAACATCCTTTCTGAAAATTTGAAAATTGTTAAAAAATTCGTCCAAAATCTTGATGTCTCCAATCTCTTTTTTGTACGTTTTTTCCACGTGTCTTGACATCCAATGTATCCCTGCAAAGTTTGGTGAAGATCTGAGTATGTAGTTTTTGACCTTATCTTGAACCTCCCATCTGAAAATTTGAAAATTCTTAAAAAATTCGACCAAAATCTTGATGTCTCCAATCTTTTGTTTTGTACGTTTTTTCCACGTGTCTTGACACATAATGTATCCATGCAAAGTTTGGTGAAGATCTGAGTATGTAGTTTTTGACCTTATATGGAACCTCCTATCTGAAAATTTGAAAATTCTTAAAAAATTCGTCCAAAATCTTGATGTCTCCAATCTCTTGTTTTGTACGTTTTTTCCACGTGTCTTGACATCCAATGTATCCCTGCAAAGTTTGGTGAAGATCTGAGTATGTAGTTTTTGACCTTATCTGGAACCTCCCATCTGAAAATTTGAAAATTCCTAAAAAATCCGTGCAAAATCTTGATGACCCCAATCTCTTGTTTTGTACGTTTTTTCCACGTGTCTTGACATCCAATGTATCCATGCAAAGTTTGGTGAAGATCTGAGTATGTCGTTTTTGACCTTATCTGGATCCTCCCATCTGAAAATTTGAAAATTCTTAAAAAATTCGTCGAAAATCTTGATGTCTCCAATCTCTTGTTTTGTACGTTTTTTCCACGTGTCTTGACATGCAAAGTATCCCTGCAACGTTTGGTGAAGATCTGAGTATGTAGTTTTTGACCTTATCTGGAACCTCCTATCTGAAAATTTGAAAATTCTTCAAAAATTCGTCGAAAATCTTGATGTCTCCAATCTCTTGTTTTGTACGTTTTTTCCACGTGTCTTGACATCCAATGTATCCCTGCAATGTTTGGTGGAGATCTGAGTATGTAGTTTTTGACCTTATCTGGGACCTCCTATCAGAAAATTTGAAAATTCTTCAAAAATTCGTCCAAAATCTTGATGTCTCCAATCTCTTGTTTTCTACGTTTTTTCCACGTGTCTCGACCTCCAATGTATCCCTGCAAAGTTTGGTGAAGATCTGAGTATGTCGTTTTTGACCTTATCTGGAACATCCTTTCTGAAAATTTGAAAATTCTTAAAAAATTCGTCGAAAATCTTGATGTCTCCAATCTCTTGTTTTGTACGTTTTTTCCACGTGTCTTGACATCCAATGTATCCCTGCAAAGTTTGGTGAAGATCTGAGTATGTAGTTTTTGACCTTATATGGAACCTCCTTTCTGAAAATTTGAAAATTCTCAAAAAATTCGTCCATAATCTTGATGTCTCCAATCTCTTGTTTTGTACGTTTTTTCCACGTGTCTTGACATCCAATGTATCCCTGCAAAGTTTGGTGAAGATCTGAGTATGTAGTTTTTGACCTTATCTGGAACCTCCCATCTGAAAATTTGAAAATTCTTAAAAAATTCGACCAAAATCTTGATGTCTCCAATCTTTTGTTTTGTACGTTTTTTCCACGTGTCTTGACACATAATGTATCCATGCAAAGTTTGGTGAAGATCTGAGTATGTAGTTTTTGACCTTATATGGAACCTCCTATCTGAAAATTTGAAAATTCTTAAAAAATTCGTCCAAAATCTTGATGTCTCCAATCTCTTGTTTTGTACGTTTTTTCCACGTGTCTTGACATCCAATGTATCCCTGCAAAGTTTGGTGAAGATCTGAGTATGTAGTTTTTGACCTTATCTGGAACCTAACATCTGAAAATTTGAAAATTCCTAAAAAATCCGTGCAAAATCTTGATGACCCCAATCTCTTGTTTTGTACGTTTTTTCCACGTGTCTTGACATCCAATGTATTCCTGCAATGTTTGGTGAAGATCTGAGTATGTAGTTTTTGACCTTATATGGAACCTCCTATCTGAAAATTTGAAAATTCTTAAAAAATTCGACCAAAATCTTGATGTTCCGAATCCTATGTTTTGTATGTTTTTTCCACGTGTCTTGACATCCAATGTATCCATGCAAAGTTTGGTGAAGATCTGAGTATGTAGTTTTTGACCTTATATTGAACCTCCCATCTGAAAATTTGAAAATTCTTAAAAAATTCGTCCAAAATCTTGATGACCCCAATCTCTTGTTTTGCACGTTTTTTCCACGTGTCTTGACATCCAAAGTATCCCTGCAAAGTTTGGTGAAGATCTGAGTATGTCGTTTTTGACCTTATATTGAACCTCCCATCTGAAAATTTGAAAATTCTTAAAAAATTCGTCCAAAATCTTGATGTCTCCAATCTCTTGTTTTGTACGTTTTTTCCACGTGTCTTGACATCCAATGTATCCATGCAAAGTTTGGTGAAGATCTGAGTATGTCGTTTTTGACCTTATCTGGAACCTCCCATCTGAAAATTTGAAAATTCTTAAAAAATTCGTCGAAAATCTTGATGTCTCCAATCTTTTGTTTTGTACGTTTTTTCCACGTGTCTTGACATGCAAAGTATCCCTGCAACCTTTGGTGAAGATCTGAGTATGTAGTTTTTGACCTTATCTGGAACCTCCTATCTGAAAATTTGAAAATTCTTCAAAAATTCGTCGAAAATCTTGATGTCTCCAATCTCTTGTTTTGTACGTTTTTTCCACGTGTCTTGACATCCAATGTATTCCTGCAATGTTTGGTGGAGATCTGAGTATGTAGTTTTAGACCTTATCTGGAACCTCCTATCTGAAAATTTGAAAATTCTTCAAAAATTCGTCCAAAATCTTGATGTCTCCAACCTCTTGTTTTGTACGTTTTTTCCACGTGTCTCGACCTCCAATGGATCCCTGCAAAGTTTGGTGAAGATCTGAGTATGTCGTTTTTGACCTTATCTGGAACATCCTTTCTGAAAATTTGAAAATTCTTAAAAAATTCGTCGAAAATCTTGATGTCTCCAATCTCTTGTTTTGTACGTTTTTTCCACGTGTCTTGACATCCAATGTATCCCTGCAAAGTTTGGTGAAGATCTGAGTATGTAGTTTTTGACCTTATATGGAACCTCCTATCTGAAAATTTGAAAATTCTTAAAAAATTCGTCCAAAATCTTGATGTCTCCAATCTCTTGTTTTGTACGTTTTTTCCACGTGTCTCGACCTCCAATGGATCCCTGCAAAGTTTGGTGAAGATCTGAGTATGTCGTTTTTGACCTTATCTGGAACCTCCCATCTGAAAATTTGAAAATTCTTAAAAAATTCGTCGAAAATCTTGATGTCTCCGATCTCTTGTTTTGTACGTTTTTTCCACGTGTCTTGACATGCAAAGTATTCCTGCAAAGTTTGGTGAAGATCTGAGTATGTAGTTTTTGACCTCATCTGGAACCTCCTATCTGAAAATTTGAAAATTCTTAAAAAATCCGTGCAAAATCTTGATGACCCCAATCTCTTGTTTTGTACGTTTTTTCCACGTGTCTTGACATCCAATGTATTCATGCAATGTTTGGTGAAGATCTGAGTATGTAGTTTTTGACCTTATATGGAACCTCCTATCTGAAAATTTGAAAATTCTTAAAAAATTCGTCCAAAATTTTGATGTCTCCAATCTCTTGTTTTGTACGTTTTTTCCACGTGTCTTGACATCCAATGTATCCCTGCAATGTTTGGTGAAGATCTGAGTATGTAGTTTTTGACCTTATCTGGAACCTCCCATCTGAAAATTTGAAAATTCCTAAAAAATCCGTCCAAAATCTTGATGACCCCAATCTCTTGTTTTGTACGTTTTTTCCACGTGTCTTGACATCCAATGTATCCCTGCAAAGTTTGGTGAAGATCTGAGTATGTAGTTTTTGACCTTATCTGGAACCTCCTATCTGAAAATTTGAAAATTCTTAAAAAATTCGTCCAAAATCTTGATGTCTCCAATCTCTTGTTTTGTACGTTTTTTCCACGTGTCTTGATATCCAATGTATCCCTGCAAAGTTTGGTGAAGATCTGAGTATGTCGTTTTTGACCTTATCTGGAACATCCTTTCTGAAAATTTGAAAATTCTTAAAAAATTCGACCAAAATCTTGATGTCTCCAATCTTTTGTTTTGTACGTTTTTTCCACGTGTCTTGACACATAATGTATCCATGCAAAGTTTGGTGAAGATCTGAGTATGTAGTTTTTGACCTTATATGGAACCTCCTATCTGAAAATTTGAAAATTCTTAAAAAATTCGTCCAAAATCTTGATGTCTCCAATCTCTTGTTTTGTACGTTTTTTCCACGTGTCTTGACATCCAATGTATCCCTGCAAAGTTTGGTGAAGATCTGAGTATGTAGTTTTTGACCTTATCTGGAACCTCCCATCTGAAAATTTGAAAATTCCTAAAAAATCCGTGAAAATCTTGATGACCCCAATCTCTTGTTTTGTACGTTTTTTCCACGTGTCTTGACATCCAATGTATTCCTGCAATGTTTGGTGAAGATCTGAGTATGTAGTTTTTGACCTTATATGGAACCTCCTATCTGAAAATTTGAAAATTCTTAAAAAATTCGACCAAAATCTTGATGTTCCGAATCCTATGTTTTGTATGTTTTTTCCACGTGTCTTGACATCCAATGTATCCATGCAAAGTTTGGTGAAGATCTGAGTATGTAGTTTTTGACCTTATATTGAACCTCCCATCTGAAAATTTGAAAATTCTTAAAAAATTCGTCCAAAATCTTGATGACCCCAATCTCTTGTTTTGTACGTTTTTTCCACGTGTCTTGACATCCAAAGTATCCCTGCAAAGTTTGGTGAAGATCTGAGTATGTAGTTTTTGACCTTATATGGAACCTCCTTTCTGAAAATTTGAGAATTCTTAAAAAATTCGTCCAAAATCTTGATGTCTCCAATCTCTTGTTTTGTACGTTTTTTCCACGTGTCTTGACATCCAATGTATCCATGCAAAGTTTGGTGAAGATCTGAGTATGTCGTTTTTGACCTTATCTGGAACCTCCCATCTGAAAATTTGAAAATTCTTAAAAAATTCGTCGAAAATCTTGATGTCTCCAATCTCTTGTTTTGTATGTTTTTTCCACGTGTCTTGACATGCAAAGTATCCCTGCAACGTTTGGTGAAGATCTGAGTATGTAGTTTTTGACCTTATCTGGAACCTCCTATCTGAAAATTTGAAAATTCTTCAAAAATTCGTCGAAAATCTTGATGTCTCCAATCTCTTGTTTTGTACGTTTTTTCCACGTGTCTTGACATCCAATGTATTCCTGCAATGTTTGGTGGAGATCTGAGTATGTAGTTTTAGACCTTATCTGGAACCTCCTATCTGAAAATTTGAAAATTCTTCAAAAATTCGTCCAAAATCTTGATGTGTCCAATCTCTTGTTTTGTACGTTTTTTCCACGTGTCTCGACCTCCAATGGATCCCTGCAAAGTTTGGTGAAGATCTGAGTATGTCGTTTTTGACCTTATCTGGAACATCCTTTCTGAAAATTTGAAAATTCTTAAAAAATTCGTCCAAAATCTTGATGTCTCCAATCTCTTGTTTTGTACGTTTTTTCCACGTGTCTTGATATCCAATGTATCCCTGTAAAGTTTGGTGAAGATCTGAGTATGTCGTTTTTGACCTTATATGGAACCTCCTATCTGAAAATTTGAAAATTCTTAAAAAATTCGTCCAAAATCTTGATGTCTCCAATCTCTTTTTTGTACGTTTTTTCCACGTGTCTTGACATCCAATGTATCCCTGCAAAGTTTGGTGAAGATCTGAGTATGTAGTTTTTGACCTTATCTGGAACCTCCCATCTGAAAATTTGAAAATTCTTAAAAAATTCGACCAAAATCTTGATGTCTCCAATCTTTTGTTTTGTACGTTTTTTCCACGTGTCTTGACACATAATGTATCCATGCAAAGTTTGGTGAAGATCTGAGTATGTAGTTTTTGACCTTATATGGAACCTCCTATCTGAAAATTTGAAAATTCTTAAAAAATTCGTCCAAAATCTTGATGTCTCCAATCTCTTGTTTTGTACGTTTTTTCCACGTGTCTTGACATCCAATGTATCCCTGCAAAGTTTGGTGAAGATCTGAGTATGTAGTTTTTGACCTTATCTGGAACCTCCCATCTGAAAATTTGAAAATTCCTAAAAAATCCGTGCAAAATCTTGATGACCCCAATCTCTTGTTTTGTACGTTTTTTCCACGTGTCTTGACATCCAATGTATTCCTGCAATGTTTGGTGAAGATCTGAGTATGTAGTTTTTGACCTTATATGGAACCTCCTATCTGAAAATTTGAAAATTCTTAAAAAATTCGACCAAAATCTTGATGTTCCGAATCCTATGTTTTGTATGTTTTTTCCACGTGTCTTGACATCCAATGTATCCATGCAAAGATTGGTGAAGATCTGAGTATGTAGTTTTTTACCTTATATTGAACCTCCCATCTGAAAATTTGAAAATTCTTAAAAAATTCGTCCAAAATCTTGATGACCCCAATCTCTTGTTTTGTACGTTTTTTCCACGTGTCTTGACATCCAAAGTATCCCTGCAAAGTTTGGTGAAGATCTGAGTATGTAGTTTTTGACCTTATATGGAACCTCCTTTCTGAAAATTTGAGAATTCTTAAAAAATTCGTCCAAAATCTTGATGTCTCCAATCTCTTGTTTTGTACGTTTTTTCCACGTGTCTTGACATCCAATGTATCCATGCAAAGTTTGGTGAAGATCTGAGTATGTCGTTTTTGACCTTATCTGGAACCTCCCATCTGAAAATTTGAAAATTCTTAAAAAATTCGTCGAAAATCTTGATGTCTCCAATCTTTTGTTTTGTACGTTTTTTCCACGTGTCTTGACATGCAAAGTATCCCTGCAACGTTTGGTGAAGATCTGAGTATGTAGTTTTTGACCTTATCTGGAACCTCCTATCTGAAAATTTGAAAATTCTTAAAAAATTCGTCGAAAATCTTGATGTCTCCAATCTCTTGTTTTGTACGTTTTTTCCACGAGTCTTGATATCCAATGTATCCCCGCAAAGTTTGGTGAAGATCTGAGTATGTCGTTTTTGACCTTATCTGGAACATCCTTTCTGAAAATTTGAAAATTGTTAAAAAATTCGTCCAAAATCTTGATGTCTCCAATCTCTTTTTTGTACGTTTTTTCCACGTGTCTTGACATCCAATGTATCCCTGCAAAGTTTGGTGAAGATCTGAGTATGTAGTTTTTGACCTTATCTGGAACCTCCCATCTGAAAATTTGAAAATTCTTAAAAAATTCGACCAAAATCTTGATGTCTCCAATCTTTTGTTTTGTACGTTTTTTCCACGTGTCTTGACACATAATGTATCCATGCAAAGTTTGGTGAAGATCTGAGTATGTAGTTTTTGACCTTATATGGAACCTCCTATCTGAAAATTTGAAAATTCTTAAAAAATTCGTCCAAAATCTTGATGTCTCCAATCTCTTGTTTTGTACGTTTTTTCCACGTGTCTTGACATCCAATGTATCCCTGCAAAGTTTGGTGAAGATCTGAGTATGTAGTTTTTGACCTTATCTGGAACCTCCCATCTGAAAATTTGAAAATTCCTAAAAAATCCGTGCAAAATCTTGATGACCCCAATCTCTTGTTTTGTACGTTTTTTCCACGTGTCTTGACATCCAATGTATCCATGCAAAGTTTGGTGAAGATCTGAGTATGTCGTTTTTGACCTTATCTGGAACCTCCCATCTGAAAATTTGAAAATTCTTAAAAAATTCGTCGAAAATCTTGATGTCTCCAATCTCTTGTTTTGTACGTTTTTTCCACGTGTCTTGACATGCAAAGTATCCCTGCAACGTTTGGTGAAGATCTGAGTATGTAGTTTTTGACCTTATCTGGAACCTCCTATCTGAAAATTTGAAAATTCTTCAAAAATTCGTCGAAAATCTTGATGTCTCCAATCTCTTGTTTTGTACGTTTTTTCCACGTGTCTTGACATCCAGTGTATCCCTGCAATGTTTGGTGGAGATCTGAGTATGTAGTTTTTGACCTTATCTGGGACCTCCTATCAGAAAATTTGAAAATTCTTCAAAAATTCGTCCAAAATCTTGATGTCTCCAATCTCTTGTTTTGTACGTCTTTTCCACGTGTCTCGACCTCCAATGTATCCCTGCAAAGTTTGGTGAAGATCTGAGTATGTCGTTTTTGACCTTATCTGGAACATCCTTTCTGAAAATTTGAAAATTCTTAAAAAATTCGTCGAAAATCTTGATGTCTCCAATCTCTTGTTTTGTACGTTTTTTCCACGTGTCTTGACATCCAATGTATCCAAGCAAAGTTTGGTGAAGATCTGAGTATGTAGTTTTTGACCTTATATGGAACCTCCTTTCTGAAAATTTGAAAATTCTCAAAAAATTCGTCCATAATCTTGATGTCTCCAATCTCTTGTTTTGTACGTTTTTTCCACGTGTCTTGACATCCAATGTATCCCTGCAAAGTTTGGTGAAGATCTGAGTATGTAGTTTTTGACCTTATCTGGAACCTCCCATCTGAAAATTTGAAAATTCTTAAAAAATTCGACCAAAATCTTGATGTCTCCAATCTTTTGTTTTGTACGATTTTTCCACGTGTCTTGACACATAATGTATCCATGCAAAGTTTGGTGAAGATCTGAGTATGTAGTTTTTGACCTTATATGGAACTTCCTATCTGAAAATTTGAAAATTCTTAAAAAATTCGTCCAAAATCTTGATGTCTCCAATCTCTTGTTTTGTACGTTTTTTCCACGTGTCTTGACATCCAATGTATCCCTGCAAAGTTTGGTGAAGATCTGAGTATGTAGTTTTTGACCTTATCTGGAACCTCCCATCTGAAAATTTGAAAATTCCTAAAAAATCCGTGCAAAATCTTGATGACCCCAATCTCTTGTTTTGTACGTTTTTTCCACGTGTCTTGACATCCAATGTATTCCTGCAACGTTTGGTGAAGATCTGAGTATGTAGTTTTTGACCTTATATGGAACCTCCTATCTTAAAATTTGAAAATTCTTAAAAAATTCGACCAAAATCTTGATGTTCCGAATCCTATGTTTTGTATGTTTTTTCCACGTGTCTTGACATCCAATGTATCCATGCAAAGTTTGGTGAAGATCTGAGTATGTAGTTTTTGACCTTATATTGAACCTCCCATCTGAAAATTTGAAAATTCTTAAAAAATTCGTCCAAAATCGTGATGACCCCAATCTCTTGTTTTGTACGTTTTTTCCACGTGTCTTGACATCCAAAGTATCCCTGCAAAGTTTGGTGAAGATCTGAGTATGTAGTTTTTGACCTTATATTGAACCTCCCATCTGAAAATTTGAAAATTCTTAAAAAATTCGTCCAAAATCTTGATGTCTCCAATCTCTTGTTTTGTACGTTTTTTCCACGTGTCTTGACATCCAATGTATCCATGCAAAGTTTGGTGAAGATCTGAGTATGTCGTTTTTGACCTTATCTGGAACCTCCCATCTGAAAATTTGAAAATTCTTAAAAAATTCGTCGAAAATCTTGATGTCTCCAATCTTTTGTTTTGTACGTTTTTTCCACGTGTCTTGACATGCAAAGTATCCCTGCAACGTTTGGTGAAGATCTGAGTATGTAGTTTTTGACCTTATCTGGAACCTCCTATCTGAAAATTTGAAAATTCTTCAAAAATTCGTCGAAAATCTTGATGTCTCCAATCTCTTGTTTTGTACGTTTTTTCCACGTGTCTTGACATCCAATGTATTCCTGCAATGTTTGGTGGAGATCTGAGTATGTAGTTTTAGACCTTATCTGGAACCTCCTATCTGAAAATTTGAAAATTCTTCAAAAATTCGTCCAAAATCTTGATGTCTCCAATCTCTTGTTTTGTACGTTTTTTCCACGTGTCTCGACCTCCAATGGATCCCTGCAAAGTTTGGTGAAGATCTGAGTATGTCGTTTTTGACCTTATCTGGAACATCCTTTCTGAAAATTTGAAAATTCTTAAAAAATTCGTCGAAAATCTTGATGTCTCCAATCTCTTGTTTTGTACGTTTTTTCCACGTGTCTTGACATCCAATGTATCCCTGCAAAGTTTGGTGAAGATCTGAGTATGTAGTTTTTGACCTTATATGGAACCTCCTATCTGAAAATTTGAAAATTCTTAAAAAATTCGTCCAAAATCTTGATGTCTCCAATCTCTTGTTTTGTACGTTTTTTCCACGTGTCTCGACCTCCAATGGATCCCTGCAAAGTTTGGTGAAGATCTGAGTATGTCGTTTTTGACCTTATCTGGAACCTCCCATCTGAAAATTTGAAAATTCTTAAAAAATTCGTCGAAAATCTTGATGTCTCCGATCTCTTGTTTTGTACGTTTTTTCCACGTGTCTTGACATGCAAAGTATTCCTGCAAAGTTTGGTGAAGATCTGAGTATGTAGTTTTTGACCTCATCTGGAACCTCCTATCTGAAAATTTGAAAATTCTTAAAAAATCCGTGCAAAATCTTGATGACCCCAATCTCTTGTTTTGTACGTTTTTTCCACGTGTCTTGACATCCAATGTATTCCTGCAATGTTTGGTGAAGATCTGAGTATGTAGTTTTTGACCTTATATGGAACCTCCTATCTGAAAATTTGAAAATTCTTAAAAAATTCGACCAAAATCTGTATGTTCCGAATCCTATGTTTTGTATGTTTTTTCCACGTGTCTTGACATCCAATGTATCCATGCAAAGTTTGGTGAAGATCTGAGTATGTAGTTTTTGACCTTATATTGAACCTCCCATCTGAAAATTTGAAAATTCTTAAAAAATTCGTCCAAAATCTTGATGACCCCAATCTCTTGTTTTGTACGTTTTTTCCACGTGTCTTGACATCCAAAGTATCCCTGCAAAGTTTGGTGAAGATCTGAGTATGTAGTTTTTGACCTTATATGGAACCTCCTTTCTGAAAATTTGAGAATTCTTAAAAAATTCGTCCAAAATCTTGATGTCTCCAATCTCTTTTTTGTACGTTTTTTCCACGTGTCTTGACATCCAATGTATCCCTGCAAAGTTTGGTGAAGATCTGAGTATGTAGTTTTTGACCTTATCTGGAACCTCCCATCTGAAAATTTGAAAATTCTTAAAAAATTCGACCAAAATCTTGATGTCTCCAATCTTTTGTTTTGTACGTTTTTTCCACGTGTCTTGACACATAATGTATCCATGCAAAGTTTGGTGAAGATCTGAGTATGTAGTTTTTGACCTTATATGGAACCTCCTATCTGAAAATTTGAAAATTCTTAAAAAATTCGTCCAAAATCTTGATGTCTCCAATCTCTTGTTTTGTACGTTTTTTCCACGTGTCTTGACATCCAATGTATCCCTGCAAAGTTTGGTGAAGATCTGAGTATGTAGTTTTTGACCTTATCTGGAACCTCCCATCTGAAAATTTGAAAATTCCTAAAAAATCCGTGCAAAATCTTGATGACCCCAATCTCTTGTTTTGTACGTTTTTTCCACGTGTCTTGACATCCAATGTATTCCTGCAATGTTTGGTGAAGATCTGAGTATGTAGTTTTTGACCTTATATGGAACCTCCTATCTGAAAATTTGAAAATTCTTAAAAAATTCGACCAAAATCTTGATGTTCCGAATCCTATGTTTTGTATGTTTTTTCCACGTGTCTTGACATCCAATGTATCCATGCAAAGTTTGGTGAAGATCTGAGTATGTAGTTTTTGACCTTATATTGAACCTCCCATCTGAAAATTTGAAAATTCTTAAAAAATTCGTCCAAAATCTTGATGACCCCAATCTCTTGTTTTGTACGTTTTTTCCACGTGTCTTGACATCCAAAGTATCCCTGCAAAGTTTGGTGAAGATCTGAGTATGTAGTTTTTGACCTTATATTGAACCTCCCATCTGAAAATTTGAAAATTCTTAAAAAATTCGTCCAAAATCTTGATGTCTCCAATCTCTTGTTTTGTACGTTTTTTCCACGTGTCTTGACATCCAATGTATCCATGCAAAGTTTGGTGAAGATCTGAGTATGTCGTTTTTGACCTTATCTGGAACCTCCCATCTGAAATTTTGAAAAATACTTAAAAAATTCGTCGAAAATCTTGATGTCTCCAATCTTTTGTTTTGTACGTTTTTTCCACGTGTCTTGACATGCAAAGTATCCCTGCAACGTTTGGTGAAGATCTGAGTATGTAGTTTTTGACCTTATCTGGAACCTCCTATCTGAAAAATTGAAAATTCTTCAAAAATTCGTCGAAAATCTTGATGTCTCCAATCTCTTGTTTTGTACGTTTTTTCCACGTGTCTTGACATCCAATGTATTCCTGCAATGTTTGGTGGAGATCTGAGTATGTAGTTTTAGACCTTATCTGGAACCTCCTATCTGAAAATTTGAAAATTCTTCAAAAATTCGTCCAAAATCTTGATGTCTCCAATCTCTTGTTTTGTACGTTTTTTCCACGTGTCTCGACCTCCAATGGATCCCTGCAAAGTTTGGTGAAGATCTGAGTATGTCGTTTTTGACCTTATCTGGAACATCCTTTCTGAAAATTTGAAAATTCTTAAAAAATTCGTCGAAAATCTTGATGTCTCCAATCTCTTGTTTTGTACGTTTTTTCCACGTGTCTTGACATCCAATGTATCCCTGCAAAGTTTGGTGAAGATCTGAGTATGTAGTTTTTGACCTTATATGGAACCTCCTATCTGAAAATTTGAAAATTCTTAAAAAATTCGTACAAAATCTTGATGACCCCAATCTCTTGTTTTGTACGTTTTTTCCACGTGTCTTGACATCCAATGTATCCCTGCAAAGTTTGGTGAAGATCTGAGTATGTAGTTTTTGACCTTATCTGGAACCTCCCATCTGAAAATTTGAAAATTCTTAAAAAATTCGACCAAAATCTTGATGTCTCCAATCTTTTGTTTTGTACGTTTTTTCCACGTGTCTTGACACATAATGTATCCATGCAAAGTTTGGTGAAGATCTGAGTATGTAGTTTTTGACCTTATATGGAACCTCCTATCTGAAAATTTGAAAATTCTTAAAAAATTCGTCCAAAATCTTGATGTCTCCAATCTCTTGTTTTGTACGTTTTTTCCACGTGTCTTGACATCCAATGTATCCCTGCAAAGTTTGGTGAAGATCTGAGTATGTAGTTTTTGACCTTATCTGGAACCTCCCATCTGAAAATTTGAAAATTCCTAAAAAATCCGTGCAAAATCATGATGACCCCAATCTCTTGTTTTGTACGTTTTTTCCACGTGTCTTGACATCCAATGTATTCCTGCAATGTTTGGTGAAGATCTGAGTATGTAGTTTTTGACCTTATATGGAACCTCCTATCTGAAAATTTGAAAATTCTTAAAAAATTCGACCAAAATCTTGATGTTCCGAATCCTATGTTTTGTATGTTTTTTCCACGTGTCTTGACATCCAATGTATCCATGCAAAGTTTGGTGAAGATCTGAGTATGTAGTTTTTGACCTTATATTGAACCTCCCATCTGAAAATTTGAAAATTCTTAAAAAATTCGTCCAAAATCTTGATGACCCCAATCTCTTGTTTTGTACGTTTTTTCCACGTGTCTTGACATCCAAAGTATCCCTGCAAAGTTTGGTGAAGATCTGAGTATGTAGTTTTTGACCTTATATGGAACCTCCTTTCTGAAAAACTGAGAATTCTTAAAAAATTCGTCCAAAATCTTGATGTCTCCAATCTCTTGTTTTGTACGTTTTTTCCACGTGTCTTGACATCCAATGTATCCATGCAAAGTTTGGTGAAGATCTGAGTATGTCGTTTTTGACCTTATCTGGAACCTCCCATCTGAAAATTTGAAAATTCTTAAAAAATTCGTCGAAAATCTTGATGTCTCCAATCTTTTGTTTTGTACGTTTTTTCCACGTGTCTTGACATGCAAAGTATCCCTGCAACGTTTGGTGAAGATCTGAGTATGTAGTTTTTGACCTTATCTGGAACCTCCTATCTGAAAATTTGAAAATTCTTAAAAAATTCGTCGAAAATCTTGATGTCTCCAATCTTTTGTTTTGTACGTTTTTTCCACGTGTCTTGATATCCAATGTATCCCTGCAAAGTTTGGTGAAGATCTGAGTATGTCGTTTTTGACCTTATCTGGAACATCCTTTCTGAAAATTTGAAAATTGTTAAAAAATTCGTCCAAAATCTTGATGTCTCCAATCTCTTTTTTGTACGTTTTTTCCACGTGTCTTGACATCCAATGTATCCCTGCAAAGTTTGGTGAAGATCTGAGTATGTAGTTTTTGACCTTATCTGGAACCTCCCATCTGAAAATTTGAAAATTCTTAAAAAATTTGACCAAAATCTTGATGTCTCCAATCTTTTGTTTTGTACGTTTTTTCCACGTGTCTTGACACATAATGTATCCATGCAAAGTTTGGTGAAGATCTGAGTATGTAGTTTTTGACCTTATATGGAACCTCCTATCTGAAAATTTGAAAATTCTTAAAAAATTCGTCCAAAATCTTGATGTCTCCAATCTCTTGTTTTGTACGTTTTTTCCACGTGTCTTGACATCCAATGTATCCCTGCAAAGTTTGGAGAAGATCTGAGTATGTAGTTTTTGACCTTATCTGGAACCTCCCATCTGAAAATTTGAAAATTCCTAAAAAATCCGTGCAAAATCTTGATGACCCGAATCTCTTGTTTTGTACGTTTTTTCCACGTGTCTTGACATCCAATGTATCCATGCAAAGTTTGGTGAAGATCTGAGTATGTCGTTTTTGACCTTATCTGGAACCTCCCATCTGAAAATTTGAAAATTCTTAAAAAATTCGTCGAAAATCTTGATGTCTCCAATCTCTTGTTTTGTACGTTTTTTCCACGTGTCTTGACATGCAAAGTATCCCTGCAACGTTTGGTGAAGATCTGAGTATGTAGTTTTTGACCTTATCTGGAACCTCCTATCTGAAAATTTGAAAATTCTTCAAAAATTCGTCGAAAATCTTGATGTCTCCAATCTCTTGTTTTGTACGTTTTTTCCACGTGTCTTGACATCCAATGTATCCCTGCAATGTTTGGTGGAGATCTGAGTATGTAGTTTTTGACCTTATCTGGGACCTCCTATCAGAAAATTTGAAAATTCTTCAAAAATTCGTCCAAAATCTTGATGTCTCCAATCTCTTGTTTTGTACGTTTTTTCCACGTGTCTCGACCTCCAATGTATCCCTGCAAAGTTTGGTGAAGATCTGAGTATGTCGTTTTTGACCTTATCTGGAACATCCTTTCTGAAAATTTGAAAATTCTTAAAAAATTCTTCGAAAATCTTGATGTCTCCAATCTCTTGTTTTGTACGTTTTTTCCACGCGTCTTGACATCCAATGTATCCCTGCAAAGTTTGGTGAAGATCTGAGTATGTAGTTTTTGACCTTATATGGAACCTCCTTTCTGAAAATTTGAAAATTCTCAAAAAATTCGTCCATAATCTTGATGTCTCCAATCTCTTGTTTTGTACGTTTTTTCCACGTGTCTTGACATCCAATGTATCCCTGCAAAGTTTGGTGAAGATCTGAGTATGTAGTTTTTGACCTTATCTGGAACCTCCCATCTGAAAATTTGAAAATTCTTAAAAAATTCGACCAAAATCTTGATGTCTCCAATCTTTTGTTTTGTACGTTTTTCCACGTGTCTTGACACATAATGTATCCATGCAAAGTTTGGTGAAGATCTGAGTATGTAGTTTTTGACCTTATATGGAACCTCCTATCTGAAAATTTGAAAATTCTTAAAAAATTCGTCCAAAATCTTGATGTCTCCAATCTCTTGTTTTGTACGTTTTTTCCACGTGTCTTGACATCCAATGTATCCCTGCAAAGTTTGGTGAAGATCTGAGTATGTAGTTTTTGACCTTATCTGGAACCTCCCATCTGAAAATTTGAAAATTCCTAAAAAATCCGTGCAAAATCTTGATGACCCCAATCTCTTGTTTTGTACGTTTTTTCCACGTGTCTTGACATCCAATGTATTCCTGCAATGTTTGGTGAAGATCTGAGTATGTAGTTTTTGACCTTATATGGAACCTCCTATCTGAAAATTTGAAAATTCTTAAAAAATTCGACCAAAATCTTGATGTTCCGAATCCTATGTTTTGTATGTTTTTTCCACGTGTCTTGACATCCAATGTATCCATGCAAAGTTTGGTGAAGATCTGAGTATGTAGTTTTTGACCTTATATTGAACCTCCCATCTGAAAATTTGAAAATTCTTAAAAAATTCGTCCAAAATCTTGATGACCCCAATCTCTTGTTTTGTACGTTTTTTCCACGTGTCTTGACATCCAAAGTATCCCTGCAAAGTTTGGTGAAGATCTGAGTATGTAGTTTTTGACCTTATATTGAACCTCCCATCTGAAAATTTGAAAATTCTTAAAAAATTCGTCCAAAATCTTGATGTCTCCAATCTCTTGTTTTGTACGTTTTTTCCACGTGTCTTGACATCCAATGTATCCATGCAAAGTTTGGTGAAGATCTGAGTATGTCGTTTTTGACCTTATCTGGAACCTCCCATCTGAAAATTTGAAAATTCTTAAAAAATTCGTCGAAAATCTTGATGTCTCCAATCTTTTGTTTTGTACGTTTTTTCCACGTGTCTTGACATGCAAAGTATCCCTGCAACGTTTGGTGAAGATCTGAGTATGTAGTTTTTGACCTTATCTGGAACCTCCTATCTGAAAATTTGAAAATTCTTCAAAAATTCGTCGAAAATCTTGATGTCTCCAATCTCTTGTTTTGTACGTTTTTTCCACGTGTCTTGACATCCAATGTATTCCTGCAATGTTTGGTGGAGATCTGAGTATGTAGTTTTAGACCTTATCTGGAACCTCCTATCTGAAAATTTGAAAATTCTTCAAAAATTCGTCCAAAATCTTGATGTCTCCAATCTCTTGTTTTGTACGTTTTTTCCACGTGTCTCGACTTCCAATGGATCCCTGCAAAGTTTGGTGAAGATCTGAGTATGTCGTTTTTGACCTTATCTGGAACATCCTTTCTGAAAATTTGAAAATTCTTAAAAAATTCGTCGAAAATCTTGATGTCTCCAATCTCTTGTTTTGTACGTTTTTTCCACGTGTCTTGACATCCAATGTATCCCTGCAAAGTTTGGTGAAGATCTGAGTATGTAGTTTTTGACCTTATATGGAACCTCCTATCTGAAAATTTGAAAATTCTTAAAAAATTCGTCCAAAATCTTGATGTCTCCAATCTCTTGTTTTGTACGTTTTTTCCACGTGTCTCGACCTCCAATGGATCCCTGCAAAGTTTGGTGAAGATCTGAGTAGGTTGTTTTTGACCTTATCTGGAACCTCCCATCTGAAAATTTGAAAATTCTTAAAAAATTCGTCGAAAATCTTGATGTCTCCGATCTCTTGTTTTGTACGTTTTTTCCACGTGTCTTGACATGCAAAGTATTCCTGCAAAGTTTGGTGAAGATCTGAGTATGTAGTTTTTGACCTCATCTGGAACCTCCCATCTGAAAATTTGAAAATTCCTAAAAAATCCGTGCAAAATCTTGATGACCCCAATCTCTTGTTTTGTACGTTTTTTCCACGTGTCTTGACATCCAATGTATTCCTGCAATGTTTGGTGAAGATCTGAGTATGTAGTTTTTGACCTTATATGGAACCTCCTATCTGAAAATTTGAAAATTCTTAAAAAATTCGACCAAAATCTTGATGTTCCGAATCCTATGTTTTGTATGTTTTTTCCACGTGTCTTGACATCCAATGTATCCATGCAAAGTTTGGTGAAGATCTGAGTATGTAGTTTTTGACCTTATCTGGAACCTCCCATCTGAAAATTTGAGAATTCTTAAAAAATTCGTCCAAAATCTTGATGTCTCCAATCTCTTGTTTTGTACGTTTTTTCCACGTGTCTTGACATCCAATGTATCCATGCAAAGTTTGGTGAAGATCTGAGTATGTCCTTTTTGACCTTATCTGGAACCTCCCATCTGAAAATTTGAAAATTCTTAAAAAATTCGTCGAAAATCTTGATGTCTCCAATCTTTTGTTTTGTACGTTTTTTCCACGTGTCTTGACATGCAAAGTATCCCTGCAACGTTTGGTGAAGATCTGAGTATGTAGTTTTTGACCTTATCTGGAACCTCCTATCTGAAAATTTGAAAATTCTTAAAAAATTCGTCGAAAATCTTGATGTCTCCAATCTCTTGTTTTGTACGTTTTTTCCACGTGTCTTGATATCCAATGTATCCCTGCAAAGTTTGGTGAAGATCTGAGTATGTCGTTTTTGACCTTATCTGGAACATCCTTTCTGAAAATTTGAAAATTGTTAAAAAATTCGTCCAAAATCTTGATGTCTCCAATCTCTTTTTTGTACGTTTTTTCCACGTGTCTTGACATCCAATGTATCCCTGCAAAGTTTGGTGAAGATCTGAGTATGTAGTTTTTGACCTTATCTGGAACCTCCCATCTGAAAATTTGAAAATTCTTAAAAAATTCGACCAAAATCTTGATGTCTCCAATCTTTTGTTTTGTACGTTTTTTCCACGTGTCTTGACACATAATGTATCCATGCAAAGTTTGGTGAAGATCTGAGTATGTAGTTTTTGACCTTATATGGAACCTCCTATCTGAAAATTTGAAAATTCTTAAAAAATTCGTCCAAAATCTTGATGTCTCCAATCTCTTGTTTTGTACGTTTTTTCCACGTGTCTTGACATCCAATGTATCCCTGCAAAGTTTGGTGAAGATCTGAGTATGTAGTTTTTGACCTTATCTGGAACCTCCCACCTGAAAATTTGAAAATTCCTAAAAAATCCGTGCAAAATCTTGATGACCCCAATCTCTTGTTTTGTACGTTTTTTCCACGTGTTTTGACATCCAATGTATCCATGCAAAGTTTGGTGAAGATCTGAGTATGTCGTTTTTGACCTTATCTGGAACATCCTTTCTGAAAATTTGAAAATTGTTAAAAAATTCGTCCAAAACCTTGATGTCTCCAATCTCTTTTTTGTACGTTTTTTCCACGTGTCTTGACATCCAATGTATCCCTGCAAAGTTTGGTGAAGATCTGAGTATGTAGTTTTTGACCTTATCTGGAACCTCCTATCTGAAAATTTGAAAATTCTTCAAAAATTCGTCGAAAATCTTGATGTCTCCAATCTCTTGTTTTGTACGTTTTTTCCACGTGTCTTGACATCCAATGTATTCCTGCAATGTTTGGTGGAGATCTGAGTATGTAGTTTTAGACCTTATCTGGAACCTCCTATCTGAAAATTTGAAAATTCTTCAAAAATTCGTCCAAAATCTTGATGTCTCCAATCTCTTGTTTTGTACGTTTTTTCCACGTGTCTCGACCTCCAATGGATCCCTGCAAAGTTTGGTGAAGATCTGAGTATGTCGTTTTTGACCTTATCTGGAACATCCTTTCTGAAAATTTGAAAATTCTTAAAAAATTCGTCGAAAATCTTGATGTCTCCAATCTCTTGTTTTGTACGTTTTTTCCACGTGTCTTGACATCCAATGTATCCCTGCAAAGTTTGGTGAAGATCTGAGTATGTAGTTTTTGACCTTATATGGAACCTCCTATCTGAAAATTTGAAAATTCTTAAAAAAATCGTCCAAAATCTTGATGTCTCCAATCTCTTGTTTTGTACGTTTTTTCCACGTGTCTCGACCTCCAATTGATCCCTGCAAAGTTTGGTGAAGATCTGAGTATGTTGTTTTTGACCTTATCTGGAACCTCCCATCTGAAAATTTGAAAATTCTTAAAAAATTCGTCGAAAATCTTGATGTCTCCGATCTCTTGTTTTGTACGTTTTTTCCACGTGTCTTGACATGCAAAGTATTCCTGCAAAGTTTGGTGAAGATCTGAGTATGTAGTTTTTGACCTCATCTGGAACCTCCCATCTGAAAATTTGAAAATTCCTAAAAAATCCGTGCAAAATCTTGATGACCCCAATCTCTTGTTTTGTACGTTTTTTCCACTTGTCTTGACATCCAATGTATTCCTGCAATGTTTGGTGAAGATCTGAGTATGTAGTTTTTGACCTTATATGGAACCTCCTATCTGAAAATTTGAAAATTCTTAAAAAATTCGACCAAAATCTTGATGTTCCGAATCCTATGTTTTGTATGTTTTTTCCACGTGTCTTGACATCCAATGTATCCATGCAAAGTTTGGTGAAGATCTGAGTATGTAGTTTTTGACCTTATATTGAACCTCCCATCTGAAAATTTGAAAATTCTTAAAAAATTCGTCCAAAATCTTGATGACCCCAATCTCTTGTTTTGTACGTTTTTTCCACGTGTCTTGACATCCAAAGTATCCCTGCAAAGTTTGGTGAAGATCTGAGTGACCTTATATGGAACCTCCTTTCTGAAAATTTGAGAATTCTTAAAAAATTCGTCCAAAATCTTGATGTCTCCAATCTCTTGTTTTGTACGTTTTTTCCACGTGTCTTGACATCCAATGTATCCATGCAAAGTTTGGTGAAGATCTGAGTATGTCGTTTTTGACCTTATCTGGAACCTCCCATCTGAAAATTTGAAAATTCTTAAAAAATTCGTCGAAAATCTTGATGTCTCCAATCTTTTGTTTTGTACGTTTTTTCCACGTGTCTTGACATGCAAAGTATCCCTGCAACGTTTGGTGAAGATCTGAGTATGTAGCTTTTGACCTTATCTGGAACCTCCTATCTGAAAATTTGAAAATTCTTAAAAAATTCGTCGAAAATCTTGATGTCTCCAATCTCTTGTTTTGTACGTTTTTTCCACGTGTCTTGATATCCAATGTATCCCTGCAAAGTTTGGTGAAGATCTGAGTATGTCGTTTTTGACCTTATCTGGAACATCCTTTCTGAAAATTTGAAAATTGTTAAAAAATTCGTCCAAAATCTTGATGTCTCCAATCTCTTTTTTGTACGTTTTTTCCACGTGTCTTGACATCCAATGTATCCCTGCAAAGTTTGGTGAAGATCTGAGTATGTAGTTTTTGACCTTATCTGGAACCTCCCATCTGAAAATTTGAAAATTCTTAAAAAATTCGACCAAAATCTTGATGTCTCCAATCTTTTGTTTTGTACGTTTTTTCCACGTGTCTTGACACATAATGTATCCATGCAAAGTTTGGTGAAGATCTGAGTATGTAGTTTTTGACCTTATATGGAACCTCCTATCTGAAAATTTGAAAATTCTTAAAAAATTCGTCCAAAATCTTGATGTCTCCAATCTCTTGTTTTGTACGTTTTTTCCACGTGTCTTGACATCCAATGTATCCCTGCAAAGTTTGGTGAAGATCTGAGTATGTAGTTTTTGACCTTATCTGGAACCTCCCTTCTGAAAATTTGAAAATTCCTAAAAAATCCGTGCAAAATCTTGATGACCCCAATCTCTTGTTTTGTACGTTTTTTCCACGTGTCTTGACATCCAATGTATCCATGCAAAGTTTGGTGAAGATCTGAGTATGTCGTTTTTGACCTTATCTGGAACATCCTTTCTGAAAATTTGAAAATTGTTAAAAAATTCGTCCAAAACCTTGATGTCTCCAATCTCTTTTTTGTACGTTTTTTCCACGTGTCTTGACATCCAATGTATCCCTGCAAAGTTTGGTGAAGATCTGAGTATGTAGTTTTTGACCTTATCTGGAACCTCCCATCTGAAAATTTGAAAATTCTTCAAAAATTCGTCGAAAATCTTGATGTCTCCAATCTCTTGTTTTGTACGTTTTTTCCACGTGTCTTGACATCCAATGTATCCCTGCAATGTTTGGTGGAGATCTGAGTATGTAGTTTTTGACCTTATCTGGGACCTCCTATCAGAAAATTTGAAAATTCTTCAAAAATTCGTCCAAAATCTTGATGTCTCCAATCTCTTGTTTTGTACGTTTTTTCCACGTGTCTCGACCTCCAATGTATCCCTGCAAAGTTTGGTGAAGATCTGAGTATGTCGTTTTTGACCTTATCTGGAACATCCTTTCTGAAAATTTGAAAATTCTTAAAAAATTCGTCGAAAATCTTGATGTCTCCAATCTCTTGTTTTGTACGTTTTTTCCACGTGTCTTGACATCCAATGTATCCCTGCAAAGTTTGGTGAAGATCTGAGTATGTAGTTTTTGACCTTATATGGAACCTCCTTTCTGAAAATTTGAAAATTCTCAAAAAATTCGTCCATAATCTTGATGTCTCCAATCTCTTGTTTTGTACGTTTTTTCCACGTGTCTTGACATCCAATGTATCCCTGCAAAGTTTGGTGAAGATCTGAGTATGTAGTTTTTGACCTTATCTGGAACCTCCCATCTGAAAATTTGAAAATTCTTAAAAAATTCGACCAAAATCTTGATGTCTCCAATCTTTTGTTTTGTACGTTTTTTCCACGTGTCTTGACACATAATGTATCCATGCAAAGTTTAGTGAAGATCTGAGTATGTAGTTTTTGACCTTATATGGAACCTCCTATCTGAAAATTTGAAAATTCTTAAAAAATTCGTCCAAAATCTTGATGTCTCCAATCTCTTGTTTTGTACGTTTTTTCCACGTGTCTTGACATCCAATGTATCCCTGCAAAGTTTGGTGAAGATCTGAGTATGTAGTTTTTGACCTTATCTGGAACCTCCTTTCTGAAAATTTGAAAATTCCTAAAAAATCCGTGCAAAATCTTGATGACCCCAATCTCTTGTTTTGTACGTTTTTTCCACGTGTCTTGACATCCAATGTATTCCTGCAATGTTTGGTGAAGATCTGAGTATGTAGTTTTTGACCTTATATGGAACCTCCTATCTGAAAATTTGAAAATTCTTAAAAAATTCGTCGAAAATCTTGATGTCTCCAATCTCTTGTTTTGTACGTTTTTTCCACGTGTCTTGACATGCAAAGTATCCCTGCAACGTTTGGTGAAGATCTGAGTATGTAGTTTTTGAACTTATCTGGAACCTCCTATCTGAAAATTTGAAAATTCTTCAAAAATTCGTCGAAAATCTTGATGTCTCCAATCTCTTGTTTTGTACGTTTTTTCCACGTGTCTTGACATCCAATGTATTCCTGCAATGTTTGGTGAAGATCTGAGTATGTAGTTTTTGACCTTATATGGAACCTCCTATCTGAAAATTTGAAAATTCTTAAAAAATTCGTCGAAAATCTTGATGTCTCCAATCTCTTGTTTTGTACGTTTTTTCCACGTGTCTTGACATGCAAAGTATCCCTGCAACGTTTGGTGAAGATCTGAGTATGTAGTTTTTGACCTTATCTGGAACCTCCTATCTGAAAATTTGAAAATTCTTAAAAAATTCGTCCAAAATCTTGAAGACCCCAATCTCTTGTTTTGTACGTTTTTTCCACGTGTCTTGACATCCAATGTATCCCTGCAAAGTTTGGTGAAGATCTGAGTATGTAGTTTTTGACCTTATATGGAACCTCCTTTCTGAAAATTTGAGAATTCTTAAAAAATTCGTCCAAAATCTTGATGTCTCCAATCTCTTGTTTTGTACGTTTTTTCCACGTGTCTTGACATCCAATGTATCCATGCAAAGTTTGGTGAAGATCTGACTATGTCGTTTTTGACCTTATCTGGAACCTCCCATCCGAAAATTTGAAAATTCTTAAAAAATTCGTCGAAAATCTTGATGTCTCCAATCTCTTGTTTTGTACGTTTTTTCCACGTGTCTTGACATGCAAAGTATCCCTGCAACGTTTGGTGAAGATCTGAGTATGTAGTTTTTGACCTTATCTGGAACCTCCTATCTGAAAATTTGAAAATTCTTCAAAAATTCGTCGAAAATCTTGATGTCTCCAATCTCTTGCTTTGTACGTTTTTTCCACGTGTCTTGACATCCAATGTATCCCTGCAATGTTTGGTGGAGATCTGAGTATGTAGTTTTTGACCTTATCTGGAACCTCCTATCTGAAAATTTGAAAATTCTTCAAAAATTCGTCCAAAATCTTGATGTCTCCAATCTCTTGTTTTGTACGTTTTTTCCACGTGTCTCGACCTCCAATGTATCCCTGCAAAGTTAGTGAAGATCTGAGTATGTCGTTTTTGACCTTATCTGGAACATCCTTTCTGAAAATTTGAAAATTCTTAAAAAATTCGTCGAAAATCTTGATGTCTCCAATCTATTGTTTTGTACGTTTTTTCCACGTTTCTTGACATCCAATGTATCCCTGCAAAGTTTGGTGAAGAACTGAGTATGTAGTTTTTGACCTTATATGGAACCTCCTTTCTGAAAATTTGAAAATTCTCAAAAAATTCGTCCATAATCTTGATGTCTCCAATCTTTTGTTTTGTACGTTTTTTCCACGTGTCTTGACATCCAATGTATCCCTGCAAAGTTTGGTGAAGATCTGAGTATGTAGTTTTTGACCTTATATGGAACCTCCTATCTGAAAATTTGAAAATTCTTAAAAAATTCGTCCAAAATCTTGATGTCACCAATCCTATGTTTTGTATGTTTTTTCCACGTGTCTTGACATCCAATGTATCCATGCAAAGTTTGGTGAAGATCTGAGTATGTCGTTTTTGACCTTATCTGGAACCTCCCATCTTAAAATTTGAAAATTCTTAAAAAATTCGTCGAAAATCTTGATGTATCCGATCTCTTGTTTTGTACGTTTTTTCCACGTGTCTTGACATGCAAAGTATTCCTGCAAAGTTTGGTGAAGATCTGAGTATGTAGTTTTTGACCTCATCTGGAACCTCCTATCTGAAAATTTGAAAATTCTTAAAAAATTCGTCCAAAATTTTGATGTCTCCAATCTCTTGTTTTGTACGTTTTTTCCACGTGTCTTGACATCCAATGTATCCCTGCAATGTTTGGTGAAGATCTGAGTATGTAGTTTTTGACCTTATCTGGAACCTCCCATCTGAAAATTTGAAAATTCCTAAAAAATCCGTCCAAAATCTTGATGACCCCAATCTCTTGTTTTGTACGTTTTTTCCACGTGTCTTGACATCCAATGTATCCCTGCAAAGTTTGGTGAAGATCTGAGTATGTAGTTTTTGACCTTATCTGGAACCTCCTATCTGAAAATTTGAAAATTCTTAAAAAATTCGTCCAAAATCTTGATGTCTCCAATCTCTTGTTTTGTACGTTTTTTCCACGTGTCTTGATATCCAATGTATCCCTGCAAAGTTTGGTGAAGATCTGAGTATGTCGTTTTTGACCTTATCTGGAACATCCTTTCTGAAAATTTGAAAATTGTTAAAAAATTCGTCCAAAATCTTGATGTCTCCAATCTCTTTTTTGTACGTTTTTTCCACGTGTCTTGACATCCAATGTATCCCTGCAAAGTTTGGTGAAGATCTGAGTATGTAGTTTTTGACCTTATCTGGAACCTCCCATCTGAAAATTTGAAAATTCTTAAAAAATTCGACCAAAATCTTGATGTCTCCAATCTTTTGTTTTGTACGTTTTTTCCACGTGTCTTGACACATAATGTATCCATGCAAAGTTTGGTGAAGATCTGAGTATGTAGTTTTTGACCTTATATGGAACCTCCTATCTGAAAATTTGAAAATTCTTAAAAAATTCGTCCAAAATCTTGATGTCTCCAATCTCTTGTTTTGTACGTTTTTTCCACGTGTCTTGACATCCAATGTATCCCTGCAAAGTTTGGTGAAGATCTGAGTATGTAGTTTTTGACCTTATCTGGAACCTCCCATCTGAAAATTTGAAAATTCCTAAAAAATCCGTGCAAAATCTTGATGACCCCAATCTCTTGTTTTGTACGTTTTTTCCACGTGTCTTGACATCCAATGTATTCCTGCAATGTTTGGTGAAGATCTGAGTATGTAGTTTTTGACCTTATATGGAACCTCCTATCTGAAAATTTGAAAATTCTTAAAAAATTCGACCAAAATCTTGATGTTCCGAATCCTATGTTTTGTATGTTTTTTCCACGTGTCTTGACATCCAATGTATCCATGCAAAGTTTGGTGAAGATCTGAGTATGTAGTTTTTGACCTTATATTGAACCTCCCATCTGAAAATTTGAAAATTCTTAAAAAATTCGTCCAAAATCTTGATGACCCCAATCTCTTGTTTTGTACGTTTTTTCCACGTGTCTTGACATCCAAAGTATCCCTGCAAAGTTTGGTGAAGATCTGAGTATGTAGTTTTTGACCTTATATGGAACCTCCTTTCTGAAAATTTGAGAATTCTTAAAAAATTCGTCCAAAATCTTGATGTCTCCAATCTCTTGTTTTGTACGTTTTTTCCACGTGTCTTGACATCCAATGTATCCATGCAAAGTTTGGTGAAGATCTGAGTATGTCGTTTTTGACCTTATCTGGAACCTCCCATCTGAAAATTTGAAAATTCTTAAAAAATTCGTCGAAAATCTTGATGTCTCCAATCTCTTGTTTTGTACGTTTTTTCCACGTGTCTTGACATGCAAAGTATCCCTGCAACGTTTGGTGAAGATCTGAGTATGTAGTTTTTGACCTTATCTGGAACCTCCTATCTGAAAATTTGAAAATTCTTCAAAAATTCGTCGAAAATCTTGATGTCTCCAATCTCTTGTTTTGTACGTTTTTTCCACGTGTCTTGACATCCAATGTATTCCTGCAATGTTTGGTGGAGATCTGAGTATGTAGTTTTAGACCTTATCTGGAACCTCCTATCTGAAAATTTGAAAATTCTTCAAAAATTCGTCCAAAATCTTGATGTCTCCAATCTCTTGTTTTGTACGTTTTTTCCACGTGTCTCGACCTCCAATGGATCCCCAGCAAAGTTTGGTGAAGATCTGAGTATGTCGTTTTTGACCTTATCTGGAACATCCTTTCTGAAAATTTGAAAATTCTTAAAAAATTCGTCCAAAATCTTGATGTCTCCAATCTCTTGTTTTGTACGTTTTTTCCACGTGTCTTGATATCCAATGTATCCCTGCAACGTTTGGTGAAGATCTGAGTATGTCGTTTTTGACCTTATCTGGAACATCCTTTCTGAAAATTTGAAAATTGTTAAAAAATTCGTCCAAAATCTTGATGTCTCCAATCTCTTTTTTGTACGATTTTCCACGTGTCTTGACATCCAATGTATCCCTGCAAAGTTTGGTGAAGATCTGAGTATGTAGTTTTTGACCTTATCTGGAACCTCCCATCTGAAAATTTGAAAATTCTTAAAAAATTCGACCAAAATCTTGATGTCTCCAATCTTTTGTTTTGTACGTTTTTTCCACGTGTCTTGACACATAATGTATCCATGCAAAGTTTGGTGAAGATCTGAGTATGTAGTTTTTGACCTTATATGGAACCTCCTATCTGAAAATTTGAAAATTCTTAAAAAATTCGTCCAAAATCTTGATGTCTCCAATCTCTTGTTTTGTACGTTTTTTCCACGTGTCTTGACATCCAATGTATCCCTGCAAAGTTTGGTGAAGATCTGAGTATGTAGTTTTTGACCTTATCTGGAACCTCCCATCTGAAAATTTGAAAATTCCTAAAAAATCCGTGCAAAATCTTGATGACCCCAATCTCTTGTTTTGTACGTTTTTTCCACGTGTCTTGACATCCAATGTATTCCTGCAATGTTTGGTGAAGATCTGAGTATGTAGTTTTTGACCTTATATGGAACCTCCTATCTGAAAATTTGAAAATTCTTAAAAAATTCGACCAAAATCTTGATGTTCCGAATCCTATGTTTTGTATGTTTTTTCCACGTGTCTTGACATCCAATGTATCCAAGCAAAGTTTGGTGAAGATCTGAGTATGTAGTTTTTGACCTTATATTGAACCTCCCATCTGAAAATTTGAAAATTCTTAAAAAATTCGTCCAAAATCTTGATGACCCCAATCTCTTGTTTTGTACGTTTTTTCCACGTGTCTTGACATCCAAAGTATCCCTGCAAAGTTTGGTGAAGATCTGAGTATGTAGTTTTTGACCTTATATGGAACCACCTTTCTGAAAATTTGAGAATTCTTAAAAAATTCGTCCAAAATCTTGATGTCTCCAATCTCTTGTTTTGTACGTTTTTTCCACGTGTCTTGACATCCAATGTATCCATGCAAAGTTTGGTGAAGATCTGAGTATGTCGTTTTTGACCTTATCTGGAACCTCCCATCTGAAAATTTGAAAATTCTTAAAAAATTCGTCGAAAATCTTGATGTCTCCAATCTTTTGTTTTGTACGTTTTTTCCAAGTGTCTTGACATGCAAAGTATCCCTGCAACGTTTGGTGAAGATCTGAGTATGTAGTTTTTGACCTTATCTGGAACCTCCTATCTGAAAATTTGAAAATTCTTAAAAAATTCGTCGAAAATCTTGATGTCTCCAATCTCTTGTTTTGTACGTTTTTTCCACGTGTCTTGATATCCAATGTATCCCTGCAAAGTTTGGTGAAGATCTGAGTATGTAGTTTTTGACCTTATCTGGAACATCCTTTCTGAAAATTTGAAAATTGTTAAAAAATTCGTCCAAAATCTTGATGTCTCCAATCTCTTTTTTGTACGTTTTTTCCACGTGTCTTGACATCCAATGTATCCCTGCAAAGTTTGGTGAAGATCTGAGTATGTAGTTTTTGACCTTATCTGGAACCTCCCATCTGAAAATTTGAAAATTCTTAAAAAATTCGACCAAAATCTTGATGTCTCCAATCTTTTGTTTTGTACGTTTTTTCCACGTGTCTTGACACATAATGTATCCATGCAAAGTTTGGTGAAGATCTGAGTATGTAGTTTTTGACCTTATATGGAACCTCCTATCTGAAAATTTGAAAATTCTTAAAAAATTCGTCCAAAATCTTGATGTCTCCAATCTCTTGTTTTGTACGTTTTTTCCACGTGTCTTGACATCCAATGTATCCCTGCAAAGTTTGGTGAAGATCTGAGTATGTAGTTTTTGACCTTATCTGGAACCTCCCATCTGAAAATTTGAAAATTCCTAAAAAATCCGTGCAAAATCTTGATGACCCCAATCTCTTGTTTTGTACGTTTTTTCCACGTGTCTTGACATCCAATGTATCCATGCAAAGTTTGGTGAAGATCTGAGTATGTCGTTTTTGACCTTATCTGGAACCTCCCATCTGAAAATTTGAAAATTCTTAAAAAATTCGTCGAAAATCTTGATGTCTCCAATCTCTTGTTTTGTACGTTTTTTCCACGTGTCTTGACATGCAAAGTATCCCTGCAACGTTTGGTGAAGATCTGAGTATGTAGTTTTTGACCTTATCTGGAACCTCCTATCTGAAAATTTGAAAATTCTTCAAAAATTCGTCGAAAATCTTGATGTCTCCAATCTCTTGTTTTGTACGTTTTTTCCACGTGTCTTGACATCCAATGTATCCCTGCAATGTTTGGTGGAGATCTGAGTATGTAGTTTTTGACCTTATCTGGGACCTCCTATCAGAAAATTTGAAAATTCTTCAAAAATTCGTCCAAAATCTTGATGTCTCCAATCTCTTGTTTTGTACGTTTTTTCCACGTGTCTCGACCTCCAATGTATCCCTGCAAAGTTTGGTGAAGGTCTGAGTATGTCGTTTTTGACCTTATCTGGAACATCCTTTCTGAAAATTTGAAAATTCTTAAAAAATTCGTCGAAAATCTTGATGTCTCCAATCTCTTGTTTTGTACGTTTTTTCCACGTGTCTTGACATCCAATGTATCCCTGCAAAGTTTGGTGAAGATCTGAGTATGTAGTTTTTGACCTTATATGGAACATCCTTTCTGAAAATTTGAAAATTCTCAAAAAATTCGTCCATAATCTTGATGTCTCCAATCTCTTGTTTTGTACGTTTTTTCCACGTGTCTTGACATCCAATGTATCCCTGCAAAGTTTGGTGAAGATCTGAGTATGTAGTTTTTGACCTTATCTGGAACCTCCCATCTGAAAATTTGAAAATTCTTAAAAAATTCGACCAAAATCTTGATGTCTCCAATCTTTTGTTTTGTACGTTTTTTCCACGTGTCTTGACACATAATGTATCCATGCAAAGTTTGGTGAAGATCTGAGTATGTAGTTTTTGACCTTATATGGAACCTCCTATCTGAAAATTTGAAAATTCTTAAAAAATTCGTCCAAAATCTTGATGTCTCCAATCTCTTGTTTTGTACGTTTTTTCCACGTGTCTTGACATCCAATGTATCCCTGCAAAGTTTGGTGAAGATCTGAGTATGTAGTTTTTGACCTTATCTGGAACCTCCCATCTGAAAATTTGAAAATTCCTAAAAAATCCGTGCAAAATCTTGATGACCCCAATCTCTTGTTTTGTACGTTTTTTCCACGTGTCTTGACATCCAATGTATTCCTGCAATGTTTGGTGAAGATCTGAGTATGTAGTTTTTGACCTTATATGGAACCTCCTATCTGAAAATTTGAAAATTCGTAAAAAATTCGTCGAAAATCTTGATGTCTCCAATCTCTTGTTTTGTACGTTTTTTCCACGTGTCTTGACATGCAAAGTATCCCTGCAACGTTTGGTGAAGATCTGAGTATGTAGTTTTTGACCTTATCTGGAACCTCCTATCTGAAAATTTGAAAATTCTTCAAAAATTCGTCGAAAATCTTGATGTCTCCAATCTCTTGTTTTGTACGTTTTTTCCACGTGTCTTGACATCCAATGTATTCCTGCAATGTTTGGTGAAGATCTGAGTATGTAGTTTTTGACCTTATATGGAACCTCCTATCTGAAAATTTGAAAATTCTTAAAAAATTCGTCGAAAATCTTGATGTCTCCAATCTCTTGTTTTGTACGTTTTTTCCACGTGTCTTGACATGCAAAGTATCCCTGCAACGTTTGGTGAAGATCTGAGTATGTAGTCTTTGACCTTATCTGGAACCTCCTATCTGAAAATTTGAAAATTCTTAAAAAATTCGTCCAAAATCTTGAAGACCCCAATCTCTTGTTTTGTACGTTTTTTCCACGTGTCTTGACATCCAATGTATCCCTGCAAAGTTTGGTGAAGATCTGAGTATGTAGTTTTTGACCTTATATGGAACCTCCTTTCTGAAAATTTGAGAATTCTTAAAAAATTCGTCCAAAATCTTGATGTCTCCAATCTCTTTTTTGTACGTTTTTTCCACGTGTCTTGACATCCAATGTATCCATGCAAAGTTTGGTGAAGATCTGAGTATGTCGTATTTGACCTTATCTGGAACCTCCCATCCGAAAATTTGAAAATTCTTAAAAAATTCGTCGAAAATCTTGATGTCTCCAATCTCTTGTTTTGTACGTTTTTTCCACGTGTCTTGACATGCAAAGTATCCCTGCAACGTTTGGTGAAGATCTGAGTATGTAGTTTTTGACCTTATCTGGAACCTCCTATCTGAAAATTTGAAAATTCTTCAAAAATTCGTCGAAAATCTTGATGTCTCCAATCTCTTGCTTTGTACGTTTTTTCCACGTGTCTTGACATCCAATGTATCCCTGCAATGTTTGGTGGAGATCTGAGTATGTAGTTTTTGACCTTATCTAGAACCTCCTATCTGAAAATTTGAAAATTCTTCAAAAATTCGTCCAAAATCTTTATGTCTCCAATCTCTTGTTTTGTACGTTTTTTCCACGTGTCTCGACCTCCAATGTATCCCTGCAAAGTTAGTGAAGATCTGAGTATGTCGTTTTTGACCTTATCTGGAACATCCTTTCTGAAAATTTGAAAATTCTTAAAAAATTCGTCGAAAATCTTGATGTCTCCAATCTCTTGTTTTGTACGTTTTTTCCACGTTTCTTGACATCCAATGTATCCCTGCAAAGTTTGGTGAAGATCTGAGTATGTAGTTTTTGACCTTATATGGAACCTCCTTTCTGAAAATTTGAAAATTCTCAAAAAATTCGTCCATAATCTTGATGTCTCCAATCTCTTGTTTTGTACGTTTTTTCCACGTGTCTTGACATCCAATGTATCCCTGCAAAGTTTGGTGAAGATCTGAGTATGTAGTTTTTGACCTTATATGGAACCTCCTATCTGAAAATTTGAAAATTCTTAAAAAATTCGTCCAAAACCTTGATGTCACCAATCCTATGTTTTGTATGTTTTTTCCACGTGTCTTGACATCCAATGTATCCATGCAAAGTTTGGTGAAGATCTGAGTATGTCGTTTTTGACCTTATCTGGAACCTCCCATCTGAAAATTTGAAAATTCTTAAAAAATTCGTCGAAAATCTAGATGTCTCCGATCTCTTGTTTTGTACGTTTTTTCCACGTGTCTTGACATGCAAAGTATTCCTGCAAAGTTTGGTGAAGATCTGAGTATGTAGTTTTTGACCTCATCTGGAACCTCCTATCTGAAAATTTGAAAATTCTTAAAAAATTCGTCCAAAATTTTGATGTCTCCAATCTCTTGTTTTGTACGTTTTTTCCACGTGTCTTGACATCCAATGTATCCCTGCAATGTTTGGTGAAGATCTGAGTATGTAGTTTTTGACCTTATCTGGAACCTCCCATCTGAAAATTTGAAAATTCCTAAAAAATCCGTCCAAAATCTTGATGACCCCAATCTCTTGTTTTGTACGTTTTTTCCACGTGTCTTGACATCCAATGTATCCCTGCAAAGTTTGGTGAAGATCTGAGTATGTAGTTTTTGACCTTATCTGGAACCTCCTATCTGAAAATTTGAAAATTCTTAAAAAATTCGTCCAAAATCTTGATGTCTCCAATCTCTTGTTTTGTACGTTTTTTCCACGTGTCTTGATATCCAATGTATCCCTGCAAAGTTTGGTGAAGATCTGAGTATGTCGTTTTTGACCTTATCTGGAACATCCTTTCTGAAAATTTGAAAATTGTTAAAAAATTCGTCCAAAATCTTGATGTCTCCAATCTCTTTTTTGTACGTTTTTTCCACGTGTCTTGACATCCAATGTATCCCTGCAAAGTTTGGTGAAGATCTGAGTATGTAGTTTTTGACCTTATCTGGAACCTCCCATCTGAAAATTTGAAAATTCTTAAAAAATTCGACCAAAATCTTGATGTCTCCAATCTTTTGTTTTGTACGTTTTTTCCACGTGTCTTGACACATAATGTATCCATGCAAAGTTTGGTGAAGATCTGAGTATGTAGTTTTTGACCTTATATGGAACCTCCTATCTGAAAATTTGAAAATTCTTAAAAAATTCGTCCAAAATCTTGATGTCTCCAATCTCTTGTTTTGTACGTTTTTTCCACGTGTCTTGACATCCAATGTATCCCTGCAAAGTTTGGTGAAGATCTGAGTATGTAGTTTTTGACCTTATCTGGAACCTCCCATCTGAAAATTTGAAAATTCCTAAAAAATCCGTGCAAAATCTTGATGACCCCAATCTCTTGTTTTGTACGTTTTTTCCACGTGTCTTGACATCCAATGTATTCCTGCAATGTTTGGTGAAGATCTGAGTATGTAGTTTTTGACCTTATATGGAACCTCCTATCTGAAAATTTGAAAATTCTTAAAAAATTCGACCAAAATCTTGATGTTCCGAATCCTATGTTTTGTATGTTTTTTCCACGTGTCTTAACATCCAATGTATCCATGCAAAGTTTGGTGAAGATCTGAGTATGTAGTTTTTGACCTTATATTGAACCTCCCATCTGAAAATTTTAAAATTCTTAAAAAATTCGTCCAAAATCTTGATGACCCCAATCTCTTGTTTTGTACGTTTTTTCCACGTGTCTTGACATCCAAAGTATCCCTGCAAAGTTTGGTGAAGATCTGAGTATGTAGTTTTTGACCTTATATGGAACCTCCTTTCTGAAAATTTGAGAATTCTTAAAAAATTCGTCCAAAATCTTGATGTCTCCAATCTCTTGTTTTGTACGTTTTTTCCACGTGTCTTGACATCCAATGTATCCATGCAAAGTTTGGTGAAGATCTGTTTATGTCGTTTTTGACCTTATCTGGAACCTCCCATCTGAAAATTTGAAAATTCTTAAAAAATTCGTCGAAAATCTTGATGTCTCCAATCTCTTGTTTTGTACGTTTTTTCCACGTGTCTTGACATGCAAAGTATCCCTGCAACGTTTGGTGAAGATCTGAGTATGTAGTTTTTGACCTTATCTGGAACCTCCTATCTGAAAATTTGAAAATTCTTCAAAAATTCGTCGAAAATCTTGATGTCTCCAATCTCTTGTTTTGTACGTTTTTTCCACGTGTCTTGACATCCAATGTATTCCTGCAATGTTTGGTGGAGATCTGAGTATGTAGTTTTAGACCTTATCTGGAACCTCCTATCTGAAAATTTGAAAATTCTTCAAAAATTCGTCCAAAATCTTGATGTCTCCAATCTCTTGTTTTGTACGTTTTTTCCACGTGTCTCGACCTCCAATGGATCCCTGCAAAGTTTGGTGAAGATCTGAGTATGTCGTTTTTGACCTTATCTGGAACATCCTTTCTGAAAATTTGAAAATTCTTAAAAAATTCGTCGAAAATCTTGATGTCTCCAATCTCTTGTTTTGTACGTTTTTTCCACGTGTCTTGACATCCAATGTATCCCTGCAAAGTTTGGTGAAGATCTGAGTATGTAGTTTTTGACCTTATATGGAACCTCCTATCTGAAAATTTGAAAATTCTTAAAAAATTCGTCCAAAATCTTGATGTCTCCAATCTCTTGTTTTGTACGTTTTTTCCACGTGTCTCGACCTCCAATGGATCCCTGCAAAGTTTGGTGAAGATCTGAGTATGTCGTTTTTGACCTTATCTGGAACCTCCCATCTGAAAATTTGAAAATTCTTAAAAAATTCGTCGAAAATCTTGATGTCTCCGATCTCTTGTTTTGTACGTTTTTTCCACGTGTCTTGACATGCAAAGTATTCCTGCAAAATTTGGTGAAGATCTGAGTATGTCGTTTCTGACCTCATCTGGAACCTCGCATCTGAAAATTTGAAAATTCTTAAAAAATTCGTCGAAAATCTTGATGTCTCCAATCTTTTGTTTTGTACGTTTTTTCCACGTGTCTTGACATGCAAAGTATCCCTGCAACGTTTGGTGAAGATCTGAGTATGTAGTTTTTGACCTTATCTGGAACCTCCTATCTGAAAATTTGAAAATTCTTCAAAAATTCGTCGAAAATCTTGATGTCTCCAATCTCTTGTTTTGTACGTTTTTTCCATTTGTCTTGACATCCAATGTATTCCTGCAATGTTTGGTGGAGATCTGAGTATGTAGTTTTAGACCTTATCTGGAACCTCCTATCTGAAAATTTGAAAATTGTTAAAAAATTCGTCCAAAATCTTGATGTCTCCAATCTCTTGTTTTGTACGTTTTTTCCACGTGTCTCGACCTCCAATGGATCCCCAGCAAAGTTTGGTGAAGATCTGAGTATGTCGTTTTTGACCTTATCTGGAACATCCTTTCTGAAAATTTGAAAATTCTTAAAAAATTCGTCCAAAATCTTGATGTCTCCAATCTCTTGTTTTGTACGTTTTTTCCACGTGTCTTGATATCCAATGTATCCCTGCAACGTTTGGTGAAGATCTGAGTATGTCGTTTTTGACCTTATCTGGAACATCCTTTCTGAAAATTTGAAAATTGTTAAAAAATTCGTCCAAAATCTTGATGTCTCCAATCTCTTTTTTGTACGATTTTCCACGTGTCTTGACATCCAATGTATCCCTGCAAAGTTTGGTGAAGATCTGAGTATGTAGTTTTTGACCTTATCTGGAACCTCCCATCTGAAAATTTGAAAATTCTTAAAAAATTCGACCAAAATCTTGATGTCTCCAATCTTTTGTTTTGTACGTTTTTTCCACGTGTCTTGACACATAATGTATCCATGCAAAGTTTGGTGAAGATCTGAGTATGTAGTTTTTGACCTTATATGGAACCTCCTATCTGAAAATTTGAAAATTCTTAAAAAATTCGTCCAAAATCTTGATGTCTCCAATCTCTTGTTTTGTACGTTTTTTCCACGTGTCTTGACATCCAATGTATCCCTGCAAAGTTTGGTGAAGATCTGAGTATGTAGTTTTTGACCTTATCTGGAACCTCCCATCTGAAAATTTGAAAATTCCTAAAAAATCCGTGCAAAATCTTGATGACCCCAATCTCTTGTTTTGTACGTTTTTTCCACGTGTCTTGACATCCAATGTATTCCTGCAATGTTTGGTGAAGATCTGAGTATGTAGTTTTTGACCTTATATGGAACCTCCTATCTGAAAATTTGAAAATTCTTAAAAAATTCGACCAAAATCTTGATGTTCCGAATCCTATGTTTTGTATGTTTTTTCCACGTGTCTTGACATCCAATGTATCCATGCAAAGTTTGGTGAAGATCTGAGTATGTAGTTTTTGACCTTATATTGAACCTCCCATCTGAAAATTTGAAAATTCTTAAAAAATTCGTCCAAAATCTTGATGACCCCAATCTCTTGTTTTGTACGTTTTTTCCACGTGTCTTGACATCCAAAGTATCCCTGCAAAGTTTGGTGAAGATCTGAGTATGTAGTTTTTGACCTTATATGGAACCACCTTTCTGAAAATTTGAGAATTCTTAAAAAATTCGTCCAAAATCTTGATGTCTCCAATCTCTTGTTTTGTACGTTTTTTCCACGTGTCTTGACATCCAATGTATCCATGCAAAGTTTGGTGAAGATCTGAGTATGTCGTTTTTGACCTTATCTGGAACCTCCCATCTGAAAATTTGAAAATTCTTAAAAAATTCGTCGAAAATCTTGATGTCTCCAATCTTTTGTTTTGTACGTTTTTTCCAAGTGTCTTGACATGCAAAGTATCCCTGCAACGTTTGTTGAAGATCTGAGTATGTAGTTTTTGACCTTATCTGGAACCTCCTATCTGAAAATTTGAAAATTCTTAAAAAATTCGTCGAAAATCTTGATGTCTCCAATCTCTTGTTTTGTACGTTTTTTCCACGTGTCTTGATATCCAATGTATCCCTGCAAAGTTTGGTGAAGATCTGAGTATGTAGTTTTTGACCTTATCTGGAACATCCTTTCTGAAAATTTGAAAATTGTTAAAAAATTCGTCCAAAATCTTGATGTCTCCAATCTCTTTTTTGTACGTTTTTTCCACGTGTCTTGACATCCAATGTATCCCTGCAAAGTTTGGTGAAGATCTGAGTATGTAGTTTTTGACCTTATCTGGAACCTCCCATCTGAAAATTTGAAAATTCTTAAAAAATTCGACCAAAATCTTGATGTCTCCAATCTTTTGTTTTGTACGTTTTTTCCACGTGTCTTGACACATAATGTATCCATGCAAAGTTTGGTGAAGATCTGAGTATGTAGTTTTTGACCTTATATGGAACCTCCTATCTGAAAATTTGAAAATTCTTAAAAAATTCGTCCAAAATCTTGATGTCTCCAATCTCTTGTTTTGTACGTTTTTTCCACGTGTCTTGACATCCAATGTATCCCTGCAAAGTTTGGTGAAGATCTGAGTATGTAGTTTTTGACCTTATCTGGAACCTCCCATCTGAAAATTTGAAAATTCCTAAAAAATCCGTGCAAAATCTTGATGACCCCAATCTCTTGTTTTGTACGTTTTTTCCACGTGTCTTGACATCCAATGTATCCATGCAAAGTTTGGTGAAGATCTGAGTATGTCGTTTTTGACCTTATCTGGAACCTCCCATCTGAAAATTTGAAAATTCTTAAAAAATTCGTCGAAAATCTTGATGTCTCCAATCTCTTGTTTTGTACGTTTTTTCCACGTGTCTTGACATGCAAAGTATCCCTGCAACGTTTGGTGAAGATCTGAGTATGTAGTTTTTGACCTTATCTGGAACCTCCTATCTGAAAATTTGAAAATTCTTCAAAAATTCGTCGAAAATCTTGATGTCTCCAATCTCTTGTTTTGTACGTTTTTTCCACGTGTCTTGACATCCAATGTATCCCTGCAATGTTTGGTGGAGATCTGAGTATGTAGTTTTTGACCTTATCTGGGACCTCCTATCAGAAAATTTGAAAATTCTTCAAAAATTCGTCCAAAATCTTGATGTCTCCAATCTCTTGTTTTGTACGTTTTTTCCACGTGTCTCGACCTCCAATGTATCCCTGCAAAGTTTGGTGAAGGTCTGAGTATGTCGTTTTTGACCTTATCTGGAACATCCTTTCTGAAAATTTGAAAATTCTTAAAAAATTCGTCGAAAATCTTGATGTCTCCAATCTCTTGTTTTGTACGTTTTTTCCACGTGTCTTGACATCCAATGTATCCCTGCAAAGTTTGGTGAAGATCTGAGTATGTAGTTTTTGACCTTATATGGAACCTCCTTTCTGAAAATTTGAAAATTCTCAAAAAATTCGTCCATAATCTTGATGTCTCCAATCTCTTGTTTTGTACGTTTTTTCCACGTGTCTTGACATCCAATGTATCCCTGCAAAGTTTGGTGAAGATCTGAGTATGTAGTTTTTGACCTTATCTGGAACCTCCCATCTGAAAATTTGAAAATTCTTAAAAAATTCGACCAAAATCTTGATGTCTCCAATCTTTTGTTTTGTACGTTTTTTCCACGTGTCTTGACACATAATGTATCCATGCAAAGTTTGGTGAAGATCTGAGTATGTAGTTTTTGACCTTATATGGAACCTCCTATCTGAAAATTTGAAAATTCTTAAAAAATTCGTCCAAAATCTTGATGTCTCCAATCTCTTGTTTTGTACGTTTTTTCCACGTGTCTTGACATCCAATGTATCCCTGCAAAGTTTGGTGAAGATCTGAGTATGTAGTTTTTGACCTTATCTGGAACCTCCCATCTGAAAATTTGAAAATTCCTAAAAAATCCGTGCAAAATCTTGATGACCCCAATCTCTTGTTTTGTACGTTTTTTCCACGTGTCTTGACATCCAATGTATTCCTGCAATGTTTGGTGAAGATCTGAGTATGTAGTTTTTGACCTTATATGGAACCTCCTATCTGAAAATTTGAAAATTCGTAAAAAATTCGTCGAAAATCTTGATGTCTCCAATCTCTTGTTTTGTACGTTTTTTCCACGTGTCTTGACATGCAAAGTATCCCTGCAACGTTTGGTGAAGATCTGAGTATGTAGTTTTTGACCTTATCTGGAACCTCCTATCTGAAAATTTGAAAATTCTTCAAAAATTCGTCGAAAATCTTGATGTCTCCAATCTCTTGTTTTGTACGTTTTTTCCACGTGTCTTGACATCCAATGTATTCCTGCAATGTTTGGTGAAGATCTGAGTATGTAGTTTTTGACCTTATATGGAACCTCCTATCTGAAAATTTGAAAATTCTTAAAAAATTCGTCGAAAATCTTGATGTCTCCAATCTCTTGTTTTGTACGTTTTTTCCACGTGTCTTGACATGCAAAGTATCCCTGCAACGTTTGGTGAAGATCTGAGTATGTAGTTTTTGACCTTATCTGGAACCTCCTATCTGAAAATTTGAAAATTCTTAAAAAATTCGTCCAAAATCTTGAAGACCCCAATCTCTTGTTTTGTACGTTTTTTCCACGTGTCTTGACATCCAATGTATCCCTGCAAAGTTTGGTGAAGATCTGAGTATGTAGTTTTTGACCTTATATGGAACCTCCTTTCTGAAAATTTGAGAATTCTTAAAAAATTCGTCCAAAATCTTGATGTCTCCAATCTCTTTTTTGTACGTTTTTTCCACGTGTCTTGACATCCAATGTATCCATGCAAAGTTTGGTGAAGATCTGAGTATGTCGTTTTTGACCTTATCTGGAACCTCCCATCCGAAAATTTGAAAATTCTTAAAAAATTCGTCGAAAATCTTGATGTCTCCAATCTCTTGTTTTGTACGTTTTTTCCACGTGTCTTGACATGCAAAGTATCCCTGCAACGTTTGGTGAAGATCTGAGTATGTAGTTTTTGACCTTATCTGGAACCTCCTATCTGAAAATTTGAAAATTCTTCAAAAATTCGTCGAAAATCTTGATGTCTCCAATCTCTTGCTTTGTACGTTTTTTCCACGTGTCTTGACATCCAATGTATCCCTGCAATGTTTGGTGGAGATCTGAGTATGTAGTTTTTGACCTTATCTAGAACCTCCTATCTGAAAATTTGAAAATTCTTCAAAAATTCGTCCAAAATCTTGATGTCTCCAATCTCTTGTTTTGTACGTTTTTTCCACGTGTCTCGACCTCCAATGTATCCCTGCAAAGTTAGTGAAGATCTGAGTATGTCGTTTTTGACCTTATCTGGAACATCCTTTCTGAAAATTTGAAAATTCTTAAAAAATTCGTCGAAAATCTTGATGTCTCCAATCTCTTGTTTTGTACGTTTTTTCCACGTTTCTTGACATCCAATGTATCCCTGCAAAGTTTGGTGAAGATCTGAGTATGTAGTTTTTGACCTTATATGGAACCTCCTTTCTGAAAATTTGAAAATTCTCAAAAAATTCGTCCATAATCTTGATGTCTCCAATCTCTTGTTTTGTACGTTTTTTCCACGTGTCTTGACATCCAATGTATCCCTGCAAAGTTTGGTGAAGATCTGAGTATGTAGTTTTTGACCTTATATGGAACCTCCTATCTGAAAATTTGAAAATTCTTAAAAAATTCGTCCAAAACCTTGATGTCACCAATCCTATGTTTTGTATGTTTTTTCCACGTGTCTTGACATCCAATGTATCCATGCAAAGTTTGGTGAAGATCTGAGTATGTCGTTTTTGACCTTATCTGGAACCTCCCATCTGAAAATTTGAAAATTCTTAAAAAATTCGTCGAAAATCTAGATGTCTCCGATCTCTTGTTTTGTACGTTTTTTCCACGTGTCTTGACATGCAAAGTATTCCTGCAAAGTTTGGTGAAGATCTGAGTATGTAGTTTTTGACCTCATCTGGAACCTCCTATCTGAAAATTTGAAAATTCTTAAAAAATTCGTCCAAAATTTTGATGTCTCCAATCTCTTGTTTTGTACGTTTTTTCCACGTGTCTTGACATCCAATGTATCCCTGCAATGTTTGGTGAAGATCTGAGTATGTAGTTTTTGACCTTATCTGGAACCTCCCATCTGAAAATTTGAAAATTCCTAAAAAATCCGTCCAAAATCTTGATGACCCCAATCTCTTGTTTTGTACGTTTTTTCCACGTGTCTTGACATCCAATGTATCCCTGCAAAGTTTGGTGAAGATCTGAGTATGTAGTTTTTGACCTTATCTGGAACCTCCTATCTGAAAATTTGAAAATTCTTAAAAAATTCGTCCAAAATCTTGATGTCTCCAATCTCTTGTTTTGTACGTTTTTTCCACGTGTCTTGATATCCAATGTATCCCTGCAAAGTTTGGTGAAGATCTGAGTATGTCGTTTTTGACCTTATCTGGAACATCCTTTCTGAAAATTTGAAAATTGTTAAAAAATTCGTCCAAAATCTTGATGTCTCCAATCTCTTTTTTGTACGTTTTTTCCACGTGTCTTGACATCCAATGTATCCCTGCAAAGTTTGGTGAAGATCTGAGTATGTAGTTTTTGACCTTATCTGGAACCTCCCATCTGAAAATTTGAAAATTCTTAAAAAATTCGACCAAAATCTTGATGTCTCCAATCTTTTGTTTTGTACGTTTTTTCCACGTGTCTTGACACATAATGTATCCATGCAAAGTTTGGTGAAGATCTGAGTATGTAGTTTTTGACCTTATATGGAACCTCCTATCTGAAAATTTGAAAATTCTTAAAAAATTCGTCCAAAATCTTGATGTCTCCAATCTCTTGTTTTGTACGTTTTTTCCACGTGTCTTGACATCCAATGTATCCCTGCAAAGTTTGGTGAAGATCTGAGTATGTAGTTTTTGACCTTATCTGGAACCTCCCATCTGAAAATTTGAAAATTCCTAAAAAATCCGTGCAAAATCTTGATGACCCCAATCTCTTGTTTTGTACGTTTTTTCCACGTGTCTTGACATCCAATGTATTCCTGCAATGTTTGGTGAAGATCTGAGTATGTAGTTTTTGACCTTATATGGAACCTCCTATCTGAAAATTTGAAAATTCTTAAAAAATTCGACCAAAATCTTGATGTTCCGAATCCTATGTTTTGTATGTTTTTTCCACGTGTCTTAACATCCAATGTATCCATGCAAAGTTTGGTGAAGATCTGAGTATGTAGTTTTTGACCTTATATTGAACCTCCCATCTGAAAATTTTAAAATTCTTAAAAAATTCGTCCAAAATCTTGATGACCCCAATCTCTTGTTTTGTACGTTTTTTCCACGTGTCTTGACATCCAAAGTATCCCTGCAAAGTTTGGTGAAGATCTGAGTATGTAGTTTTTGACCTTATATGGAACCTCCTTTCTGAAAATTTGAGAATTCTTAAAAAATTCGTCCAAAATCTTGATGTCTCCAATCTCTTGTTTTGTACGTTTTTTCCACGTGTCTTGACATCCAATGTATCCATGCAAAGTTTGGTGAAGATCTGTTTATGTCGTTTTTGACCTTATCTGGAACCTCCCATCTGAAAATTTGAAAATTCTTAAAAAATTCGTCGAAAATCTTGATGTCTCCAATCTCTTGTTTTGTACGTTTTTTCCACGTGTCTTGACATGCAAAGTATCCCTGCAACGTTTGGTGAAGATCTGAGTATGTAGTTTTTGACCTTATCTGGAACCTCCTATCTGAAAATTTGAAAATTCTTCAAAAATTCGTCGAAAATCTTGATGTCTCCAATCTCTTGTTTTGTACGTTTTTTCCACGTGTCTTGACATCCAATGTATTCCTGCAATGTTTGGTGGAGATCTGAGTATGTAGTTTTAGACCTTATCTGGAACCTCCTATCTGAAAATTTGAAAATTCTTCAAAAATTCGTCCAAAATCTTGATGTCTCCAATCTCTTGTTTTGTACGTTTTTTCCACGTGTCTCGACCTCCAATGGATCCCTGCAAAGTTTGGTGAAGATCTGAGTATGTCGTTTTTGACCTTATCTGGAACATCCTTTCTGAAAATTTGAAAATTCTTAAAAAATTCGTCGAAAATCTTGATGTCTCCAATCTCTTGTTTTGTACGTTTTTTCCACGTGTCTTGACATCCAATGTATCCCTGCAAAGTTTGGTGAAGATCTGAGTATGTAGTTTTTGACCTTATATGGAACCTCCTATCTGAAAATTTGAAAATTCTTAAAAAATTCGTCCAAAATCTTGATGTCTCCAATCTCTTGTTTTGTACGTTTTTTCCACGTGTCTCGACCTCCAATGGATCCCTGCAAAGTTTGGTGAAGATCTGAGTATGTCGTTTTTGACCTTATCTGGAACCTCCCATCTGAAAATTTGAAAATTCTTAAAAAATTCGTCGAAAATCTTGATGTCTCCGATCTCTTGTTTTGTACGTTTTTTCCACGTGTCTTGACATGCAAAGTATTCCTGCAAAATTTGGTGAAGATCTGAGTATGTCGTTTCTGACCTCATCTGGAACCTCGCATCTGAAAATTTGAAAATTCTTAAAAAATTCGTCGAAAATCTTGATGTCTCCAATCTTTTGTTTTGTACGTTTTTTCCACGTGTCTTGACATGCAAAGTATCCCTGCAACGTTTGGTGAAGATCTGAGTATGTAGTTTTTGACCTTATCTGGAACCTCCTATCTGAAAATTTGAAAATTCTTCAAAAATTCGTCGAAAATCTTGATGTCTCCAATCTCTTGTTTTGTACGTTTTTTCCATTTGTCTTGACATCCAATGTATTCCTGCAATGTTTGGTGGAGATCTGAGTATGTAGTTTTAGACCTTATCTGGAACCTCCTATCTGAAAATTTGAAAATTCTTCAAAAATTCGTCCAAAATCTTGATGTCTCCAATCTCTTGTTTTGTACGTTTTTTCCACGTGTCTCGACCTCCAATGGATCCCTGCAAAGTTTGGTGAAGATCTGAGTATGTCGTTTTTGACCTTATCTGGAACATCCTTTCTGAAAATTTGAAAATTCTTAAAAAATTCGTCGAAAATCTTGATGTCTCCAATCTCTTGTTTTGTACGTTTTTTCCACGTGTCTTGACATCCAATGTATCCCTGCAAAGTTTGGTGAAGATCTGAGTATGTAGTTTTTGACCTTATATGGAACCTCCTATCTGAAAATTTGAAAATTCTTAAAAAATTCGTCCAAAATCTTGATGTCTCCAATCTCTTGTTTTGTACGTTTTTTCCACGTGTCTTGACATCCAATGTATCCCTGCAAAGTTTGGTGAAGATCTGAGTATGTAGTTTTTGACCTTATATGGAACCTCCTATCTGAAAATTTGAAAATTCTTAAAAAATTCGTCCAAAATCTTGATGTCTCCAATCTCTTGTTTTGTACGTTTTTTCCACGTGTCTTGATATCCAATGTATCCCTGCAAAGTTTGGTGAAGATCTGAGTATGTCGTTTTTGACCTTATCTGGAACATCCTTTCTGAAAATTTGAAAATTGTTAAAAAATTCGTCCAAAATCTTGATGTCTCCAATCTCTTTTTTGTACGTTTTTTCCACGTGTCTTGACATCCAATGTATCCCTGCAAAGTTTGGTGAAGATCTGAGTATGTAGTTTTTGACCTTATCTGGAACCTCCCATCTGAAAATTTGAAAATTCTTAAAAAATTCGACCAAAATCTTGATGTCTCCAATCTTTTGTTTTGTACGTTTTTTCCACGTGTCTTGACACATAATGTATCCATGCAAAGTTTGGTGAAGATCTGAGTATGTAGTTTTTGACCTTATATGGAACCTCCTATCTGAAAATTTGAAAATTCTTAAAAAATTCGTCCAAAATCTTGATGTCTCCAATCTCTTGTTTTGTACGTTTTTTCCACGTGTCTTGACATCCAATGTATCCCTGCAAAGTTTGGTGAAGATCTGAGTATGTAGTTTTTGACCTTATCTGGAACCTCCCATCTGAAAATTTGAAAATTCCTAAAAAATCCGTGCAAAATCTTGATGACCCCAATCTCTTGTTTTGTACGTTTTTTCCACGTGTCTTGACATCCAATGTATTCCTGCAATGTTTGGTGAAGATCTGAGTATGTAGTTTTTGACCTTATATGGAACCTCCTATCTGAAAATTTGAAAATTCTTAAAAAATTCGACCAAAATCTTGATGTTCCGAATCCTATGTTTTGTATGTTTTTTCCACGTGTCTTAACATCCAATGTATCCATGCAAAGTTTGGTGAAGATCTGAGTATGTAGTTTTTGACCTTATATTGAACCTCCCATCTGAAAATTTTAAAATTCTTAAAAAATTCGTCCAAAATCTTGATGACCCCAATCTCTTGTTTTGTACGTTTTTTCCACGTGCCTTGACATCCAAAGTATCCCTGCAAAGTTTGGTGAAGATCTGAGTATGTAGTTTTTGACCTTATATGGAACCTCCTTTCTGAAAATTTGAGAATTCTTAAAAAATTCGTCCAAAATCTTGATGTCTCCAATCTCTTGTTTTGTACGTTTTTTCCACGTGTCTTGACATCCAATGTATCCATGCAAAGTTTGGTGAAGATCTGTTTATGTCGTTTTTGACCTTATCTGGAACCTCCCATCTGAAAATTTGAAAATTCTTAAAAAATTCGTCGAAAATCTTGATGTCTCCAATCTCTTGTTTTGTACGTTTTTTCCACGTGTCTTGACATGCAAAGTATCCCTGCAACGTTTGGTGAAGATCTGAGTATGTAGTTTTTGACCTTATCTGGAACCTCCTATCTGAAAATTTGAAAATTCTTCAAAAATTCGTCGAAAATCTTGATGTCTCCAATCTCTTGTTTTGTACGTTTTTTCCACGTGTCTTGACATCCAATGTATTCCTGCAATGTTTGGTGGAGATCTGAGTATGTAGTTTTAGACCTTATCTGGAACCTCCTATCTGAAAATTTGAAAATTCTTCAAAAATTCGTCCAAAATCTTGATGTCTCCAATCTCTTGTTTTGTACGTTTTTTCCACGTGTCTCGACCTCCAATGGATCCCTGCAAAGTTTGGTGAAGATCTGAGTATGTCGTTTTTGACCTTATCTGGAACATCCTTTCTGAAAATTTGAAAATTCTTAAAAAATTCGTCGAAAATCTTGATGTCTCCAATCTCTTGTTTTGTACGTTTTTTCCACGTGTCTTGACATCCAATGTATCCCTGCAAAGTTTGGTGAAGATCTGAGTATGTAGTTTTTGACCTTATATGGAACCTCCTATCTGAAAATTTGAAAATTCTTAAAAAATTCGTCCAAAATCTTGATGTCTCCAATCTCTTGTTTTGTACGTTTTTTCCACGTGTCTCGACCTCCAATGGATCCCTGCAAAGTTTGGTGAAGATCTGAGTATGTCGTTTTTGACCTTATCTGGAACCTCCCATCTGAAAATTTGAAAATTCTTAAAAAATTCGTCGAAAATCTTGATGTCTCCGATCTCTTGTTTTGTACGTTTTTTCCACGTGTCTTGACATGCAAAGTATTCCTGCAAAATTTGGTGAAGATCTGAGTATGTCGTTTCTGACCTCATCTGGAACCTCGCATCTGAAAATTTGAAAATTCTTAAAAAATTCGTCGAAAATCTTGATGTCTCCAATCTTTTGTTTTGTACGTTTTTTCCACGTGTCTTGACATGCAAAGTATCCCTGCAACGTTTGGTGAAGATCTGAGTATGTAGTTTTTGACCTTATCTGGAACCTCCTATCTGAAAATTTGAAAATTCTTCAAAAATTCGTCGAAAATCTTGATGTCTCCAATCTCTTGTTTTGTACGTTTTTTCCATTTGTCTTGACATCCAATGTATTCCTGCAATGTTTGGTGGAGATCTGAGTATGTAGTTTTAGACCTTATCTGGAACCTCCTATCTGAAAATTTGAAAATTCTTCAAAAATTCGTCCAAAATCTTGATGTCTCCAATCTCTTGTTTTGTACGTTTTTTCCACGTGTCTCGACCTCCAATTGATCCCTGCAAAGTTTGGTGAAGATCTGAGTATGTCGTTTTTGACCTTATCTGGAACATCCTTTCTGAAAATTTGAAAATTCTTAAAAAATTCGTCGAAAATCTTGATGTCTCCAATCTCTTGTTTTGTACGTTTTTTCCACGTGTCTTGACATCCAATGTATCCCTGCAAAGTTTGGTGAAGATCTGAGTATGTAGTTTTTGACCTTATATGGAACCTCCTATCTGAAAATTTGAAAATTCTTAAAAAATTCGTCCAAAATCTTGATGTCTCCAATCTCTTGTTTTGTACGTTTTTTCCACGTGTCTTGACATCCAATGTATCCCTGCAAAGTTTGGTGAAGATCTGAGTATGTAGTTTTTGACCTTATATGGAACCTCCTATCTGAAAATTTGAAAATTCTTAAAAAATTCGTCCAAAATCTTGATGTCTCCAATCTCTTGTTTTGTACGTTTTTTCCACGTGTCTCGACCTCCAATGGATCCCTGCAAAGTTTGGTGAAGATCTGAGTATGTCGTTTTTGACCTTATCTGGAACCTCCCATCTGAAAATTTGAAAATTCTTAAAAAATTCGTCGAAAATCTTGATGTCTCCGATCTCTTGTTTTGTACGTTTTTTCCACGTGTCTTGACATGCAAAGTATTCCTGCAAAGTTTGGTGAAGATCTGAGTATGTAGTTTTTGACCTCATCTGGAACCTCCTATCTGAAAATTTGAAAATTCTTAAAAAATTCGTCCAAAATCTTGATGTCTCCAATCTCTTGTTTTGTACGTTTTTTCCACGTGTCTTGACATCCAATGTATCCCTGCAATGTTTGGTGAAGATCTGAGTATGTAGTTTTTGACCTTATCTGGAACCTCCCATCTGAAAATTTGAAAATTCCTAAAAAATCCGTCCAAAATCTTGATGACCCCAATCTCTTGTTTTGTACTTTTTTTCCACGTGTCTCGACCTCCAATGTATCCCTGCAAAGTTTGGTGAAGATCTGAGTATGTAGTTTTTGACCTTATATGGAACCTCCTATCTGAAAATTTGAAAATTCTTAAAAAATTCGTCCAAAATCTTGATGTCACCAATCCTATGTTTTGTATGTTTTTTCCACGTGTCTTGACATCCAATGTATCCATGCAAAGTTTGGTGAAGATCTGAGTATGTCGTTTTTGACCTTATCTGGAACCTCCTATCTGAAAATTTGAAAATTCTTAAAAAATTCGTCCAAAATCTTGATGTCTCCAATCTCTTGTTTTGTACGTTTTTTCCACGTGTCTTGACATCCAATGTATCCCTGCAATGTTTGGTGAAGATCTGAGTATGTAGTTTTTGACCTTATCTGGAACCTCCCATCTGAAAATTTGAAAATTCCTAAAAAATCCGTCCAAAATCTTGATGACCCCAATCTCTTGTTTTGTACTTTTTTTCCACGTGTCTCGACCTCCAATGTATCCCTGCAAAGTTTGGTGAAGATCTGAGTATGTAGTTTTTGACCTTATATGGAACCTCCTATCTGAAAATTTGAAAATTCTTAAAAAATTCGTCCAAAATCTTGATGTCACCAATCCTATGTTTTGTATGTTTTTTCCACGTGTCTTGACATCCAATGTATCCATGCAAAGTTTGGTGAAGATCTGAGTATGTCGTTTTTGACCTTATCTGGAACCTCCCATCTGAAAATTTGAAAATTCTTAAAAAATTCGTCGAAAATCTTGATGTCTCCGATCTCTTGTTTTGTACGTTTTTTCCACGTGTCTTGACATGCAAAGTATTCCTGCAAAGTTTGGTGAAGATCTGAGTATGTAGTTTTTGACCTCATCTGGAACCTCCTATCTGAAAATTTGAAAATTCTTAAAAAATTCGTCCAAAATTTTGATGTCTCCAATCTCTTGTTTTGTACGTTTTTTCCACGTGTCTTGACATCCAATGTATCCCTGCAATGTTTGGTGAAGATCTGAGTATGTAGTTTTTGACCTTATCTGGAACCTCCCATCTGAAAATTTGAAAATTCTTAAAAAATTCGTCCAAAATCTTGATGTCTCCAATCTCTTGTTTTGTACGTTTTTTCCACGTGTCTCGACCTCCAATGGATCCCTGCAAAGTTTGGTGAAGATCTGAGTATGTCGTTTTTGACCTTATCTGGAACATCCTTTCTGAAAATTTGAAAATTCTTAAAAAATTCGTCGAAAATCTTGATGTCTCCAATCTCTTGTTTTGTACGTTTTTTCCACGTGTCTTGACATCCAATGTATCCCTGCAAAGTTTGGTGAAGATCTGAGTATGTAGTTTTTGACCTTATATGGAACCTCCTATCTGAAAATTTGAAAATTCTTAAAAAATTCGTCCAAAATCTTGATGTCTCCAATCTCTTGTTTTGTACGTTTTTTCCACGTGTCTCGACCTCCAATGGATCCCTGCAAAGTTTGGTGAAGATCTGAGTATGTCGTTTTTGACCTTATCTGGAACCTCCCATCTGAAAATTTGAAAATTCTTAAAAAATTCGTCGAAAATCTTGATGTCTCCGATCTCTTGTTTTGTACGTTTTTTCCACGTGTCTTGACATGCAAAGTATTCCTGCAAAATTTGGTGAAGATCTGAGTATGTCGTTTCTGACCTCATCTGGAACCTCGCATCTGAAAATTTGAAAATTCTTAAAAAATTCGTCGAAAATCTTGATGTCTCCAATCTTTTGTTTTGTACGTTTTTTCCACGTGTCTTGACATGCAAAGTATCCCTGCAACGTTTGGTGAAGATCTGAGTATGTAGTTTTTGACCTTATCTGGAACCTCCTATCTGAAAATTTGAAAATTCTTCAAAAATTCGTCGAAAATCTTGATGTCTCCAATCTCTTGTTTTGTACGTTTTTTCCATTTGTCTTGACATCCAATGTATTCCTGCAATGTTTGGTGGAGATCTGAGTATGTAGTTTTAGACCTTATCTGGAACCTCCTATCTGAAAATTTGAAAATTCTTCAAAAATTCGTCCAAAATCTTGATGTCTCCAATCTCTTGTTTTGTACGTTTTTTCCACGTGTCTCGACCTCCAATGGATCCCTGCAAAGTTTGGTGAAGATCTGAGTATGTCGTTTTTGACCTTATCTGGAACATCCTTTCTGAAAATTTGAAAATTCTTAAAAAATTCGTCGAAAATCTTGATGTCTCCAATCTCTTGTTTTGTACGTTTTTTCCACGTGTCTTGACATCCAATGTATCCCTGCAAAGTTTGGTGAAGATCTGAGTATGTAGTTTTTGACCTTATATGGAACCTCCTATCTGAAAATTTGAAAATTCTTAAAAAATTCGTCGAAAATCTTGATGTCTCCAATCTCTTGTTTTGTACGTTTTTTCCACGTGTCTTGACATCCAATGTATCCCTGCAAAGTTTGGTGAAGATCTGAGTATGTAGTTTTTGACCTTATATGGAACCTCCTATCTGAAAATTTGAAAATTCTTAAAAAATTCGTCCAAAATCTTGATGTCTCCAATCTCTTGTTTTGTACGTTTTTTCCACGTGTCTTGACATGCAAAGTATTCCTGCAAAGTTTGGTGAAGATCTGAGTATGTAGTTTTTGACCTCATCTGGAACCTCCTATCTGAAAATTTGAAAATTCTTAAAAAATTCGTCCAAAATCTTGATGTCTCCAATCTCTTGTTTCGTACGTTTTTTCCACGTGTCTTGACATCCAATGTATCCCTGCAATGTTTGGTGAAGATCTGAGTATGTAGTTTTTGACCTTATCTGGAACCTCCCATCTGAAAATTTGAAAATTCCTAAAAAATCCGTCCAAAATCTTGATGACCCCAATCTCTTGTTTTGTACTTTTTTTCCACGTGTCTCGACCTCCAATGTATCCCTGCAAAGTTTGGTGAAGATCTGAGTATGTAGTTTTTGACCTTATATGGAACCTCCTATCTGAAAATTTGAAAATTCTTAAAAAATTCGTCCAAAATCTTGATGTCACCAATCCTATGTTTTGTATGTTTTTTCCACGTGTCTTGACATCCAATGTATCCATGCAAAGTTTGGTGAAGATCTGAGTATGTCGTTTTTGACCTTATCTGGAACCTCCTTTCTGAAAATTTGAAAATTCTTAAAAAATTCGTCCAAAATCTTGATGTCTCCAATCTCTTGTTTTGTACGTTTTTTCCACGTGTCTTGACATCCAATGTATCCCTGCAATGTTTGGTGAAGATCTGAGTATGTAGTTTTTGACCTTATCTGGAACCTCCCATCTGAAAATTTGAAAATTCCTAAAAAATCCGTCCAAAATCTTGATGACCCCAATCTCTTGTTTTGTACTTTTTTTCCACGTGTCTCGACCTCCAATGTATCCCTGCAAAGTTTGGTGAAGATCTGAGTATGTAGTTTTTGACCTTATATGGAACCTCCTATCTGAAAATTTGAAAATTCTTAAAAAATTCGTCCAAAATCTTGATGTCACCAATCCTATGTTTTGTATGTTTTTTCCACGTGTCTTGACATCCAATGTATCCATGCAAAGTTTGGTGAAGATCTGAGTATGTCGTTTTTGACCTTATCTGGAACCTCCCATCTGAAAATTTGAAAATTCTTAAAAAATTCGTCGAAAATCTTGATGTCTCCGATCTCTTGTTTTGTACGTTTTTTCCACGTGTCTTGACATGCAAAGTATTCCTGCAAAGTTTGGTGAAGATCTGAGTATGTAGTTTTTGACCTCATCTGGAACCTCCTATCTGAAAATTTGAAAATTCTTAAAAAATTCGTCCAAAATTTTGATGTCTCCAATCTCTTGTTTTGTACGTTTTTTCCACGTGTCTTGACATCCAATGTATCCCTGCAATGTTTGGTGAAGATCTGAGTATGTAGTTTTTGACCTTATCTGGAACCTCCCATCTGAAAATTTGAAAATTCCTAAAAAATCCGTCCAAAATCTTGATGACCCCAATCTCTTGTTTTGTACGTTTTTTCCACGTGTCTTGACATCCAATGTATCCCTGCAAAGTTTGGTGAAGATCTGAGTATGTAGTTTTTGACCTTATCTGGAACCTCCTATCTGAAAATTTGAAAATTCTTAAAAAATTCGTCCAAAATCTTGATGTCTCCAATCTCTTGTTTTGTACGTTTTTTCCACGTGTCTTGACATCCAAAGTATCCCTGCAAAGTTTGGTGAAGATCTGAGTATGTAGTTTTTGACCTTATATGGAACCTCCTTTCTGAAAATTTGAGAATTCTTAAAAAATTCGTCCAAAATCTTGATGTCTCCAATCTCTTGTTTTGTACGTTATTTCCACGTGTCTTGACATAAAATGTATCCATGCAAAGTTTGGTGAAGATCTGAGTATGTCGTTTTTGACCTTATCTGGAACCTCCCATCTGAAAATTTGAAAATTCTTAAAAAAATCGACCAAAATCTTGATGTTCCGAATCCTATGTTTTGTATGTTTTTTCGACGTGTCTTGACATCCAATGTATCCATGCAAAGTTTGGTGAAGATCTGAGTATGTAGTTTTTGACCTTATATTGAACCTCCCATCTGAAAATTTGAAAATTCTTAAAAAATTCGTCCAAAATCTTGATGACCCCAATCTCTTGTTTTGTACGTTTTTTCCAAGTGTCTTGACATCCAATGTATCCCTGCAAAGTTTGGTGAAGATCTGAGTATGTAGTTTTTGACCTTATATTGAACCTCCTATCTGAAAATTTGAAAATTCTTAAAAGAATTTAACAAAATCTTGATGTCCCCAATCCTATGTTTTGTATGTTTTTTCCACGTGTCTTGACATACAATGTATCCCTGCAGAGTTTGGTGAAGATCTGAGTATGTAGTTTTTGACCTTATCTGGAACCTCCCATCTGAAAATTTGAAAAATTCCTAAAAAATCCGTCCAAAATCTTGTTGACCCGAATCTCTTGTTTTGTACGTTTTTTCCAAGTGTCTTGACATCCAATGTATCCCTGCAAAGTTTGGTGAAGATCTGAGTATGTAGTTTTTGACCTTATCTGGAACCGCATTTCTGAAAATTTGAAAATTTTTAAAAAAATCGTCCAAAATCTTGATGTCTCCAATCTCTTGTTTTGTACGTTTTTTCCACGTGTCTTGACATCCAATGTATCCCTGCAAAGTTTGGTGAAGATCTGAGTATGTAGTTTTTGACCTTATATGGAACCTCCTATCTGAAAATTTGAAAATTCTTAAAAAATTCGTCCAAAATCTTGATGTCTCCAATCTCTTGTTTTGTACTTTTTTTCCACGTGTCTCGACCTCCAATGGATCCCTGCAAAGTTTGGTGAAGATCTGAGTATGTCGTTTTTGACCTTATCTGGAACCTCCCATCTGAAAATTTGAAAATTCTTAAAAAATTCGTCGAAAATCTTGATGTCTCCGATCTCTTGTTTTGTACGTTTTTTCCACGTGTCTTGACATGCAAAGTATTCCTGCAAAGTTTGGTGAAGATCTGAGTATGTAGTTTTTGACCTCATCTGGAACCTCCTATCTGAAAATTTGAAAATTCTTAAAAAATTCGTCCAAAATCTTGATGTCTCCAATCTCTTGTTTTGTACGTTTTTTCCACGTGTCTTGACATCCAATGTATCCCTGCAAAGTTTGGTGAAGATCTGAGTATGTAGTGTTTGACCTTATCTGGAACCTCCTATCTGAAAATTTGAAAATTCTTAAAAAATTCGTCCAAAATCTTGATGTCTCCAATCTCTTGTTTTGTACGTTTTTTCCACGTGTCTTGATATCCAATGTATCCCTGCAAAGTTTGGTGAAGATCTGAGTATGTCGTTTTTGACCTTATCTGGAACATCCTTTCTGAAAATTTGAAAATTGTTAAAAAATTCGTCCAAAATCTTGATGTCTCCAATCTCTTTTTTGTACGTTTTTTCCACGTGTCTTGACATCCAATGTATCCCTGCAAAGTTTGGTGAAGATCTGAGTATGTAGTTTTTGACCTTATCTGGAACCTCCCATCTGAAAATTTGAAAATTCTTAAAAAATTCGTCCAAAATCTTGATGTCTCCAATCTCTTGTTTTGTACGTTTTTTCCACGTGTCTTGATATCCAATGTATCCCTGCAAAGTTTGGTGAAGATCTGAGTATGTCGTTTTTGACCTTATCTGGAACCTCCCATCTGAAAATTTGAAAATTCTTAAAAAATTCGTCGAAAATCTTGATGTCTCCGATCTCTTGTTTTGTACGTTTTTTCCACGTGTCTTGACATCCAATGTATCCATGCAAAGTTTGGTGAAGATCTGAGTATGTAGTTTTTAACCTTATATTGAACCTCCCATCTGAAAATTTGAAAATTCTTAAAAAATTCGTCCAAAATCTTGATGACCCCAATCTCTTGTTTTGTACGTTTTTTCCACGTGTCTTGACATCCAAAGTATCCCTGCAAAGTTTGGTGAAGATCTGAGTATGTAGTTTTTGACCTTATATGGAACCTCCTTTCTGAAAATTTGAGAATTCTTAAAAAGTTCGTCCAAAATCTTGATGTCTCCAATCTCTTGTTTTGTACGTTTTTTCCACGTGTCTTGACATCCAATGTATCCATGCAAAGTTTGGTGAAGATCTGAGTATGTCGTTTTTGACCTTATCTGGAACCTCCCATCTGAAAATTTGAAAATTCTTAAAAAATCCGTGCAAAATCTTGATGACCCCAATCTCTTGTTTTGTACGTTTTTTCCACGTGTCTTGACATCCAATGTATCCATGCAAAGTTTGGTGAAGATCTGAGTATGTCGTTTTTGACCTTATCTGGAACCTCCCATCTGAAAATTTGAAAATTCTTAAAAAATTCGTCGAAAATCTTGATGTCTCCAATCTCTTGTTTTGTACGTTTTTTCCACGTGTCTTGACATGCAAAGTATCCCTGCAACGTTTGGTGAAGATCTGAGTATGTAGTTTTTGACCTTATCTGGAACCTCCTATCTGAAAATTTGAAAATTCTTAAAAAATTCGTCCAAAATCTTGATGTCTCCAATCTCTTGTTTTGTACGTTTTTTCCACGTGTCTTGACATCCAATGTATCCCTGCAATGTTTGGTGAAGATCTGAGTATGTAGTTTTTGACCTTATATGGAGCCTCCTATCTGAAAATTTGAAAATTCTTAAAAAATTCGTCCAAAATCTTGATGTCTCCAATCTCTTATTTTGTACGTTCTTTCCACGTGTCTTGACATCCAATGTATCCCTGCAATGTTTGGTGAAGATCTGAGTATGTAGTTTTTGACCTTATATGGAACCTCCTATCTGAAAATTTGAAAATTCTTAAAAGAATTTAACAAAATCTTGATGTCCCCAATCCTATGTTTTGTATGTTTTTTCCACGTGTCTTGACATACAATGTATCCCTGCAGAGTTTGGTGAAGATCTGAGTATGTAGTTTTTGACCTTATCTGGAACCTCCCATCTGAAAATTTGAAAATTCCTAAAAAATCCGTCCAAAATCTTGTTGACCCGAATCTCTTGTTTTGTACGTTTTTTCCACGTGTCTTGACATCCAATGTATCCCTGCAAAGTTTGGTGAAGATCTGAGTATGTAGTTTTTGACCTTATCTGGAACCGCATTTCTGAAAATTTGAAAATTTTTAAAAAAATCGTCCAAAATCTTGATGTCTCCAATCTCTTGTTTTGTACGTTTTTTCCACGTGTCTTGACATCCAATGTATCCCTGCAAAGTTTGGTGAAGATCTGAGTATGTAGTTTTTGACCTTATATGGAACCTCCCATCTGAAAATTTGAAAATTCCTAAAAAATCCGTGCAAAATCTTGATGACCCCAATCTCTTGTTTTGTACGTTTTTTCCACGTGTCTTGACATCCAATGTATTCCTGCAATGTTTGGTGAAGATCTGAGTATGTAGTTTTTGACCTTATATGGAACCTCCTATCTGAAAATTTGAAAATTCTTAAAAAATTCGACCAAAATCTTGATGTTCCGAATCCTATGTTTTGTATGTTTTTTCCACGTGTCTTGACATCCAATGTATCCATGCAAAGTTTGGTGAAGATCTGAGTATGTAGTTTTTGACCTTATATTGAACCTCCCATCTGAAAATTTGAAAATTCTTAAAAAATTCGTCCAAAATCTTGATGACCCCAATCTCTTGTTTTGTACGTTTTTTCCACGTGTCTTGACATCCAAAGTATCCCTGCAAAGTTTGGTGAAGATCTGAGTATGTAGTTTTTGACCTTATATGGAACCTCCTTTCTGAAAATTTGAGAATTCTTAAAAAATTCGTCCAAAATCTTGATGTCTCCAATCTCTTGTTTTGTACGTTATTTCCACGTGTCTTGACATAAAATGTATCCATGCAAAGTTTGGTGAAGATCTGAGTATGTCGTTTTTGACCTTATCTGGAACCTCCCATCTGAAAATTTGAAAATTCTTAAAAAATCCGTGCAAAATCTTGATGACCCCAATCTCTTGTTTTGTACGTTTTTTCCACGTGTCTTGACATCCAATGTATCCATGCAAAGTTTGGTGAAGATCTGAGTATGTCGTTTTTGACCTTATCTGGAACCTCCCATCTGAAAATTTGAAAATTCTTAAAAAATTCGTCGAAAATCTTGATGTCTCCAATCTCTTGTTTTGTACGTTTTTTCCACGTGTCTTGACATCCAATGTATCCCTGCAACGTTTGGTGAAGATCTGAGTATGTAGTTTTTGACCTTATCTGGAACCTCCTATCTGAAAATTTGAAAATTCTTCAAAAATTCGTCGAAAATCTTGATGTCTCCAATCTCTTGTTTTGTACGTTTTTTCCACGTGTCTTGACATCCAATGTATCCCTGCAATGTTTGGTGGAGATCTGAGTATGTAGTTTTTGACCTTATCTGGGACCTCCTATCAGAAAATTTGAAAATTCTTCAAAAATTCGTCCAAAATCTTGATGTCTCCAATCTCTTGTTTTGTACGTTTTTTCCACGTGTCTCGACCTCCAATGTATCCCTGCAAAGTTTGGTGAAGATCTGAGTATGTCGTTTTTGACCTTATCTGGAATATCCTTTCTGAAAATTTGAAAATTCTTAAAAAATTCGTCGAAAATCTTGATGTCTCCAATCTCTTGTTTTGTACGTTTTTTCCACGTGTCTTGACATCCAATGTATCCCTGCAAAGTTTGGTGAAGATCTGAGTATGTAGTTTTTGACCTTATATGGAACCTCCTATCTGAAAATTTGAAAATTCTTAAAAAAATCGACCAAAATCTTGATGTTCCGAATCCTATGTTTTGTATGTTTTTTCCACGTGTCTTGACATCCAATGTATCCATGCAAAGTTTGGTGAAGATCTGAGTATGTAGTTTTTGACCTTATATTGAACCTCCCATCTGAAAATTTGAAAATTCTTAAAAAATTCGTCCAAAATCTTGATGACCCCAATCTCTTGTTTTGTACGTTTTTTCCAAGTGTCTTGACATCCAATGTATCCCTGCAAAGTTTGGTGAAGATCTGAGTATGTAGTTTTTGACCTTATATTGAACCTCCTATCTGAAAATTTGAAAATTCTTAAAAGAATTTAACAAAATCTTGATGTCCCCAATCCTATGTTTTGTATGTTTTTTCCACGTGTCTTGACATACAATGTATCCCTGCAGAGTTTGGTGAAGATCTGAGTATGTAGTTTTTGACCTTATCTGGAACCTCCCATCTGAAAATTTGAAAATTCCTAAAAAATCCGTCCAAAATCTTGTTGACCCGAATCTCTTGTTTTGTACGTTTTTTCCAAGTGTCTTGACATCCAATGTATCCCTGCAAAGTTTGGTGAAGATCTGAGTATGTAGTTTTTGACCTTATCTGGAACCGCATTTCTGAAAATTTGAAAATTTTTAAAAAAATCGTCCAAAATCTTGATGTCTCCAATCTCTTGTTTTGTACGTTTTTTCCACGTGTCTTGACATCCAATGTATCCCTGCAAAGTTTGGTGAAGATCTGAGTATGTAGTTTTTGACCTTATATGGAACCTCCTATCTGAAAATTTGAAAATTCTTAAAAAATTCGTCCAAAATCTTGATGTCTCCAATCTCTTGTTTTGTACTTTTTTTCCACGTGTCTCGACCTCCAATGGATCCCTGCAAAGTTTGGTGAAGATCTGAGTATGTCGTTTTTGACCTTATCTGGAACCTCCCATCTGAAAATTTGAAAATTCTTAAAAAATTCGTCGAAAATCTTGATGTCTCCGATCTCTTGTTTTGTACGTTTTTTCCACGTGTCTTGACATGCAAAGTATTCCTGCAAAGTTTGGTGAAGATCTGAGTATGTAGTTTTTGACCTCATCTGGAACCTCCTATCTGAAAATTTGAAAATTCTTAAAAAATTCGTCCAAAATCTTGATGTCTCCAATCTCTTGTTTTGTACGTTTTTTCCACGTGTCTTGACATCCAATGTATCCCTGCAAAGTTTGGTGAAGATCTGAGTATGTAGTGTTTGACCTTATCTGGAACCTCCTATCTGAAAATTTGAAAATTCTTAAAAAATTCGTCCAAAATCTTGATGTCTCCAATCTCTTGTTTTGTACGTTTTTTCCACGTGTCTTGATATCCAATGTATCCCTGCAAAGTTTGGTGAAGATCTGAGTATGTCGTTTTTGACCTTATCTGGAACATCCTTTCTGAAAATTTGAAAATTGTTAAAAAATTCGTCCAAAATCTTGATGTCTCCAATCTCTTTTTTGTACGTTTTTTCCACGTGTCTTGACATCCAATGTATCCCTGCAAAGTTTGGTGAAGATCTGAGTATGTAGTTTTTGACCTTATCTGGAACCTCCCATCTGAAAATTTGAAAATTCTTAAAAAATTCGTCCAAAATCTTGATGTCTCCAATCTCTTGTTTTGTACGTTTTTTCCACGTGTCTTGATATCCAATGTATCCCTGCAAAGTTTGGTGAAGATCTGAGTATGTCGTTTTTGACCTTATCTGGAACCTCCCATCTGAAAATTTGAAAATTCTTAAAAAATTCGTCGAAAATCTTGATGTCTCCGATCTCTTGTTTTGTACGTTTTTTCCACGTGTCTTGACATCCAATGTATCCATGCAAAGTTTGGTGAAGATCTGAGTATGTAGTTTTTAACCTTATATTGAACCTCCCATCTGAAAATTTGAAAATTCTTAAAAAATTCGTCCAAAATCTTGATGACCCCAATCTCTTGTTTTGTACGTTTTTTCCACGTGTCTTGACATCCAAAGTATCCCTGCAAAGTTTGGTGAAGATCTGAGTATGTAGTTTTTGACCTTATATGGAACCTCCTTTCTGAAAATTTGAGAATTCTTAAAAAGTTCGTCCAAAATCTTGATGTCTCCAATCTCTTGTTTTGTACGTTTTTTCCACGTGTCTTGACATCCAATGTATCCATGCAAAGTTTGGTGAAGATCTGAGTATGTCGTTTTTGACCTTATCTGGAACCTCCCATCTGAAAATTTGAAAATTCTTAAAAAATCCGTGCAAAATCTTGATGACCCCAATCTCTTGTTTTGTACGTTTTTTCCACGTGTCTTGACATCCAATGTATCCATGCAAAGTTTGGTGAAGATCTGAGTATGTCGTTTTTGACCTTATCTGGAACCTCCCATCTGAAAATTTGAAAATTCTTAAAAAATTCGTCGAAAATCTTGATGTCTCCAATCTCTTGTTTTGTACGTTTTTTCCACGTGTCTTGACATGCAAAGTATCCCTGCAACGTTTGGTGAAGATCTGAGTATGTAGTTTTTGACCTTATCTGGAACCTCCTATCTGAAAATTTGAAAATTCTTAAAAAATTCGTCCAAAATCTTGATGTCTCCAATCTCTTGTTTTGTACGTTTTTTCCACGTGTCTTGACATCCAATGTATCCCTGCAATGTTTGGTGAAGATCTGAGTATGTAGTTTTTGACCTTATATGGAGCCTCCTATCTGAAAATTTGAAAATTCTTAAAAAATTCGTCCAAAATCTTGATGTCTCCAATCTCTTATTTTGTACGTTCTTTCCACGTGTCTTGACATCCAATGTATCCCTGCAATGTTTGGTGAAGATCTGAGTATGTAGTTTTTGACCTTATATGGAACCTCCTATCTGAAAATTTGAAAATTCTTAAAAGAATTTAACAAAATCTTGATGTCCCCAATCCTATGTTTTGTATGTTTTTTCCACGTGTCTTGACATACAATGTATCCCTGCAGAGTTTGGTGAAGATCTGAGTATGTAGTTTTTGACCTTATCTGGAACCTCCCATCTGAAAATTTGAAAATTCCTAAAAAATCCGTCCAAAATCTTGTTGACCCGAATCTCTTGTTTTGTACGTTTTTTCCACGTGTCTTGACATCCAATGTATCCCTGCAAAGTTTGGTGAAGATCTGAGTATGTAGTTTTTGACCTTATCTGGAACCGCATTTCTGAAAATTTGAAAATTTTTAAAAAAATCGTCCAAAATCTTGATGTCTCCAATCTCTTGTTTTGTACGTTTTTTCCACGTGTCTTGACATCCAATGTATCCCTGCAAAGTTTGGTGAAGATCTGAGTATGTAGTTTTTGACCTTATATGGAACCTCCTATCTGAAAATTTGAAAATTCTTAAAAAATTCGTCCAAAATCTTGATGTCTCCCATCTCTTGTTTTGTACGTTTTTTCCACGTGTCTCGACCTCCAATGGATCCCTGCAAAGTTTGGTGAAGATCTGAGTATGTCGTTTTTGACCTTATCTGGAACCTCCCATCTGAAAATTTGAAAATTCTTAAAAAATTTGTCGAAAATCTTGATGTCTCCGATCTCTTGTTTTGTACGTTTTTTCCACGTGTCTTGACATGCAAAGTATTCCTGCAAAGTTTGGTGAAGATCTGAGTATGTAGTTTTTGACCTCATCTGGAACCTCCTATCTGAAAATTTGAAAATTCTTAAAAAATTCGTCCAAAATCTTGATGTCTCCAATCTCTTGTTTTGTACGTTTTTTCCACGTGTCTTGACATCCAATGTATCCCTGCAAAGTTTGGTGAAGATCTGAGTATGTAGTTTTTGACCTTATCTGGAACCTCCTATCTGAAAATTTGAAAATTCTTAAAAAATTCGTCCAAAATCTTGATGTCTCCAATCTCTTGTTTTGTACGTTTTTTCCACGTGTCTTGATATCCAATGTATCCCTGCAAAGTTTGGTGAAGATCTGAGTATGTCGTTTTTGACCTTATCTGGAACATCCTTTCTGAAAATTTGAAAATTGTTAAAAAATTCGTCCAAAATCTTGATGTCTCCAATCTCTTTTTTGTACGTTTTTTCCACGTGTCTTGACATCCAATGTATCCCTGCAAAGTTTGGTGAAGATCTGAGTATGTAGTTTTTGACCTTATCTGGAACCTCCCATCTGAAAATTTGAAAATTCTTAAAAAATTCGACCAAAATCTTGATGTCTCCAATCTTTTGTTTTGTACGTTTTTTCCACGTGTCTTGACACATAATGTATCCATGCAAAGTTTGGTGAAGATCTGAGTATGTAGTTTTTGACCTTTTATGGAACCTCCTATCTGAAAATTTTAAAATTCTTAAAAAATTCGTCCAAAATCTTGATGTCTCCAATCTCTTGTTTTGTACGTTTTTTCCACGTGTCTTGACATCCAATGTATCCCTGCAAAGTTTGGTGAAGATCTGAGTATGTAGTTTTTGACCTTATCTGGAACCTCCCATCTGAAAATTTGAAAATTCCTAAAAAATCCGTGCAAAATCTTGATGACCCCAATCTCTTGTTTTGTACGTTTTTTCCACGTGTCTTGACATCCAATGTATTCCTGCAATGTTTGGTGAAGATCTGAGTATGTAGTTTTTGACCTTATATGGAACCTCCTATCTGAAAATTTGAAAATTCTTAAAAAATTCGACCAAAATCTTGATGTTCCGAATCCTATGTTTTGTATGTTTTTTCCACGTGTCTTGACATCCAATGTATCCATGCAAAGTTTGGTGAAGATCTGAGTATGTAGTTTTTGACCTTATATTGAACCTCCCATCTGAAAATTTGAAAATTCTTAAAAAATTCGTCCAAAATCTTGATGACCCCAATCTCTTGTTTTGTACGTTTTTTCCACGTGTCTTGACATCCAAAGTATCCCTGCAAAGTTTGGTGAAGATCTGAGTATGTAGTTTTTGACCTTATATGGAACCTCCTTTCTGAAAATTTGAGAATTCTTAAAAAATTCGTCCAAAATCTTGATGTCTCCAATCTCTTGTTTTGTACGTTTTTTCCACGTGTCTTGACATCCAATGTATCCATGCAAAGTTTGGTGAAGATCTGAGTATGTCGTTTTAGACCTTATCTGGAACCTCCCATCTGAAAATTTGAAAATTCTTAAAAAATTCGTCGAAAATCTTGATGTCTCCAATCTTTTGTTTTGTACGTTTTTTCCACGTGTCTTGACATGCAAAGTATCCCTGCAACGTTTGGTGAAGATCTGAGTATGTAGTTTTTGACCTTATATGGAACCTCCTATCTGAAAATTTGAAAATTCTTAAAAAATTCGTCGAAAATCTTGATGTCTCCAATCTCTTGTTTTGTACGTTTTTTCCACGTGTCTTGATATCCAATGTATCCCTGCAAAGTTTGGTGAAGATCTGAGTATTTCGTTTTTGACCTTATCTGGAACATCCTTTCTGAAAATTTGAAAATTGTTAAAAAATTCGTCCAAAATCTTGATGTCTCCAATCTCTTTTTTGTACGTTTTTTCCACGTGTCTTGACATCCAATGTATCCCTGCAAAGTTTGGTGAAGATCTGAGTATGTAGTTTTTGACCTTATCTGGAACCTCCCATCTGAAAATTTGAAAATTCTTAAAAAATTCGACCAAAATCTTGATGTCTCCAATCTTTTGTTTTGTACGTTTTTTCCACGTGTCTTGACACATAATGTATCCATGCAAAGTTTGGTGAAGATCTGAGTATGTAGTTTTTGACCTTATATGGAACCTCCTTTCTGAAAATTTGAGAATTCTTAAAAAAATCGTCCAAAATCTTGATGTCTCCAATCTCTTGTTTTGTACGTTTTTTCCACGTGTCTTGACATCCTATGTATCCATGCAAAGTTTGGTGAAGATCTGAGTATGTCGTTTTTGACCTTATCTGGAACCTCCCATCTGAAAATTTGAAAATTCTTAAAAAATTCGTAGAAAATCTTGATGTCTCCAATCCCTTGTTTTGTACGTTTTTTCTACGTGTCTTGACATGCAAAGTATCCCTGCAACGTTTGGTGAAGATCTGAGTATGTAGTTTTTGACCTTATCTGGAACCTCCTATCTGAAAATTTGAAAATTCTTCAAAAATTCGTCGAAAATCTTGATGTCTCCAATCTCTTGTTTTGTACGTTTTTTCCACGTGTCTTGACATCCAATGTATTCCTGCAATGTTTGGTGGAGATCTGAGTATGTAGTTTTAGACCTTATCTGGAACCTCCTATCTGAAAATTTGAAAATTCTTCAAAAATTCGTCCAAAATCTTGATGTCTCCAATCTCTTGTTTTGTACGTTTTTTCCACGTGTCTCGACCTCCAATGGATCCCTGCAAAGTTTGGTGAAGATCTGAGTATGTCGTTTTTGACCTTATCTGGAACATCCTTTCTGAAAATTTGAAAATTCTTAAAAAATTCGTCGAAAATCTTGATGTCTCCAATCTCTTGTTTTGTACGTTTTTTCCACGTGTCTTGACATCCAATGTATCCCTGCAAAGTTTGGTGAAGATCTGAGTATGTAGTTTTTGACCTTATATGGAACCTCCTATCTGAAAATTTGAAAATTCTTAAAAAATTCGTCCAAAATCTTGATGTCACCAATCCTATGTTTTGTATGTTTTTTCCACGTGTCTTGACATCCAATGTATCCATGCAAAGTTTGGTGAAGATCTGAGTATGTCGTTTTTGACCTTATCTGGAACCTCCCATCTGAAAATTTGAAAATTCTTAAAAAATTCGTCGAAAATCTTGATGTCTCCGATCTCTTGTTTTGTACGTTTTTTCCACGTGTCTTGACATGCAAAGTATTCCTGCAAAGTTTGGTGAAGATCTGAGTATGTAGTTTTTGACCTCATCTGGAAACTCCTATCTGAAAATTTGAAAATTCTTAAAAAATTCGTCCAAAATTTTGATGTCTCCAATCTCTTGTTTTGTACGTTTTTTCCACGTGTCTTGACATCCAATGTATCCCTGCAATGTTTGGTGAAGATCTGAGTATGTAGTTTTTGACCTTATCTGGAACCTCCCATCTGAAAATTTGAAAATTCCTAAAAAATCCGTCCAAAATCTTGATGACCCCAATCTCTTGTTTTGTACGTTTTTTCCACGTGTCTTGACATCCAATGTATCCCTGCAAAGTTTGGTGAAGATCTGAGTATGTAGTTTTTGACCTTATCTGGAACCTCCTATCTGAAAATTTGAAAATTCTTAAAAAATTCGTCCAAAATCTTGATGTCTCCAATCTCTTGTTTTGTACGTTTTTTCCACGTGTCTTGACATCCAAAGTATCCCTGCAAAGTTTGGTGAAGATCTGAGTATGTAGTTTTTGACCTTATATGGAACCTCCTTTCTGAAAATTTGAGAATTCTTAAAAAATTCGTCCAAAATCTTGATGTCTCCAATCTCTTGTTTTGTACGTTTTTTCCACGTGTCTTGACATCCAATGTATCCCTGCAAAGTTTGGTGAAGATCTGAGTATGTAGTTTTTGACCTTATATGGAACCTCCTATCTGAAAATTTGAAAATTCTTAAAAAATTCGTCCAAAATCTTGATGTCTCCAATCTCTTGTTTTGTACGTTTTTTCCACGTGTCTCGACCTCCAATGGATCCCTGCAAAGTTTGGTGAAGATCTGAGTATGTCGTTTTTGACCTTATCTGGAACCTCCCATCTGAAAATTTGAAAATTCTTAAAAAATTCGTCGAAAATCTTGATGTCTCCGATCTCTTGTTTTGTACGTTTTTTCCACGTGTCTTGACATGCAAAGTATTCCTGCAAAGTTTGGTGAAGATCTGAGTATGTAGTTTTTGACCTCATCTGGAACCTCCTATCTGAAAATTTGAAAATTCTTAAAAAATTCGTCCAAAATCTTGATGTCTCCAATCTCTTGTTTTGTACGTTTTTTCCACGTGTCTTGACATCCAATGTATCCCTGCAATGTTTGGTGAAGATCTGAGTATGTAGTTTTTGACCTTATCTGGAACCTCCCATCTGAAAATTTGAAAATTCCTAAAAAATCCGTCCAAAATCTTGATGACCCCAATTTCTTGTTTTGTACTTTTTTTCCACGTGTCTCGACCTCCAATGTATCCCTGCAAAGTTTGGTGAAGATCTGAGTATGTAGTTTTTGACCTTATATGGAACCTCCTATCTGAAAATTTGAAAATTCTTAAAAAATTCGTCCAAAATCTTGATGTCACCAATCCTATGTTTTGTATGTTTTTTCCACGTGTCTTGACATCCAATGGATCCCTGCAAAGTTTGGTGAAGATCTGAGTATGTCGTTTTTGACCTTATCTGGAACCTCCCATCTGAAAATTTGAAAATTCTTAAAAAATTCGTCGAAAATCTTGATGTCTCCGATCTCTTGTTTTGTACGTTTTTTCCACGTGTCTTGACATGCAAAGTATTCCTGCAAAGTTTGGTGAAGATCTGAGTATGTAGTTCTTGACCTCATCTGGAACCTCCTATCTGAAAATTTGAAAATTCTTAAAAAATTCGTCCAAAATCTTGATGTCTCCAATCTCTTGTTTTGTACGTTTTTTCCACGTGTCTTGACATCCAATGTATCCCTGCAATGTTTGGTGAAGATCTGAGTATGTAGTTTTTGACCTTATCTGGAACCTCCCATCTGAAAATTTGAAAATTCCTAAAAAATCCGTCCAAAATCTTGATGACCCCAATCTCTTGTTTTGTACTTTTTTTCCACGTGTCTCGACCTCCAATGTATCCCTGCAAAGTTTGGTGAAGATCTGAGTATGTAGTTTTTGACCTTATATGGAACCTCCTATCTGAAAATTTGAAAATTCTTAAAAAATTCGTCCAAAATCTTGATGTCACCAATCCTATGTTTTGTATGTTTTTTCCACGTGTCTTGACATCCAATGTATCCATGCAAAGTTTGGTGAAGATCTGAGTATGTCGTTTTTGACCTTATCTGGAACCTCCCATCTGAAAATTTGAAAATTCTTAAAAAATTCGTCGAAAATCTTGATGTCTCCGATCTCTTGTTTTGTACGTTTTTTCCACGTGTCTTGACATGCAAAGTATTCCTGCAAAGTTTGGTGAAGATCTGAGTATGTAGTTTTTGACCTCATCTGGAACCTCCTATCTGAAAATTTGAAAATTCTTAAAAAATTCGTTCAAAATTTTGATGTCTCCAATCTCTTGTTTTGTACGTTTTTTCCACGTGTCTTGACATCCAATGTATCCCTGCAATGTTTGGTGAAGATCTGAGTATGTAGTTTTTGACCTTATCTGGAACCTCCCATCTGAAAATTTGAAAATTCCTAAAAAATCCGTCCAAAATCTTGATGACCCCAATCTCTTGTTTTGTACGTTTTTTCCACGTGTCTTGACATCCAATGTATCCCTGCAAAGTTTGGTGAAGATCTGAGTATGTAGTTTTTGACCTTATCTGGAACCTCCTATCTGAAAATTTGAAAATTCTTAAAAAATTCGTCCAAAATCTTGATGTCTCCAATCTCTTGTTTTGTACGTTTTTTCCACGTGTCTTGACATCCAAAGTATCCCTGCAAAGTTTGGTGAAGATCTGAGTATGTAGTTTTTGACCTTATATGGAACCTCCTTTCTGAAAATTTGAGAATTCTTAAAAAATTCGTCCAAAATCTTGATGTCTCCAATCTCTTGTTTTGTACGTTTTTTCCACGTGTCTTGACATCCAATGTATCCATGCAAAGTTTGGTGAAGATCTGAGTATGTCGTTTTTGACCTTATCTGGAACCTCCCATCTGAAAATTTGAAAATTCTTAAAAAATCCGTGCAAAATCTTGATGACCCCAATCTCTTGTTTTGTACGTTTTTTCCACGTGTCTTGACATCCAATGTATCCATGCAAAGTTTGGTGAAGATCTGAGTATGTCGTTTTTGACCTTATCTGGAACCTCCCATCTGAAAATTTGAAAATTCTTAAAAAATTCGTCGAAAACCTTGATGTCTCCAATCTCTTGTTTTGTACGTTTTTTCCACGTGTCTTGACATGCAAAGTATCCCTGCAACGTTTGGTGAAGATCTGAGTATGTAGTTTTTGACCTTATCTGGAACCTCCTATCTGAAAATTTGAAAATTCTTCAAAAATTCGTCGAAAATCTTGATGTCTCCAATCTCTTGTTTTGTACGTTTTTTCCACGTGTCTTGACATCCAATGTATCCCTGCAATGTTTGGTGGAGATCTGAGTATGTAGTTTTTGACCTTATCTGGGACCTCCTATCAGAAAATTTGAAAATTCTTCAAAAATTCGTCCAAAATCTTGATGTCTCCAATCTCTTGTTTTGTACGTTTTTTCCACGTGTCTCGACCTCCAATGTATCCATGCAAAGTTTGGTGAAGATCTGAGTATGTCGTTTTTGACCTTATCTGGAACATCCTTTCTGAAAATTTGAAAATTCTTAAAAAATTCGTCGAAAATCTTGATGTCTCCAATCTCTTGTTTTGTACGTTTTTTCCACGTGTCTTGACATCCAATGTATCCCTGCAAAGTTTGGTGAAGATCTGAGTATGTAGTTTTTGACCTTATATGGAACCTCCTATCTGAAAATTTGAAAATTCTTAAAAAATTCGACCAAAATCTTGATGTTCCGAATCCTATGTTTTGTATGTTTTTTCCACGTGTCTTGACATCCAATGTATCCATGCAAAGTTTGGTGAAGATCTGAGTATGTAGTTTTTGACCTTATATTGAACCTCCCATCTGAAAATTTGAAAATTCTTAAAAAATTCGTCCAAAATCTTGATGACCCCAATCTCTTGTTTTGTACGTTTTTTCCACGTGTCTTGACATCCAAAGTATCCCTGCAAAGTTTGGTGAAGATCTGAGTATGTAGTTTTTGACCTTATATGGAACCTCCTTTCTGAAAATTTGAGAATTCTTAAAAAATTCGTCCACAATCTTGATGTCTCCAATCTCTTGTTTTGTACGTTTTTTCCACGTGTCTTGACATCCAATGTATCCATGCAAAGTTTGGTGAAGATCTGAGTATGTCGTTTTTGACCTTATCTGGAACCTCCCATCTGAAAATTTGAAAATTCTTAAAAAATCCGTGCAAAATCTTGATGACCCCAATCTCTTGTTTTGTACGTTTTTTCCACGTGTCTTGACATCCAATGTATCCATGCAAAGTTTGGTGAAGATCTGAGTATGTCGTTTTTGACCTTATCTGGAACCTCCCATCTGAAAATTTGAAAATTCTTAAAAAATTCGTCGAAAATCTTGATGTCTCCAATCTCTTGTTTTGTACGTTTTTTCCACGTGTCTTGACATGCAAAGTATCCCTGCAACGTTTGGTGAAGATCTGAGTATGTAGTTTTTGACCTTATCTGGAACCTCCCATCTGAAAATTTGAAAATTCTTAAAAAATTCGTCCAAAATCTTGATGTCTCCAATCTCTTGTTTTGTACGTTTTTTCCACGTGTCTTGACATCCAATGTATCCCTGCAATGTTTGGTGGAGATCTGAGTATGTAGTTTTTGACCTTATATGGAGCCTCCTATCTGAAAATTTGAAAATTCTTAAAAAATTCGTCCAAAATCTTGATGTCTCCAATCTCTTGTTTTGTACGTTCTTTCCACGTGTCTTGACATCCAATGTATCCCTGCAATGTTTGGTGAAGATCTGAGTATGTAGTTTTTGACCTTATATGGAACCTCCTATCTGAAAATTTGAAAATTCTTAAAAGAATTTAACAAAATCTTGATGTCCCCAATCCTATGTTTTGTATGTTTTTTCCACGTGTCTTGACATACAATGTATCCCTGCAGAGTTTGGTGAAGATCTGAGTATGTAGTTTTTGACCTAATCTGGAACCTCCCATCTGAAAATTTGAAAATTCCTAAAAAATCCGTCCAAAATCTTGTTGACCCGAATCTCTTGTTTTGTACGTTTTTTCCACGTGTCTTGACATCCAATGTATCCCTGCAAAGTTTGGTGAAGATCTGAGTACGTAGTTTTTGACCTTATCTGGAACCGCATTTCTGAAAATTTGAAATTTTTTAAAAAAATCGTCCAAAATCTTGATGTCTCCAATCTCTTGTTTTGTACGTTTTTTCCACGTGTCTTGACATCCAATGTATCCCTGCAAAGTTTGGTGAAGATCTGAGTATGTAGTTTTTGACCTTATATGGAACCTCCTATCTGAAAATTTGAAAATTCTTAAAAAAATCGTCCAAAATCTTGATGTCTCCAATCTCTTGTTTTGTACGTTTTTTCCACGTGTCTCGACCTCCAATGGATCCCTGCAAAGTTTGGTGAAGATCTGAGTATGTCGTTTTTGACCTTATCTGGAACCTCCCATCTGAAAATTTGAAAATTCTTAAAAAATTCGTCGAAAATCTTGATGTCTCCGATCTCTTGTTTTGTACGTTTTTTCCACGTGTCTTGACATGCAAAGTATTCCTGCAAAGTTTGGTGAAGATCTGAGTATGTAGTTTTTGACCTCATCTGGAACCTCCTATCTGAAAATTTGAAAATTCTTAAAAAATTCGTCCAAAATCTTGATGTCTCCAATCTCTTGTTTTGTACGTTTTTTCCACGTGTCTTGACATCCAATGTATCCCTGCAAAGTTTGGTGAAGATCTGAGTATGTAGTTTTGGACCTTATCTGGAACCTCCTATCTGAAAATTTGAAAATTCTTAAAAAATTCGTCCAAAATCTTGATGTCTCCAATCTCTTGTTTTGTACGTTTTTTCCACGTGTCTTGATATCCAATGTATCCCTGCAAAGTTTGGTGAAGATCTGAGTATGTCGTTTTTGACCTTATCTGGAACATCCTTTCTGAAAATTTGAAAATTGTTAAAAAATTCGTCCAAAATCTTGATGTCTCCAATCTCTTTTTTGTACGTTTTTTCCACGTGTCTTGACATCCAATGTATCCCTGCAAAGTTTGGTGAAGATCTGAGTATGTAGTTTTTGACCTTATCTGGAACCTCCCATCTGAAAATTTGAAAATTCTTAAAAAATTCGACCAAAATCTTGATGTCTCCAATCTTTTGTTTTGTACGTTTTTTCCACGTGTCTTGACACATAATGTATCCATGCAAAGTTTGGTGAAGATCTGAGTATGTAGTTTTTGACCTTATATGGAACCTCCTATCTGAAAATTTGAAAATTCTTAAAAAATTCGTCGAAAATCTTGATGTCTCCAATCTCTTGTTTTGTACGTTTTTTCCACGTGTCTTGACATCCAATGTATCCCTGCAAAGTTTGGTGAAGATCTGAGTATGTAGTTTTTGACCTTATCTGGAACCTCCCATCTGAAAATTTGAAAATTCCTAAAAAATCCGTGCAAAATCTTGATGACCCCAATCTCTTGTTTTGTACGTTTTTTCCACGTGTCTTGACATCCAATGTATTCCTGCAATGTTTGGTGAAGATCTGAGTATGTAGTTTTTGACCTTATATGGAACCTCCTATCTGAAAATTTGAAAATTCTTAAAAAATTCGACCAAAATCTTGATGTTCCGAATCCTATGTTTTGTATGTTTTTTCCACGTGTCTTGACATCCAATGTATCCATGCAAAGTTTGGTGAAGATCTGAGTATGTAGTTTTTGACCTTATATTGAACCTCCCATCTGAAAATTTGAAAATTCTTAAAAAATTCGTCCAAAATCTTGATGACCCCAATCTCTTGTTTTGTACGTTTTTTCCACGTGTCTTGACATCCAAAGTATCCCTGCAAAGTTTGGTGAAGATCTGAGTATGTAGTTTTTGACCTTATATGGAACCTCCTTTCTGAAAATTTGAGAATTCTTAAAAAATTCGTCCAAAATCTTGATGTCTCCAATCTCTTGTTTTGTACGTTTTTTCCACGTGTCTTGACATCCAATGTATCCATGCAAAGTTTGGTGAAGATCTGAGTATGTCGTTTTTGACCTTATCTGGAACCTCCCATCTGAAAATTTGAAAATTCTTAAAAAATTCGTCGAAAATCTTGATGTCTCCAATCTTTTGTTTTGTACGTTTTTTCCACGTGTCTGGACATGCAAAGTATCCCTGCAACGTTTGGTGAAGATCTGAGTATGTAGTTTTTGACCTTATCTGGAACCTCCTATCTGAAAATTTGAAAATTCTTAAAAAATTCGTCGAAAATCTTGATGTCTCCAATCTCTTGTTTTGTACGTTTTTTCCACGTGTCTTGACACATAATGTATCCATGCAAAGTTTGGTGAAGATCTGAGTATGTAGTTTTTGACCTTATATGGAACCTCCTATCTGAAAATTTGAAAATTCTTAAAAAATTCGTCCAAAATCTTGATGTCTCCAATCTCTTGTTTTGTACGTTTTTTCCACGTGTCTTGACATCCAATGTATCCCTGCAATGTTTGGTGAAGATCTGAGTATGTAGTTTTTGACCTTATCTGGAACCTCCCATCTGAAAATTTGAAAATTCCTAAAAAATCCGTCCAAAATCTTGATGACCCCAATCTCTTGTTTTGTACTTTTTTTCCACGTGTCTCGACCTCCAATGTATCCCTGCAAAGTTTGGTGAAGATCTGAGTATGTAGTTTTTGACCTTATATGGAACCTCCTATCTGAAAATTTGAAAATTCTTAAAAAATTCGTCCAAAATCTTGATGTCACCAATCCTATGTTTTGTATGTTTTTTCCACGTGTCTTGACATCCAATGTATCCCTGCAAAGTTTGGTGAAGATCTGAGTATGTCGTTTTTGACCTTATCTGGAACCTCCCATCTGAAAATTTGAAAATTCTTAAAAAATTCGTCGAAAATCTTGATGTCTCCGATCTCTTGTTTTGTACGTTTTTTCCACGTGTCTTGACATGCAAAGTATTCCTGCAAAGTTTGGTGAAGATCTGAGTAGGTAGTTTTTGACCTCATCTGGAACCTCCTATCTGAAAATTTGAAAATTCTTAAAAAATTCGTCCAAAATTTTGATGTCTCCAATCTCTTGTTTTGTACGATTTTTCCACGTGTCTTGACATCCAATGTATTCCTGCAATGTTTGGTGGAGATCTGAGTATGTAGTTTTAGACCTTATCTGGAACCTCCTATCTGAAAATTTGAAAATTCTTCAAAAATTCGTCCAAAATCTTGATGTCTCCAATCTCTTGTTTTGTACGTTTTTTCCACGTGTCTCGACCTCCAATGGATCCCTGCAAAGTTTGGTGAAGATCTGAGTATGTCGTTTTTGACCTTATCTGGAACATCCTTTCTGAAAATTTGAAAATTCTTAAAAAATTCGTCCAAAATCTTGATGTCTCCAATCTCTTGTTTTGTACGTTTTTTCCACGTGTCTTGATATCCAATGTATCCCTGCAAAGTTTGGTGAAGATCTGAGTATGTAGTTTTTGACCTTATCTGGAACCTCCCATCTGAAAATTTGAAAATTCCTAAAAAATCCGTGCAAAATCTTGATGACCCCAATCTCTTGTTTTGTACGTTTTTTCCACGTGTCTTGACATCCAATGTATCCCTGCAAAGTTTGGTGAAGATCTGAGTATGTAGTTTTTGACCTTATCTGGAACCTCCCATCTGTAAATTTGAAAATTCTTAAAAAATTCGACCAAAATCTTGATGTCTCCAATCTTTTGTTTTGTACGTTTTTTCCACGTGTCTTGACACATAATGTATCCATGCAAAGTTTGGTGAAGATCTGAGTATGTAGTTTTTGACCTTATATGGAACCTCCTATCTGAAAATTTGAAAATTCTTAAAAAATTCGTCCAAAATCTTGATGTCTCCAATCTCTTGTTTTGTACGTTTTTTCCACGTGTCTTGACATCCAATGTATCCCTGCAAAGTTTGGTGAAGATCTGAGTATGTAGTTTTTGACCTTATCTGGAACCTCCCATCTGAAAATTTGAAAATTCCTAAAAAATCCGTGCAAAATCTTGATGACCCCAATCTCTTGTTTTGTACGTTTTTTCCACGTGTCTTGACATCCAATGTATTCCTGCAATGTTTGGTGAAGATCTGAGTATGTAGTTTTTGACTTTATATGGAACCTCCTATCTGAAAATTTGAAAATTCTTAAAAAATTCGACCAAAATCTTGATGTTCCGAATCCTATGTTTTGTATGTTTTTTCCACGTGTCTTGACATCCAATGTATCCATGCCAAGTTTGGTGAAGATCTGAGTATGTCGTTTTTGACCTTATATTGAACCTCCCATCTGAAAATTTGAAAATTCTTAAAAAATTCGTCGAAAATCTTGATGTCTCCGATCTCTTGTTTTGTACGTTTTTTCCACGTGTCTTGACATGCAAAGTATTCCTGCAAAGTTTGGTGAAGATCTGAGTATGTCGTTTTTGACCTCATCTGGAACCTCCCATCTGAAAATTTGAAAATTCTTAAAAAATTCGTCGAAAATCTTGATGTCTCCAATCTTTTGTTTTGTACGTTTTTTCCACGTGTCTTGACATCCAATGTATCCCTGCAAAGTTTGGTGAAGATCTGAGTATGTAGTTTTTGACCTTATATGGAACCTCCTATCTGAAAATTTGAAAATTCTTAAAAAATTCGTCCAAAATCTTGATGTCTCCAATCTCTTGTTTTGTACGTTTTTTCCACGTGTCTCGACCTCCAATGGATCCCTGCAAAGTTTGGTGAAGATCTGAGTATGTCCTTTTTGACCTTATCTGGAACCTCCCATCTGAAAATTTGAAAATTCTTAAAAAATTCGTCGAAAATCTTGATGTCTCCGATCTCTTGTTTTGTACGTTTTTTCCACGTGTCTTGACATGCAAAGTATTCCTGCAAAGTTTGGTGAAGATCTGAGTATGTAGTTTTTGACCTCATCTGGAACCTCCTATCTGAAAATTTGAAAATTCTTAAAAAATTCGTCCAAAATCTTGATGTCTCCAATCTCTTGTTTTGTACGTTTTTTCCACGTGTCTTGACATCCAATGTATCCCTGCAATGTTTGGTGAAGATCTGAGTATGTAGTTGTTTGACCTTATCTGGAACCTCCCATCTGAAAATTTGAAAATTCTTAAAAAATTCGTCCAAAATTTTGATGTCTCCAATCTCTTGTTTTGTACGTATTTTCCACGTGTCTTGACATCCAATGTATTCCTGCAATGTTTGGTGGAGATCTGAGTATGTAGTTTTAGACCTTATCTGGAACCTCCTATCTGAAAATTTGAAAATTCTTCAAAAATTCGTCCAAAATCTTGATGTCTCCAATCTCTTGTTTTGTACGTTTTTTCCACGTGTCTCGACCTCCAATGGATCCCTGCAAAGTTTGGTGAAGATCTGAGTATGTCGTTTTTGACCTTATCTGGAACATCCTTTCTGAAAATTTGAAAATTCTTAAAAAATTCGTCCAAAATCTTGATGTCTCCAATCTCTTGTTTTGTACGTTTTTTCCACGTGTCTTGATATCCAATGTATCCCTGCAAAGTTTGGTGAAGATCTGAGTATGTCGTTTTTGACCTTATCTGGAACATCCTTTCTGAAAATTTGAAAATTGTTAAAAAATTCGTCCAAAATCTTGATGTCTCCAATCTCTTTTTGTACGTTTTTTCCACGTGTCTTGACATCCAATGTATCCCTGCAAAGTTTGGTGAAGATCTGAGTATGTAGTTTTTGACCTTATCTGGAACCTCCCATCTGAAAATTTGAAAATTCTTAAAAAATTCGACCAAAATCTTGATGTCTCCAATCTTTTGTTTTGTACGTTTTTTCCACGTGTCTTGACACATAATGTATCCATGCAAAGTTTGGTGAAGATCTGAGTATGTAGTTTTTGACCTTATATGGAACCTCCTATCTGAAAATTTGAAAATTCTTAAAAAATTCGTCCAAAATCTTGATGTCTCCAATCTCTTGTTTTGTACGATTTTTTTCCACGTGTCTTGACATCCAATGTATCCCTGCAAAGTTTGGTGAAGATCTGAGTATGTAGTTTTTGACCTTATCTGGAACCTCCCATCTGAAAATTTGAAAATTCTTAAAAAATTCGACCAAAATCTTGATGTCTCCAATCTTTTGTTTTGTACGTTTTTTCCACGTGTCTTGACACATAATGTATCCATGCAAAGTTTGGTGAAGATCTGAGTATGTAGTTTTTGACCTTATATGGAACCTCCTATCTGAAAATTTGAAAATTCTTAAAAAATTCGTCCAAAATCTTGATGTCTCCAATCTCTTGTTTTGTACGTTTTTTCCACGTGTCTTGACATCCAATGTATCCCTGCAAAGTTTGGTGAAGATCTGAGTATGTAGTTTTTGACCTTATCTGGAACCTCCCATCTGAAAATTTGAAAATTCCTAAAAAATCCGTGCAAAATCTTGATGACCCCAATCTCTTGTTTTGTACGTTTTTTCCACGTGTCTTGACATCCAATGTATTCCTGCAATGTTTGGTGAAGATCTGAGTATGTAGTTTTTGACCTTATATGGAACCTCCTATCTGAAAATTTGAAAATTCTTAAAAAATTCGACCTAAATCTTGATGTTCCGAATCCTATGTTTTGTATGTTTTTTCCACGTGTCTTGACATCCAATGTATCCATGCAAAGTTTGGTGAAGATCTGAGTATGTAGTTTTTGACCTTATATTGAACCTCCCATCTGAAAATTTGAAAATTCTTAAAAAATTCGTCCAAAATCTTGATGACCCCAATCTCTTGTTTTGTACGTTTTTTCCACGTGTCTTGACAACCAAAGAATCCCTGCAAAGTTTGGTGAAGATCTGAGTATGTAGTTTTTGACCTTATATGGAACCTCCTTTCTGAAAATTTGAGAATTCTTAAAAAATTCGTCCAAAATCTTGATGTCTCCAATCTCTTGTTTTGTACGTTTTTTCCACGTGTCTTGACATCCAATGTATCCATGCAAAGTTTGGTGAAGATCTGAGTATGTCGTTTTTGACCTTATCTGGAACCTCCCATCTGAAAATTTGAAAATTCTTAAAAAATTCGTCGAAAATCTTGATGTCTCCAATCTTTTGTTTTGTACGTTTTTTCCACGTGTCTTGACATGCAAAGTATCCCTGCAACGTTTGGTGAAGATCTGAGTATGTAGTTTTTGACCTTATCTGGAACCTCCTATCTGAAAATTTGAAAATTCTTAAAAAATTCGTCGAAAATCTTGATGTCTCCAATCTCTTGTTTTGTACGTTTTTTCCACGTGTCTTGATATCCAATGTATCCCTGCAAAGTTTGGTGAAGATCTGAGTATGTCGTTTTTGACCTTATCTGGAACATCCTTTCTGAAAATTTGAAAATTGTTAAAAAATTCGTCCAAAATCTTGATGTCTCCAATCTCTTTTTTGTACGTTTTTTCCACGTGTCTTGACATCCAATGTATCCCTGCAAAGTTTGGTGAAGATCTGAGTATGTAGTTTTTGACCTTATCTGGAACCTCCCATCTGAAAATTTGAAAATTCTTAAAAAATTCGACCAAAATCTTGATGTCTCCAATCTTTTGTTTTGTACGTTTTTTCCACGTGTCTTGACACATAATGTATCCATGCAAAGTTTGGTGAAGATCTGAGTATGTAGTTTTTGACCTTATATGGAACCTCCTATCTGAAAATTTGAAAATTCTTAAAAAATTCGTCCAAAATCTTGATGTCTCCAATCTCTTGTTTTGTACGTTTTTTCCACGTGTCTTGACATCCAATGTTTCCCTGCAAAGTTTGGTGAAGATCTGAGTATGTAGTTTTTGACCTTATCTGGAACCTCTCTTCTGAAAATTTGAAAATTCCTAAAAAATCCGTGCAAAATCTTGATGACCCCAATCTCTTGTTTTGTACGTTTTTTCCACGTGTCTTGATATCCAATGTATCCCTGCAAAGTTTGGTGAAGATCTGAGTATGTCGTTTTTAACCTTATCTGGAACATCCTTTCTGAAAATTTGAAAATTGTTAAAAAATTCGTCCAAAATCTTGATGTCTCCAATCTCTTTTTTGTACGTTTTTTCCACGTGTCTTGACATCCAATGTATCCCTGCAAAGTTTGGTGAAGATCTGAGTATGTAGTTTTTGACCTTATCTGGAACCTCCCATCTGAAAATTTGAAAATTCTTAAAAAATTCGACCAAAATCTTGATGTCTCCAATCTTTTGTTTTGTACGTTTTTTCCACGTGTCTTGACACATAATGTATCCATGCAAAGTTTGGTGAAGATCTGAGTATGTAGTTTTTGACCTTATATGGAACCTCCTATCTGAAAATTTGAAAATTCTTAAAAAATTCGTCCAAAATCTTGATGTCTCCAATCTCTTGTTTTGTACGTTTTTTCCACGTGTCTTGACATCCAATGTATCCCTGCAAAGTTTGGTGAAGATCTGAGTATGTAGTTTTTGACCTTATCTGGAACCTCCCATCTGAAAATTTGAAAATTCCTAAAAAATCCGTGCAAAATCTTGATGACCCCAATCTCTTGTTTTGTACGTTTTTTCCACGTGTCTTGACATCCAATGTATTCCTGCAATGTTTGGTGAAGATCTGAGTATGTAGTTTTTGACCTTATATGGAACCTCCTATCTGAAAATTTGAAAATTCTTAAAAAATTCGACCAAAATCTTGATGTTCCGAATCCTATGTTTTGTATGTTTTTTCTACGTGTCTTGACATCCAATGTATCCATGCAAAGTTTGGTGAAGATCTGAGTATGTCGTTTTTGACCTTATCTGGAACCTCCCATCTGAAAATTTGAAAATTCTTAAAAAATTCGTCGAAAATCTTGATGTCTCCGATCTCTTGTTTTGTACGTTTTTTCCACGTGTCTTGTCATGCAAAGTATTCCTGCAAAGTTTGGTGAAGATCTGAGTATGTCGTTTTTGACCTCATCTGGAACCTCCCATCTGAAAATTTGAAAATTCTTAAAAAATTCGTCGAAAATCTTGATGTCTCCAATCTTTTGTTTTGTACGTTTTTTCCACGTGTCTTGACATCCAATGTATCCCTGCAAAGTTTGGTGAAGATCTGAGTATGTAGTTTTTGACCTTATATGGAACCTCCTATCTGAAAATTTGAAAATTCTTAAAAAATTCGTCCAAAATCTTGATGTCTCCAATCTCTTGTTTTGTACGTTTTTTCCACGTGTCTCGACCTCCAATGGATCCCTGCAAAGTTTGGTGAAGATCTGAGTATGTCGTTTTTGACCTTATCTGGAACCTCCCATCTGAAAATTTGAAAATTCTTAAAAAATTCGTCGAAAATCTTGATGTCTCCGATCTCTTGTTTTGTACGTTTTTTCCACGTGTCTTGACATGCAAAGTATTCCTGCAAAGTTTGGTGAAGATCTGAGTATGTAGTTTTTGACCTCATCTGGAACCTCCTATCTGAAAATTTGAAAATTCTTAAAAAATTCGTCCAAAATCTTGATGTCTCCAATCTCTTGTTTTGTACGTTTTTTCCACGTGTCTTGACATCCAATGTATCCCTGCAATGTTTGGTGAAGATCTGAGTATGTAGTTTTTGACCTTATCTGGAACCTCCCATCTGAAAATTTGAAAATTCCTAAAAAATCCGTCCAAAATCTTGATGACCCCAATCTCTTGTTTTGTACTTTTTTTCCACGTGTCTCGACCTCCAATGTATCCCTGCAAAGTTTGGTGAAGATCTGAGTATGTAGTTTTTGACCTTATATGGAACCTCCTATCTGAAAATTTGAAAATTCTTAAAAAATTCGTCCAAAATCTTGATGTCACCAATCCTATGTTTTGTATGTTTTTTCCACGTGTCTTGACATCCAATGTATCCATGCAAAGTTTGGTGAAGATTTGAGTATGTCGTTTTTGACCTTATATGGAACCTCCCATCTGAAAATTTGAAAATTCTTAAAAAATTCGTCGAAAATCTTCATGTCTCCGATCTCTTGTTTTGTACGTTTTTTCCACGTGTCTTGACATGCAAAGTATTCCTGCAAAGTTTGGTGAAGATCTGAGTATGTAGTTTTTGACCTCATCTGGAACCTCCTATCTGAAAATTTGAAAATTCTTAAAAAATTCGTCCAAAATTTTGATGTCTCCAATCTCTTGTTTTGTACGTTTTTTCCACGTGTCTTGACATCCAATGTATTCCTGCAATGTTTGGTGGAGATCTGAGTATGTAGTTTTAGACCTTATCTGGAACCTCCTATCTGAAAATTTGAAAATTCTTCAAAAATTCGTCCAAAATCTTGATGTCTCCAATCTCTTGTTTTGTACGTTTTTTCCACGTGTCTCGACCTCCAATGGATCCCTGCAAAGTTTGGTGAAGATCTGAGTATGTCGTTTTTGACCTTATCTGGAACATCCTTTCTGAAAATTTGAAAATTCTTAAAAAATTCGTCCAAAATCTTGATGTCTCCAATCTCTTGTTTTGTACGTTTTTTCCACGTGTCTTGATATCCAATGTATCCCTGCAAAGTTTGGTGAAGATCTGAGTATGTCGTTTTTGACCTTATCTGGAACATCCTTTCTGAAAATTTGAAAATTGTTAAAAAATTCGTCCAAAATCTTGATGTCTCCAATCTCTTTTTTGTACGTTTTTTCCACGAGTCTTGACATCCAATGTATCCCTGCAAAGTTTGGTGAAGATCTGAGTATGTAGTTTTTGACCTTATCTGGAACCTCCCATCTGAAAATTTGAAAATTCTTAAAAAATTCGACCAAAATCTTGATGTCTCCAATCTTTTGTTTTGTACGTTTTTTCCACGTGTCTTGACACATAATGTATCCATGCAAAGTTTGGTGAAGATCTGAGTATGTAGTTTTTGACCTTATATGGAACCTCCCATCTGAAAATTTGAAAATTCTTAAAAAATTCGTCCAAAATCTTGATGTCTCCAATCTCTTGTTTTGTACGTTTTTTCCACGTGTCTTGACATCCAATGTATCCCTGCAAAGTTTGGTGAAGATCTGAGTATGTAGTTTTTGACCTTATCTGGAACCTCCCATCTGAAAATTTGAAAATTCTTAAAAAATTCGACCAAAATCTTGATGTCTCCAATCTTTTGTTTTGTACGTTTTTTCCACGTGTCTTGACACATAATGTATCCATGCAAAGTTTGGTGAAGATCTGAGTATGTAGTTTTTGACCTTATATGGAACCTCCTATCTGAAAATTTGAAAATTCTTAAAAAATTCGTCCAAAATCTTGATGTCTCCAATCTCTTGTTTTGTACGTTTTTTCCACGTGTCTTGACATCCAATGTATCCCTGCAAAGTTTGGTGAAGATCTGAGTATGTAGTTTTTGACCTTATCTGGAACCTCCCATCTGAAAATTTGAAAATTCCTAAAAAATCCGTGCAAAATCTTGATGACCCCAATCTCTTGTTTTGTACGTTTTTTCCACGTGTCTTGACATCCAATGTATCCATGCAAAGTTTGGTGAAGATCTGAGTATGTCGTTTTTGACCTTATCTGGAACCTCCCATCTGAAAATTTGAAAATTCTTAAAAAATTCGCCGAAAATCTTGATGTCTCCAATCTCTTGTTTTGTACGTTTTTTCCACGTGTCTTGACATGCAAAGTATCCCTGCAACGTTTGGTGAAGATCTGAGTATGTAGTTTTTGACCTTATCTGGAACCTCCTATCTGAAAATTTGAAAATTCTTCAAAAATTCGTCGAAAATCTTGATGTCTCCAATCTCTTGTTTTGTACGTTTTTTCCACGTGTCTTGACATCCAATGTATCCCTGCAATGTTTGGTGGAGATCTGAGTATGTAGTTGACCTTATCTGGGACCTCCTATCAGAAAATTTGAAAATTCTTCAAAAATTCGTCCAAAATCTTGATGTCTCCAATCTCTTGTTTTGTACGTTTTTTCCACGTGTCTCGACCTCCAATGTATCCCTGCAAAGTTTGGTGAAGATCTGAGTATGTCGTTTTTGACCTTATCTGGAACATCCTTTCTGAAAATTTGAAAATTCTTCAAAAATTCGTCCAAAATCTTGATGTCTCCAATCTCTTGTTTTGTACGTTTTTTCCACGTGTCTCGACCTCCAATGTATCCCTGCAAAGTTAGTGAAGATCTGAGTATGTCGTTTTTGACCTTATCTGGAACATCCTTTCTGAAAATTTGAAAATTCTTAAAAAATTCGTCGAAAATCTTGATGTCTCTAATCTGTTGTTTTGTACGTTTTTTCCACGTTTCTTGACATCCAATGTATCCCTGCAAAGTTTGGTGAAGATCTGAGTATGTAGTTTTTGACCTTATATGGAACCTCCTATCTGAAAATTTGAAAATTCTTAAAAAATTCGTCCAAAATCTTGATGTCTCCAATCTCTTGTTTTGTACGTTTTTTCCACGTGTCTCGACCTCCAATGGATCCCTGCAAAGTTTGGTGAAGATCTGAGTATGTCGTTTTTGACCTTATCTGGAACCTCCCATCTTAAAATTTGAAAATTCTTAAAAAATTCGTCGAAAATCTTGATGTCTCCGATCTCTTGTTTTGTACGTTTTTTCCACGTGTCTTGACATGCAAAGTATTCCTGCAAAGTTTGGTGAAGATCTGAGTATGTAGTTTTTGACCTCATATGGAACCTCCTATCTGAAAATTTGAAAATTCTTAAAAAATTCGTCCAAAATTTTGATGTCTCCAATCTCTTGTTTTGTACGTTTTTTCCACGTGTCTTGACATGCAAAGTATTCCTGCAAAGTTTGGTGAAGATCTGAGTATGTAGTTTTTGACCTTATATGGAACCTCCTATCTGAAAATTTGAAAATTCTTAAAAAATTCGACCAAAATCTTGATGTCTCCAATCTTTTGTTTTGTACGTTTTTTCCACGTGTCTTGACACATAATGTATCCATGCAAAGTTTGGTGAAGATCTGAGTATGTAGTTTTTGACCTTATATGGAACCTCCTATCTGAAAATTTGAAAATTCTTAAAAAATTCGTCCAAAATCTTGATGTCTCCAATCTCTTGTTTTGTACGTTTTTTCCACGTGTCTTGACATCCAATGTATCCCTGCAAAGTTTGGTGAAGATCTGAGTATGTAGTTTTTGACCTTATCTGGAACCTCCCATCTGAAAATTTGAAAATTCTTAAAAAATTCGACCAAAATCTTGATGTCTCCAATCTTTTGTTTTGTACGTTTTTTCCACGTGTCTTGACACATAATGTATCCATGCAAAGTTTGGTGAAGATCTGAGTATGTAGTTTTTGACCTTATATGGAACCTCCTATCTGAAAATTTGAAAATTCTTAAAAAATTCGTCCAAAATCTTGATGTCTCCAATCTCTTGTTTTGTACGTTTTTTCCACGTGTCTTGACATCCAATGTATCCCTGCAAAGTTTTGTGAAGATCTGAGTATGTAGTTTTTGACCTTATCTGGAACCTCCCATCTGAAAATTTGAAAATTCCTAAAAAATCCGTGCAAAATCTTGATGACCCCAATCTCTTGTTTTGTACGTTTTTTCCACGTGTCTTGACATCCAATGTATCCATGCAAAGTTTGGTGAAGATCTGAGTATGTCGTTTTTGACCTTATCTGGAACCTCCCATCTGAAAATTTGAAAATTCTTAAAAAATTCGTCGAAAATCTTGATGTCTCCAATCTCTTGTTTTGTACGTTTTTTCCACGTGTCTTGACATGCAAAGTATCCCTGCAACGTTTGGTGAAGATCTGAGTATGTAGTTTTTGACCTTATCTGGAACCTCCTATCTGAAAATTTGAAAATTCTTCAAAAATTCGTCGAAAATCTTGATGTCTCCAATATCTTGTTTTGTACGTTTTTTCCACGTGTCTTGACATCCAATGTATCCCTGCAATGTTTGGTGGAGATCTGAGTATGTAGTTTTTGACCTTATCTGGGACCTCCTATCAGAAAATTTGAAAATTCTTCAAAAATTCGTCCAAAATCTTGATGTCTCCAATCTCTTGTTTTGTACGTTTTTTCCACGTGTCTCGACCTCCAATGTATCCCTGCAAAGTTTGGTGAAGATCTGAGTATGTCGTTTTTGACCTTATCTGGAACATCCTTTCTGAAAATTTGAAAATTCTTCAAAAATTCGTCCAAAATCTTGATGTCTCCAATCTCTTGTTTTGTACGTTTTTTCCACGTGTCTCGACCTCCAATGTATCCCTGCAAAGTTAGTGAAGATCTGAGTATGTCGTTTTTGACCTTATCTGGAACATCCTTTCTGAAAATTTGAAAATTCTTAAAAAATTCGTCGAAAATCTTGATGTCTCCAATCTCTTGTTTTGTACGTTTTTTCCACGTTTCTTGACATCCAATGTATCCCTGCAAAGTTTGGTGAAGATCTGAGTATGTAGTTTTTGACCTTATATGGAACCTCCTATCTGAAAATTTGAAAATTCTTAAAAAATTCGTCCAAAATCTTGATGTCTCCAATCTCTTGTTTTGTACGTTTTTTCCACGTGTCTCGACCTCCAATGGATCCCTGCAAAGTTTGGTGAAGATCTGAGTATGTCGTTTTTGACCTTATCTGGAACCTCCCATCTGAAAATTTGAAAATTCTTAAAAAATTCGTCGAAAATCTTGATGTCTCCGATCTCTTGTTTTGTACGTTTTTTCCACGTGTCTTGACATGCAAAGTATTCCTGCAAAGTTTGGTGAAGATCTGAGTATGTAGTTTTTGACCTCATCTGGAACCTCCTATCTGAAAATTTGAAAATTCTTAAAAAATTCGTCCAAAATCTTGATGTCTCCAATCTCTTGTTTTGTACGTTTTTTCCACGTGTCTTGACATCCAATGTATCCCTGCAATGTTTGGTGAAGATCTGAGTATGTAGTTTTTGACCTTATCTGGAACCTCCCATCTGAAAATTTGAAAATTCCTAAAAAATCCGTCCAAAATCTTGATGACCCCAATCTCTTGTTTTGTACTTTTTTTCCACGTGTCTCGACCTCCAATGTATCCCTGCAAAGTTTGGTGAAGATCTGAGTATGTAGTTTTTGACCTTATATGGAACCTCGTATCTGAAAATTTGAAAATTCTTAAAAAATTCGTCCAAAATCTTGATGTCACCAATCCTATGTTTTGTATGTTTTTTCCACGTGTCTTGACATCCAATGTATCCATGCAAAGTTTGGTGAAGATCTGAGTATGTCGTTTTTGACCTTATCTGGAACCTCCCATCTGAAAATTTGAAAATTCTTAAAAAATTCGTCGAAAATCTTGATGTCTCCGATCTCTTGTTTTGTACGTTTTTTCCACGTGTCTTGACATGCAAAGTATTCCTGCAAAGTTTGGTGAAGATCTGAGTATGTAGTTTTTGACCTCATCTGGAACCTCCTATCTGAAAATTTGAAAATTCTTAAAAAAATCGTCCAAAATTTTGATGTCTCCAATCTCTTGTTTTGTACGTTTTTTCCACGTGTCTTGACATCCAATGTATCCCTGCAATGTTTGGTGAAGATCTGAGTATGTAGTTTTTGACCTTATCTGGAACCTCCCATCTGAAAATTTGAAAATTCCTAAAAAATCCGTCCAAAATCTTGATGACCCCAATCTCTTGTTTTGTACGTTTTTTCCACGTGTCTTGACATCCAATGTATCCCTGCAAAGTTTGGTGAAGATCTGAGTATGTAGTTTTTGACCTTATCTGGAACCTCCTATCTGAAAATTTGAAAATTCTTAAAAAATTCATCCAAAATCTTGATGTCTCCAATCTCTTGTTTTGTACGTTTTTTCCACGTGTCTTGATATCCAATGTATCCCTGCAAAGTTTGGTGAAGATCTGAGTATGTCGTTTTTGACCTTATATGGAACCTCCTTTCTGAAAATTTGAGAATTCTTAAAAAATTCGTCCAAAATCTTGATGTCTCCAATCTCTTGTTTTGTACGTTTTTTCCACGTGTCTTGACATCCAATGTATCCATGCAAAGTTTGGTGAAGATCTGAGTATGTCGTTTTTGACCTTATCTGGAACCTCCCATCTGAAAATTTGAAAATTCTTAAAAAATCCGTGCAAAATCTTGATGACCCCAATCTCTTGTTTTGTACGTTTTTTACACGTGTCTTGACATCCAATGTATCCATGCAAAGTTTGGTGAAGATCTGAGTATGTCGTTTTTGACCTTATCTGGAACCTCCTTTCTGAAAATTTGAAAATTCTTAAAAAATTCGTCGAAAATCTTGATGTCTCCAATCTCTTGTTTTGTACATTTTTTCCACGTGTCTTGACATGCAAAGTATCCCTGCAACGTTTGGTGAAGATCTGAGTATGTAGTTTTTGACCTTATCTGGAACCTCCTATCTGAAAATTTGAAAATTCTTCAAAAATTCGTCGAAAATCTTGATGTCTCCAATCTCTTGTTTTGTACGTTTTTTCCACGTGTCTTGACATCCAATGTATCCCTGCAATGTTTGGTGGAGATCTGAGTATGTAGTTTTTGACCTTATCTGGGACCTCCTATCATAAAATTTGAAAATTCTTCAAAAATTCGTCCAAAATCTTGATGTCTCCAATCTCTTGTTTTGTACGTTTTTTCCACGTGTCTCGACCTCCAATGTATCCCTGCAAAGTTTGGTGAAGATCTGAGTATGTCGTTTTTGACCTTATCTGGAACATCCTTTCTAAAAATTTGAAAATTCTTAAAAAATTCGTCGAAAATCTTGATGTCTCCAATCTCTTGTTTTGTACGTTTTTTCCACGTGTCTTGACATCCAATGTATCCCTGCAAAGTTTGGTGAAGATCTGAGTATGTAGTTTTTGAACTTATATGGAACCTCCTATCTGAAAATTTGAAAATTCTTAAAAAATTCGACCAAAATCTTGATGTTCCGAATCCTATGTTTTGTATGTTTTTTCCACGTGTCTTGACATCCAATGTATCCATGCAAAGTTTGGTGAAGATCTGAGTATGTAGTTTTTGACCTTATATTGAACCTCCCATCTGAAAATTTGAAAATTCTTAAAAAATTCGTCCAAAATCTTGATGACCCCAATCTCTTGTTTTGTACGTTTTTTCCACGTGTCTTGACATCCAAAGTATCCCTGCAAAGTTTGGTGAAGATCTGAGTATGTAGTTTTTGACCTTATATGAAACCTCCTTTCTGAAAATTTGAGAATTCTTAAAAAATTCGTCCAAAATCTTGATGTCTCCAATCTCTTGTTTTGTACGTTTTTTCCACGTGTCTTGACATCCAATGTATCCATGCAAAGTTTGGTGAAGATCTGAGTATGTCGTTTTTGACCTTATCTGGAACCTCCCATCTGAAAATTTGAAAATTCTTAAAAAATCCGTGCAAAATCTTGATGACCCCAATCTCTTGTTTTGTACGTTTTTTCCACGTGTCTTGACATCCAATGTATCCATGCAAAATTTGGTGAAGATCTGAGTATGTCGTTTTTGACCTTATCTGGAACCTCCCATCTGAAAATTTGAAAATTCTTAAAAAATTCGTCGAAAATCTTGATGTCTCCAATCTCTTGTTTTGTACGTTTTTTCCACGTGTCTTGACATGCAAAGTATCCCTGCAACGTTTGGTGAAGATCTGAGTATGTAGTTTTTGACCTTATCTGGAACCTCCTATCTGAAAATTTGAAAATTCTTAAAAAATTCGTCCAAAATCTTGATGTCTCCAATCTCTTGTTTTGTACGTTTTTTCCACGTGTCTTGACATCCAATGTATCCCTGCAATGTTTGGTGAAGATCTGAGTATGTAGTTTTTGACCTTATATGGAGCCTCCTATCTGAAAATTTGAAAATTCTTAAAAAATTAATCCAAAATCTTGATGTCTCCAATCTCTTGTTTTGTACGTTCTTTCCACGTGTCTTGACATCCAATGTATCCCTGCAATGTTTGGTGAAGATCTGAGTATGTAGTTTTTGACCTTATATGGAACCTCCTATCTGAAAATTTGAAAATTCTTAAAAGAATTTAACAAAATCTTGATGTCCCCAATCCTATGTTTTGTATGTTTTTTCCACGTGTCTTGACATACAATGTATCCCTGCAGAGTTTGGTGAAGATCTGAGTATGTAGTTTTTGACCTTATCTGGAACCTCCCATCTGAAAATTTGAAAATTCCTAAAAAATCCGTCCAAAATCTTGTTGACCCGAATCTCTTGTTTTGTACGTTTTTTCCACGTGTCTTGACATCCAATGTATCCCTGCAAAGTTTGGTGAAGATCTGAGTATGTAGTTTTTGACCTTATCTGGAACCGCATTTCTGAAAATTTGAAAATTTTTAAAAAAATCGTCCAAAATCTTGATGTCTCCAATCTCTTGTTTTGTACGTTTTTTCCACGTGTCTTGACATCCAATGTATCCCTGCAAAGTTTGGTGAAGATCTGAGTATGTAGTTTTTGACCTTATATGGAACCTCCTATCTGAAAATTTGAAAATTCTTAAAAAATTCGTCCAAAATCTTGATGTCTCCAATCTCTTGTTTTGTACGTTTTTTCCACGTGTCTCGACCTCCAATGGATCCCTGCAAAGTTTGGTGAAGATCTGAGTATGTCGTTTTTGACCTTATCTGGAACCTGCCATCTGAAAATTTGAAAATTCTTAAAAAATTCGTCGAAAATCTTGATGTCTCCGATCTCTTGTTTTGTACGTTTTTTCCACGTGTCTTGACATGCAAAGTATTCCTGCAAAGTTTGGTGAAGATCTGAGTATGTAGTTTTTGACCTCATCTGGAACCTCCTATCTGAAAATTTGAAAATTCTTAAAAAATTCGTCCAAAATCTTGATGTCTCCAATCTCTTGTTTTGTACGTTTTTTCCACGTGTCTTGACATCCAATGTATCCCTGCAAAGTTTGGTGAAGATCTGAGTATGTAGTTTTTGACCTTATCTGGAACCTCCTATCTGAAAATTTGAAAATTCTTAAAAAATTCGTCCAAAATCTTGATGTCTCCAATCTCTTGTTTTGTACGTTTTTTCCACGTGTCTTGATATCCAATGTATCCCTGCAAAGTTTGGTGAAGATCTGAGTATGTCGTTTTTGACCTTATCTGGAACATCCTTTCTGAAAATTTGAAAATTGTTAAAAAATTCGTCCAAAATCTTGATGTCTCCAATCTCTTTTTTGTACGTTTTTTCCACGTGTCTTGACATCCAATGTATCCCTGCAAAGTTTGGTGAAGATCTGAGTATGTAGTTTTTGACCTTATCTGGAACCTCCCATCTGAAAATTTGAAAATTCTTAAAAAATTCGACCAAAATCTTGATGTCTCCAATCTTTTGTTTTGTACGTTTTTTCCACGTGTCTTGACACATAATGTATCCATGCAAAGTTTGGTGAAGATCTGAGTATGTAGTTTTTGACCTTATATGGAACCTCCTATCTGAAAATTTGAAAATTCTTAAAAAATTCGTCCAAAATCTTGATGTCTCCAATCTCTTGTTTTGTACGTTTTTTCCACGTGTCTTGACATCCAATGTATCCCTGCAAAGTTTGGTGAAGATCTGAGTATGTAGTTTTTGACCTTATCTGGAACCTCCCATCTGAAAATTTGAAAATTCCTAAAAAATCCGTGCAAAATCTTGATGACCCCAATCTCTTGTTTTGTACGTTTTTTCCACGTGTCTTGACATCCAATGTATTCCTGCAATGTTTGGTGAAGATCTGAGTATGTAGTTTTTGACCTTATATGGAACCTCCTATCTGAAAATTTGAAAATTCTTAAAAAATTCGACCAAAATCTTGATGTTCCGAATCCTATGTTTTGTATGTTTTTTCCACGTGTCTTGACATCCAATGTATCCATGCAAAGTTTGGTGAAGATCTGAGTATGTAGTTTTTGACCTTATATTGAACCTCCCATCTGAAAATTTGAAAATTCTTAAAAAATTCGTCGAAAATCTTGATGTCTCCAATCTTTTGTTTTGTACGTTTTTTCCACGTGTCTTGACATCCAATGTATCCCTGCAAAGTTTGGTGAAGATCTGAGTATGTAGTTTTTGACCTTATATGGAACCTCCTATCTGAAAATTTGAAAATTCTTAAAAAATTCGTCCAAAATCTTGATGTCTCCAATCTCTTGTTTTGTACGTTTTTTCCACGTGTCTCGACCTCCAATGGATCCCTGCAAAGTTTGGTGAAGATCTGAGTATGTCGTTTTTGACCTTATCTGGAACCTCCCATCTGAAAATTTGAAAATTCTTAAAAAATTCGTCGAAAATCTTGATGTCTCCGATCTCTTGTTTTGTACGTTTTTTCCACGTGTCTTGACATGCAAAGTATTCCTGCAAAGTTTGGTGAAGATCTGAGTATGTAGTTTTTGACCTCATCTGGAACCTCCTATCTGAAAATTTGAAAATTCTTAAAAAATTCGTCCAAAATCTTGATGTCTCCAATCTCTTGTTTTGTACGTTTTTTCCACGTGTCTTGACATCCAATGTATCCCTGCAATGTTTGGTGAAGATCTGAGTATGTAGTTTTTGACCTTATCTGGAACCTCCCATCTGAAAATTTGAAAATTCCTAAAAAATCCGTCCAAAATCTTGATGACCCCAATCTCTTGTTTTGTACTTTTTTTCCACGTGTCTCGACCTCCAATGTATCCATGCAAAGTTTGGTGAAGATCTGAGTATGTAGTTTTTGACCTTATATGGAACCTCCTATCTGAAAATTTGAAAATTCTTAAAAAATTCGTCCAAAATCTTGATGTCACCAATCCTATGTTTTGTATGTTTTTTCCACGTGTCTTGACATCCAATGTATCCATGCAAAGTTTGGTGAAGATCTGAGTATGTCGTTTTTGACCTTATCTGGAACCTCCCATCTGAAAATTTGAAAATTCTTAAAAAATTCGTCGAAAATCTTGATGTCTCCGATCTCTTGTTTTGTACGTTTTTTCCACGTGTCTTGACATGCAAAGTATTCCTGCAAAGTTTGGTGAAGATCTGAGTATGTAGTTTTTGACCTCATCTGGAACCTCCTATCTGAAAATTTGAAAATTCTTAAAAAATTCGTCCAAAATTTTGATGTCTCCAATCTCTTGTTTTGTACGTTTTTTCCACGTGTCTTGACATCCAATGTATTCCTGCAATGTTTGGTGGAGATCTGAGTATGTAGTTTTAGACCTTATCTAGAACCTCCTATCTGAAAATTTGAAAATTCTTCAAAAATTCGTCCAAAATCTTGATGTCTCCAATCTCTTGTTTTGTACGTTTTTTCCACGTGTCTCGACCTCCAATGGATCCCTGCAAAGTTTGGTGAAGATCTGAGTATGTCGTTTTTGACCTTATCTGGAACATCCTTTCTGAAAATTTGAAAATTCTTAAAAAATTCGTCCAAAATCTTGATGTCTCCAATCTCTTGTTTTGTACGTTTTTTCCACGTGTCTTGATATCCAATGTATCCCTGCAAAGTTTGGTGAAGATCTGAGTATGTCGTTTTTGACCTTATCTGGAACATCCTTTCTGAAAATTTGAAAATTGTTAAAAAATTCGTCCAAAATCTTGATGTCTCCAATCTCTTTTTTGTACGTTTTTTCCACGTGTCTTGACATCCAATGTATCCCTGCAAAGTTTGGTGAAGATCTGAGTATGTAGTTTTTGACCTTATCTGGAACCTCCCATCTGAAAATTTGAAAATTCTTAAAAAATTCGACCAAAATCTTGATGTCTCCAATCTTTTGTTTTGTACGTTTTTTCCACGTGTCTTGACACATAATGTATCCATGCAAAGTTTGGTGAAGATCTGAGTATGTAGTTTTTGACCTTATATGGAACCTCCTATCTGAAAATTTGAAAATTCTTAAAAAATTCGTCCAAAATCTTGATGTCTTCAATCTCTTTTTTGTACGTTTTTTCCACGTGTCTTGACATCCAATGTATCCCTGCAAAGTTTGGTGAAGATCTGAGTATGTAGTTTTTGACCTTATCTGGAACCTCCCATCTGAAAATTTGAAAATTCTTAAAAAATTCGACCAAAATCTTGATGTCTCCAATCTTTTGTTTTGTACGTTTTTTCCACGTGTCTTGACATCCAATGTATCCCTGCAAAGTTTGGTGAAGATCTGAGTATGTAGTTTTTGACCTTATCTGGAACCTCCCATCTGAAAATTTGAAAATTCCTAAAAAATCCGTGCAAAATCTTGATGACCCCAATCTCTTGTTTTGTACGTTTTTTCCACGTGTCTTGACATCCAATGTATCCATGCAAAGTTTGGTGAAGATCTGAGTATGTCGTTTTTGACCTTATCTGGAACCTCCCATCTGAAAATTTGAAAATTCTTAAAAAATTCGTCGAAAATCTTGATGTCTCCAATCTCTTGTTTTGTACGTTTTTTCCACGTGTCTTGACATGCAAAGTATCCCTGCAACGTTTGGTGAAGATCTGAGTATGTAGTTTTTGACCTTATTTGGAACCTCCTATCTGAAAATTTGAAAATTCTTCAAAAATTCGTCGAAAATCTTGATGTCTCCAATCTCTTGTTTTGTACGTTTTTTCCACGTGTCTTGACATCCAATGTATCCCTGCAATGTTTGGTGGAGATCTGAGTATGTAGTTTTTGATCTTATCTGGGACCTCCTATCAGAAAATTTGAAAATTCTTCAAAAATTCGTCCAAAATCTTGATGCCTCCAATCTCTTGTTTTGTACGTTTTTTCCACGTGTCTCGACCTCCAATGTATCCCTGCAAAGTTTGGTGAAGATCTGAGTATGTCGTTTTTGACCTTATCTGGAACATCCTTTCTGAAAATTTGAAAATTATTCAAAAATTCGTCCAAAATCTTGATGTCTCCAATCTCTTTTTTTGTACGTTTTTTCCACGTGTCTCGACCTCCAATGGATCCCTGCAAAGTTTGGTGAAGATCTGAGTATGTCGTTTTTGACCTTATCTGGAACATCCTTTCTGAAAATTTGAAAATTCTTAAAAAATTCGTCCAAAATCTTGATGTCTCCAATCTCTTGTTTTGTACGTTTTTTCCACGTGTCTTGACATCCAATGTATCCCTGCAAAGTTTGGTGAAGATCTGAGTATGTAGTTTTTGACCTTATCTGGAACCTCCTATCTGAAAATTTGAAAATTCTTAAAAAATTCGTCCAAAATCTTGATGTCTCCAATCACTTGTTTTGTACGTTTTTTCCACGTGTCTTGATATCCAATGTATCCCTGCAAAGTTTGGTGAAGATCTGAGTATGTCGTTTTTGACCTTATCTGGAACATCCTTTCTGAAAATTTGAAAATTGTTAAAAAATTCGTCCAAAATCTTGATGTCTCCAATCTCTTTTTTGTACGTTTTTTCCACGTGTCTTGACATCCAATGTATCCCTGCAAAGTTTGGTGAAGATCTGAGTATGTAGTTTTTGACCTTATCTGGAACCTCCCATCTGAAAATTTGAAAATTCTTAAAAAATTCGACCAAAATCTTGATGTCTCCAATCTTTTGTTTTGTACGTTTTTTCCACGTGTCTTGACACATAATGTATCCATGCAAAGTTTGGTGAAGATCTGAGTATGTAGTTTTTGACCTTATATGGAACCTCCTATCTGAAAATTTGAAAATTCTTAAAAAATTCGTCGAAAATCTTGATGTCTCCAATCTCTTGTTTTGTACGTTTTTTCCACGTGTCTTGACATCCAATGTATCCCTGCAAAGTTTGGTGAAGATCTGAGTATGTAGTTTTTGACCTTATCTGGAACCTCCCATCTGAAAATTTGAAAAATCCTAAAAAATCCGTGCAAAATCTTGATGACCCCAATCTCTTGTTTTGTACGTTTTTTCCACGTGTCTTGACATCCAATGTATTCCTGCAATGTTTGGTGAAGATCTGAGTATGTAGTTTTTGATCTTATATGGAACCTCCTATCTGAAAATTTGAAAATTCTTAAAAAATTCAACCAAAATCTTGATGTTCCGAATCCTATGTTTTGTATGTTTTTTCCACGTGTCTTGACATCCAATGTATCCATGCAAAGTTTGGTGAAGATCTGAGTATGTAGTTTTTGACCTTATATTGAACCTCCCATCTGAAAATTTGAAAATTCTTAAAAAATTCGTCGAAAATCTTGATGTCTCCAATCTTTTGTTTTGTACGTTTTTTCCACGTGTCTTGACATCCAATGTATCCCTGCAAAGTTTGGTGAAGATCTGAGTATGTAGTTTTTGACCTTATATGGAACCTCCTATCTGAAAATTTGAAAATTCTTAAAAAATTCGTCCAAAATCTTGATGTCTCCAATCTCTTGTTTTGTACGTTTTTTCCACGTGTCTCGACCTCCAATGGATCCCTGCAAAGTTTGGTGAAGATCTGAGTATGTCGTTTTTGACCTTATCTGGAACCTCCCATCTGAAAATTTGAAAATTCTTAAAAAATTCGTCGAAAATCTTGATGTCTCCGATCTCTTGTTTTGTACGTTTTTTCCACGTGTCTTGACATGCAAAGTATTCCTGCAAAGTTTGGTGAAGATCTGAGTATGTAGTTTTTGACCTCATCTGGAACCTCCTATCTGAAAATTTGAAAATTCTTAAAAAATTCGTCCAAAATCTTGATGTCTCCAATCTCTTGTTTTGTACGTTTTTTCCACGTGTCTTGACATCCAATGTATCCCTGCAATGTTTGGTGAAGATCTGAGTATGTAGTTTTTGACCTTATCTGGAACCTCCCATCTGAAAATTTGAAAATTCCTAAAAAATCCGTCCAAAATCTTGATGACCCCAATCTCTTGTTTTGTACTTTTTTTCCACGTGTCTCGACCTCCAATGTATCCCTGCAAAGTTTGGTGAAGATCTGAGTATGTAGTTTTTGACCTTATATGGAACCTCCTATCTGAGAATTTGAAAATTCTTAAAAAATTCGTCCAAAATCTTGATGTCACCAATCCTATGTTTTGTATGTTTTTTCCACGTGTCTTGACATCCAATGTATCCATGCAAAGTTTGGTGAAGATCTGAGTATGTCGTTTTTGACCTTATCTGGAACCTCCCATCTGAAAATTTGAAAATTCTTAAAAAATTCGTCTAAAATCTTGATGTCTCCGATCTCTTGTTTTGTACGTTTTTTCCACGTGTCTTGACATGCAAAGTATTCCTGCAAAGTTTGGTGAAGATCTGAGTATGTAGTTTTTGACCTCATCTGGAACCTCCTATCTGAAAATTTGAAAATTCTTAAAAAATTCGTCCAAAATTTTGATGTCTCCAATCTCTTGTTTTGTACGTTTTTTCCACGTGTCTTGACATCCAATGTATTCCTGCAATGTTTGGTGGAGATCTGAGTATGTAGTTTTAGACCTTATCTGGAACCTCCTATTTGAAAATTTGAAAATTCTTCAAAAATTCGTCCAAAATCTTGATGTCTCCAATATCTTGTTTTGTACGTTTTTTCCACGTGTCTCGACCTCCAATGGATCCCTGCAAAGTTTGGTGAAGATCTGAGTATGTCGTTTTTGACCTTATCTGGAACATCCTTTCTGAAAATTTGAAAATTCTTAAAAAATTCGTCCAAAATCTTGATGTCTCCAATCTCTTGTTTTGTACGTTTTTTCCACGTGTCTTGATATCCAATGTATCCCTGCAAAGTTTGGTGAAGATCTGAGTATGTCGTTTTTGACCTTATCTGGAACATCCTTTCTGAAAATTTGAAAATTGTTAAAAAATTCGTCCAAAATCTTGATGTCTCCAATCTCTTTTTTGTACGTTTTTTCCACGTGTCTTGACATCCAATGTATCCCTGCAAAGTTTGGTGAAGATCTGAGTATGTAGTTTTTGACCTTATCTGGAACCTCCCATCTGAAAATTTGAAAATTCTTTAAAAATTCGACCAAAATCTTGATGTCTCCAATCTTTTGTTTTGTACGTTTTTTCCACGTGTCTTGACACATAATGTATCCATGCAAAGTTTGGTGAAGATCTGAGTATGTAGTTTTTGACCTTATATGGAACCTCCTATCTGAAAATTTGAAAATTCTTAAAAAATTCGTCCAAAATCTTGATGTCTCCAATCTCTTGTTTTGTACGTTTTTTCCACGTGTCTTGACATCCAATGTATCCCTGCAAAGTTTGGTGAAGATCTGAGTATGTAGTTTTTGACCTTATCTGGAACCTCCCATCTGAAAATTTGAAAATTCCTAAAAAATCCGTGCAAAATCTTGATGACCCCAATCTCTTGTTTTGTACGTTTTTTCCACGTGTCTTGACATCCAATGTATTCCTGCAATGTTTGGTGAAGATCTGAGTATGTAGTTTTTGACCTTATATGGAACCTCCTATCTGAAAATTTGAAAATTCTTAAAAAATTCGACCAAAATCTTGATGTTCCGAATCCTATGTTTTGTATGTTTTTTCCACGTGTCTTGACATCCAATGTATCCATGCAAAGTTTGGTGAAGATCTGAGTATGTAGTTTTTGACCTTATATTGAACCTCCCATCTGAAAATTTGAAAATTCTTAAAAAATTCGTCGAAAATCTTGATGTCTCCAATCTTTTGTTTTGTACGTTTTTTCCACGTGTCTTGACATCCAATGTATCCCTGCAAAGTTTGGTGAAGATCTGAGTATGTAGTTTTTGACCTTATATGGAACCTCCTATCTGAAAATTTGAAAATTCTTAAAAAATTCGTCCAAAATCTTGATGTCTCCAATCTCTTGTTTTGTACGTTTTTTCCACGTGTCTCGACCTCCAATGGATCCCTGCAAAGTTTGGTGAAGATCTGAGTATGTCGTTTTTGACCTTATCTGGAACCTCCCATCTGAAAATTTGAAAATTCTTAAAAAATTCGTCGAAAATCTTGATGTCTCCGATCTCTTGTTTTGTACGTTTTTTCCACGTGTCTTGACATGCAAAGTATTCCTGCAAAGTTTGGTGAAGATCTGAGTATGTAGTTTTTGACCTCATCTGGAACCTCCTATCTGAAAATTTGAAAATTCTTAAAAAATTCGTCCAAAATCTTGATGTCTCCAATCTCTTGTTTTGTACGTTTTTTCCACGTGTCTTGACATCCAATGTATCCCTGCAATGTTTGGTGAAGATCTGAGTATGTAGTTTTTGACCTTATCTGGAACCTCCCATCTGAAAATTTGAAAATTCCTAAAAAATCCGTCCAAAATCTTGATGACCCCAATCTCTTGTTTTGTACTTTTTTTCCACGTGTCTCGACCTCCAATGTATCCCTGCAAAGTTTGGTGAAGATCTGAGTATGTAGTTTTTGACCTTATATGGAACCTCCTATCTGAAAATTTGAAAATTCTTAAAAAATTCGTCCAAAATCTTGATGTCACCAATCCTATGTTTTGTATGTTTTTTCCACGTGTCTTGACATCCAATGTATCCATGCAAAGTTTGGTGAAGATCTGAGTATGTCGTTTTTGACCTTATCTGGAACCTCCCATCTGAAAATTTGAAAATTCTTAAAAAATTCGTCGAAAATCTTGATGTCTCCGATCTCTTGTTTTGTACGTTTTTTCCACGTGTCTTGACATGCAAAGTATTCCTGCAAAGTTTGGTGAAGATCTGAGTATGTAGTTTTTGACCTCATCTGGAACCTCCTATCTGAAAATTTGAAAATTCTTAAAAAATTCGTCCAAAATTTTGATGTCTCCAATCTCTTGTTTTGTACGTTTTTTCCACGTGTCTTGACATCCAATGTATTCCTGCAATGTTTGGTGGAGATCTGAGTATGTAGTTTTAGACCTTATCTGGAACCTCCTATCTGAAAATTTGAAAATTCTTCAAAAATTCGTCCAAAATCTTGATGTCTCCAATCTCTTGTTTTGTACGTTTTTTCCACGTGTCTCCACCTCCAATGGATCCCTGCAAAGTTTGGTGAAGATCTGAGTATGTCGTTTTTGACCTTATCTGGAACATCCTTTCTGAAAATTTGAAAATTCTTAAAAAATTCGTCCAAAATCTTGATGTCTCCAATCTCTTGTTTTGTACGTTTTTTCCACGTGTCTTGATATCCAATGTATCCCTGCAAAGTTTGGTGAAGATCTGAGTATGTCGTTTTTGACCTTATCTGGAACATCCTTTCTGAAAATTTGAAAATTGTTAAAAAATTCGTCCAAAATCTTGATGTCTCCAATCTCTTTTTTGTACGTTTTTTCCACGTGTCTTGACATCCAATGTATCCCTGCAAAGTTTGGTGAAGATCTGAGTATGTAGTTTTTGACCTTATCTGGAACCTCCCATCTGAAAATTTGAAAATTCTTAAAAAATTCGACCAAAATCTTGATGTCTCCAATCTTTTGTTTTGTACGTTTTTTCCACGTGTCTTGACACATAATGTATCCATGCAAAGTTTGGTGAAGATCTGAGTATGTAGTTTTTGACCTTATATGGAACCTCCTATCTGAAAATTTGAAAATTCTTAAAAAATTCGTCCAAAATCTTGATGTCTCCAATCTCTTGTTTTGTACGTTTTTTCCACGTGTCTTGACATCCAATGTATCCCTGCAAAGTTTGGTGAAGATCTGAGTATGTAGTTTTTGACCTTATCTGGAACCTCCCATCTGAAAATTTGAAAATTCCTAAAAAATCCGTGCAAAATCTTGATGACCCCAATCTCTTGTTTTGTACGTTTTTTCCACGTGTCTTGACATCCAATGTATCCATGCAAAGTTTGGTGAAGATCTGAGTATGTCGTTTTTGACCTTATCTGGAACCTCCCATCTGAAAATTTGAAAATTCTTAAAAAATTCGTCGAAAATCTTGATGTCTCCAATCTCTTGTTTTGTACGTTTTTTCCACGTGTCTTGACATGCAAAGTATCCCTGCAACGTTTGGTGAAGATCTGAGTATGTAGTTTTTGACCTTATCTGGAACCTCCTATCTGAAAATTTGAAAATTCTTCAAAAATTCGTCGAAAATCTTGATGTCTCCAATCTCTTGTTTTGTACGTTTTTTCCACGTGTCTTGACATCCAATGTATCCCTGCAATGTTTGGTGGAGATCTGAGTATGTAGTTTTTGACCTTATCTGGGACCTCCTATCAGAAAATTTGAAAATTCTTCAAAAATTCGTCCAAAATCTTGATGTCTCCAATCTCTTGTTTTGTACGTTTTTTCCACGTGTCTCGACCTCCAATGTATCCCTGCAAAGTTTGGTGAAGATCTGAGTATGTCGTTTTTGACCTTATCTGGAACATCCTTTCTGAAAATTTGAAAATTATTCAAAAATTCGTCCAAAATCTTGATGTCTCCAATCTCTTGTTTTGTACGTTTTTTCCACGTGTCTCGACCTCCAATGGATCCCTGCAAAGTTTGGTGAAGATCTGAGTATGTCGTTTTTGACCTTATCTGGAACATCCTTTCTGAAAATTTGAAAATTCTTAAAAAATTCGTCCAAAATCTTGATGTCTCCAATCTCTTGTTTTGTATGTTTTTTCCACGTGTCTTGACATCCAATGTATCCATGCAAAGTTTGGTGAAGATCTGAGTATGTAGTTTTTGACCTTATATTGAACCTCCCATCTGAAAATTTGAAAATTCTTAAAAAATTCGTCGAAAATCTTGATGTCTCCAATCTTTTGTTTTGTACGTTTTTTCCACGTGTCTTGACATCCAATGTATCCCTGCAAAGTTTGGTGAAGATCTGAGTATGTAGTTTTTGACCTTATATGGAACCTCCTATCTGAAAATTTGAAAATTCTTAAAAAATTCGTCCAAAATCTTGATGTCTCCAATCTCTTGTTTTGTACGTTTTTTCCACGTGTCTCGACCTCCAATGGATCCCTGCAAAGTTTGGTGAAGATCTGAGTATGTCGTTTTTGACCTTATCTGGAACCTCCCATCTGAAAATTTGAAAATTCTTAAAAAATTCGTCGAAAATCTTGATGTCTCCGATCTCTTGTTTTGTACGTTTTTTCCACGTGTCTTGACATGCAAAGTATTCCTGCAAAGTTTGGTGAAGATCTGAGTATGTAGTTTTTGACCTCATCTGGAACCTCCTATCTGAAAATTTGAAAATTCTTAAAAAATTCGTCCAAAATCTTGATGTCTCCAATCTCTTGTTTTGTACGTTTTTTCCACGTGTCTTGACATCCAATGTATCCCTGCAATGTTTGGTGAAGATCTGAGTATGTAGTTTTTGACCTTATCTGGAACCTCCCATCTGAAAATTTGAAAATTCCTAAAAAATCCGTCCAAAATCTTGATGACCCCAATCTCTTGTTTTGTACTTTTTTTCCACGTGTCTCGACCTCCAATGTATCCCTGCAAAGTTTGGTGAAGATCTGAGTATGTAGTTTTTGACCTTATATGGAACCTCCTATCTGAAAATTTGAAAATTCTTAAAAAATTCGTCCAAAATCTTGATGTCACCAATCCTATGTTTTGTATGTTTTTTCCACGTGTCTTGACATCCAATGTATCCATGCAAAGTTTGGTGAAGATCTGAGTATGTCGTTTTTGACCTTATCTGGAACCTCCCATCTGAAAATTTGAAAATTCTTAAAAAATTCGTCGAAAATCTTGATGTCTCCGATCTCTTGTTTTGTACGTTTTTTCCACGTGTCTTGACATGCAAAGTATTCCTGCAAAGTTTGGTGTAGATCTGAGTATGTAGTTTTTGACCTCATCTGGAACCTCCTATCTGAAAATTTGAAAATTCTTAAAAAATTCGTCCAAAATTTTGATGTCTCCAATCTCTTGTTTTGTACGTTTTTTCCACGTGTCTTGACATCCAATGTATTCCTGCAATGTTTGGTGGAGATCTGAGTATGTAGTTTTGGACCTTATCTGGAACCTCCTATCTGAAAATTTGAAAATTCTTCAAAAATTCGTCCAAAATCTTGATGTCTCCAATCTCTTGTTTTGTACGTTTTTTCCACGTGTCTCCACCTCCAATGGATCCCTGCAAAGTTTGGTGAAGATCTGAGTATGTCGTTTTTGACCTTATCTGGAACATCCTTTCTGAAAATTTGAAAATTCTTAAAAAATTCGTCCAAAATCTTGATGTCTCCAATCTCTTGTTTTGTACGTTTTTTCCACGTGTCTTGATATCCAATGTATCCCTGCAAAGTTTGGTGAAGATCTGAGTATGTCGTTTTTGACCTTATCTGGAACATCCTTTCTGAAAATTTGAAAATTGTTAAAAAATTCGTCCAAAATCTTGATGTCTCCAATCTCTTTTTTGTACGTTTTTTCCACGTGTCTTGACATCCAATGTATCCCTGCAAAGTTTGGTGAAGATCTGAGTATGTAGTTTTTGACCTTATCTGGAACCTCCCATCTGAAAATTTGAAAATTCTTAAAAAATTCGACCAAAATCTTGATGTCTCCAATCTTTTGTTTTGTACGTTTTTTCCACGTGTCTTGACACATAATGTATCCATTCAAAGTTTGGTGAAGATCTGAGTATGTAGTTTTTGACCTTATATGGAACCTCCTATCTGAAAATTTGAAAATTCTTAAAAAATTCGTCCAAAATCTTGATGTCTCCAATCTCTTGTTTTGTACGTTTTTTCCACGTGTCTTGACATCCAATGTATCCCTGCAAAGTTTGGTGAAGATCTGAGTATGTAGTTTTTGACCTTATCTGGAACCTCCCATCTGAAAATTTGAAAATTCCTAAAAAATCCGTGCAAAATCTTGATGACCCCAATCTCTTGTTTTGTACGTTTTTTCCACGTGTCTTGACATCCAATGTATCCATGCAAAGTTTGGTGAAGATCTGAGTATGTCGTTTTTGACCTTATCTGGAACCTCCCATCTGAAAATTTGAAAATTCTTAAAAAATTCGTCGAAAGCTTGATGTCTCCAATCTCTTGTTTTGTACGTTTTTTCCACGTGTCTTGACATGCAAAGTATCCCTGCAACGTTTGGTGAAGATCTGAGTATGTAGTTTTTGACCTTATCTGGAACCTCCTATCTGAAAATTTGAAAATTCTTCAAAAATTCGTCGAAAATCTTGATGTCTCCAATCTCTTGTTTTGTACGTTTTTTCCACGTGTCTTGACATCCAATGTATCCCTGCAATGTTTGGTGGAGATCTGAGTATGTAGTTTTTGACCTTATCTGGGACCTCCTATCAGAAAATTTGAAAATTCTTCAAAAATTCGTCCAAAATCTTGATGTCTCCAATCTCTTGTTTTGTACGTTTTTTCCACGTGTCTCGACCTCCAATGTATCCCTGCAAAGTTTGGTGAAGATCTGAGTATGTCGTTTTTGACCTTATCTGGAACATCCTTTCTGAAAATTTGAAAATTATTCAAAAATTCGTCCAAAATCTTGATGTCTCCAATCTCTTGTTTTGTACGTTTTTTCCACGTGTCTCGACCTCCAATGGATCCCTGCAAAGTTTGGTGAAGATCTGAGTATGTCGTTTTTGACCTTATCTGGAACATCCTTTCTGAAAATTTGAAAATTCTTAAAAAATTCGTCCAAAATCTTGATGTCTCCAATCTCTTGTTTTGTACGTTTTTTCCACGTGTCTTGACATCCAATGTATCCCTGCAAAGTTTGGTGAAGATCTGAGTATGTAGTTTTTGACCTTATCTGGAACCTCCTATCTGAAAATTTGAAAATTCTTAAAAAATTCGTCCAAAATCTTGATGTCTCCAATCTCTTGTTTTGTACGTTTTTTCCACGTGTCTTGATATCCAATGTATCCCTGCAAAGTTTGGTGAAGATCTGAGTATGTCGTTTTTGACCTTATCTGGAACATCCTTTCTGAAAATTTGAAAATTGTTAAAAAATTCGTCCAAAATCTTGATGTCTCCAATCTCTTTTTTGTACGTTTTTTCCACGTGTCTTGACATCCAATGTATCCCTGCAAAGTTTGGTGAAGATCTGAGTATGTAGTTTTTGACCTTATCTGGAACCTCCCATCTGAAAATTTGAAAATTCTTAAAAAATTCGACCAAAATCTTGATGTCTCCAATCTTTTGTTTTGTACGTTTTTTCCACGTGTCTTGACACATAATGTATCCATGCAAAGTTTGGTGAAGATCTGAGTATGTAGTTTTTGACCTTATATGGAACCTCCTATCTGAAAATTTGAAAATTCTTAAAAAATTCGTCCAAAATCTTGATGTCTCCAATCTCTTGTTTTGTACGTTTTTTCCACGTGTCTTGACATCCAATGTATCCCTGCAAAGTTTGGTGAAGATCTGAGTATGTAGTTTTTGACCTTATCTGGAACCTCCCATCTGAAAATTTGAAAATTCCTAAAAAATCCGTGCAAAATCTTGATGACCCCAATCTCTTGTTTTGTACGTTTTTTCCACGTGTCTTGACATCCAATGTATTCCTGCAATGTTTGGTGAAGATCTGAGTATGTAGTTTTTGACCTTATATGGAACCTCCTATCTGAAAATTTGAAAATTCTTAAAAAATTCGACCAAAATCTTGATGTTCCGAATCCTATGTTTTGTATGTTTTTTCCACGTGTCTTGACATCCAATGTATCCATGCAAAGTTTGGTGAAGATCTGAGTATGTAGTTTTTGACCTTATATTGAACCTCCCATCTGAAAATTTGAAAATTCTTAAAAAATTCGTCGAAAATCTTGATGTCTCCAATCTTTTGTTTTGTACGTTTTTTCCACGTGTCTTGACATCCAATGTATCCCTGCAAAGTTTGGTGAAGATCTGAGTATGTAGTTTTTGACCTTATATGGAACCTCCTATCTGAAAATTTGAAAATTCTTAAAAAACTCGTCCAAAATCTTGATGTCTCCAATCTCTTGTTTTGTACGTTTTTTCCACGTGTCTCGACCTCCAATGGATCCCTGCAAAGTTTGGTGAAGATTTGAGTATGTCGTTTTTGACCTTATCTGGAACCTCCCATCTGAAAATTTGAAAATTCTTAAAAAATTCGTCGAAAATCTTGATGTCTCCGATCTCTTGTTTTGTACGTTTTTTCCACGTGTCTTGACATGCAAAGTATTCCTGCAAAGTTTGGTGAAGATCTGAGTATGTAGTTTTTGACCTCATCTGGAACCTCCTATCTGAAAATTTGAAAATTCTTAAAAAATTCGTCCAAAATCTTGATGTCTCCAATCTCTTGTTTTGTACGTTTTTTCCACGTGTCTTGACATCCAATGTATCCCTGCAATGTTTGGTGAAGATCTGAGTATGTAGTTTTTGACCTTATCTGGAACCTCCCATCTGAAAATTTGAAAATTCCTAAAAAATCCGTCCAAAATCTTGATGACCCCAATCTCTTGTTTTGTACTTTTTTTCCACGTGTCTCGACCTCCAATGTATCCCTGCAAAGTTTGGTGAAGATCTGAGTATGTAGTTTTTGACCTTATATGGAACCTCCTATCTGAAAATTTGAAAATTCTTAAAAAATTCGTCCAAAATCTTGATGTCACCAATCCTATGTTTTGTATGTTTTTTCCACGTGTCTTGACATCCAATGTATCCATGCAAAGTTTGGTGAAGATCTGAGTATGTCGTTTTTGACCTTATCTGGAACCTCCCATCTGAAAATTTGAAAATTCTTAAAAAATTCGTCGAAAATCTTGATGTCTCCGATCTCTTGTTTTGTACGTTTTTTCCACGTGTCTTGACATGCAAAGTATTCCTGCAAAGTTTGGTGAAGATCTGAGTATGTAGTTTTTGACCTCATCTGGAACCTCCTATCTGAAAATTTGAAAATTCTTAAAAAATTCGTCCAAAATTTTGATGTCTCCAATCTCTTGTTTTGTACGTTTTTTCCACGTGTCTTGACATCCAATGTATTCCTGCAATGTTTGGTGGAGATCTGAGTATGTAGTTTTAGACCTTATCTGGAACCTCCTATCTGAAAATTTGAAAATTCTTCAAAAATTCGTCCAAAATCTTGATGTCTCCAATCTCTTGTTTTGTACGTTTTTTCCACGTGTCTCGACCTCCAATGGATCCCTGCAAAGTTTGGTGAAGATCTGAGTATGTCGTTTTTGACCTTATCTGGAACATCCTTTCTGAAAATTTGAAAATTCTTAAAAAATTCGTCCAAAATCTTGATGTCTCCAATCTCTTGTTTTGTACGTTTTTTCCACGTGTCTTGATATCCAATGTATCCCTGCAAAGTTTGGTGAAGATCTGAGTATGTCGTTTTGGACCTTATCTGGAACATCCTTTCTGAAAATTTGAAAATTGTTAAAAAATTCGTCCAAAATCTTGATGTCTCCAATCTCTTTTTTGTACGTTTTTTCCACGTGTCTTGACATCCAATGTATCCCTGCAAAGTTTGGTGAAGATCTGAGTATGTAGTTTTTGACCTTATCTGGAACCTCCCATCTGAAAATTTGAAAATTCTTAAAAAATTCGACCAAAATCTTGATGTCTCCAATCTTTTGTTTTGTACGTTTTTTCCACGTGTCTTGACACATAATGTATCCATGCAAAGTTTGGTGAAGATCTGAGTATGTAGTTTTTGACCTTATATGGAACCTCCTATCTGAAAATTTGAAAATTCTTAAAAAATTCGTCCAAAATCTTGATGTCTCCAATCTCTTGTTTTGTACGTTTTTTCCACGTGTCTTGACATCCAATGTATCCCTGCAAAGTTTGGTGAAGATCTGAGTATGTAGTTTTTGACCTTATCTGGAACCTCCCATCTGAAAATTTGAAAATTCCTAAAAAATCCGTGCAAAATCTTGATGACCCCAATCTCTTGTTTTGTACGTTTTTTCCACGTGTCTTGACATCCAATGTATCCATGCAAAGTTTGGTGAAGATCTGAGTATGTCGTTTTTGACCTTATCTGGAACCTCCCATCTGAAAATTTGAAAATTCTTAAAAAATTCGTCGAAAATCTTGATGTCTCCAATCTCTTGTTTTGTACGTTTTTTCCACGTGTCTTGACATGCAAAGTATCCCTGCAACGTTTGGTGAAGATCTGAGTATGTAGTTTTTGACCTTATCTGGGACCTCCTATCTGAAAATTTGAAATATCTTCAAAAATTCGTCGAAAATCTTGATGTCTCCAATCTCTTGTTTTGTACGTTTTTTCCACGTGTCTTGACATCCAATGTATCCCTGCAATGTTTGGTGGAGATCTGAGTATGTAGTTTTTGACCTTATCTGGGACCTCCTATCAGAAAATTTGAAAATTCTTCAAAAATTCGTCCAAAATCTTGATGTCTCCAATCTCTTGTTTTGTACGTTTTTTCCACGTGTCTCGACCTCCAATGTATCCCTGCAAAGTTTGGTGAAGATCTGAGTATGTCGTTTTTGACCTTATCTGGAACATCCTTTCTGAAAATTTGAAAATTATTCAAAAATTCGTCCAAAATCTTGATGTCTCCAATCTCTTGTTTTGTACGTTTTTTCCACGTGTCTCGACCTCCAATGGATCCCTGCAAAGTTTGGTGAAGATCTGAGTATGTCGTTTTTGACCTTATCTGGAACATCCTTTCTGAAAATTTGAAAATTCTTCAAAAATTCGTCGAAAATCTTGATGTCTCCAATCTCTTGTTTTGTACGTTTTTTCCACGTGTCTTGACATCCAATGTATTCCTGCAATGTTTGGTGGAGATCTGAGTATGTAGTTTTAGACCTTATCTGGAACCTCCTATCTGAAAATTTGAAAATTCTTCAAAAATTCGTCGAAAATCTTGATGTCTCCGATCTCTTGTTTTGTACGTTTTTTCCACGTGTCTTGACATCCAAAGTATCCCTGCAAAGTTTGGTGAAGATCTGAGTATGTAGTTTTTGACCTCATCTGGAACATCCTTTCTGAAAATTTGAAAATTCTTCAAAAATTCGTCGAAAATCTTGATGTCTCCAATCTCTTGTTTTGTACGTTTTTTCCACGTGTCTTGACATCCAATGTATTCCTGCAATGTTTGGTGGAGATCTGAGTATGTAGTTTTAGACCTTATCTGGAACCTCCTATCTGAAAATTTGAAAATTCTTCAAAAATTCGTCCAAAATCTTGATGTCTCCAATCTCTTGTTTTGTACGTTTTTTCCACGTGTCTCGACCTCCAATGGATCCCTGCAAAGTTTGGTGAAGATCTGAGTATGTAGTTTTTGACCTTATCTGGAACCTCCTATCTGAAAATTTGAAAATTCTTCAAAAATTCGTCGAAAATCTTGATGTCTCCAATCTCTTGTTTTGTACGTTTTTTCCACGTGTCTTGACATCCAATGTATTCCTGCAATGTTTGGTGGAGATCTGAGTATGTAGTTTTAGACCTTATCTGGAACCTCCTATCTGAAAATTTGAAAATTCTTCAAAAATTCGTCGAAAATCTTGATGTCTCCGATCTCTTGTTTTGTACGTTTTTTTCACGTGTCTTGACATGCAAAGTATTCCTGCAAAGTTTGGTGAAGATCTGAGTATGTAGTTTTTGACCTCATCTGGAACCTCCTATCTGAAAATTTGAAAATTCTTAAAAAATTCGTCCAAAATCTTGATGTCTCCAATCTCTTGTTTTGTACGTTTTTTCCACGTGTCTTGACATCCAATGTATCCCTGCAATGTTTGGTGAAGATCTGAGTATGTAGTTTTTGACCTTATCTGGAACCTCCCATCTGAAAATTTGAAAATTCCTAAAAAATCCGTCCAAAATCTTGATGACCCCAATCTCTTGTTTTGTACTTTTTTTCCACGTGTCTCGACATCCAATGTATCCCTGCAAAGTTTGGTGAAGATCTGAGTATGTAGTTTTTGACCTTATCTGGAACCTCCCATCTGAAAATTTGAAAATTCCTAAAAAATCCGTGCAAAATCTTGATGACCCCAATCTCTTGTTTTGTACGTTTTTTCCACGTGTCTTGACATCCAATGTATCCATGCAAAGTTTGGTGAAGATCTGAGTATGTCGTTTTTGACCTTATCTGGAACCTCCCATCTGAAAATTTGAAAATTCTTAAAAAATTCGTCGAAAATCTTGATGTCTCCAATCTCTTGTTTTGTACGTTTTTTCCACGTGTCTTGACATGCAAAGTATCCCTGCAACGTTTGGTGAAGATCTGAGTATGTAGTTTTTGACCTTATCTGGAACCTCCTATCTGAAAATTTGAAAATTCTTCAAAAATTCGTCGAAAATCTTGATGTCTCCAATCTCTTGTTTTGTACGTTTTTTCCACGTGTCTTGACATCCAATGTATCCCTGCAATGTTTGGTGGAGATCTGAGTATGTAGTTTTTGACCTTATCTGGGACCTCCTATCAGAAAATTTGAAAATTCTTCAAAAATTCGTCCAAAATCTTGATGTCTCCAATCTCTTGTTTTGTACGTTTTTTCCACGTGTCTCGACCTCCAATGTATCCCTGCAAAGTTTGGTGAAGATCTGAGTATGTCGTTTTTGACCTTATCTGGAACATCCTTTCTGAAAATTTGAAAATTATTCAAAAATTCGTCCAAAATCTTGATGTCTCCAATCTCTTGTTTTGTACGTTTTTTCCACGTGTCTCGACCTCCAATGGATCCCTGCAAAGTTTGGTGAAGATCTGAGTATGTCGTTTTTGACCTTATCTGGAACATCCTTTCTGAAAATTTGAAAATTCTTCAAAAATTCGTCGAAAATCTTGATGTCTCCAATCTCTTGTTTTGTACGTTTTTTCCACGTGTCTTGACATCCAATGTATTCCTGCAATGTTTGGTGGAGATCTGAGTATGTAGTTTTAGACCTTATCTGGAACCTCCTATCTGAAAATTTGAAAATTCTTCAAAAATTCGTCGAAAATCTTGATGTCTCCGATCTCTTGTTTTGTACGTTTTTTCCACGTGTCTTGACATCCAAAGTATCCCTGCAAAGTTTGGTGAAGATCTGAGTATGTAGTTTTTGACCTCATCTGGAACATCCTTTCTGAAAATTTGAAAATTCTTCAAAAATTCGTCGAAAATCTTGATGTCTCCAATCTCTTGTTTTGTACGTTTTTTCCACGTGTCTTGACATCCAATGTATTCCTGCAATGTTTGGTGGAGATCTGAGTATGTAGTTTTAGACCTTATCTGGAACCTCCTATCTGAAAATTTGAAAATTCTTCAAAAATTCGTCCAAAATCTTGATGTCTCCAATCTCTTGTTTTGTACGTTTTTTCCACGTGTCTCGACCTCCAATGGATCCCTGCAAAGTTTGGTGAAGATCTGAGTATGTAGTTTTTGACCTTATCTGGAACCTCCTATCTGAAAATTTGAAAATTCTTCAAAAATTCGTCGAAAATCTTGATGTCTCCAATCTCTTGTTTTGTACGTTTTTTCCACGTGTCTTGACATCCAATGTATTCCTGCAATGTTTGGTGGAGATCTGAGTATGTAGTTTTAGACCTTATCTGGAACCTCCTATCTGAAAATTTGAAAATTCTTCAAAAATTCGTCGAAAATCTTGATGTCTCCGATCTCTTGTTTTGTACGTTTTTTTCACGTGTCTTGACATGCAAAGTATTCCTGCAAAGTTTGGTGAAGATCTGAGTATGTAGTTTTTGACCTCATCTGGAACCTCCTATCTGAAAATTTGAAAATTCTTAAAAAATTCGTCCAAAATCTTGATGTCTCCAATCTCTTGTTTTGTACGTTTTTTCCACGTGTCTTGACATCCAATGTATCCCTGCAATGTTTGGTGAAGATCTGAGTATGTAGTTTTTGACCTTATCTGGAACCTCCCATCTGAAAATTTGAAAATTCCTAAAAAATCCGTCCAAAATCTTGATGACCCCAATCTCTTGTTTTGTACTTTTTTTCCACGTGTCTCGACCTCCAATGTATCCCTGCAAAGTTTGGTGAAGATCTGAGTATGTAGTTTTTGACCTTATATGGAACCTCCTATCTGAAAATTTGAAAATTCTTAAAAAATTCGTCGAAAATCTTGATGTCTCCGATCTCTTGTTTTGTACGTTTTTTCCACGTGTCTTGACATGCAAAGTATCCCTGCAAAGTTTGGTGAAGATCTGAGTATGTCGTTTTTGACCTCATCTGGAACCTCCTTTCTGAAAATTTGAGAATTCTTAAAAAATTCGTCCAAAATCTTGATGTCTCCAATCTCTTGTTTTGTACGTTTTTTCCACGTGTCTTGACATCCAATGTATCCATGCAAAGTTTGGTGAAGATCTGAGTATGTCGTTTTTGACCTTATCTGGAACCTCCCATCTGAAAATTTGAAAATTCTTAAAAAATTCGTCCAAAATCTTGATGTCTCCAATCTCTTGTTTTGTACGTTTTTTCCACGTGTCTCGACCTCCAATGGATCCCTGCAAAGTTTGGTGAAGATCTGAGTATGTCGTTTTTGACCTTATCTGGAACCTCCCATCTGAAAATTTGAAAATTCTTAAAAAATTCGTCGAAAATCTTGATGTCTCCGATCTCTTGTTTTGTACGTTTTTTCCACGTGTCTTGACATGCAAAGTATTCCTGCAAAGTTTGGTGAAGATCTGAGTATGTAGTTTTCGACCTCATCTGGAACCTCCTATCTGAAAATTTGAAAATTCTTAAAAAATTCGTCCAAAATCTTGATGTCTCCAATCTCTTGTTTTGTACGTTTTTTCCACGTGTCTTGACATCCAATGTATCCCTGCAATATTTGGTGAAGATCTGAGTATGTAGTTTTTGACCTTATCTGGAACCTCCCATCTGAAAATTTGAAAATTCCTAAAAAATCCGTCCAAAATCTTGATGACCCCAATCTCTTGTTTTGTACTTTTTTTCCACGTGTCTCGACCTCCAATGTATCCCTGCAAAGTTTGGTGAAGATCTGAGTATGTAGTTTTTGACCTTATATTGAACCTCCCATCTGAAAATTTGAAAATTCTTAAAAAATTCGTTCAAAATCTTGATGACCCCAATCTCTTGTTTTGTACGTTTTTTCCACGTGTCTTGACATCCAAAGTATCCCTGCAAAGTTTGGTGAAGATCTGAGTATGTAGTTTTTGACCTTATATGGAACCTCCTTTCTGAAAATTTGAGAAATTTAAAAAATTCGTCCAAAATCTTGATGTCTCCAATCTCTTGTTTTGTACGTTTTTTCCACGTGTCTTGACATCCAATGTATCCATGCAAAGTTTGGTGAAGATCTGAGTATGTCGTTTTTGACCTTATCTGGAACCTCCCATCTGAAAATTTGAAAATCCTTAAAAAATTCGTCGAAAATCTTGATGTCTCCAATCTTTTGTTTTGTACGTTTTTTCCACGTGTCTTGACATGCAAAGTATCCCTGCAACGTTTGGTGAAGATCTGAGTATGTAGTTTTTGACCTTATCTGGAACCTCCTATCTGAAAATTTGAAAATTCTTCAAAAATTCGTCGAAAATCTTGATGTCTCCAATCTCTTGTTTTGTATGTTTTTTCCACGTGTCTTGACATCCAATGTATTCCTGCAATGTTTGGTGGAGATCTGAGTATGTAGTTTTAGACCTTATCTGGAACCTCCTATCTGAAAATTTGAAAATTCTTCAAAAATTCGTCCAAAATCTTGATGTCTCCAATCTCTTGTTTTGTACGTTCTTTCCACGTGTCTCGACCTCCAATGGATCCCTGCAAAGTTTGGTGAAGATCTGAGTATGTCGTTTTTGACCTTATCTGGAACATCCTTTCTGAAAATTTGAAAATTCTTCAAAAATTCGTCGAAAATCTTGATGTCTCCAATCTCTTGTTTTGTACGTTTTTTCCACGTGTCTTGACATCCAATGTATTCCTGCAATGTTTGGTGGAGATCTGAGTATGTAGTTTTAGACCTTATCTGGAACATCCTATCTGAAAATTTGAAAATTCTTCAAAAATTCGTCGAAAATCTTGATGTCTCCGATCTCTTGTTTTGTACGTTTTTTCCACGTGTCTCGACCTCCAATGGATCCCTGCAAAGTTTGGTGAAGATCTGAGTATGTAGTTTTTGACCTCATCTGGAACATCCTTTCTGAAAATTTGAAAATTCTTCAAAAATTCGTCGAAAATCTTGATGTCTCCAATCTCTTGTTTTGTACGTTTTTTCCACGTGTCTTGACATCCAATGTATTCCTGCAATGTTTGGTGGAGATCTGAGTATGTAGTTTTAGACCTTATCTGGAACCTCCTATCTGAAAATTTGAAAATTCTTCAAAAATTCGTCCAAAATCTTGATGTCTCCAATCTCTTGTTTTGTACGTTTTTTCCACGTGTCTCGACCTCCAATGGATCCCTGCAAAGTTTGGTGAAGATCTGAGTATGTAGTTTTTGACCTTATCTGGAACCTCCTATCTGAAAATTTGAAAATTCTTCAAAAATCCGTGCAAAATCTTGATGACCCCAATCTCTTGTTTTGTACGTTTTTTCCACGTGTCTTGACATCCAATGTATCCATGCAAAGTTTGGTGAAGATCTGAGTATGTCGTTTTTGACCTTATCTGGAACCTCCCATCTGAAAATTTGAAAATTCTTAAAAAATTCGTCGAAAATCTTGATGTCTCCAATCTCTTGTTTTGTACGTTTTTTCCACGTGTCTTGACATGCAAAGTATCCCTGCAACGTTTGGTGAAGATCTGAGTATGTAGTTTTTGACCTTATCTGGAACCTCCTATCTGAAAATTTGAAAATTCTTCAAAAATTCGTCGAAAATCTTGATGTCTCCAATCTCTTGTTTTGTACGTTTTTTCCACGTGTCTTGACATCCAATGTATCCCTGCAATGTTTGGTGGAGATCTGAGTATGTAGTTTTTGACCTTATCTGGGACCTCCTATCAGAAAATTTGAAAATTCTTCAAAAATTCGTCCAAAATCTTGATGTCTCCAATCTCTTGTTTTGTACGTTTTTTCCACGTGTCTCGACCTCCAATGTATCCCTGCAAAGTTTGGTGAAGATCTGAGTATGTCGTTTTTGACCTTATCTGGAACATCCTTTCTGAAAATTTGAAAATTCTTAAAAAATTCGTCGAAAATCTTGATGTCTCCAATCTCTTGTTTTGTACGTTTTTTCCACGTGTCTTGACATCCAATGTATCCCTGCAAAGTTTGGTGAAGATCTGAGTATGTAGTTTTTGACCTTATATGGAACCTCCTTTCTGAAAATTTGAAAATTCTCAAAAAATTCGTCCATAATCTTGATGTCTCCAATCTCTTGTTTTGTACGTTTTTTCCACGTGTCTTGACATCCAATGTATCCCTGCAAAGTTTGGTGAAGATCTGAGTATGTAGTTTTTGACCTTATCTGGAACCTCCCATCTGAAAATTTGAAAATTCTTAAAAAATTCGACCAAAATCTTGATGTCTCCAATCTTTTGTTTTGTACGTTTTTTCCACGTGTCTTGACACATAATGTATCCATGCAAAGTTTGGTGAAGATCTGAGTATGTAGTTTTTGACCTTATATGGAACCTCCTATCTGAAAATTTGAAAATTCTTAAAAAATTCGTCGAAAATCTTGATGTCTCCGATCTCTTGTTTTGTACGTTTTTTCCACGTGTCTTGACATGCAAAGTATTCCTGCAAAGTTTGGTGAAGATCTGAGTATGTAGTTTTTGACCTCATCTGGAACCTCCTATCTGAAAATTTGAAAATTCTTAAAAAATTCGTCCAAAATTTTGATGTCTCCAATCTCTTGTTTTGTACGTTTTTTCCACGTGTCTTTACATCCAATGTATCCCTGCAAAGTTTGGTGAAGATCTGAGTATGTAGTTTTTGACCTTATCTGGAACCTCCCATCTGAAAATTTGAAAATTCTTAAAAAATTCGTCGAAAATCTTGATGTCTCCGATCTCTTGTTTTGTACGTTTTTTCCACGTGTCTTGACATCCAATGTATCCCTGCAAAGTTTGGTGAAGATCTGAGTATGTTGTTTTTGACCTTATCTGGAACATCCTTTCTGAAAATTTGAAAATTGTTAAAAAATTCGTCCAAAATCTTGATGTCTCCTATCTCTTGTTTTGTACGTTTTTTCCACGTGTCTTGACATCCAATGTATCCCTGCAAAGTTTGGTGAAGATCTGAGTATGTAGTTTTTGACCTTATCTGGAACCTCCCATCTGAAAATTTGAAAATTCTTAAAAAATTCGACCAATATCTTGATGTCTCCAATCTTTTGTTTTGTACGTTTTTTCCACGTGTCTTGACACATAATGTATCCATGCAAAGTTTGGTGAAGATCTGAGTATGTAGTTTTTGACCTTATATGGAACCTCCTATCTGAAAATTTGAAAATTCTTAAAAAATTCGTCCAAAATCTTGATGTCTCCAATCTCTTGTTTTGTACGTTTTTTCCACGTGTCTTGACATCCAATGTATCCCTGCAAAGTTTGGTGAAGATCTGAGTATGTAGTTTTTGACCTTATCTGGAACCTCCCATCTGAAAATTTGAAAATTCCTAAAAAATCCGTGCAAAATCTTGATGACCCCAATCTCTTGTTTTGTACGTTTTTTCCACGTGTCTTGACATCCAATGTATCCCTGCAAAGTTTGGTGAAGATCTGAGTATGTAGTTTTTGACCTTATCTGGAACCTCCCATCTGAAAATTTGAAAATTCCTAAAAAATCCGTGCAAAATCTTGATGACCCCAATCTCTTGTTTTGTACGTTTTTTCCACGTGTCTTGACATCCAATGTATCCATGCAAAGTTTGGTGAAGATCTGAGTATGTCGTTTTTGACCTTATCTGGAACATCCTTTCTGAAAATTTGAAAATTGTTAAAAAATTCGTCCAAAATCTTGATGTCTCCAATCTCTTTTTTGTACGTTTTTTCCACGTGTCTTGACATCCAATGTATCCATGCAAAGTTTGGTGAAGATCTGAGTATGTCGTTTTTGACCTTATCTGTAACATCCTTTCTGAAAATTTGAAAATTGTTAAAAAATTCGTCCAAAATCTTGATGTCTCCAATCTCTTTTTTGTACGTTTTTTCCACGTGTCTTGACATCCAATGTATCCCTGCAAAGTTTGGTGAAGATCTGAGTATGTAGTTTTTGACCTTATCTGGAACCTCCCATCTGAAAATTTGAAAATTCTTAAAAAATTCGACCAAAATCTTGATGTCTCCAATCTTTTGTTTTGTTCGTTTTTTCCACGTGTCTTGACACATAATGTATCCATGCAAAGTTTGGTGAAGATCTGAGTATGTAGTTTTTGACCTTATATGGAACCTCCTATCTGAAAATTTGAAAATTCTTAAAAAATTCGTCCAAAATCTTGATGTCTCCAATCTCTTGTTTTGTACGTTTTTTCCACGTGTCTTGACATCCAATGTATCCCTGCAAAGTTTGGTGAAGATCTGAGTATGTAGTTTTTGACCTTATCTGGAACCTCCCATCTGAAAATTTGAAAATTCTTAAAAAATTCGTCCAAAATCTTGATGTCTCCAATCTCTTGTTTTGTACGTTTTTTCCACGTGTCTCGACCTCCAATGGATCCCTGCAAAGTTTGGTGAAGATCTGAGTATGTCGTTTTTGACCTTATCTGGAACATCCTTTCTGAAAATTTGAAAATTCTTAAAAAATTCGTCGAAAATCTTGATGTCTCCAATCTCTTGTTTTGTACGTTTTTTCCACGTGTCTTGACATCCAATGTATCCCTGCAAAGTTTGGTGAAGATCTGAGTATGTAGTTTTTGACCTTATATGGAACCTCCTATCTGAAAATTTGAAAATTCTTAAAAAATTCGTCCAAAATCTTGATGTCTCCAATCTCTTGTTTTGTACGTTTTTTCCACGTGTCTCGACCTCCAATGGATCCCTGCAAAGTTTGGTGAAGATCTGAGTATGTCGTTTTTGACCTTATCTGGAACCTCCCATCTGAAAATTTGAAAATTCTTAAAAAATTCGTCGAAAATCTTGATGTCTCCGATCTCTTGTTTTGTACGTTTTTTCCACGTGTCTTGACATGCAAAGTATTCCTGCAAAGTTTGGTGAAGATCTGAGTATGTAGTTTTTGACCTCATCTGGAACCTCCCATCTGAAAATTTGAAAATTCCTAAAAAATCCGTCCAAAATCTTGATGACCCCAATCTCTTGTTTTGTACTTTTTTTCCACGTGTCTCGACCTCCAATGTATCCCTGCAAAGTTTGGTGAAGATCTGAGTATGTAGTTTTTGACCTTATATGGAACCTCCTATCTGAAAATTTGAAAATTCTTAAAAAATTCGTCCAAAATCTTGATGTCACCAATCCTATGTTTTGTATGTTTTTTCCACGTGTCTTGACATGCAAAGTATTAATGCAAAGTTTGGTGAAGATCTGAGTATGTAGTTTTTGACCTTATATGGAACCTCCTATCTGAAAATTTGAAAATTCTTAAAAAATTCGTCCAAAATCTTGATGTCTCCAATCTCTTGTTTTGTACGTTTTTTCCACGTGTCTTGACATCCAATGTATCCCTGCAATGTTTGGTGAAGATCTGAGTATGTAGTTTTTGACCTTATCTGGAACCTCCCATCTGAAAATTTGAAAATTCCTAAAAAATCCGTCCAAAATCTTGATGACCCCAATCTCTTGTTTTGTACGTTTTTTCCACGTGTCTTGACATCCAATGTATCCCTGCAAAGTTTGGTGAAGATCTGAGTATGTAGTTTTTGACCTTATCTGGAACCTCCTATCTGAAAATTTGAAAATTCTTAAAAAATTCGTCCAAAATCTTGATGTCTCCAATCTCTTGTTTTGTACGTTTTTTCCACGTGTCTTGACATCTAATGTATTCCTGCAATGTTTGGTGAAGATCTGAGTATGTAGTTTTTGACCTTATATGGAACCTCCTATCTGAAAATTTGAAAATTCTTAAAAAATTCGACCAAAATCTTGATGTCTCCAATCTCTTGTTTTGTACGTTTTTTCCACGTGTCTTGACATCCAATGTATCCCTGCAAAGTTTGGTGAAGATCTGAGTATGTAGTTTTTGACCTTATATTGAACCTCCCATCTGAAAATTTGAAAATTCTTAAAAAATTCGTCCAAAATCTTGATGTCTCCAATCTCTTGTTTTGTACGTTTTTTCCACGTGTCTTGATATCCAATGTATCCCTGCAAAGTTTGGTGAAGATCTGAGTATGTCGTTTTTGACCTAATCTGGAACATCCTTTCTGAAAATTTGAAAATTGTTAAAAAATTCGTCCAAAATCTTGATGTCTCCAATCTCTTTTTTGTACGTTTTTTCCACGTGTCTTGACATCCAATGTATCCCTGCAAAGTTTGGTGAAGATCTGAGTATGTAGTTTTTGACCTCATCTGGAACCTCCTATCTGAAAATTTGAAAATTCTTAAAAAATTCGTCCAAAATCTTGATGTCTCCAATCTCTTGTTTTGTACGTTTTTTCCACGTGTCTTGACATCCAATGTATCCCTGCAATGTTTGGTGAAGATCTGAGTATGTAGTTTTTGACCTTATCTGGAACCTCCCATCTGAAAATTTGAAAATTCCTAAAAAATCCGTCCAAAATCTTGATGACCCCAATCTCTTGTTTTGTACTTTTTTTCCACGTGTCTCGACCTCCAATGTATCCCTGCAAAGTTTGGTGAAGATCTGAGTATGTAGTTTTTGACCTTATATGGAACCTCCTATCTGAAAATTTGAAAATTCTTAAAAAATTCGTCCAAAATCTTGATGTCTCCAATCTCTTGTTTTGTACGTTTTTTCCACGTGTCTCGACCTCCAATGGATCCCTGCAAAGTTTGGTGAAGATCTGAGTATGTCGTTTTTGACCTTATCTGGAACCTCCCATCTGAAAATTTGAAAATTCTTAAAAAATTCGTCGAAAATCTTGATGTCTCCGATCTCTTGTTTTGTACGTTTTTTCCACGTGTCTTGACATGCAAAGTATTCCTGCAAAGTTTGGTGAAGATCTGAGTATGTAGTTTTTGACCTCATCTGGAACCTCCCATCTGAAAATTTGAAAATTCCTAAAAAATCCGTCCAAAATCTTGATGACCCCAATCTCTTGTTTTGTACTTTTTTTCCACGTGTCTCGACCTCCAATGTATCCCTGCAAAGTTTGGTGAAGATCTGAGTATGTAGTTTTTGACCTTATATGGAACCTCCTATCTGAAAATTTGAAAATTCTTAAAAAATTCGTCCAAAATCTTGGTGTCACCAATCCTATGTTTTGTATGTTTTTTCCACGTGTCTTGACATGCAAAGTATTAATGCAAAGTTTGGTGAAGATCTGAGTATGTAGTTTTTGACCTTATATGGAACCTCCTATCTGAAAATTTGAAAATTCTTAAAAAATTCGTCCAAAATCTTGATGTCTCCAATCTCTTGTTTTGTACGTTTTTTCCACGTGTCTTGACATCCAATGTATCCCTGCAATGTTTGGTGAAGATCTGAGTATGTAGTTTTTGACCTTATCTGGAACCTCCCATCTGAAAATTTGAAAATTCCTAAAAAATCCGTCCAAAATCTTGATGACCCCAATCTCTTGTTTTGTACGTTTTTTCCACGTGTCTTGACATCCAATGTATCCCTGCAAAGTTTGGTGAAGATCTGAGTATGTAGTTTTTGACCTTATCTGGAACCTCCTATCTGAAAATTTGAAAATTCTTAAAAAATTCGTCCAAAATCTTGATGTCTCCAATCTCTTGTTTTGTACGTTTTTTCCACGTGTCTTGACATCTAATGTATTCCTGCAATGTTTGGTGAAGATCTGAGTATGTAGTTTTTGACCTTATATTGAACCTCCCATCTGAAAATTTGAAAATTCTTAAAAAATTCGTCCAAAATCTTGATGTCTCCAATCTCTTGTTTTGTACGTTTTTTCCACGTGTCTTGATATCCAATGTATCCCTGCAAAGTTTGGTGAAGATCTGAGTATGTCGTTTTTGACCTTATCTGGAACATCCTTTCTGAAAATTTGAAAATTGTTAAAAAATTCGTCCAAAATCTTGATGTCTCCAATCTCTTTTTTGTACGTTTTTTCCACGTGTCTTGACATCCAATGTATCCCTGCAAAGTTTGGTGAAGATCTGAGTATGTAGTTTTTGACCTCATCTGGAACCTCCTATCTGAAAATTTGAAAATTCTTAAAAAATTCGTCCAAAATCTTGATGTCTCCAATCTCTTGTTTTGTACGTTTTTTCCACGTGTCTTGACATCCAATGTATCCCTGCAATGTTTGGTGAAGATCTGAGTATGTAGTTTTTGACCTTATCTGGAACCTCCCATCTGAAAATTTGAAAATTCCTAAAAAATCCGTCCAAAATCTTGATGACCCCAATCTCTTGTTTTGTACTTTTTTTCCACGTGTCTCGACCTCCAATGTATCCCTGCAAAGTTTGGTGAAGATCTGAGTACGTAGTTTTTGACCTTATATGGAACCTCCTATCTGAAAATTTGAAAATTCTTAAAAAATTCGTCGAAAATCTTGATGTCTCCGATCTCTTGTTTTGTACGTTTTTTCCACGTGTCTTGACATGCAAAGTATTCCTGCAAAGTTTGGTGAAGATCTGAGTATGTAGTTTTTGACCTCATCTGGAACCTCCTATCTGAAAATTTGAAAATTCTTAAAAAATTCGTCCAAAATTTTGATGTCTCCAATCTCTTGTTTTGTACGTTTTTTCCACGTGTCTTGACATCCAATGTATCCCTGCAATGTTTGGTGAAGATCTGAGTATGTAGTTTTTGACCTTATCTGGAACCTCCCATCTGAAAATTTGAAAATTCCTAAAAAATCCGTCCAAAATCTTGATGACCCCAATCTCTTGTTTTGTACGTTTTTTCCACGTGTCTTGACATCCAATGTATCCCTGCAAAGTTTGGTGAAGATCTGAGTATGTAGTTTTTGACCTTATCTGGAACCTCCTATCTGAAAATTTGAAAATTCTTAAAAAATTCGTCCAAAATCTTGATGTCTCCAATCTCTTGTTTTGTACGTTTTTTCCACGTGTCTTGACATCCAATGTATTCCTGCAATGTTTGGTGAAGATCTGAGTATGTAGTTTTTGACCTTATATGGAACCTCCTATCTGAAAATTTGAAAATTCTTAAAAAATTCGACCAAAATCTTGATGTCTCCAATCTCTTGTTTTGTACGTTTTTTCCACGTGTCTTGACATCCAATGTATCCCTGCAAAGTTTGGTGAAGATCTGAGTATGTAGTTTTTGACCTTATATTGAACCTCCCATCTGAAAATTTGAAAATTCTTAAAAAATTCGTCCAAAATCTTGATGTCTCCAATCTCTTGTTTTGTACGTTTTTTCCACGTGTCTTGATATCCAATGTATCCCTGCAAAGTTTGGTGAAGATCTGAGTATGTCGTTTTTGACCTTATCTGGAACATCCTTTCTGAAAATTTGAAAATTGTTAAAAAATTCGTCCAAAATCTTGATGTCTCCAATCTCTTTTTTGTACGTTTTTTCCACGTGTCTTGACATCCAATGTATCCATGCAAAGTTTGGTGAAGATCTGAGTATGTCGTTTTTGACCTTATCTGGAACATCCTTTCTGAAAATTTGAAAATTGTTAAAAAATTCGTCCAAAATCTTGATGTCTCCAATCTCTTTTTTGTACGTTTTTTCCACGTGTCTTGACATCCAATGTATCCATGCAAAGTTTGGTGAAGATCTGAGTATGTCGTTTTTGACCTTATCTGTAACATCCTTTCTGAAAATTTGAAAATTGTTAAAAAATTCGTCCAAAATCTTGATGTCTCCAATCTCTTTTTTGTACGTTTTTTCCACGTGTCTTGACATCCAATGTATCCCTGCAAAGTTTGGTGAAGATCTGAGTATGTAGTTTTTGACCTTATCTGGAACCTCCCATCTGAAAATTTGAAAATTCTTAAAAAATTCGACCAAAATCTTGATGTCTCCAATCTTTTGTTTTGTACGTTTTTTCCACGTGTCTTGACACATAATGTATCCATGCAAAGTTTGGTGAAGATCTGAGTATGTAGTTTTTGACCTTATATGGAACCTCCTATCTGAAAATTTGAAAATTCTTAAAAAATTCGTCCAAAATCTTGATGTCTCCAATCTCTTGTTTTGTACGTTTTTTCCACGTGTCTTGACATCCAATGTATCCCTGCAAAGTTTGGTGAAGATCTGAGTATGTAGTTTTTGACCTTATCTGGAACCTCCCATCTGAAAATTTGAAAATTCTTCAAAAATTCGTCCAAAATCTTGATGTCTCCAATCTCTTGTTTTGTACGTTTTTTCCACGTGTCTCGACCTCCAATGGATCCCTGCAAAGTTTGGTGAAGATCTGAGTATGTCGTTTTTGACCTTATCTGGAACATCCTTTCTGAAAATTTGAAAATTCTTAAAAAATTCGTCGAAAATCTTGATGTCTCCAATCTCTTGTTTTGTACGTTTTTTCCACGTGTCTTGACATCCAATGTATCCCTGCAAAGTTTGGTGAAGATCTGAGTATGTAGTTTTTGACCTTATATGGAACCTCCTATCTGAAAATTTGAAAATTCTTAAAAAATTCGTCCAAAATCTTGATGTCTCCAATCTCTTGTTTTGTACGTTTTTTCCACGTGTCTCGACCTCCAATGGATCCCTGCAAAGTTTGGTGAAGATCTGAGTATGTCGTTTTTGACCTTATCTGGAACCTCCCATCTGAAAATTTGAAAATTCTTAAAAAATTCGTCGAAAATCTTGATGTCTCCGATCTCTTGTTTTGTACGTTTTTTCCACGTGTCTTGACATGCAAAGTATTCCTGCAAAGTTTGGTGAAGATCTGAGTATGTAGTTTTTGACCTCATCTGGAACCTCCCATCTGAAAATTTGAAAATTCCTAAAAAATCCGTCCAAAATCTTGATGACCCCAATCTCTTGTTTTGTACTTTTTTTCCACGTGTCTCGACCTCCAATGTATCCCTGCAAAGTTTGGTGAAGATCTGAGTATGTAGTTTTTGACCTTATATGGAACCTCCTATCTGAAAATTTGAAAATTCTTAAAAAATTCGTCCAAAATCTTGATGTCACCAATCCTATGTTTTGTATGTTTTTTCCACGTGTCTTGACATGCAAAGTATTCCTGCAAAGTTTGGTGAAGATCTGAGTATGTAGTTTTTGACCTTATATGGAACCTCCTATCTGAAAATTTGAAAATTCTTAAAAAATTCGTCCAAAATCTTGATGTCTCCAATCTCTTGTTTTGTACGTTTTTTCCACGTGTCTTGACATCCAATGTATCCCTGCAATGTTTGGTGAAGATCTGAGTATGTAGTTTTTGACCTTATCTGGAACCTCCCATCTGAAAATTTGAAAATTCCTAAAAAATCCGTCCAAAATCTTGATGACCCCAATCTCTTGTTTTGTACGTTTTTTCCACGTGTCTTGACATCCAATGTATCCCTGCAAAGTTTGGTGAAGATCTGAGTATGTAGTTTTTGACCTTATCTGGAACCTCCTATCTGAAAATTTGAAAATTCTTAAAAAATTCGTCCAAAATCTTGATGTCTCCAATCTCTTGTTTTGTACGTTTTTTCCACGTGTCTTGACATCTAATGTATTCCTGCAATGTTTGGTGAAGATCTGAGTATGTAGTTTTTGACCTTATATGGAACCTCCTATCTGAAAATTTGAAAATTCTTAAAAAATTCGACCAAAATCTTGATGTCTCCAATCTCTTGTTTTGTACGTTTTTTCCACGTGTCTTGACATCCAATGTATCCCTGCAAAGTTTGGTGAAGATCTGAGTATGTAGTTTTTGACCTTATATTGAACCTCCCATCTGAAAATTTGAAAATTCTTAAAAAATTCGTCCAAAATCTTGATGTCTCCAATCTCTTGTTTTGTACGTTTTTTCCACGTGTCTTGATATTCAATGTATCCCTGCAAAGTTTGGTGAAGATCTGAGTATGTCGTTTTTGACCTTATCTGGAACATCCTTTCTGAAAATTTGAAAATTGTTAAAAAATTCGTCCAAAATCTTGATGTCTCCAATCTCTTTTTTGTACGTTTTTTCCACGTGTCTTGACATCCAATGTATCCCTGCAAAGTTTGGTGAAGATCTGAGTATGTAGTTTTTGATCTTATCTGGAACCTCCCATCTGAAAATTTGAAAATTCTTAAAAAATTCGTCGAAAATCTTGATGTCTCCGATCTCTTGTTTTGTACGTTTTTTCCACGTGTCTTGACATCCAATGTATCCCTGCAAAGTTTGGTGAAGATCTGAGTATGTAGTTTTTGACCTCATCTGGAACCTCCTATCTGAAAATTTGAAAATTCTTAAAAAATTCGTCCAAAATCTTGATGTCTCCAATCTCTTGTTTTGTACGTTTTTTCCACGTGTCTTGACATCCAATGTATCCCTGCAATGTTTGGTGAAGATCTGAGTATGTAGTTTTTGACCTTATCTGGAACCTCCCATCTGAAAATTTGAAAATTCCTAAAAAATCCGTCCAAAATCTTGATGACCCCAATCTCTTGTTTTGTACTTTTTTTCCACGTGTCTCGACCTCCAATGTATCCCTGCAAAGTTTGGTGAAGATCTGAGTATGTAGTTTTTGACCTTATATGGAACCTCCTATCTGAAAATTTGAAAATTCTTAAAAAATTCGTCGAAAATCTTGATGTCTCCGATCTCTTGTTTTGTACGTTTTTTCCACGTGTCTTGACATGCAAAGTATTCCTGCAAAGTTTGGTGAAGATCTGAGTATGTAGTTTTTGACCTCATCTGGAACCTCCTATCTGAAAATTTGAAAATTCTTAAAAAATTCGTCCAAAATTTTGATGTCTCCAATCTCTTGTTTTGTACGTTTTTTCCACGTGTCTTGACATCCAATGTATCCCTGCAATGTTTGGTGAAGATCTGAGTATGTAGTTTTTGACCTTATCTGGAACCTCCCATCTGAAAATTTGAAAATTCCTAAAAAATCCGTCCAAAATCTTGATGACCCCAATCTCTTGTTTTGTACGTTTTTTCCACGTGTCTTGACATCCAATGTATCCCTGCAAAGTTTGGTGAAGATCTGAGTATGTAGTTTTTGACCTTATCTGGAACCTCCTATCTGAAAATTTGAAAATTCTTAAAAAATTCGTCCAAAATCTTGATGTCTCCAATCTCTTGTTTTGTACGTTTTTTCCACGTGTCTTGACATCCAATGTATTCCTGCAATGTTTGGTGAAGATCTGAGTATGTAGTTTTTGACCTTATATGGAACCTCCTATCTGAAAATTTGAAAATTCTTAAAAAATTCGACCAAAATCTTGATGTCTCCAATCTCTTGTTTTGTACGTTTTTTCCACGTGTCTTGACATCCAATGTATCCCTGCAAAGTTTGGTGAAGATCTGAGTATGTAGTTTTTGACCTTATATTGAACCTCCCATCTGAAAATTTGAAAATTCTTAAAAAATTCGTCCAAAATCTTGATGTCTCCAATCTCTTGTTTTGTACGTTTTTTCCACGTGTCTTGATATCCAATGTATCCCTGCAAAGTTTGGTGAAGATCTGAGTATGTCGTTTTTGACCTTATCTGGAACATCCTTTCTGAAAATTTGAAAATTGTTAAAAAATTCGTCCAAAATCTTGATGTCTCCAATCTCTTTTTTGTACGTTTTTTCCACGTGTCTTGACATCCAATGTATCCCTGCAAAGTTTGGTGAAGATCTGAGTATGTAGTTTTTGACCTTTTCTGGAACCTCCCATCTGAAAATTTGAAAATTCTTAAAAAATTCGACCAAAATCTTGATGTCTCCAATCTTTTGTTTTGTACGTTTTTTCCACGTGTCTTGACACATAATGTATCCATGCAAAGTTTGGTGAAGATCTGAGTATGTAGTTTTTGACCTTATATGGAACCTCCTATCTGAAAATTTGAAAATTCTTAAAAAATTCTTCGAAAATCTTGATGTCTCCGATCACTTGTTTTGTACGTTTTTTCCACGTGTCTTGACATGCAAAGTATTCCTGCAAAGTTTGGTGAAGATCTGAGTATGTAGTTTTTGACCTCATCTGGAACCTCCTATCTGAAAATTTGAAAATTCTTAAAAAATTCGTCCAAAATCTTGATGTCTCCAATCTCTTGTTTTGTACGTTTTTTTCACGTGTCTTGATATCCAATGTATCCCTGCAATGTTTGGTGAAGATCTGAGTATGTAGTTTTTGACCTTATATGGAACCTCCTATCTGAAAATTTGAAAATTCTTCAAAAATTCGTCCAAAATCTTGATGTCTCCAATCTCTTGTTTTGTACGTTTTTTCCACGTGTCTTGACATCCAATGTATCCCTGCAAAGTTTGGTGAAGATCTGAGTATGTAGTTTTTGACCTTATCTGGAACCTCCTATCTGAAAATTTGAAAATTCTTAAAAAATTCGTCCAAAATCTTGATGTCTCCAATCTCTTGTTTTGTACGTTTTTTCCACGTGTCTTGATATCCAATGTATCCCTGCAAAGTTTGGGGAAGATCTGAGTATGTCGTTTTTGACCTTATCTGGAACATCCTTTCTGAAAATTTGAAAATTGTTAAAAAATTCGTCCAAAATCTTGATGTCTCCAATCTCTTTTTTGTACGTTTTTTCCACGTGTCTTGACATCCAATGTATCCCTGCAAAGTTTGGTGAAGATCTGAGTATGTAGTTTTTGACCTTATCTGGAACCTCCCATCTGAAAATTTGAAAATTCTTAAAAAATTCGACCAAAATCTTGATGTCTCCAATCTTTTGTTTTGTACGTTTTTTCCACGTGTCTTGACACATAATGTATCCATGCAAAGTTTGGTGAAGATCTGAGTATGTAGTTTTTGACCTTATATGGAACCTCCTATCTGAAAATTTGAAAATTCTTAAAAAATTCGTCCAAAATCTTGATGTCTCCAATCTCTTGTTTTGTACGTTTTTTCCACGTGTCTTGACATCCAATGTATCCCTGCAAAGTTTGGTGAAGATCTGAGTATGTAGTTTTTGACCTTATATGGAACCTCCTATCTGAAAATTTGAAAATTCTTAAAAAATTCGTCCAAAATCTTGATGTCACCAATCCTATGTTTTGTATGTTTTTTCCACGTGTCTTGACATCCAATGTATCCATGCAAAGTTTGGTGAAGATCTGAGTATGTCGTTTTTGACCTTATCTGGAACCTCCCATCTGAAAGTTTGAAAATTCTTAAAAAATTCGTCGAAAATCTTGATGTCTCCGATCTCTTGTTTTGTACGTTTTTTCCACGTGTCTTGACATGCAAAGTATTCCTGCAAAGTTTGGTGAAGATCTGAGTATGTAGTTTTTGACCTTATATGGAACCTCCTATCTGAAAATTTGAAAATTCTTAAAAAATTCGTCCAAAATCTTGATGTCTCCAATCTCTTGTTTTGCACGTTTTTTCCACGTGTCTTGACATCCAATGTATCACTGCAAAGTTTGGTGAAGATCTGAGTATGTAGTTTTTGACCTTATCTGGAACCTCCCATCTGAAAATTTGAAAATTCCTAAAAAATCCGTGCAAAATCTTGATGACCCCAATCTCTTGTTTTGTACGTTTTTTCCACGTGTCTTGACATCCAATGTATTCCTGCAATGTTTGGTGAAGATCTGAGTATGTAGTTTTTGACCTTATATGGGACCTCCTATCTGAAAATTTGAAAATTCTTAAAAAATTCGTCCAAAATCTTGATGTCTCCAATCTCTTGTTTTGTACGTTTTTTCCACGTGTCTTGACATCCAATGTATCCCTGCAAAGTTTGGTGAAGATCTGAGTATGTAGTTTTTGACCTTATCTGGAACCTCCCATCTGAAAATTTGAAAATTCCTAAAAAATCCGTGCAAAATCTTGATGACCCCAATCTCTTGTTTTGTACGTTTTTTCCACGTGTCTTGACATCCAATGTATCCATGCAAAGTTTGGTGAAGATCTGAGTATGTCGTTTTTGACCTTATCTGGAACCTCCCATCTGAAAATTTGAAAATTCTTAAAAAATTCGTCGAAAATCTTGATGTCTCCGATCTCTTGTTTTGTACGTTTTTTCCACGTGTCTTGACATGCAAAGTATTCCTGCAAAGTTTGGTGAAGATCTGAGTATGTAGTTTTTGACCTCATCTGGAACCTCCTATCTGAAAATTTGAAAATTCTTAAAAAATTCGTCCAAAATCTTGATGTCTCCAATCTCTTGTTTTGTACGTTTTTTCCACGTGTCTTGACATCCAATGTATCCCTGCAATGTTTGGTGAAGATCTGAGTATGTAGTTTTTGACCTTATCTGGAACCTCCCATCTGAAAATTTGAAAATTCCTAAAAAATCCGTCCAAAATCTTGATGACCCCAATCTCTTGTTTTGTACTTTTTTTCCACGTGTCTCGACCTCCAATGTATCCCTGCAAAGTTTGGTGAAGATCTGAGTATGTAGTTTTTGACCTTATATGGAACCTCCTATCTGAAAATTTGAAAATTCTTAAAAAATTCGTCCAAAATCTTGATGTCACCAATCCTATGTTTTGTATGTTTTTTCCACGTGTCTTGACATCCAATGTATCCATGCAAAGTTTGGTGAAGATCTGAGTATGTCGTTTTTGACCTTATCTGGAACCTCCCATCTGAAAATTTGAAAATTCTTAAAAAATTCGTCGAAAATCTTGATGTCTCCGATCTCTTGTTTTGTACGTTTTTTCCACGTGTCTTGACATGCAAAGTATTCCTGCAAAGTTTGGTGAAGATCTGAGTATGTAGTTTTTGACCTCATCTGGAACCTCCTATCTGAAAATTTGAAAATTCTTAAAAAATTCGTCCAAAATTTTGATGTCTCCAATCTCTTGTTTTGTACGTTTTTTCCACGTGTCTTGACATCCAATGTATCCCTGCAATGTTTGGTGAAGATCTGAGTATGTAGTTTTTGACCTTATCTGGAACCTCCCATCTGAAAATTTGAAAATTCCTAAAAAATCCGTCCAAAATCTTGATGACCCCAATCTCTTGTTTTGTACGTTTTTTCCACGTGTCTTGACATCCAATGTATCCCTGCAAAGTTTGGTGAAGATCTGAGTATGTAGTTTTTGACCTTATCTGGAACCTCCTATCTGAAAATTTGAAAATTCTTAAAAAATTCGTCCAAAATCTTGATGTCTCCAATCTCTTGTTTTGTACGTTTTTTCCACGTGTCTTGATATCCAATGTATCCCTGCAAAGTTTGGTGAAGATCTGAGTATGTAGTTTTTGACCTTATATGGAACCTCCTATCTGAAAATTTGAAAATTCTTAAAAAATTCGTCCAAAATCTTGATGTCTCCAATCTCTTGTTTTGTACGTTTTTTCCACGTGTCTTGACATCCAATGTATCCCTGCAAAGTTTGGTGAAGATCTGAGTATGTAGTTTTTGACCTTTTATTGAACCTCCCATCTGAAAATTTGAAAATTCTTAAAAAATTCGTCCAAAATCTTGATGTCTCCAATCTCTTGTTTTGTACGTTTTTTCCACGTGTCTTGATATCCAATGTATCCCTGCAAAGTTTGGTGAAGATCTGAGTATGTCGTTTTTGACCTTATCTGGAACATCCTTTCTGAAAATTTGAAAATTGTTAAAAAATTCGTCCAAAATCTTGATGTCTCCAATCTCTTTTTTGTACGTTTTTTCCACGTGTCTTGACATCCAATGTATCCCTGCAAAGTTTGGTGAAGATCTGAGTATGTAGTTTTTGACCTTATCTGGAACCTCCCATCTGAAAATTTGAAAATTCTTAAAAAATTCGACCAAAATCTTAATGTCTCCAATCTTTTGTTTTGTACGTTTTTTCCACGTGTCTTGACACATAATGTATCCATGCAAAGTTTGGTGAAGATCTGAGTATGTAGTTTTTGACCTTATATGGAACCTCCTATCTGAAAATTTGAAAATTCTTAAAAAATTCGTCCAAAATCTTGATGTTTCCAATCTCTTGTTTTGTACGTTTTTTCCACGTGTCTTGACATCCAATGTATCCCTGCAAAGTTTGGTGAAGATCTGAGTATGTAGTTTTTGACCTTATATGGAACCTCCTATCTGAAAATTTGAAAATTCTTAAAAAATTCGTCCAAAATCTTGATGTCTCCAATCTCTTGTTTTGTACGTTTTTTCCACGTGTCTTGATATCCAATGTATCCCTGCAATGTTTGGTGAAGATCTGAGTATGTAGTTTTTGACCTTATATGGAACCTCCTATCTGAAAATTTGAAAATTCTTAAAAAATTCGTCCAAAATCTTGATGTCTCCAATCTCTTGTTTTGTACGTTTTTTCCACGTGTCTTGACATCCAATGTATCCCTCCAAAGTTTGGTGAAGATCTGAGTATGTAGTTTTTGACCTTATCTGGAACCTCCTATCTGAAAATTTGAAAATTCTTAAAAAATTCGTCCAAAATCTTGATGTCTCCAATCTCTTGTTTTGTACGTTTTTTCCACGTGTCTTGATATCCAATGTATCCCTGCAAAGTTTGGTGAAGATCTGAGTATGTCGTTTTTGACCTTATCTGGAACATCCTTTCTGAAAATTTGAAAATTGTTAAAAAATTCGTCCAAAATCTTGATGTCTCCAATCTCTTTTTTGTACGTTTTTTCCACGTGTCTTGACATCCCATGTATCCCTGCAAAGTTTGGTGAAGATCTGAGTATGTAGTTTTTGACCTTATCTGGAACCTCCCATCTGAAAATTTGAAAATTCTTAAAAAATTCGACCAAAATCTTGATGTCTCCAATCTTTTGTTTTGTACGTTTTTTCCACGTGTCTTGACACATAATGTATCCATGCAAAGTTTGGTGAAGATCTGAGTATGTAGTTTTTGACCTTATATTGAACCTCCCATCTGAAAATTTGAAAATTCTTAAAAAATTCGTCCAAAATCTTGATGACCCCAATCTCTTGTTTTGTACGTTTTTTCCACGTGTCTTGACATCCAAAGTATCCCTGCAAAGTTTGGTGAAGATCTGAGTATGTAGTTTTTGACCTTATATGGAACCTCCTTTCTGAAAATTTGAGAATTCTTAAAAAATTCGTCCAAAATCTTGATGTCTCCAATCTCTTGTTTTGTACGTTTTTTCCACGTGTCTTGACATCCAATGTATCCATGCAAAGTTTGGTGAAGATCTGAGTATGTCGTTTTTGACCTTATCTGGAACCTCCCATCTGAAAATTTGAAAATTCTTAAAAAATTCGTCGAAAATCTTGATGTCTCCAATCTTTTGTTTTGTACGTTTTTTCCACGTGTCTTGACATGCAAAGTATCCCTGCAACGTTTGGTGAAGATCTGAGTATGTAGTTTTTGACCTTATCTGGAACCTCCTATCTGAAAATTTGAAAATTCTTCAAAAATTCGTCGAAAATCTTGATGTCTCCAATCTCTTGTTTTGTACGTTTTTTCCACGTGTCTTGACATCCAATGTATTCCTGCAATGTTTGGTGGAGATCTGAGTATGTAGTTTTAGACCTTATCTGGAACCTCCTATCTGAAAATTTGAAAATTCTTCAAAAATTCGTCCAAAATCTTGATGTCTCCAATCTCTTGTTTTGTACGTTCTTTCCACGTGTCTCGACCTCCAATGGATCCCTGCAAAGTTTGGTGAAGATCTGAGTATGTCGTTTTTGACCTTATCTGGAACATCCTTTCTGAAAATTTGAAAATTCTTCAAAAATTCGTCGAAAATCTTGATGTCTCCAATCTCTTGTTTTGTACGTTTTTTCCACGTGTCTTGACATCCAATGTATTCCTGCAATGTTTGGTGGAGATCTGAGTATGTAGTTTTAGACCTTATCTGGAACATCCTATCTGAAAATTTGAAAATTCTTCAAAAATTCGTCGAAAATCTTGATGTCTCCGATCTCTTGTTTTGTACGTTTTTTCCACGTGTCTCGACCTCCAATGGATCCCTGCAAAGTTTGGTGAAGATCTGAGTATGTAGTTTTTGACGTCATCTGGAACATCCTTTCTGAAAATTTGAAAATTCTTCAAAAATTCGTCGAAAATCTTGATGTCTCCAATCTCTTGTTTTGTACGTTTTTACCACGTGTCTTGACATCCAATGTATTCCTGCAATGTTTGGTGGAGATCTGAGTATGTAGTTTTAGACCTTATCTGGAACCTCCTATCTGAAAATTTGAAAATTCTTCAAAAATTCGTCCAAAATCTTGATGTCTCCAATCTCTTGTTTTGTACGTTTTTTCCACGTGTCTCGACCTCCAATGGATCCCTGCAAAGTTTGGTGAAGATCTGAGTATGTAGTTTTTGACCTTATCTGGAACCTCCTATCTGAAAATTTGAAAATTCTTCAAAAATCCGTGCAAAATCTTGATGACCCCAATCTCTTGTTTTGTACGTTTTTTCCACGTGTCTTGACATCCAATGTATCCATGCAAAGTTTGGTGAAGATCTGAGTATGTCGTTTTTGACCTTATCTGGAACCTCCCATCTGAAAATTTGAAAATTCTTAAAAAATTCGTCGAAAATCTTGATGTCTCCAATCTCTTGTTTTGTACGTTTTTTCCACGTGTCTTGACATGCAAAGTATCCCTGCAACGTTTGGTGAAGATCTGAGTATGTAGTTTTTGACCTTATCTGGAACCTCCTATCTGAAAATTTGAAAATTCTTCAAAAATTCGTCGAAAATCTTGATGTCTCCAATCTCTTGTTTTGTACGTTTTTTCCACGTGTCTTGACATCCAATGTATCCCTGCAAAGTTTGGTGAAGATCTGAGTATGTAGTTTTTGACCTTATCTGGAACCTCCTATCTGAAAATTTGAAAATTCTTAAAAAATTCGTCCAAAATCTTGATGTCTCCGATCTCTTGTTTTGTACGTTTTTTCAACGTGTCTTGACATCCAATGTATCCCTGCAAAGTTTGGTGAAGATCTGAGTATGTTGTTTTTGACCTTATCTGGAACATCCTTTCTGAAAATTTGAAAATTGTTAAAAAATTCGTCCAAAATCTTGATGTCTCCTATCTCTTGTTTTGTACGTTTTTTCCACGTGTCTTGACATCCAATGTATCCCTGCAAAGTTTGGTGAAGATCTGAGTATGTAGTTTTTGACCTTATCTGGAACCTCCCATCTGAAAATTTGAAAATTCTTAAAAAATTCGACCAATATCTTGATGTCTCCAATCTCTTGTTTTGTACGTTTTTTCCACGTGTCTCGACCTCCAATGTATCCCTGCAAAGTTTGGTGAAGATCTGAGTATGTCGTTTTTGATCTTATCTGGAACATCCTTTCTGAAAATTTGAAAATTCTTAAAAAATTCGTCGAAAATCTTGATGTCTCCAATCTCTTGTTTTGTACGTTTTTTCCACGTGTCTTGACATCCAATGTATCCCTGCAAAGTTTGGTGAAGATCTGAGTATGTAGTTTTTGACCTTATATGGAACCTCCTTTCTGAAAATTTGAAAATTCTCAAAAAATTCGTCCATAATCTTGATGTCTCCAATCTCTTGTTTTGTACGTTTTTTCCACGTGTCTTGACATCCAATGTATCCCTGCAAAGTTTGGTGAAGATCTGAGTATGTAGTTTTTGACCTTATCTGGAACCTCCCATCTGAAAATTTGAAAATTCTTAAAAAATTCGACCAAAATCTTGATGTCTCCAATCTTTTGTTTTGTACGTTTTTTCCACGTGTCTTGACACATAATGTATCCATGCAAAGTTTGGTGAAGATCTGAGTATGTAGTTTTTGACCTTATATGGAACCTCCTATCTGAAAATTTGAAAATTCTTAAAAAATTCGTCGAAAATCTTGATGTCTCCGATCTCTTGTTTTGTACGTTTTTTCCACGTGTCTTGACATGCAAAGTATTCCTGCAAAGTTTGGTGAAGATCTGAGTATGTAGTTTTTGACCTCATCTGGAACCTCCTATCTGAAAATTTGAAAATTCTTAAAAAATTCGTCCAAAATTTTGATGTCTCCAATCTCTTGTTTTGTACGTTTTTTCCACGTGTCTTGACATCCAATGTATCCCTGCAAAGTTTGGTGAAGATCTGAGTATGTAGTTTTTGACCTTATCTGGAACCTCCCATCTGAAAATTTGAAAATTCTTAAAAAATTCGTCGAAAATCTTGATGTCTCCGATCTCTTGTTTTGTACGTTTTTTCCACGTGTCTTGACATCCAATGTATCCCTGCAAAGTTTGGTGAAGATCTGAGTATGTTGTTTTTGATCTTATCTGGAACATCCTTTCTGAAAATTTGAAAATTGTTAAAAAATTCGTCCAAAATCTTGATGTCTCCTATCTCTTGTTTTGTACGTTTTTTCCACGTGTCTTGACATCCAATGTATCCCTGCAAAGTTTGGTGAAGATCTGAGTATGTAGTTTTTGACCTTATCTGGAACCTCCCATCTGAAAATTTGAAAATTCTTAAAAAATTCGACCAATATCTTGATGTCTCCAATCTTTTGTTTTGTACGTTTTTTCCACGTGTCTTGACACATAATGTATCCATGCAAAGTTTGGTGAAGATCTGAGTATGTAGTTTTTGACCTTATATGGAACCTCCTATCTGAAAATTTGAAAATTCTTAAAAAATTCGTCCAAAATCTTGATGTCTCCAATCTCTTGTTTTGTACGTTTTTTCCACGTGTCTTGACATCCAATGTATCCCTGCAAAGTTTGGTGAAGATCTGAGTATGTAGTTTTTGACCTTATCTGGAACCTCCCATCTGAAAATTTGAAAATTCCTAAAAAATCCGTGCAAAATCTTGATGACCCCAATCTCTTGTTTTGTACGTTTTTTCCACGTGTCTTGACATCCAATGTATCCCTGCAAAGTTTGGTGAAGATCTGAGTATGTAGTTTTTGACCTTATCTGGAACCTCCCATCTGAAAATTTGAAAATTCCTAAAAAATCCGTGCAAAATCTTGATGACCCCAATCTCTTGTTTTGTACGTTTTTTCCACGTGTCTTGACATCCAATGTATCCATGCAAAGTTTGGTGAAGATCTGAGTATGTCGTTTTTGACCTTATCTGGAACATCCTTTCTGAAAATTTGAAAATTGTTAAAAAATTCGTCCAAAATCTTGATGTCTCCAATCTCTTTTGTGTACGTTTTTTTTACGTGTCTTGACATCCAATGTATCCATGCAAATTTTGGTGAAGATCTGAGTATGTCGTTTTTGACCTTATCTGTAACATCCTTTCTGAAAATTTGAAAATTGTTAAAAAATTCGTCCAAAATCTTGATGTCTCCAATCTCTTTTTTGTACGTTTTTTCCACGTGTCTTGACATCCAATGTATCCCTGCAAAGTTTGGTGAAGATCTGAGTATGTAGTTTTTGACCTTATCTGGAACCTCCCATCTGAAAATTTGAAAATTCTTAAAAAATTCGACCAAAATCTTGATGTCTCCAATCTTTTGTTTTGTACGTTTTTTCCACGTGTCTTGACACATAATGTATCCATGCAAAGTTTGGTGAAGATCTGAGTATGTAGTTTTTGACCTTATATGGAACCTCCTATCTGAAAATTTGAAAATTCTTAAAAAATTCGTCCAAAATCTTGATGTCTCCAATCTCTTGTTTTGTACGTTTTTTCCACGTGTCTTGACATCCAATGTATCCCTGCAAAGTTTGGTGAAGATCTGAGTATGTAGTTTTTGACCTTATCTGGAACCTCCCATCTGAAAATTTGAAAATTCCTAAAAAATCCGTGCAAAATCTTGATGACCCCAATCTCTTGTTTTGTACGTTTTTTCCACGTGTCTTGACATCCAATGTATCCATGCAAAGTTTGGTGAAGATCTGAGTATGTCGTTTTTGACCTTATCTGGAACATCCTTTCTGAAAATTTGAAAATTGTTAAAAAATTCGTCCAAAATCTTGATGTCTCCAATCTCTTTTTTGTACGTTTTTTCCACGTGTCTTGACATCCAATGTATCCCTGCAAAGTTTGGTGAAGATCTGAGTATGTAGTTTTTGACCTTATCTGGAACCTCCCATCTGAAAATTTGAAAATTCTTCAAAAATTCGTCCAAAATCTTGATGTCTCCAATCTCTTGTTTTGTACGTTTTTTCCACGTGTCTCGACCTCCAATGGATCCCTGCAAAGTTTGGTGAAGATCTGAGTATGTCGTTTTTGACCTTATCTGGAACATCCTTTCTGAAAATTTGAAAATTCTTAAAAAATTCGTCGAAAATCTTGATGTCTCCAATCTCTTGTTTTGTACGTTTTTTCCACGTGTCTTGACATCCAATGTATCCCTGCAAAGTTTGGTGAAGATCTGAGTATGTAGTTTTTGACCTTATATGGAACCTCCTATCTGAAAATTTGAAAATTCTTAAAAAATTCGTCCAAAATCTTGATGTCTCCAATCTCTTGTTTTGTACGTTTTTTCCACGTGTCTCGACCTCCAATGGATCCCTGCAAAGTTTGGTGAAGATCTGAGTATGTCGTTTTTGACCTTATCTGGAACCTCCCATCTGAAAATTTGAAAATTCTTAAAAAATTCGTCGAAAATCTTGATGTCTCCGATCTCTTGTTTTGTACGTTTTTTCCACGTGTCTTGACATGCAAAGTATTCCTGCAAAGTTTGGTGAAGATCTGAGTATGTAGTTTTTGACCTCATCTGGAACCTCCCATCTGAAAATTTGAAAATTCCTAAAAAATCCGTCCAAAATCTTGATGACCCCAATCTCTTGTTTTGTACTTTTTTTCCACGTGTCTCGACCTCCAATGTATCCCTGCAAAGTTTGGTGAAGATCTGAGTATGTAGTTTTTGACCTTATATGGAACCTCCTATCTGAAAATTTGAAAATTCTTAAAAAATTCGTCCAAAATCTTGATGTCACCAATCCTATGTTTTGTATGTATTTTCCACGTGTCTTGACATCCAATGTATCCATGCAAAGTTTGGTGAAGATCTGAGTATGTCGTTTTTGACCTTATCTGGAACATCCTTTCTGAAAATTTGAAAATTCTTAAAAAATTCGTCCAAAATCTTGATGTCACCAATCCTATGTTTTGTATGTTTTTTCCACGTGTCTTGACATGCAAAGTATTCCTGCAAAGTTTGGTGAAGATCTGAGTATGTAGTTTTTGACCTTATATGGAACCTCCTATCTGAAAATTTGAAAATTCTTAAAAAATTCGTCCAAAATCTTGATGTCTCCAATCTCTTGTTTTGTACGTTTTTTCCACGTGTCTTGACATCCAATGTATCCCTGCAATGTTTGGTGAAGATCTGAGTATGTAGTTTTTGACCTTATCTGGAACATCCCATCTGAAAATTTGAAAATTCCTAAAAAATCCGTCCAAAATCTTGATGACCCCAATCTCTTGTTTTGTACGTTTTTTCCACGTGTCTTGACATCCAATGTATCCCTGCAAAGTTTGGTGAAGATCTGAGTATGTAGTTTTTGACCTTATCTGGAACCTCCTATCTGAAAATTTGAAAATTCTTAAAAAATTCGTCCAAAATCTTGATGTCTCCAATCTCTTGTTTTGTACGTTTTTTCCACGTGTCTTGACATCCAATGTATTCCTGCAATGTTTGGTGAAGATCTGAGTATGTAGTTTTTGACCTTATATGGAACCTCCTATCTGAAAATTTGAAAATTCTTAAAAAATTCGACCAAAATCTTGATGTCTCCAATCTCTTGTTTTGTACGTTTTTTCCACGTGTCTTGACATCCAATGTATCCCTGCAAAGTTTGGTGAAGATCTGAGTATGTAGTTTTTGACCTTATATTGAACCTCCCATCTGAAAATTTGAAAATTCTTAAAAAATTCGTCCAAAATCTTGATGTCTCCAATCTCTTGTTTTGTACGTTTTTTCCACGTGTCTTGATATCCAATGTATCCCTGCAAAGTTTGGTGAAGATCTGAGTATGTCGTTTTTGACCTTATCTGGAACATCCTTTCTGAAAATTTGAAAATTGTTAAAAAATTCGTCCAAAATCTTGATGTCTCCAATCTCTTTTTTGTACGTTTTTTCCACGTGTCTTGACATCCAATGTATCCCTGCAAAGTTTGGTGAAGATCTGAGTATGTAGTTTTTGACCTTATCTGGAACCTCCCATCTGAAAATTTGAAAATTCTTAAAAAATTCGTCGAAAATCTTGATGTCTCCGATCTCTTGTTTTGTACGTTTTTTCCACGTGTCTTGACATCCAATGTATCCCTGCAAAGTTTGGTGAAGATCTGAGTATGTAGTTTTTGACCTCATCTGGAACCTCCTATCTGAAAATTTGAAAATTCTTAAAAAATTCGTCCAAAATCTTGATGTCTCCAATCTCTTGTTTTGTACGTTTTTTCCACGTGTCTTGACATCCAATGTATCCCTGCAATGTTTGGTGAAGATCTGAGTATGTAGTTTTTGACCTTATCTGGAACCTCCCATCTGAAAATTTGAAAATTCCTAAAAAATCCGTCCAAAATCTTGATGACCCCAATCTCTTGTTTTGTACTTTTTTTCCACGTGTCTCGACCTCCAATGTATCCCTGCAAAGTTTGGTGAAGATCTGAGTATGTAGTTTTTGACCTTATATGGAACCTCCTATCTGAAAATTTGAAAATTCTTAAAAAATTCGTCGAAAATCTTGATGTCTCCGATCTCTTGTTTTGTACGTTTTTTCCACGTGTCTTGACATGCAAAGTATTCCTGCAAAGTTTGGTGAAGATCTGAGTATGTAGTTTTTGACCTCATCTGGAACCTCCTATCTGAAAATTTGAAAATTCTTAAAAAATTCGTCCAAAATTTTGATGTCTCCAATCTCTTGTTTTGTACGTTTTTTCCACGTGTCTTGACATCCAATGTATCCCTGCAATGTTTGGTGAAGATCTGAGTATGTAGTTTTTGACCTTATCTGGAACCTCCCATCTGAAAATTTGAAAATTCCTAAAAAATCCGTCCAAAATCTTGATGACCCCAATCTCTTGTTTTGTACGTTTTTTCCACGTGTCTTGACATCCAATGTATCCCTGCAAAGTTTGGTGAAGATCTGAGTATGTAGTTTTTGACCTTATCTGGAACCTCCTATCTGAAAATTTGAAAATTCTTAAAAAATTCGTCCAAAATCTTGATGTCTCCAATCTCTTGTTTTGTACGTTTTTTCCACGTGTCTTGACATCCAATGTATTCCTGCAATGTTTGGTGGAGATCTGAGTATGTAGTTTTAGACCTTATCTGGAACCTCCTATCTGAAAATTTGAAAATTCTTCAAAAATTCGTCCAAAATCTTGATGTCTCCAATCTCTTGTTTTGTACGTTTTTTCCACGTGTCTCGACCTCCAATGGATCCCTGCAAAGTTTGGTGAAGATCTGAGTATGTAGTTTTTGACCTTATCTGGAACCTCCTATCTGAAAATTTGAAAATTCTTCAAAAATCCGTGCAAAATCTTGATGACCCCAATCTCTTGTTTTGTACGTTTTTTCCACGTGTCTTGACATCCAATGTATCCATGCAAAGTTTGGTGAAGATCTGAGTATGTCGTTTTTGACCTTATCTGGAACCTCCCATCTGAAAATTTGAAAATTCTTAAAAAATTCGTCGAAAATCTTGATGTCTCCAATCTCTTGTTTTGTACGTTTTTTCCACGTGTCTTGACATGCAAAGTATCCCTGCAACGTTTGGTGAAGATCTGAGTATGTAGTTTTTGACCTTATCTGGAACCTCCTATCTGAAAATTTGAAAATTCTTCAAAAATTCGTCGAAAATCTTGATGTCTCCAATCTCTTGTTTTGTACGTTTTTTCCACGTGTCTTGACATCCAATGTATCCCTGCAAAGTTTGGTGAAGATCTGAGTATGTAGTTTTTGACCTTATCTGGAACCTCCCATCTGAAAATTTGAAAATTCTTAAAAAATTCGTCGAAAATCTTGATGTCTCCGATCTCTTGTTTTGTACGTTTTTTCAACGTGTCTTGACATCCAATGTATCCCTGCAAAGTTTGGTGAAGATCTGAGTATGTTGTTTTTGACCTTATCTGGAACATCCTTTCTGAAAATTTGAAAATTGTTAAAAAATTCGTCCAAAATCTTGATGTCTCCTATCTCTTGTTTTGTACGTTTTTTCCACGTGTCTTGACATCCAATGTATCCCTGCAAAGTTTGGTGAAGATCTGAGTATGTAGTTTTTGACCTTATCTGGAACCTCCCATCTGAAAATTTGAAAATTCTTAAAAAATTCGACCAATATCTTGATGTCTCCAATCTCTTGTTTTGTACGTTTTTTCCACGTGTCTCGACCTCCAATGTATCCCTGCAAAGTTTGGTGAAGATCTGAGTATGTCGTTTTTGATCTTATCTGGAACATCCTTTCTGAAAATTTGAAAATTCTTAAAAAATTCGTCGAAAATCTTGATGTCTCCAATCTCTTGTTTTGTACGTTTTTTCCACGTGTCTTGACATCCAATGTATCCCTGCAAAGTTTGGTGAAGATCTGAGTATGTAGTTTTTGACCTTATATGGAACCTCCTTTCTGAAAATTTGAAAATTCTCAAAAAATTCGTCCATAATCTTGATGTCTCCAATCTCTTGTTTTGTACGTTTTTTCCACGTGTCTTGACATCCAATGTATCCCTGCAAAGTTTGGTGAAGATCTGAGTATGTAGTTTTTGACCTTATCTGGAACCTCCCATCTGAAAATTTGAAAATTCTTAAAAAATTCGACCAAAATCTTGATGTCTCCAATCTTTTGTTTTGTACGTTTTTTCCACGTGTCTTGACACATAATGTATCCATGCAAAGTTTGGTGAAGATCTGAGTATGTAGTTTTTGACCTTATATGGAACCTCCTATCTGAAAATTTGAAAATTCTTAAAAAATTCGTCGAAAATCTTGATGTCTCCGATCTCTTGTTTTGTACGTTTTTTCCACGTGTCTTGACATGCAAAGTATTCCTGCAAAGTTTGGTGAAGATCTGAGTATGTAGTTTTTGACCTCATCTGGAACCTCCTATCTGAAAATTTGAAAATTCTTAAAAAATTCGTCCAAAATTTTGATGTCTCCAATCTCTTGTTTTGTACGTTTTTTCCACGTGTCTTGACATCCAATGTATCCCTGCAAAGTTTGGTGAAGATCTGAGTATGTAGTTTTTGACCTTATCTGGAACCTCCCATCTGAAAATTTGAAAATTCTTAAAAAATTCGTCGAAAATCTTGATGTCTCCGATCTCTTGTTTTGTACGTTTTTTCCACGTGTCTTGACATCCAATGTATCCCTGCAAAGTTTGGTGAAGATCTGAGTATGTTGTTTTTGATCTTATCTGGAACATCCTTTCTGAAAATTTGAAAATTGTTAAAAAATTCGTCCAAAATCTTGATGTCTCCTATCTCTTGTTTTGTACGTTTTTTCCACGTGTCTTGACATCCAATGTATCCCTGCAAAGTTTGGTGAAGATCTGAGTATGTAGTTTTTGACCTTATCTGGAACCTCCCATCTGAAAATTTGAAAATTCTTAAAAAATTCGACCAATATCTTGATGTCTCCAATCTTTTGTTTTGTACGTTTTTTCCACGTGTCTTGACACATAATGTATCCATGCAAAGTTTGGTGAAGATCTGAGTATGTAGTTTTTGACCTTATATGGAACCTCCTATCTGAAAATTTGAAAATTCTTAAAAAATTCGTCCAAAATCTTGATGTCTCCAATCTCTTGTTTTGTACGTTTTTTCCACGTGTCTTGACATCCAATGTATCCCTGCAAAGTTTGGTGAAGATCTGAGTATGTAGTTTTTGACCTTATCTGGAACCTCCCATCTGAAAATTTGAAAATTCCTAAAAAATCCGTGCAAAATCTTGATGACCCCAATCTCTTGTTTTGTACGTTTTTTCCACGTGTCTTGACATCCAATGTATCCCTGCAAAGTTTGGTGAAGATCTGAGTATGTAGTTTTTGACCTTATCTGGAACCTCCCATCTGAAAATTTGAAAATTCCTAAAAAATCCGTGCAAAATCTTGATGACCCCAATCTCTTGTTTTGTACGTTTTTTCCACGTGTCTTGACATCCAATGTATCCATGCAAAGTTTGGTGAAGATCTGAGTATGTCGTTTTTGACCTTATCTGGAACATCCTTTCTGAAAATTTGAAAATTGTTAAAAAATTCGTCCAAAATCTTGATGTCTCCAATCTCTTTTTTGTACGTTTTTTTTACGTGTCTTGACATCCAATGTATCCATGCAAATTTTGGTGAAGATCTGAGTATGTCGTTTTTGACCTTATCTGTAACATCCTTTCTGAAAATTTGAAAATTGTTAAAAAATTCGTCCAAAATCTTGATGTCTCCAATCTCTTTTTTGTACGTTTTTTCCACGTGTCTTGACATCCAATGTATCCCTGCAAAGTTTGGTGAAGATCTGAGTATGTAGTTTTTGACCTTATCTGGAACCTCCCATCTGAAAATTTGAAAATTCTTAAAAAATTCGACCAAAATCTTGATGTCTCCAATCTTTTGTTTTGTACGTTTTTTCCACGTGTCTTGACACATAATGTATCCATGCAAAGTTTGGTGAAGATCTGAGTATGTAGTTTTTGACCTTATATGGAACCTCCTATCTGAAAATTTGAAAATTCTTAAAAAATTCGTCCAAAATCTTGATGTCTCCAATCTCTTGTTTTGTACGTTTTTTCCACGTGTCTTGACATCCAATGTATCCCTGCAAAGTTTGGTGAAGATCTGAGTATGTAGTTTTTGACCTTATCTGGAACCTCCCATCTGAAAATTTGAAAATTCCTAAAAAATCCGTGCAAAATCTTGATGACCCCAATCTCTTGTTTTGTACGTTTTTTCCACGTGTCTTGACATCCAATGTATCCATGCAAAGTTTGGTGAAGATCTGAGTATGTCGTTTTTGACCTTATCTGGAACATCCTTTCTGAAAATTTGAAAATTGTTAAAAAATTCGTCCAAAATCTTGATGTCTCCAATCTCTTTTTTGTACGTTTTTTCCACGTGTCTTGACATCCAATGTATCCCTGCAAAGTTTGGTGAAGATCTGAGTATGTAGTTTTTGACCTTATCTGGAACCTCCCATCTGAAAATTTGAAAATTCTTCAAAAATTCGTCCAAAATCTTGATGTCTCCAATCTCTTGTTTTGTACGTTTTTTCCACGTGTCTCGACCTCCAATGGATCCCTGCAAAGTTTGGTGAAGATCTGAGTATGTCGTTTTTGACCTTATCTGGAACATCCTTTCTGAAAATTTGAAAATTCTTAAAAAATTCGTCGAAAATCTTGATGTCTCCAATCTCTTGTTTTGTACGTTTTTTCCACGTGTCTTGACATCCAATGTATCCCTGCAAAGTTTGGTGAAGATCTGAGTATGTAGTTTTTGACCTTATATGGAACCTCCTATCTGAAAATTTGAAAATTCTTAAAAAATTCGTCCAAAATCTTGATGTCTCCAATCTCTTGTTTTGTACGTTTTTTCCACGTGTCTCGACCTCCAATGGATCCCTGCAAAGTTTGGTGAAGATCTGAGTATGTCGTTTTTGACCTTATCTGGAACCTCCCATCTGAAAATTTGAAAATTCTTAAAAAATTCGTCGAAAATCTTGATGTCTCCGATCTCTTGTTTTGTACGTTTTTTCCACGTGTCTTGACATGCAAAGTATTCCTGCAAAGTTTGGTGAAGATCTGAGTATGTAGTTTTTGACCTCATCTGGAACCTCCCATCTGAAAATTTGAAAATTCCTAAAAAATCCGTCCAAAATCTTGATGACCCCAATCTCTTGTTTTGTACTTTTTTTCCACGTGTCTCGACCTCCAATGTATCCCTGCAAAGTTTGGTGAAGATCTGAGTATGTAGTTTTTGACCTTATATGGAACCTCCTATCTGAAAATTTGAAAATTCTTAAAAAATTCGTCCAAAATCTTGATGTCACCAATCCTATGTTTTGTATGTTTTTTCCACGTGTCTTGACATCCAATGTATCCATGCAAAGTTTGGTGAAGATCTGAGTATGTCGTTTTTGACCTTATCTGGAACCTCCCATCTGAAAATTTGAAAATTCTTAAAAAATTCTTCCAAAATCTTGATGTCACCAATCCTATGTTTTGTATGTTTTTTCCACGTGTCTTGACATGCAAAGTATTCCTGCAAAGTTTGGTGAAGATCTGAGTATGTAGTTTTTGACCTTATATGGAACCTCCTATCTGAAAATTTGAAAATTCTTAAAAAATTCGTCCAAAATCTTGATGTCTCCAATCTCTTGTTTTGTACGTTTTTTCCACGTGTCTTGACATCCAATGTATCCCTGCAATGTTTGGTGAAGATCTGAGTATGTAGTTTTTGACCTTATCTGGAACCTCCCATCTGAAAATTTGAAAATTCCTAAAAAATCCGTCCAAAATCTTGATGACCCCAATCTCTTGTTTTGTACGTTTTTTCCACGTGTCTTGACATCCAATGTATCCCTGCAAAGTTTGGTGAAGATCTGAGTATGTAGTTTTTGACCTTATCTGGAACCTCCTATCTGAAAATTTGAAAATTCTTAAAAAATTCGTCCAAAATCTTGATGTCTCCAATCTCTTGTTTTGTACGTTTTTTCCACGTGTCTTGACATCCAATGTATTCCTGCAATGTTTGGTGAAGATCTGAGTATGTAGTTTTTGACCTTATATGGAACCTCCTATCTGAAAATTTGAAAATTCTTAAAAAATTCGACCAAAATCTTGATGTCTCCAATCTCTTGTTTTGTACGTTTTTTCCACGTGTCTTGACATCCAATGTATCCCTGCAAAGTTTGGTGAAGATCTGAGTATGTAGTTTTTGACCTTATATTGAACCTCCCATCTGAAAATTTGAAAATTCTTAAAAAATTCGTCCAAAATCTTGATGTCTCCAATCTCTTGTTTTGTACGTTTTTTCCACGTGTCTTGATATCCAATGTATCCCTGCAAAGTTTGGTGAAGATCTGAGTATGTCGTTTTTGACCTTATCTGGAACATCCTTTCTGAAAATTTGAAAATTGTTAAAAAATTCGTCCAAAATCTTGATGTCTCCAATCTCTTTTTTGTACGTTTTTTCCACGTGTCTTGACATCCAATGTATCCCTGCAAAGTTTGGTGAAGATCTGAGTATGTAGTTTTTGACCTTATCTGGAACCTCCCATCTGAAAATTTGAAAATTCTTAAAAAATTCGTCGAAAATCTTGATGTCTCCGATCTCTTGTTTTGTACGTTTTTTCCACGTGTCTTGACATCCAATGTATCCCTGCAAAGTTTGGTGAAGATCTGAGTATGTAGTTTTTGACCTCATCTGGAACCTCCTATCTGAAAATTTGAAAATTCTTAAAAAATTCGTCCAAAATCTTGATGTCTCCAATCTCTTGTTTTGTACGTTTTTTCCACGTGTCTTGACATCCAATGTATCCCTGCAATGTTTGGTGAAGATCTGAGTATGTAGTTTTTGACCTTATCTGGAACCTCCCATCTGAAAATTTGAAAATTCCTAAAAAATCCGTCCAAAATCTTGATGACCCCAATCTCTTGTTTTGTACTTTTTTTCCACGTGTCTCGACCTCCAATGTATCCCTGCAAAGTTTGGTGAAGATCTGAGTATGTAGTTTTTGACCTTATATGGAACCTCCTATCTGAAAATTTGAAAATTCTTAAAAAATTCGTCGAAAATCTTGATGTCTCCGATCTCTTGTTTTGTACGTTTTTTCCACGTGTCTTGACATGCAAAGTATTCCTGCAAAGTTTGGTGAAGATCTGAGTATGTAGTTTTTGACCTCATCTGGAACCTCCTATCTGAAAATTTGAAAATTCTTAAAAAATTCGTCCAAAATTTTGATGTCTCCAATCTCTTGTTTTGTACGTTTTTTCCACGTGTCTTGACATCCAATGTATCCCTGCAATGTTTGGTGAAGATCTGAGTATGTAGTTTTTGACCTTATCTGGAACCTCCCATCTGAAAATTTGAAAATTCCTAAAAAATCCGTCCAAAATCTTGATGACCCCAATCTCTTGTTTTGTACGTTTTTTCCACGTGTCTTGACATCCAATGTATCCCTGCAAAGTTTGGTGAAGATCTGAGTATGTAGTTTTTGACCTTATCTGGAACCTCCTATCTGAAAATTTGAAAATTCTTAAAAAATTCGTCCAAAATCTTGATGTCTCCAATCTCTTGTTTTGTACGTTTTTTCCACGTGTCTTGACATCCAATGTATTCCTGCAATGTTTGGTGAAGATCTGAGTATGTAGTTTTTGACCTTATATGGAACCTCCTATCTGAAAATTTGAAAATTCTTAAAAAATTCGACCAAAATCTTGATGTCTCCAATCTCTTGTTTTGTACGTTTTTTCCACGTGTCTTGACATCCAATGTATCCCTGCAAAGTTTGGTGAAGATCTGAGTATGTAGTTTTTGACCTTATATTGAACCTCCCATCTGAAAATTTGAAAATTCTTAAAAAATTCGTCCAAAATCTTGATGTCTCCAATCTCTTGTTTTGTACGTTTTTTCCACGTGTCTTGATATCCAATGTATCCCTGCAAAGTTTGGTGAAGATCTGAGTATGTCGTTTTTGACCTTATCTGGAACATCCTTTCTGAAAATTTGAAAATTGTTAAAAAATTCGTCCAAAATCTCGATGTCTCCAATCTCTTTTTTGTACGTTTTTTCCACGTGTCTTGACATCCAATGTATCCCTGCAAAGTTTGGTGAAGATCTGAGTATGTAGTTTTTGACCTTATCTGGAACCTCCCATCTGAAAATTTGAAAATTCTTAAAAAATTCGACCAAAATCTTGATGTCTCCAATCTTTTGTTTTGTACGTTTTTTCCACGTGTCTTGACACATAATGTATCCATGCAAAGTTTGGTGAAGATCTGAGTATGTAGTTTTTGACCTTATATGGAACCTCCTATCTGAAAATTTGAAAATTCTTAAAAAATTCTTCGAAAATCTTGATGTCTCCGATCACTTGTTTTGTACGTTTTTTCGACGTGTCTTGACATGCAAAGTATTCCTGCAAAGTTTGGTGAAGATCTGAGTATGTAGTTTTTGACCTCATCTGGAACCTCCTATCTGAAAATTTGAAAATTCTTAAAAAATTCGTCCAAAATCTTGATGTCTCCAATCTCTTGTTTTGTACGTTTTTTCCACGTGTCTTGATATCCAATGTATCCCTGCAATGTTTGGTGAAGATCTGAGTATGTAGTTTTTGACCTTATATGGAACCTCCTATCTGAAAATTTGAAAATTCTTAAAAAATTCGTCCAAAATCTTGATGTCTCCAATCTCTTGTTTTGTACGTTTTTTCCACGTGTCTTGACATCCAATGTATCCCTGCAAAGTTTGGTGAAGATCTGAGTATGTAGTTTTTGACCTTATCTGGAACCTCCTATCTGAAAATTTGAAAATTCTTAACAAATTCGTCCAAAATCTTGATGTCTCCAATCTCTTGTTTTGTACGTTTTTTCCACGTGTCTTGATATCCAATGTATCCCTGCAAAGTTTGGTGAAGATCTGAGTATGTCGTTTTTGACCTTATCTGGAACATCCTTTCTGAAAATTTGAAAATTGTTAAAAAATTCGTCCAAAATCTTGATGTCTCCAATCTCTTTTTTGTACGTTTTTTCCACGTGTCTTGACATCCAATGTATCCCTGCAAAGTTTGGTGAAGATCTGAGTATGTAGTTTTTGAACTTATCTGGAACCTCCCATCTGAAAATTTGAAAATTCTTAAAAAATTCGACCAAAATCTTGATGTCTCCAATCTTTTGTTTTGTACGTTTTTCCACGTGTCTTGACACATAATGTATCCATGCAAAGTTTGGTGAAGATCTGAGTATGTAGTTTTTGACCTTATATGGAACCTCCTATCTGAAAATTTGAAAATTCTTAAAAAATTCGTCCAAAATCTTGATGTCTCCAATCTCTTGTTTTGTACGTTTTTTCCACGTGTCTTGACATCCAATGTATCCCTGCAAAGTTTGGTGAAGATCTGAGTATGTAGTTTTTGACCTTATATGGAACCTCCTATCTGAAAATTTGAAAATTCTTAAAAAAATCGTCCAAAATCTTGATGTCACCAATCCTATGTTTTGTATGTTTTTTCCACGTGTCTTGACATCCAATGTATCCATGCAAAGTTTGGTGAAGATCTGAGTATGTCGTTTTTGACCTTATCTGGAACCTCCCATCTGAAAATTTGAAAATTCTTAAAAAATTCGTCGAAAATCTTGATGTCTCCGATCTCTTGTTTTGTACGTTTTTTCCACGTGTCTTGACATGCAAAGTATTCCTGCAAAGTTTGGTGAAGATCTGAGTATGTAGTTTTTGACCTTATATGGAACCTCCTATCTGAAAATTTGAAAATTCTTAAAAAATTCGTCCAAAATCTTGATGTCTCCAATCTCTTGTTTTGTACGTTTTTTCCACGTGTCTTGACATCCAATGTATCCCTGCAAAGTTTGGTGAAGATCTGAGTATGTAGTTTTTGACCTTATCTGGAACCTCCCATCTGAAAATTTGAAAATTCCTAAAAAATCCGTGCAAAATCTTGATGACCCCAATCTCTTGTTTTGTACGTTTTTTCCACGTGTCTTGACATCCAATGTATTCCTGCAATGTTTGGTGAAGATCTGAGTATGTAGTTTTTGACCTTATATGGAACCTCCTATCTGAAAATTTGAAAATTCTTAAAAAATTCGTCCAAAATCTTGATGTCTCCAATCTCTTGTTTTGTACGTTTTTTCCACGTGTCTTGACATCCAATGTATCCCTGCAAAGTTTGGTGAAGATCTGAGTATGTAGTTTTTGACCTTATCTGGAACCTCCCATCTGAAAATTTGAAAATTCCTAAAAAATCCGTGCAAAATCTTGATGACCCCAATCTCTTGTTTTGTACGTTTTTTCCACGTGTCTTGACATCCAATGTATCCATGCAAAGTTTGGTGAAGATCTGAGTATGTCGTTTTTGACCTTATCTGGAACCTCCCATCTGAAAATTTGAAAATTCTTAAAAAATTCGTCGAAAATCTTGATGTCTCCGATCTCTTGTTTTGTACGTTTTTTCCACGTGTCTTGACATGCAAAGTATTCCTGCAAAGTTTGGTGAAGATCTGAGTATGTAGTTTTTGACCTCATCTGGAACCTCCTATCTGAAAATTTGAAAATTCTTAAAAAATTCGTCCAAAATCTTGATGTCTCCAATCTCTTGTTTTGTACGTTTTTTCCACGTGTCTTGACATCCAATGTATCCCTGCAATGTTTGGTGAAGATCTGAGTATGTAGTTTTTGACCTTATCTGGAACCTCCCATCTGAAAATTTGAAAATTCCTAAAAAATCCGTCCAAAATCTTGATGACCCCAATCTCTTGTTTTGTACTTTTTTTCCACGTGTCTCGACCTCCAATGTATCCCTGCAAAGTTTGGTGAAGATCTGAGTATGTAGTTTTTGACCTTATATGGAACCTCCTATCTGAAAATTTGAAAATTCTTAAAAAATTCGTCGAAAATCTTGATGTCTCCGATCTCTTGTTTTGTACGTTTTTTCCACGTGTCTTGACATGCAAAGTATTCCTGCAAAGTTTGGTGAAGATCTGAGTATGTAGTTTTTGACCTCATCTGGAACCTCCTATCTGAAAATTTGAAAATTCTTAAAAAATTCGTCCAAAATCTTGATGTCTCCAATCTCTTGTTTTGTACGTTTTTTCCACGTGTCTTGACATCCAATGTATCCCTGCAAAGTTTGGTGAAGATCTGAGTATGTAGTTTTTGACCTTATATTGAACCTCCCATCTGAAAATTTGAAAATTCTTAAAAAATTCGTCCAAAATCTTGATGTCTCCAATCTCTTGTTTTGTACGTTTTTTCCACGTGTCTTGATATCCAATGTATCCCTGCAAAGTTTGGTGAAGATCTGAGTATGTCGTTTTTGACCTTATCTGGAACATCCTTTCTGAAAATTTGAAAATTGTTAAAAAATTCGTCCAAAATCTTGATGTCTCCAATCTCTTTTTTGTACGTTTTTTCCACGTGTCTTGACATCCAATGTATCCCTGCAAAGTTTGGTGAAGATCTGAGTATGTAGTTTTTGACCTTATCTGGAACCTCCCATCTGAAAATTTGAAAATTCTTAAAAAATTCGTCGAAAATCTTGATGTCTCCGATCTCTTGTTTTGTACGTTTTTTCCACGTGTCTTGACATCCAATGTATCCCTGCAAAGTTTGGTGAAGATCTGAGTATGTAGTTTTTGACCTCATCTGGAACCTCCTATCTGAAAATTTGAAAATTCTTAAAAAATTCGTCCAAAATCTTGATGTCTCCAATCTCTTGTTTTGTACGTTTTTTCCACGTGTCTTGACATCCAATGTATCCCTGCAATGTTTGGTGAAGATCTGAGTATGTAGTTTTTGACCTTATCTGGAACCTCCCATCTGAAAATTTGAAAATTCCTAAAAAATCCGTCCAAAATCTTGATGACCCCAATCTCTTGTTTTGTACTTTTTTTCCACGTGTCTCGACCTCCAATGTATCCCTGCAAAGTTTGGTGAAGATCTGAGTATGTAGTTTTTGACCTTATATGGAACCTCCTATCTGAAAATTTGAAAATTCTTAAAAAATTCGTCGAAAATCTTGATGTCTCCGATCTCTTGTTTTGTACGTTTTTTCCACGTGTCTTGACATGCAAAGTATTCCTGCAAAGTTTGGTGAAGATCTGAGTATGTAGTTTTTGACCTCATCTGGAACCTCCTATCTGAAAATTTGAAAATTCTTAAAAAATTCGTCCAAAATTTTGATGTCTCCAATCTCTTGTTTTGTACGTTTTTTCCACGTGTCTTGACATCCAATGTATCCCTGCAATGTTTGGTGAAGATCTGAGTATGTAGTTTTTGACCTTATCTGGAACCTCCCATCTGAAAATTTGAAAATTCCTAAAAAATCCGTCCAAAATCTTGATGACCCCAATCTCTTGTTTTGTACGTTTTTTCCACGTGTCTTGACATCCAATGTATCCCTGCAAAGTTTGGTGAAGATCTGAGTATGTAGTTTTTGACCTTATCTGGAACCTCCTATCTGAAAATTTGAAAATTCTTAAAAAATTCGTCCAAAATCTTGATGTCTCCAATCTCTTGTTTTGTACGTTTTTTCCACGTGTCTTGACATCCAATGTATTCCTGCAATGTTTGGTGAAGATCTGAGTATGTAGTTTTTGACCTTATATGGAACCTCCTATCTGAAAATTTGAAAATTCTTAAAAAATTCGACCAAAATCTTGATGTCTCCAATCTCTTGTTTTGTACGTTTTTTCCACGTGTCTTGACATCCAATGTATCCCTGCAAAGTTTGGTGAAGATCTGAGTATGTAGTTTTTGACCTTATATTGAACCTCCCATCTGAAAATTTGAAAATTCTTAAAAAATTCGTCCAAAATCTTGATGTCTCCAATCTCTTGTTTTGTACGTTTTTTCCACGTGTCTTGATATCCAATGTATCCCTGCAAAGTTTGGTGAAGATCTGAGTATGTCGTTTTTGACCTTATCTGGAACATCCTTTCTGAAAATTTGAAAATTGTTAAAAAATTCGTCCAAAATCTTGATGTCTCCAATCTCTTTTTTGTACGTTTTTTCCACGTGTCTTGACATCCAATGTATCCCTGCAAAGTTTGGTGAAGATCTGAGTATGTAGGTTTTGACCTTATCTGGAACCTCCCATCTGAAAATTTGAAAATTCTTAAAAAATTCGACCAAAATCTTGATGTCTCCAATCTTTTGTTTTGTACGTTTTTTCCACGTGTCTTGACACATAATGTATCCATGCAAAGTTTGGTGAAGATCTGAGTATGTAGTTTTTGACCTTATATGGAACCTCCTATCTGAAAATTTGAAAATTCTTAAAAAATTCGTCCAAAATCTTGATGTCACCAATCCTATGTTTTGTATGTTTTTTCCACGTGTCTTGACATCCAATGTATCCATGCAAAGTTTGGTGAAGATCTGAGTATGTCGTTTTTGACCTTATCTGGAACCTCCCATCTGAAAATTTGAAAATTCTTAAAAAATTCGTCGAAAATCTTGATGTCTCCGATCTCTTGTTTTGTACGTTTTTTCCACGTGTCTTGACATGCAAAGTATTCCTGCAAAGTTTGGTGAAGATCTGAGTATGTAGTTTTTGACCTCATCTGGAACCTCCTATCTGAAAATTTGAAAATTCTTAAAAAATTCGTCCAAAATTTTGATGTCTCCAATCTCTTGTTTTGTACGTTTTTTCCACGTGTCTTGACATCCAATGTATCCCTGCAATGTTTGGTGAAGATCTGAGTATGTAGTTTTTGACCTTATCTGGAACCTCCCATCTGAAAATTTGAAAATTCCTAAAAAATCCGTCCAAAATCTTGATGACCCCAATCTCTTGTTTTGTACTTTTTTTCCACGTGTCTCGACCTCCAATGTATCCCTGCAAAGTTTGGTGAAGATCTGAGTATGTAGTTTTTGACCTTATATGGAACCTCCTATCTGAAAATTTGAAAATTCTTAAAAAATTCGTCGAAAATCTTGATGTCTCCGATCTCTTGTTTTGTACGTTTTTTCCACGTGTCTTGACATGCAAAGTATTCCTGCAAAGTTTGGTGAAGATCTGAGTATGTAGTTTTTGACCTCATCTGGAACCTCCTATCTGAAAATTTGAAAATTCTTAAAAAATTCGTCCAAAATTTTGATGTCTCCAATCTCTTGTTTTGTACGTTTTTTCCACGTGTCTTGACATCCAATGTATCCCTGCAATGTTTGGTGAAGATCTGAGTATGTAGTTTTTGACCTTATCTGGAACCTCCCATCTGAAAATTTGAAAATTCCTAAAAAATCCGTCCAAAATCTTGATGACCCCAATCTCTTGTTTTGTACGTTTTTTCCACGTGTCTTGACATCCAATGTATCCCTGCAAAGTTTGGTGAAGATCTGAGTATGTAGTTTTTGACCTTATCTGGAACCTCCTATCTGAAAATTTGAAAATTCTTAAAAAATTCGTCCAAAATCTTGATGTCTCCAATCTCTTGTTTTGTACGTTTTTTCCACGTGTCTTGACATCCAATGTATTCCTGCAATGTTTGGTGAAGATCTGAGTATGTAGTTTTTGACCTTATATGGAACCTCCTATCTGAAAATTTGAAAATTCTTAAAAAATTCGACCAAAATCTTGATGTCTCCAATCTCTTGTTTTGTACGTTTTTTCCACGTGTCTTGACATCCAATGTATCCCTGCAAAGTTTGGTGAAGATCTGAGTATGTAGTTTTTGACCTTATATTGAACCTCCCATCTGAAAATTTGAAAATTCTTAAAAAATTCGTCCAAAATCTTGATGTCTCCAATCTCTTGTTTTGTACGTTTTTTCCACGTGTCTTGATATCCAATGTATCCCTGCAAAGTTTGGTGAAGATCTGAGTATGTCGTTTTTGACCTTATCTGGAACATCCTTTCTGAAAATTTGAAAATTGTTAAAAAATTCGTCCAAAATCTTGATGTCTCCAATCTCTTTTTTGTACGTTTTTTCCACGTGTCTTGACATCCAATGTATCCCTGCAAAGTTTGGTGAAGATCTGAGTATGTAGTTTTTGACCTTATCTGGAACCTCCCATCTGAAAATTTGAAAATTCTTAAAAAATTCGACCAAAATCTTGATGTCTCCAATCTTTTGTTTTGTACGTTTTTTCCACGTGTCTTGACACATAATGTATCCATGCAAAGTTTGGTGAAGATCTGAGTATGTAGTTTTTGACCTTATATGGAACCTCCTATCTGAAAATTTGAAAATTCTTAAAAAATTCGTCCAAAATCTTGATGTCACCAATCCTATGTTTTGTATGTTTTTTCCACGTGTCTTGACATCCAATGTATCCATGCAAAGTTTGGTGAAGATCTGAGTATGTCGTTTTTGACCTTATCTGGAACCTCCCATCTGAAAATTTGAAAATTCTTAAAAAATTCGTCGAAAATCTTGATGTCTCCGATCTCTTGTTTTGTACGTTTTTTCCACGTGTCTTGACATGCAAAGTATTCCTGCAAAGTTTGGTGAAGATCTGAGTATGTAGTTTTTGACCTCATCTGGAACCTCCTATCTGAAAATTTGAAAATTCTTAAAAAATTCGTCCAAAATTTTGATGTCTCCAATCTCTTGTTTTGTACGTTTTTTCCACGTGTCTTGACATCCAATGTATCCCTGCAATGTTTGGTGAAGATCTGAGTATGTAGTTTTTGACCTTATCTGGAACCTCCCATCTGAAAATTTGAAAATTCTTAAAAAATTCGTCCAAAATCTTGATGACCCCAATCTCTTGTTTTTTCCTTTTTTTCCACGTGTCTTGACATGCAAAGTATCCCTGCAAAGTTTGGTGAAGATCTGGGTATGTAGTTTTTGACCTTATCTGGAACCTCCTATCTGAAAATTTGAAAATTCTTAAAAAATTCGTCCAAAATCTTGATGTCTCCAATCTCTTGTTTTGTACGTTTTTTCCACGTGTCTTGATATCCAATGTATCCCTGCAAAGTTTGGTGAAGATCTGAGTATGTAGTTTTTGACCTTATATGGAACCTCCTATCTGAAAATTTGAAAATTCTTAAAAAATTCGTCCAAAATCTTGATGTCTCCAATCTCTTGTTTTGTACGTTTTTTCCACGTGTCTTGACATCCAATGTATCCCTGCAAAGTTTGGTGAAGATCTGAGTATGTAGTTTTTGACCTTATATTGAACCTCCCATCTGAAAATTTGAAAATTCTTAAAAAATTCGTCCAAAATCTTGATGTCTCCAATCTCTTGTTTTGTACGTTTTTTCCACGTGTCTTGATATCCAATGTATCCCTGCAAAGTTTGGTGAAGATCTGAGTATGTCGTTTTTGACCTTATCTGGAACATCCTTTCTGAAAATTTGAAAATTGTTAAAAAATTCGTCCAAAATCTTGATGTCTCCAATCTCTTTTTTGTACGTTTTTTCCACGTGTCTTGACATCCAATGTATCCCTGCAAAGTTTGGTGAAGATCTGAGTATGTAGTTTTTGACCTTATCTGGAACCTCCCATCTGAAAATTTGAAAATTCTTAAAAAATTCGACCAAAATCTTGATGTCTCCAATCTTTTGTTTTGTACGTTTTTTCCACGTGTCTTGACACATAATGTATCCATGCAAAGTTTGGTGAAGATCTGAGTATGTAGTTTTTGACCTTATATGGAACCTCCTATCTGAAAATTTGAAAATTCTTAAAAAATTCGTCCAAAATCTTGATGTCTCCAATCTCTTGTTTTGTACGTTTTTTCCACGTGTCTTGACATCCAATGTATCCCTGCAAAGTTTGGTGAAGATCTGAGTATGTAGTTTTTGACCTTATATGGAACCTCCTATCTGAAAATTTGAAAATTCTTAAAAAATTCGTCCAAAATCTTGATGTCTCCAATCTCTTGTTTTGTACGTTTTTTCCACGTGTCTTGATATCCAATGTATCCCTGCAATGTTTGGTGAAGATCTGAGTATGTAGTTTTTGACCTTATATGGAACCTCCTATCTGAAAATTTGAAAATTCTTAAAAAATTCGTCCAAAATCTTGATGTCTCCAATCTCTTGTTTTGTACGTTTTTTCCACGTGTCTTGACATCCAATGTATCCCTGCAAAGTTTGGTGAAGATCTGAGTATGTAGTTTTTGACCTTATCTGGAACCTCCTATCTGAAAATTTGAAAATTCTTAAAAAATTCGTCCAAAATCTTGATGTCTCCAATCTCTTGTTTTGTACGTTTTTTCCACGTGTCTTGATATCCAATGTATCCCTGCAAAGTTTGGTGAAGATCTGAGTATGTCGTTTTTGACCTTATCTGGAACATCCTTTCTGAAAATTTGAAAATTGTTAAAAAATTCGTCCAAAATCTTGATGTCTCCAATCTCTTTTTTGTACGTTTTTTCCACGTGTCTTGACATCCAATGTATCCCTGCAAAGTTTGGTGAAGATCTGAGTATGTAGTTTTTGACCTTATCTGGAACCTCCCATCTGAAAATTTGAAAATTCTTAAAAAATTCGACCAAAATCTTGATGTCTCCAATCTTTTGTTTTGTACGTTTTTTCCACGTGTCTTGACACATAATGTATCCCTGCAAAGTTTGGTGAAGATCTGAGTATGTAGTTTTTGACCTTATCTGGAACCTCCCATCTGAAAATTTGAAAATTCCTAAAAAATCCGTGCAAAATCTAGATGACCCCAATCTCTTGTTTTGTACGTTTTTTCCACGTGTCTTGACATCCAATGTATTCCTGCAATGTTTGGTGAAGATCTGAGTATGTAGTTTTTGACCTTATATGGAACCTCCTATCTGAAAATTTGAAAATTCTTAAAAAATTCGACCAAAATCTTGATGACCCCAATCCTATGTTTTGTATGTTTTTTCCACGTGTCTTGACATCCAATGTATCCATGCAAAGTTTGGTGAAGATCTGAGTATGTCGTTTTTGACCTTATCTGGAACCTCCCATCTGAAAATTTGAAAATTCTTAAAAAATTCGTCGAAAATCTTGATGTCTCCGATCTCTTGTTTTGTACGTTTTTTCCACGTGTCTTGACATGCAAAGTATTCCTGCAAAGTTTGGTGAAGATCTGAGTATGTAGTTTTTGACCTTATATGGAACCTCCTTTCTGAAAATTTGAGAATTCTTAAAAAATTCGTCGAAAATCTTGATGTCTCCGATCTCTTGTTTTGTACGTTTTTTCCACGTGTCTTGACATGCAAAGTATTCCTGCAAAGTTTGGTGAAGATCTGAGTATGTAGTTTTTGACCTCATCTGGAACCTCCTATCTGAAAATTTGAAAATTCTTAAAAAATTCGTCCAAAATCTTGATGTCTCCAATCTCTTGTTTTGTACGTTTTTTCCACGTGTCTTGACATCCAATGTATCCCTGCAATGTTTGGTGAAGATCTGAGTATGTAGTTTTTGACCTTATCTGGAACCTCCCATCTGAAAATTTGAAAATTCCTAAAAAATCCGTCCAAAATCTTGATGACCCCAATCTCTTGTTTTGTACTTTTTTTCCACGTGTCTCGACCTCCAATGTATCCCTGCAAAGTTTGGTGAAGATCTGAGTATGTAGTTTTTGACCTTATATGGAACCTCCTATCTGAAAATTTGAAAATTCTTAAAAAATTCGTCCAAAATCTTGATGTCACCAATCCTATGTTTTGTATGTTTTTTCCACGTGTCTTGACATCCAATGTATCCATGCAAAGTTTGGTGAAGATCTGAGTATGTCGTTTTTGACCTTATCTGGAACCTCCCATCTGAAAATTTGAAAATTCTTAAAAAATTCGTCGAAAATCTTGATGTCTCCGATCTCTTGTTTTGTACGTTTTTTCCACGTGTCTTGACATGCAAAGTATTCCTGCAAAGTTTGGTGAAGATCTGAGTATGTAGTTTTTGACCTCATCTGGAACCTCCTATCTGAAAATTTGAAAATTCTTAAAAAATTCGTCCAAAATTTTGATGTCTCCAATCTCTTGTTTTGTACGTTTTTTCCACGTGTCTTGACATCCAATGTATCCCTGCAATGTTTGGTGAAGATCTGAGTATGTAGTTTTTGACCTTATCTGGAACCTCCCATCTGAAAATTTGAAAATTCCTAAAAAATCCGTCCAAAATCTTGATGACCCCAATCTCTTGTTTTGTACGTTTTTTCCACGTGTCTTGACATCCAATGTATCCCTGCAAAGTTTGGTGAAGATCTGAGTATGTAGTTTTTGACCTTATCTGGAACCTCCTATCTGAAAATTTGAAAATTCTTAAAAAATTCGTCCAAAATCTTGATGTCTCCAATCTCTTGTTTTGTACGTTTTTTCCACGTGTCTTGATATCCAATGTATCCCTGCAAAGTTTGGTGAAGATCTGAGTATGTAGTTTTTGACCTTATATGGAACCTCCTATCTGAAAATTTGAAAATTCTTAAAAAATTCGTCCAAAATCTTGATGTCTCCAATCTCTTGTTTTGTACGTTTTTTCCACGTGTCTTGACATCCAATGTATCCCTGCAAAGTTTGGTGAAGATCTGAGTATGTAGTTTTTGACCTTATATTGAACCTCCCATCTGAAAATTTGAAAATTCTTAAAAAAATCGTCCAAAATCTTGATGTCTCCAATCTCTTGTTTTGTACGTTTTTTCCACGTGTCTTGATATCCAATGTATCCCTGCAAAGTTTGGTGAAGATCTGAGTATGTCGTTTTTGACCTTATCTGGAACATCCTTTCTGAAAATTTGAAAATTGTTAAAAAATTCGTCCAAAATCTTGATGTCTCCAATCTCTTTTTTGTACGTTTTTTCCACGTGTCTTGACATCCAATGTATCCCTGCAAAGTTTGGTGAAGATCTGAGTATGTAGTTTTTGACCTTATCTGGAACCTCCCATATGAAAATTTGAAAATTCTTAAAAAATTCGACCAAAATCTTGATGTCTCCAATCTTTTGTTTTGTACGTTTTTTCCACGTGTCTTGACACATAATGTATCCATGCAAAGTTTGGTGAAGATCTGAGTATGTAGTTTTTGACCTTATATGGAACCTCCTATCTGAAAATTTGAAAATTCTTAAAAAATTCGTCGAAAATCTTGATGTCTCCGATCTCTTGTTTTGTACGTTTTTTCCACGTGTCTTGACATGCAAAGTATTCCTGCAAAGTTTGGTGAAGATCTGAGTATGTAGTTTTTGACCTCATCTGGAACCTCCTATCTGAAAATTTGAAAATTCTTAAAAAATTCGTCCAAAATCTTGATGTCTCCAATCTCTTGTTTTGTACGTTTTTTCCACGTGTCTTGATATCCAATGTATCCCTGCAATGTTTGGTGAAGATCTGAGTATGTAGTTTTTGACCTTATATGGAACCTCCTATCTGAAAATTTGAAAATTCTTAAAAAATTCGTCCAAAATCTTGATGTCTCCAATCTCTTGTTTTGTACGTTTTTTCCACGTGTCTTGACATCCAATATATCCCTGCAAAGTTTGGTGAAGATCTGAGTATGTCGTTTTTGACCTTATCTGGAACATCCTTTCTGAAAATTTGAAAATTGTTAAAAAATTCGTCCAAAATCTTGATGTCTCCAATCTCTTTTTTGTACGTTTTTTCCACGTGTCTTGACATCCAATGTATCCCTGCAAAGTTTGGTGAAGATCTGAGTATGTAGTTTTTGACCTTATCTGGAACCTCCCATCTGAAAATTTGAAAATTCTTAAAAAATTCGACCAAAATCTTGATGTCTCCAATCTTTTGTTTTGTACGTTTTTTCCACGTGTCTTGACACATAATGTATCCATGCAAAGTTTGGTGAAGATCTGAGCATGTAGTTTTTGACCTTATATGAAACCTCCTTTCTGAAAATTTGAAAATTCTCAAAAAATCCGTCCAAAATCTTGATGACCCCAATCTCTTGTTTTGTACTTTTTTTCCACGTGTCTCGACCTCCAATGTATCCCTGCAAAGTTTGGTGAAGATCTGAGTATGTAGTTTTTGACCTTATATGGAACCTCCTATCTGAAAATTTGAAAATTCTTAAAAAATTCGTCCAAAATCTTGATGTCACCAATCCTATGTTTTGTATGTTTTTTCCACGTGTCTTGACATCCAATGTATCCATGCAAAGTTTGGTGAAGATCTGAGTATGTCGTTTTTGACCTTATCTGGAACCTCCCATCTGAAAATTTGAAAATTCTTAAAAAATTCGTCGAAAATCTTGATGTCTCCGATCTCTTGTTTTGTACGTTTTTTCCACGTGTCTTGACATGCAAAGTATTCCTGCAAAGTTTGGTGAAGATCTGAGTATGTAGTTTTTGACCTTATATGGAACCTCCTATCTGAAAATTTGAAAATTCTTAAAAAATTCGTCGAAAATCTTGATGTCTCCGATCTCTTGTTTTGTACGTTTTTTCCACGTGTCTTGACATGCAAAGTATTCCTGCAAAGTTTGGTGAAGATCTGAGTATGTAGTTTTTGACCTTATATGGAACCTCCTATCTGAAAATTTGAAAATTCTTAAAAAATTCGTCCAAAATCTTGATGTCTCCAATCTCTTGTTTTGTACGTTTTTTCCACGTGTCTTGACATCCAACGTATCCCTGCAAAGTTTGGTGAAGATCTGAGTATGTAGTTTTTGACCTTATCTGGAACCTCCCATCTGAAAATTTGAAAATTCCTAAAAAATCCGTGCAAAATCTTGATGACCCCAATCTCTTGTTTTGTACGTTTTTTCCACGTGTCTTGACATCCAATGTATTCCTGCAATGTTTGGTGAAGATCTGAGTATGTAGTTTTTGACCTTATATGGAACCTCCTATCTGAAAATTTGAAAATTCTTAAAAAATTCGTCCAAAATCTTGATGTCTCCAATCTCTTGTTTTGTACGTTTTTTCCACGTGTCTTGACATCCAATGTATCCCTGCAAAGTTTGGTGAAGATCTGAGTATGTAGTTTTTGACCTTATCTGGAACCTCCCATCTGAAAATTTGAAAATTCCTAAAAAATCCGTGCAAAATCTTGATGACCCCAATCTCTTGTTTTGTACGTTTTTTCCACGTGTCTTGACATCCAATGTATCCATGCAAAGTTTGGTGAAGATCTGAGTATGTCGTTTTTGACCTTATCTGGAACCTCCCATCTGAAAATTTGAAAATTCTTAAAAAATTCGTCGAAAATCTTGATGTCTCCAATCTCTTGTTTTGTACGTTTTTTCCACGTGTCTTGACATGCAAAGTATCCCTGCAACGTTTGGTGAAGATCTGAGTATGTAGTTTTTGACCTTATCTGGAACCTCCTATCTGAAAATTTGAAAATTCTTCAAAAATTCGTCGAAAATCTTGATGTCTCCAATCTCTTGTTTTGTACGTTTTTTCCACGTGTCTTGACATCCAATGTATCCCTGCAATGTTTGGTGGAGATCTGAGTATGTAGTTTTTGACCTTATCTGGGACCTCCTATCAGAAAATTTGAAAATTCTTCAAAAATTCGTCCAAAATCTTGATGTCTCCAATCTCTTGTTTTGTACGTTTTTTCCACGTGTCTCGACCTCCAATGTATCCCTGCAAAGTTTGGTGAAGATCTGAGTATGTCGTTTTTGACCTTATCTGGAACATCCTTTCTGAAAATTTGAAAATTCTTAAAAAATTCGTCGAAAATCTTGATGTCTCCAATCTCTTGTTTTGTACGTTTTTTCCACGTGTCTTGACATCCAATGTATCCCTGCAAAGTTAGGTGAAGATCTGAGTATGTAGTTTTTGACCTTATATGGAACCTCCTTTCTGAAAATTTGAAAATTCTCAAAAAATTCGTCCATAATCTTGATGTCTCCAATCTCTTGTTTTGTACGTTTTTTCCACGTGTCTTGACATCCAATGTATCCCTGCAAAGTTTGGTGAAGATCTGAGTATGTAGTTTTTGACCTTATATGGAACCTCCTATCTGAAAATTTGAAAATTCTTAAAAAATTCGTCCAAAATCTTGATGTCTCCGATCTCTTGTTTTCTACGTTTTTTCCACGTGTCTTGACATGCAAAGTATTCCTGCAAAGTTTGGTGAAGATCTGAGTATGTAGTTTTTGACCTTATATGGAACCTCCTTTCTGAAAATTTGAGAATTCTTAAAAAATTCGTCGAAAATCTTGATGTCTCCAATCTCTTGTTTTGTACGTTTTTTCCACGTGTCTTGACATGCAAAGTATTCCTGCAAAGTTTGGTGAAGATCTGAGTATGTAGTTTTTGACCTCATCTGGAACCTCCTATCTGAAAATTTGAAAATTCTTAAAAAATTCGTCCAAAATCTTGATGTCTCCAATCTCTTGTTTTGTACGTTTTTTCCACGTGTCTTGACATCCAATGTATCCCTGCAATGTTTGGTGAAGATCTGAGTATGTAGTTTTTGACCTTATCTGGAACCTCCCATCTGAAAATTTGAAAATTCCTAAAAAATCCGTCCAAAATCTTGATGACCCCAATCTCTTGTTTTGTACTTTTTTTCCACGTGTCTCGACCTCCAATGTATCCCTGCAAAGTTTGGTGAAGATCTGAGTATGTAGTTTTTGACCTTATATGGAACCTCCTATCTGAAAATTTGAAAATTCTTAAAAAATTCGTCCAAAATCTTGATGTCACCAATCCTATGTTTTGTATGTTTTTTCCACGTGTCTTGACATCCAATGTATCCATGCAAAGTTTGGTGAAGATCTGAGTATGTCGTTTTTGACCTTATCTGGAACATCCCATCTGAAAATTTGAAAATTCTTAAAAAATTCGTCGAAAATCTTGATGTCTCCGATCTCTTGTTTTGTACGTTTTTTCCACGTGTCTTGACATGCAAAGTATTCCTGCAAAGTTTGGTGAAGATCTGAGTATGTAGTTTTTGACCTCATCTGGAACCTCCTATCTGAAAATTTGAAAATTCTTAAAAAATTCGTCCAAAATTTTGATGTCTCCAATCTCTTGTTTTGTACGTTTTTTCCACGTGTCTTGACATCCAATGTATCCCTGCAATGTTTGGTGAAGATCTGAGTATGTAGTTTTTGACCTTATCTGGAACCTCCCATCTGAAAATTTGAAAATTCCTAAAAAATCCGTCCAAAATCTTGATGACCCCAATCTCTTGTTTTGTACGTTTTTTCCACGTGTCTTGACATCCAATGTATCCCTGCAAAGTTTGGTGAAGATCTGAGTATGTAGTTTTTGACCTTATCTGGAACCTCCTATCTGAAAATTTGAAAATTCTTAAAAAATTCGTCCAAAATCTTGATGTCTCCAATCTCTTGTTTTGTACGTTTTTTCCACGTGTCTTGATATCCAATGTATCCCTGCAAAGTTTGGTGAAGATCTGAGTATGTAGTTTTTGACCTTATATGGAACCTCCTATCTGAAAATTTGAAAATTCTTAAAAAATTCGTCCAAAATCTTGATGTCTCCAATCTCTTGTTTTGTACGTTTTTTCCACGTGTCTTGACATCCAATGTATCCCTGCAAAGTTTGGTGAAGATCTGAGTATGTAGTTTTTGACCTTATATTGAACCTCCCATCTGAAAATTTGAAAATTCTTAAAAAATTCGTCCAAAATCTTGATGTCTCCAATCTCTTGTTTTGTACGTTTTTTCCACGTGTCTTGATATCCAATGTATCCCTGCAAAGTTTGGTGAAGATCTGAGTATGTCGTTTTTGACCTTATCTGGAACATCCTTTCTGAAAATTTGAAAATTGTTAAAAAATTCGTCCAAAATCTTGATGTCTCCAATCTCTTTTTTGTACGTTTTTTCCACGTGTCTTGACATCCAATGTATCCCTGCAAAGTTTGGTGAAGATCTGAGTATGTAGTTTTTGACCTTATCTGGAACCTCCCATCTGAAAATTTGAAAATTCTTAAAAAATTCGACCAAAATCTTGATGTCTCCAATCTTTTGTTTTGTACGTTTTTTCCACGTGTCTTGACACATAATGTATCCATGCAAAGTTTGGTGAAGATCTGAGTATGTAGTTTTTGACTTTATATGGAACCTCCTATCTGAAAATTTGAAAATTCTTAAAAAAATTCGTCGAAAATCTTGATGTCTCCGATCTCTTGTTTTGTACGTTTTTTCCACGTGTCTTGACATGCAAAGTATTCCTAAAAAGTTTGGTGAAGATCTGAGTATGTAGTTTTTGACCTCATCTGGAACCTCCTATCTGAAAATTTGAAAATTCTTAAAAAATTCGTCCAAAATCTTGATGTCTCCAATCTCTTGTTTTGTACGTTTTTTCCACGTGTCTTGATATCCATTGTATCCCTGCAATGTTTGGTGAAGATCTGAGTATGTAGTTTTTGACCTTATATGGAACCTCCTATCTGAAAATTTGAAAATTCTTAAAAAATTCGTCCAAAATCTTGATGTCTCCAATCTCTTGTTTTGTACGTTTTTTCCACGTGTCTTGACATCCAATGTATCCCTGCAAAGTTTGGTGAAGATCTGAGTATGTAGTTTTTGACTTTATCTGGAACCTCCTATCTGAAAATTTGAAAATTCTTAAAAAATTCGTCCAAAATCTTGATGTCTCCAATCTCTTGTTTTGTACGTTTTTTCCACGTGTCTTGATATCCAATGTATCCCTGCAAAGTTTGGTGAAGATCTGAGTATGTCGTTTTTGACCTTATCTGGAACATCCTTTCTGAAAATTTGAAAATTGTTAAAAAATTCGTCCAAAATCTTGATGTCTCCAATCTCTTTTTTGTACGTTTTTTCCACGTGTCTTGACATCCAATGTATCCCTGCAAAGTTTGGTGAAGATCTGAGTATGTAGTTTTTGACCTTATCTGGAACCTCCCATCTGAAAATTTGAAAATTCTTAAAAAATTCGACCAAAATCTTGATGTCTCCAATCTTTTGTTTTGTACGTTTTTTCCACGTGTCTTGACACATAATGTATCCATGCAAAGTTTGGTGAAGATCTGAGTATGTAGTTTTTGACCTTATATGGAACCTCCTTTCTGAAAATTTGAAAATTCTCAAAAAATCCGTCCAAAATCTTGATGACCCCAATCTCTTGTTTTGTACTTTTTTTCCACGTGTCTCGACCTCCAATGTATCCCTGCAAAGTTTGGTGAAGATCTGAGTATGTAGTTTTTGACCTTATATGGAACCTCCTATCTGAAAATTTGAAAATTCTTAAAAAATTCGTCCAAAATCTTGATGTCACCAATCCTATGTTTTGTATGTTTTTTCCACGTGTCTTGACATCCAATGTATCCATGCAAAGTTTGGTGAAGATCTGAGTATGTCGTTTTTGACCTTATCTGGAACCTCCCATCTGAAAATTTGAAAATTCTTAAAAAATTCGTCGAAAATCTTGATGTCTCCGATCTCTTGTTTTGTACGTTTTTTCCACGTGTCTTGACATGCAAAGTATTCCTGCAAAGTTTGGTGAAGATCTGAGTATGTAGTTTTTGACCTTATCTGGAACCTCCTATCTGAAAATTTGAAAATTCTTAAAAAATTCGTCGAAAATCTTGATGTCTCCGATCTCTTGTTTTGTACGTTTTTTCCACGTGTCTTGACATGCAAAGTATTCCTGCAAAGTTTGGTGAAGATCTGAGTATGTAGTTTTTGACCTTATATGGAACCTCCTATCTGAAAATTTGAAAATTCTTAAAAAATTCGTCCAAAATCTTGATGTCTCCAATCTCTTGTTTTGTACGTTTTTTCCACGTGTCTTGACATCCAATGTATCCCTGCAAAGTTTGGTGAAGATCTGAGTATGTAGTTTTTGACCTTATCTGGAACCTCCCATCTGAAAATTTGAAAATTCCTAAAAAATCCGTGCAAAATCTTGATGACCCCAATCTCTTGTTTTGTACGTTTTTTCCACGTGTCTTGACATCCAATGTATTCCTGCAATGTTTGGTGAAGATCTGAGTATGTAGTTTTTGACCTTATATGGAACCTCCTATCTGAAAATTTGAAAATTCTTAAAAAATTCGTCCAAAATCTTGATGTCTCCAATCTCTTCTTTTGTACGTTTTTTCCACGTGTCTCGACCTCCAATGGATCCCTGCAAAGTTTGGTGAAGATCTGAGTATGTCGTTTTTGACCTTATCTGGAACCTCCCATCTGAAAATTTGAAAATTCTTAAAAAATTCGTCGAAAATCTTGATGTCTCCAATCTCTTGTTTTGTACGTTTTTTCCACGTGTCTTGACATGCAAAGTATCCCTGCAACGTTTGGTGAAGATCTGAGTATGTAGTTTTTGACCTTATCTGGAACCTCCTATCTGAAAATTTGAAAATTCTTCAAAAATTCGTCGAAAATCTTGATGTCTCCAATCTCTTGTTTTGTACGTTTTTTCCACGTGTCTTGACATCCAATGTATCCCTGCAATGTTTGGTGGAGATCTGAGTATGTAGTTTTTGACCTTATCTGGGACCTCCTATCAGAAAATTTGAAAATTCTTCAAAAATTCGTCCAAAATCTTGATGTCTCCAATCTCTTGTTTTGTACGTTTTTTCCACGTGTCTCGACCTCCAATGTATCCCTGCAAAGTTTGGTGAAGATCTGAGTATGTCGTTTTTGACCTTATCTGGAACATCCTTTCTGAAAATTTGAAAATTCTTAAAAAATTCGTCGAAAATCTTGATGTCTCCAATCTCTTGTTTTGTACGTTTTTTCCACGTGTCTTGACATCCAATGTATCCCTGCAAAGTTTGGTGAAGATCTGAGTATGTAGTTTTTGACCTTATATGGAACCTCCTTTCTGAAAATTTGAAAATTCTCAAAAAATTCGTCCATAATCTTGAAGTCTCCAATCTCTTGTTTTGTACGTTTTTTCCACGTGTCTTGACATCCAATGTATCCCTGCAAAGTTTGGTGAAGATCTGAGTATGTAGTTTTTGACCTTATATGGAACCTCCTATCTGAAAATTTGAAAATTCTTAAAAAATTCGTCCAAAATCTTGATGTCACCAATCCTATGTTTTGTATGTTTTTTCCACGTGTCTTGACATCCAATGTATCCATGCAAAGTTTGGTGAAGATCTGAGTATGTCGTTTTTGACCTTATCTGGAACCTCCCATCTGAAAATTTGAAAATTCTTAAAAAATTCGTCGAAAATCTTGATGTCTCCGATCTCTTGTTTTGTACGTTTTTTCCACGTGTCTTGACATGCAAAGTATTCCTGCAAAGTTTGGTGAAGATCTGAGTATGTAGTTTTTGACCTTATATGGAACCTCCTATCTGAAAATTTGAAAATTCTTAAAAAATTCGTCCAAAATCTTGATGTCTCCAATCTCTTGTTTTGTACGTTTTTTCCACGTGTCTTGACATCCAATGTATCCCTGCAAAGTTTGGTGAAGATCTGAGTATGTAGTTTTTGACCTTATCTGGAACCTCCCATCTGAAAATTTGAAAATTCCTAAAAAATCCGTGCAAAATCTTGATGACCCCAATCTCTTGTTTTGTACGTTTTTTCCACGTGTCTTGACATCCAATGTATCCCTGCAAAGTTTGGTGAAGATCTGAGTATGTAGTTTTTGACCTTATCTGGAACCTCCTATCTGAAAATTTGAAAATTCTTAAAAAATTCGTCCAAAATCTTGATGTCTCCAATCTCTTGTTTTGTACGTTTTTTCCACGTGTCTTGATATCCAATGTATCCCTGCAAAGTTTGGTGAAGATCTGAGTATGTAGTTTTTGACCTTATATGGAACCTCCTATCTGAAAATTTGAAAATTCTTAAAAAATTCGTCCAAAATCTTGATGTCTCCAATCTCTTGTTTTGTACGTTTTTTCCACGTGTCTTGACATCCAATGTATCCCTGCAAAGTTTGGTGAAGATCTGAGTATGTAGTTTTTGACCTTATATTGAACCTCCCATCTGAAAATTTGAAAATTCTTAAAAAATTCGTCCAAAATCTTGATGTCTCCAATCTCTTGTTTTGTACGTTTTTTCCACGTGTCTTGATATCCAATGTATCCCTGCAAAGTTTGGTGAAGATCTGAGTATGTCGTTTTTGACCTTATCTGGAACATCCTTTCTGAAAATTTGAAAATTCTTAAAAAATTCGTCCAAAATCTTGATGTCTCCAATCTCTTTTTTGTACGTTTTTTCCACGTGTCTTGACATCCAATGTATCCCTGCAAAGTTTGGTGAAGATCTGAGTATGTAGTTTTTGACCTTATCTGGAACCTCCCATCTGAAAATTTGAAAATTCTTAAAAAATTCGACCAAAATCTTGATGTCTCCAATCTTTTGTTTTGTACGTTTTTTCCACGTGTCTTGACACATAATGTATCCATGCAAAGTTTGGTGAAGATCTGAGTATGTAGTTTTTGACCTTATATGGAACCTCCTATCTGAAAATTTGAAAATTCTTAAAAAAATTCGTCGAAAATCTTGATGTCTCCGATCTCTTGTTTTGTACGTTTTTTCCACGTGTCTTGACATGCAAAGTATTCCTAAAAAGTTTGGTGAAGATCTGAGTATGTAGTTTTTGACCTCATCTGGAACCTCCTATCTGAAAATTTGAAAATTCTTAAAAAATTCGTCCAAAATCTTGATGTCTCCAATCTCTTGTTTTGTACGTTTTTTCCACGTGTCTTGATATCCAATGTATCCCTGCAATGTTTGGTGAAGATCTGAGTATGTAGTTTTTGACCTTATATGGAACCTCCTATCTGAAAATTTGAAAATTCTTAAAAAATTCGTCCAAAATCTTGATGTCTCCAATCTCTTGTTTTGTACGTTTTTTCCACGTGTCTTGACATCCAATGTATCCCTGCAAAGTTTGGTGAAGATCTGAGTATGTAGTTTTTGACCTTATCTGGAACCTCCTATCTGAAAATTTGAAAATTCTTAAAAAATTCGTCCAAAATCTTGATGTCTCCAATCTCTTGTTTTGTACGTTTTTTCCACGTGTCTTGATATCCAATGTATCCCTGCAAAGTTTGGTGAAGATCTGAGTATGTCGTTTTTGACCTTATCTGGAACATCCTTTCTGAAAATTTGAAAATTGTTAAAAAATTCGTCCAAAATCTTGATGTCTCCAATCTCTTTTTTGTACGTTTTTTCCACGTGTCTTGACATCCAATGTATCCCTGCAAAGTTTGGTGAAGATCTGAGTATGTAGTTTTTGACCTTATCTGGAACCTCCCATCTGAAAATTTGAAAATTCTTAAAAAATTCGACCAAAATCTTGATGTCTCCAATCTTTTGTTTTGTACGTTTTTTCCACGTGTCTTGACACATAATGTATCCATGCAAAGTTTGGTGAAGATCTGAGTATGTAGTTTTTGACCTTATATGGAACCTCCTTTCTGAAAATTTGAAAATTCTCAAAAAATCCGTCCAAAATCTTGATGACCCCAATCTCTTGTTTTGTACTTTTTTTCCACGTGTCTCGACCTCCAATGTATCCCTGCAAAGTTTGGTGAAGATCTGAGTATGTAGTTTTTGACCTTATATGGAACCTCCTATCTGAAAATTTGAAAATTCTTAAAAAATTCGTCCAAAATCTTGATGTCACCAATCCTATGTTTTGTATGTTTTTTCCACGTGTCTTGACATCCAATGTATCCATGCAAAGTTTGGTGAAGATCTGAGTATGTCGTTTTTGACCTTATCTGGAACCTCCCATCTGAAAATTTGAAAATTCTTAAAAAATTCGTCGAAAATCTTGATGTCTCCGATCTCTTGTTTTGTACGTTTTTTCCACGTGTCTTGACATGCAAAGTATTCCTGCAAAGTTTGGTGAAGATCTGAGTATGTAGTTTTTGACCTTATATGGAACCTCCTATCTGAAAATTTGAAAATTCTTAAAAAATTCGTCGAAAATCTTGATGTCTCCGATCTCTTGTTTTGTACGTTTTTTCCACGTGTCTTGACATGCAAAGTATTCCTGCAAAGTTTGGTGAAGATCTGAGTATGTAGTTTTTGACCTTATATGGAACCTCCTATCTGAAAATTTGAAAATTCTTAAAAAATTCGTCCAAAATCTTGATGTCTCCAATCTCTTGTTTTGTACGTTTTTTCCACGTGTCTTGACATCCAATGTATCCCTGCAAAGTTTGGTGAAGATCTGAGTATGTAGTTTTTGACCTTATCTGGAACCTCCCATCTGAAAATTTGAAAATTCCTAAAAAATCCGTGCAAAATCTTGATGACCCCAATCTCTTGTTTTGTACGTTTTTTCCACGTGTCTTGACATCCAATGTATTCCTGCAATGTTTGGTGAAGATCTGAGTATGTAGTTTTTGACCTTATATGGAACCTCCTATCTGAAAATTTGAAAATTCTTAAAAAATTCGTCCAAAATCTTGATGTCTCCAATCTCTTGTTTTGTACGTTTTTCCACGTGTCTTGACATCCAATGTATCCCTGCAAAGTTTGGTGAAGATCTGAGTATGTAGTTTTTGACCTTATCTGGAACCTCCCATCTGAAAATTTGAAAATTCCTAAAAAATCCGTGCAAAATCTTGATGACCCCAATCTCTTGTTTTGTACGTTTTTTCCACGTGTCTTGACATCCAATGTATCCATGCAAAGTTTGGTGAAGATCTGAGTATGTCGTTTTTGACCTTATCTGGAACCTCCCATCTGAAAATTTGAAAATTCTTAAAAAATTCGTCGAAAATCTTGATGTCTCCAATCTCTTGTTTTGTACGTTTTTTCCACGTGTCTTGACATGCAAAGTATCCCTGCAACGTTTGGTGAAGATCTGAGTATGTAGTTTTTGACCTTATCTGGAACCTCCTATCTGAAAATTTGAAAATTCTTCAAAAATTCGTCGAAAATCTTGATGTCTCCAATCTCTTGTTTTGTACGTTTTTTCCACGTGTCTTGACATCCAATGTATCCCTGCAATGTTTGGTGGAGATCTGAGAATGTAGTTTTTGACCTTATCTGGGACCTCCTATCAGAAAATTTGAAAATTCTTCAAAAATTCGTCCAAAATCTTGATGTCTCCAATCTCTTGTTTTGTACGTTTTTTCCACGTGTCTCGACCTCCAATGTATCCCTGCAAAGTTTGGTGAAGATCTGAGTATGTCGTTTTTGACCTTATCTGGAACATCCTTTCTGAAAATTTGAAAATTCTTAAAAAATTCGTCGAAAATCTTGATGTCTCCAATCTCTTGTTTTGTACGTTTTTTCCACGTGTCTTGACATCCAATGTATCCCTGCAAAGTTTGGTGAAGATCTGAGTATGTAGTTTTTGACCTTATATGGAACCTCCTTTCTGAAAATTTGAAAATTCTCAAAAAATTCGTCCATAATCTTGATGTCTCCAATCTCTTGTTTTGTACGTTTTTTCCACGTGTCTTGACATCCAATGTATCCCTGCAAAGTTTGGTGAAGATCTGAGTATGTAGTTTTTGACCTTATATGGAACCTCCTATCTGAAAATTTGAAAATTCTTAAAAAATTCGTCCAAAATCTTGATGTCACCAATCCTATGTTTTGTATGTTTTTTCCACGTGTCTTGACATCCAATGTATCCATGCAAAGTTTGGTGAAGATCTGAGTATGTCGTTTTTGACCTTATCTGGAACCTCCCATCTGAAAATTTGAAAATTCTTAAAAAATTCGTCGAAAATCTTGATGTCTCCGATCTCTTGTTTTGTACGTTTTTTCCACGTGTCTTGACATGCAAAGTATTCCTGCAAAGTTTGGTGAAGATCTGAGTATGTAGTTTTTGACCTTATATGGAACCTCCTATCTGAAAATTTGAAAATTCTTAAAAAATTCGTCCAAAATCTTGATGTCTCCAATCTCTTGTTTTGTACGTTTTTTCCACGTGTCTTGACATCCAATGTATCCCTGCAAAGTTTGGTGAAGATCTGAGTATGTAGTTTTTGACCTTATCTGGAACCTCCCATCTGAAAATTTGAAAATTCCTAAAAAATCCGTGCAAAATCTTGATGACCCCAATCTCTTGTTTTGTACGTTTTTTCCACGTGTCTTGACATCCAATGTATCCATGCAAAGTTTGGTGAAGATCTGAGTATGTCGTTTTTGACCTTATCTGGAACCTCCCATCTGAAAATTTTAAAATTCTTAAAAAATTCGTCGAAAATCTTGATGTCTCCAATCTCTTGTTTTGTACGTTTTTTCCACGTGTCTTGACATGCAAAGTATCCCTGCAACGTTTGGTGAAGATCTGAGTATGTAGTTTTTGACCTTATCTGGAACCTCCTATCTGAAAATTTGAAAATTCTTCAAAAATTCGTCGAAAATCTTGATGTCTCCAATCTCTTGTTTTGTACGTTTTTTCCACGTGTCTTGACATCCAATGTATCCCTGCAATGTTTGGTGGAGATCTGAGTATGTAGTTTTTGACCTTATCTGGGACCTCCTATCAGAAAATTTGAAAATTCTTCAAAAATTCGTCCAAAATCTTGATGTCTCCAATCTCTTGTTTTGTACGTTTTTTCCACGTGTCTCTACCTCCAATCTTTCCCTGCAAAGTTTGGTGAAGATCTGAGTATGTCGTTTTTGACCTTATCTGGAACATCCTTTCTGAAAATTTGAAAATTCTTAAAAAATTCGTCGAAAATCTTGATGTCTCCAATCTCTTGTTTTGTACGTTTTTTCCACGTGTCTTGACATCCAATGTATCCCTGCAAAGTTTGGTGAAGATCTGAGTATGTAGTTTTTGACCTTATATGGAACCTCCCATCTGAAAATTTGAAAATTCTTAAAAAATTCGACCAAAATCTTGATGTCTCCAATCGTTTGTTTTGTACGTTTTTTCCACGTGTCTTGACACATAATGTATCCCTGCAAAGTTTGGTGAAGATCTGAGTATGTAGTTTTTGACCTTATATGGAAACTCCTATCTGAAAATTTGAAAATTCTTAAAAAATTCGTCGAAAATCTTGATGTCTCCGATCTCTTGTTTTGTACGTTTTTTCCACGTGTCTTGACATGCAAAGTATTCCTGCAAAGTTTGGTGAAGATCTGAGTATGTAGTTTTTGACCTCATCTGGAACCTCCTATCTGAAAATTTGAAAATTCTTAAAAAATTCGTCCAAAATTTTGATGTCTCCAATCTCTTGTTTTGTACGTTTTTTCCACGTGTCTTGACATCCAATGTATCCCTGCAAAGTTTGGTGAAGATCTGAGTATGTAGTTTTTGACCTTATCTGGAACCTCCCATCTGAAAATTTGAAAATTCTTAAAAAATTCGTCGAAAATCTTGATGTCTCCGATCTCTTGTTTTGTACGTTTTTTCCACGTGTCTTGACATCCAATGTATCCCTGCAAAGTTTGGTGAAGATCTGAGTATGTTGTTTTTGACCTTATCTGGAACATCCTTTCTGAAAATTTGAAAATTGTTAAAAAATTCGTCCAAAATCTTGATGTCTCCTATCTCTTGTTTTGTACGTTTTTTCCACGTGTCTTGACATCCAATGTATCCCTGCAAAGTTTGGTGAAGATCTGAGTATGTAGTTTTTGACCTTATCTGGAACCTCCCATCTGAAAATTTGAAAATTCTTAAAAAATTCGACCAATATCTTGATGTCTCCAATCTTTTGTTTTGTACGTTTTTTCCACGTGTCTTGACATCCAATGTATCCCTGCAAAGTTTGGTGAAGATCTGAGTATGTAGTTTTTGACCTTATATGGAACCTCCTATCTGAAAATTTGAAAATTCTTAAAAAATTCGTCCAAAATCTTGATGTCTCCAATCTCTTGTTTTGTACGTTTTTTCCACGTGTCTTGACATCCAATGTATCCCTGCAAAGTTTGGTGAAGATCTGAGTATGTAGTTTTTGACCTTATCTGGAACCTCCCATCTGAAAATTTGAAAATTCCTAAAAAATCCGTGCAAAATCTTGATGACCCCAATCTCTTGTTTTGTACGTTTTTTCCACGTGTCTTGACATCCAATGTATCCATGCAAAGTTTGGTGAAGATCTGAGTATGTCGTTTTTGACCTTATCTGGAACATCCTTTCTGAAAATTTGAAAATTGTTAAAAAATTCGTCCAAAATCTTGATGTCTCCAATCTCTTTTTTGTACGTTTTTTCCACGTGTCTTGACATCCAATGTATCCCTGCAAAGTTTGGTGAAGATCTGAGTATGTAGTTTTTGACCTTATCTGGAACCTCCCATCTGAAAATTTGAAAATTCTTCAAAAATTCGTCGAAAATCTTGATGTCTCCAATCTCTTGTTTTGTACGTTTTTTCCACGTGTCTTGACATCCAATGTATCCCTGCAATGTTTGGTGGAGATCTGAGTATGTAGTTTTTGACCTTATCTGGGACCTCCTATCTGAAAATTTGAAAATTCTTCAAAAATTCGTCCAAAATCTTGATGTCTCCAATCTCTTGTTTTGTACGTTTTTTCCACGTGTCTCGACCTCCAATGTATCCCTGCGAAGTTTGGTGAAGATCTGAGTATGTCGTTTTTGACCTTATCTGGAACATCCTTTCTGAAAATTTGAAAATTCTTAAAAAATTCGTCGAAAATCTTGATGTCTCCAATCTCTTGTTTTGTACGTTTTTTCCACGTGTCTTGACATCCAATGTATCCCTGCAAAGTTTGGTGAAGATCTGAGTATGTAGTTTTTGACCTTATATAGAACCTCCTTTCTGAAAATTTGAAAATTCTTAAAAAATTCGTCCAAAATCTTGATGTCTCCAATCTCTTGTTTTGTACGTTTTTTCCACGTGTCTTGACATCCAATGTATCCCTGCAAAGTTTGGTGAAGATCTGAGTATGTAGTTTTTGACCTTATCTGGAACATCCTTTCTGAAAATTTGAAAATTGTTAAAAAATTCGTCCAAAATCTTGATGTCTCCAATCTCTTTTTTGTACGTTTTTTCCACGTGTCTTGACATCCAATGTATCCCTGCAAAGTTTGGTGAAGATCTGAGTATGTAGTTTTTGACCTTATCTGGAACCTCCCATCTGAAAATTTGAAAATTCTTAAAAAATTCGACCAAAATCTTGATGTCTCCAATCTTTTGTTTTGTACGTTTTTTCCACGTGTCTTGACACATAATGTATCCATGCAAAGTTTGGTGAAGATCTGAGTATGTAGTTTTTGACCTTATATGGAACCTCCTATCTGAAAATTTGAAAATTCTTAAAAAATTCGTCCAAAATCTTGATGTCTCCAATCTCTTGTTTTGTACGTTTTTTCCACGTGTCTTGACATCCAATGTATCCCTGCAAAGTTTGGTGAAGATCTGAGTATGTAGTTTTTGACATTATCTGGAACCTCCCATCTGAAAATTTGAAAATTCCTAAAAAATCCGTGCAAAATCTTGATGACCCCAATCTCTTGTTTTGTACGTTTTTTCCACGTGTCTTGACATCCAATGTATTCCTGCAATGTTTGGTGAAGATCTGAGTATGTAGTTTTTGACCTTATATGGAACCTCCTATCTGAAAATTTGAAAATTCTTAAAAAATTCGACCAAAATCTTGATGTTACGAATCCTATGTTTTGTATGTTTTTTCCACGTGTCTTGACATCCAATGTATCCATGCAAAGTTTGGTGAAGATCTGAGTATGTAGTTTTTGACCTTATATTGAACCTCCCATCTGAAAATTTGAAAATTCTTAAAAAATTCGTCCAAAACCTTGATGACCCCAATCTCTTGTTTTGTACGTTTTTTCCACGTGTCTTGACATCCAAAGTATCCCTGCAAAGTTTGGTGAAGATCTGAGTATGTAGTTTTTGACCTTATATTGAACCTCCCATCTGAAAATTTGAAAATTCTTAAAAAATTCGTCCAAAATCTTGATGTCTCCAATCTCTTGTTTTGTACGTTTTTTCCACGTGTCTTGACATCCAATGTATCCATGCAAAGTTTGGTGAAGATCTGAGTATGTCGTTTTTGACCTTATCTGGAACCTCCCATCTGAAAATTTGAAAATTCTTAAAAAATTCGTCGAAAATCTTGATGTCTCCAATCTTTTGTTTTGTACGTTTTTTCCACGTGTCTTGACATGCAAAGTATCCCTGCAACGTTTGGTGAAGATCTGAGTATGTAGTTTTTGACCTTATCTGGAACCTCCTATCTGAAAATTTGAAAATTCTTCAAAAATTCGTCGAAAATCTTGATGTCTCCAATCTCTTGTTTTGTACGTTTTTTCCACGTGTCTTGACATCCAATGTATTCCTGCAATGTTTGGTGGAGATCTGAGTATGTAGTTTTTGACCTTATCTGGAACCTCCCATCTGAAAATTTGAAAATTCTTCAAAAATTCGTCCAAAATCTTGATGTCTCCAATCTCTTGTTTTGTACGTTTTTTCCACGTGTCTCGACCTCCAATGGATCCCTGCAAAGTTTGGTGAAGATCTGAGTATGTCGTTTTTGACCTTATATGGAACCTCCTATCTGAAAATTTGAAAATTCTTAAAAAATTCGTCCAAAATCTTGATGTCTCCAATCTCTTCTTTTGTACGTTTTTTCCACGTGTCTCGACCTCCAATGGATCCCTGCAAAGTTTGGTGAAGATCTGAGTATGTCGTTTTTGACCTTATCTGGAACCTCCCATCTGAAAATTTGAAAATTCTTAAAAAATTCGTCGAAAATCTTGATGTCTCCGATCTCTTGTTTTGTACGTTTTTTCCACGTGTCTTGACATGCAAAGTATTCCTGCAAAGTTTGGTGAAGATCTGAGTATGTAGTTTTTGACCTCATCTGGAACCTCCTATCTGAAAATTTGAAAATTCTTAAAAAATTCGTCCAAAATCTTGATGTCTCCAATCTCTTGTTTTGTACGTTTTTTCCACGTGTCTTGACATCCAATGTATCCCTGCAATGTTTGGTGAAGATCTGAGTATGTAGTTTTTGACCTTATCTGGAACCTCCCATCTGAAAATTTGAAAATTCCTAAAAAATCCGTCCAAAATCTTGATGACCCCAATCTCTTGTTTTGTACTTTTTTTCCACGTGTCTCGACCTCCAATGTATCCCTGCAAAGTTTGGTGAAGATCTGAGTATGTAGTTTTTGACCTTATATGGAACCTCCTATCTGAAAATTTGAAAATTCTTAAAAAATTCGTCCAAAATCTTGATTTCACCAATCCTATGTTTTGTATGTTTTTTCCACGTGTCTTGACATCCAATGTATCCATGCAAAGTTTGGTGAAGATCTGAGTATGTCGTTTTTGACCTTATCTGGAACCTCCCATCTGAAAATTTCAAAATTCTTAAAAAATTCGTCGAAAATCTTGATGTCTCCGATCTCTTGTTTTGTACGTTTTTTCCACGTGTCTTGACATGCAAAGTATTCCTGCAAAGTTTGGTGAAGATCTGAGTATGTAGTTTTTGACCTCATCTGGAACCTCCTATCTGAAAATTTGAAAATTCTTAAAAAATTCGTCCAAAATTTTGATGTCTCCAATCTCTTGTTTTGTACGTTTTTTCCACGTGTCTTGACATCCAATGTATCCCTGCAATGTTTGGTGAAGATCTGAGTATGTAGTTTTTGACCTTATCTGGAACCTCCCATCTGAAAATTTGAAAATTCCTAAAAAATCCGTCCAAAATCTTGATGACCCCAATCTCTTGTTTTGTACGTTTTTTCCACGTGTCTTGACATCCAATGTATCCCTGCAAAGTTTGGTGAAGATCTGAGTATGTAGTTTTTGACCTTATCTGGAACCTCCTATCTGAAAATTTGAAAATTCTTAAAAAATTCGTCCAAAATCTTGATGTCTCCAATCTCTTGTTTTGTACGTTTTTTCCACGTGTCTTGATATCCAATGTATCCCTGCAAAGTTTGGTGAAGATCTGAGTATGTAGTTTTTGACCTTATATGGAACCTCCTATCTGAAAATTTGAAAATTCTTAAAAAATTCGTCCAAAATCTTGATGTCTCCAATCTCTTGTTTTGTACGTTTTTTCCACGTGTCTTGACATCCAATGTATCCCTGCAAAGTTTGGTGAAGATCTGAGTATGTAGTTTTTGACCTTATATTGAACCTCCCATCTGAAAATTTGAAAATTCTTAAAAAATTCGTCTAAAATCTTGATGTCTCCAATCTCTTGTTTTGTACGTTTTTTCCACGTGTCTTGATATCCAATGTATCCCTGCAAAGTTTGGTGAAGATCTGAGTATGTAGTTTTTGACCTTATATGGAACCTCCTATCTGAAAATTTGAAAATTCTTAAAAAATTCGTCCAAAATTTTGATGTCTCCAATCTCTTGTTTTGTACGTTTTTTCCACGTGTCTTGACATCCAATGTATCCCTGCAATGTTTGGTGAAGATCTGAGTATGTAGTTTTTGACTTTATCTGGAACCTCCCATCTGAAAATTTGAAAATTCCTAAAAAATCCGTCCAAAATCTTGATGACCCCAATCTCTTGTTTTGTACGTTTTTTCCACGTGTCTTGACATTCAATGTATCCATGCAAAGTTTGGTGAAGATCTGAGTATGTCGTTTTTGACCTTATCTGGAACATCCTTTCTGAAAATTTGAAAATTGTTAAAAAATTCGTCCAAAATCTTGATGTCTCCAATCTCTTGTTTTGTACGTTTTTTCCACGTGTCTTGACACATAATGTGTCCATGCAAAGTTTGGTGAAGATCTGAGTATGTAGTTTTTGACCTTATATGGAACCTCCTATCTGAAAATTTGAAAATTCTTAAAAAATTCGTCCAAAATCTTGATGACCCCAATCTCTTGTTTTGTACGTTTTTTCCACGTTTCTTGACACATAATGTATCCATGCAAAGTTTGGTGAAGATCTGAGTATGTAGTTTTTGACCTTATATGGAAACTCCTATCTGAAAATTTGAAAATTCTTAAAAAATTCGTCCAAAATCTTGATGTCTCCAATCTCTTGTTTTGTACGTTTTTTCCACGTGTCTTGACATCCAATGTATCCCTGCAAAGTTTGGTGAAGATCTGAGTATGTAGTTTTTGACCTTATCTGGAACCTCCCATCTGAAAATTTGAAAATTCCTAAAAAAATCCGTGCAAAATCTTGATGACCCCAATCTCTTGTTTTGTACGTTTTTTCCACGTGTCTTGACATCCAATGTATCCATGCAAAGTTTGGTGAAGATCTGAGTATGTCGTTTTTGACCTTATCTGGAACATCCTTTCTGAAAATTTGAAAATTGTTAAAAAATTCGTCCAAAATTTTGATGTCTCCAATCTCTTGTTTTGTACGTTTTTTCCACGTGTCTTGACATCCAATGTATTCCTGCAATGTTTGGTGAAGATCTGAGTATGTAGTTTTTGACCTTATATGGAACCTCCTATCTGAAAATTTGAAAATTCTTAAAAAATTCGACCAAAATCTTGATGTTCCGAATCCTATGTTTTGTATGTTTTTTCCACGTGTCTTGACATCCAATGTATCCATGCGAAGTTTGGTGAAGATCTGAGTATGTAGTTTTTGACCTTATATTGAACCTCCCATCTGAAAATTTGAAAATTGTTAAAAAATTCGTCCAAAATCTTGATGTCTCCAATCTCTTTTTTGTACGTTTTTTCCACGTGTCTTGACATCCAATGTATCCCTGCAAAGTTTGGTGAAGATCTGAGTATGTAGTTTTTGACCTTATCTGGAACCTCCCATCTGAAAATTTGAAAATTCTTAAAAAATTCGACCAAAATCTTGATGTCTCCAATCTTTTGTTTTGTACGTTTTTTCCACGTGTCTTGACACATAATGTATCCATGCAAAGTTTGGTGAAGATCTGAGTATGTAGTTTTTGACCTTATATGGAACCTCCTATCTGAAAATTTGAAAATTCTTAAAAAATTCGTCCAAAATCTTGATGTCTCCAATCTCTTGTTTTGTACGTTTTTTCCACGTGTCTTGACATCCAATGTATCCCTGCAAAGTTTGGTGAAGATCTGAGTATGTAGTTTTTGACCTTATCTGGAACCTCCCATCTGAAAATTTGAAAATTCCTAAAAAATCCGTGCAAAATCTTGATGACCCCAATCTCTTGTTTTGTACGTTTTTTCCACGTGTCTTGACATCCAATGTATTCCTGCAATGTTTGGTGAAGATCTGAGTATGTAGTTTTTGACCTTATATGGAACCTCCTATCTGAAAATTTGAAAATTCTTAAAAAATTCGACCAAAATCTTGATGTTCCGAATCCTATGTTTTGTATGTTTTTTCCACGTGTCTTGACATCCAATGTATCCATGCAAAGTTTGGTGAAGATCTGAGTATGTAGTTTTTGACCTTATATTGAACCTCCCATCTGAAAATTTGAAAATTCTTAAAAAATTCGTCCAAAATCTTGATGACCCCAATCTCTTGTTTTGTACGTTTTTTCCACGTGTCTTGACATCCAAAGTATCCCTGCAAAGTTTGGTGAAGATCTGAGTATGTAGTTTTTGACCTTATATGGAACCTCCTTTCTGAAAATTTGAGAATTCTTAAAAAATTCGTCCAAAATCTTGATGTCTCCAATCTCTTGTTTTGTACGTTTTTTCCACGTGTCTTGACATCCAATGTATCCATGCAAAGTTTGGTGAAGATCTGAGTATGTCGTTTTTGACCTTATCTGGAACCTCCCATCTGAAAATTTGAAAATTCTTAAAAAATTCGTCGAAAATCTTGATGTCTCCAATCTTTTGTTTTGTACGTTTTTTCCACGTGTCTTGACATGCAAAGTATCCCTGCAACGTTTGGTGAAGATCTGAGTATGTAGTTTTTGACCTTATCTGGAACCTCCTATCTGAAAATTTGAAAATTCTTAAAAAATTCGTCGAAAATCTTGATGTCTCCAATCTCTTGTTTTGTACGTTTTTTCCACGTGTCTTGATATCCAATGTATCCCTGCAAAGTTTGGTGAAGATCTGAGTATGTCGTTTTTGACCTTATCTGGAACATCCTTTCTGAAAATTTGAAAATTGTTAAAAAATTCGTCCAAAATCTTGATGTCTCCAATCTCTTTTTTGTACGTTTTTTCCACGTGTCTTGACATCCAATGTATCCCTGCAAAGTTTGGTGAAGATCTGAGTATGTAGTTTTTGACCTTATCTGGAACCTCCCATCTGAAAATTTGAAAATTCTTAAAAAATTCGACCAAAATCTTGATGTCTCCAATCTTTTGTTTTGTACGTTTTTTCCACGTGTCTTGACACATAATGTATCCATGCAAAGTTTGGTGAAGATCTGAGTATGTAGTTTTTGACCTTATATGGAACCTGCTATCTGAAAATTTGAAAATTCTTAAAAAATTCGTCCAAAATCTTGATGTCTCCAATCTCTTGTTTTGTACGTTTTTTCCACGTGTCTTGACATCCAATGTATCCCTGCAAAGTTTGGTGAAGATCTGAGTATGTAGTTTTTGACCTTATCTGGAACCTCCCATCTGAAAATTTGAAAATTCCTAAAAAATCCGTGCAAAATCTTGATGACCCCAATCTCTTGTTTTGTACGTTTTTTCCACGTGTCTTGACATCCAATGTATCCATGCAAAGTTTGGTGAAGATCTGAGTATGTCGTTTTTGACCTTATCTGGAACATCCTTTCTGAAAATTTGAAAATTGTTAAAAAATTCGTCCAAAATCTTGATGTCTCCAATCTCTTTTTTGTACGTTTTTTCCACGTGTCTTGACATCCAATGTATCCCTGCAAAGTTTGGTGAAGATCTGAGTATGTAGTTTTTGACCTTATCTGGAACCTCCCATCTGAAAATTTGAAAATTCTTCAAAAATTCGTCGAAAATCTTGATGTCTCCAATCTCTTGTTTTGTACGTTTTTTCCACGTGTCTCGACCTCCAATGGATCCCTGCAAAGTTTGGTGAAGATCTGAGTATGTCGTTTTTGACCTTATCTGGAACATCCTTTCTGAAAATTTGAAAATTCTTAAAAAATTCGTCCAAAATCTTGATGTCTCCAATCTCTTGTTTTGTACGTTTTTTCCACGTGTCTTGACATCCAATGTATCCCTGCAAAGTTTGGTGAAGATCTGAGTATGTAGTTTTTGACCTTATCTGGAACCTCCCATCTGAAAATTTGAAAATTCTTAAAAAATTCGACCAATATCTTGATGTCTCCAATCTTTTGTTTTGTAATTTTTTCCACGTGTCTTGACACATAATGTATCCATGCAAAGTTTGGTGAAGATCTGAGTATGTAGTTTTTGACCTTATATGGAACCTCCTATCTGAAAATTTGAAAATTCTTAAAAAATTCGTCCAAAATCTTGATGTCTCCAATCTCTTGTTTTGTACGTTTTTTCCACGTGTCTTGACATGCAAAGTATCCCTGCAACGTTTGGTGAAGATCTGAGTATGTAGTTTTTGACCTTATCTGGAACCTCCTATCTGAAAATTTGAAAATTCTTCAAAAATTCTTCGAAAATCTTGATGACCCCAATCTCTTGTTTTGTACTTTTTTTCCACGTGTCTCGACCTCCAATGTATCCCTGCAAAGTTTGGTGAAGATCTGAGTATGTAGTTTTTGACCTTATATGGAACCTCCTATCTGAAAATTTGAAAATTCTTAAAAAATTCGTCCAAAATCTTGATGTCACCAATCCTATGTTTTGTATGTTTTTTCCACGTGTCTTGACATCCAATGTATCCATGCAAAGTTTGGTGAAGATCTGAGTATGTCGTTTTTGACCTTATCTGGAACCTCCCATCTGAAAATTTGAAAATTCTTAAAAAATTCGTCGAAAATCTTGATGTCTCCGATCTCTTGTTTTGTACGTTTTTTCCACGTGTCTTGACATGCAAAGTATTCCTGCAAAGTTTGGTGAAGATCTGAGTATGTAGTTTTTGACCTCATCTGGAACCTCCTATCTGAAAATTTGAAAATTCTTAAAAAATTCGTCCAAAATTTTGATGTCTCCAATCTCTTGTTTTGTACGTTGTTTCCACGTGTCTTGACATCCAATGTATCCCTGCAATGTTTGGTGAAGATCTGAGTATGTAGTTTTTGACCTTATCTGGAACCTCCCATCTGAAAATTTGAAAATTCCTAAAAAATCCGTCCAAAATCTTGATGACCCCAATCTCTTGTTTTGTACGTTTTTTCCACGTGTCTTGACATCCAATGTATCCCTGCAAAGTTTGGTGAAGATCTGAGTATGTAGTTTTTGACCTTATCTGGAACCTCCTATCTGAAAATTTGAAAATTCTTAAAAAATTCGTCCAAAATCTTGATGTCTCCAATCTCTTGTTTTGTACGTTTTTTCCACGTGTCTTGATATCCAATGTATCCCTGCAAAGTTTGGTGAAGATCTGAGTATGTAGTTTTTGACCTTATATGGAACCTCCTATCTGAAAATTTGAAAATTCTTAAAAAATTCGTCCAAAATCTTGATGTCTCCAATCTCTTGTTTTGTACGTTTTTTCCACGTGTCTTGACATCCAATGTATCCCTGCAAAGTTTGGTGAAGATCTGAGTATGTAGTTTTTGACCTTATATTGAACCTCCCATCTGAAAATTTGAAAATTCTTAAAAAATTCGTCCAAAATCTTGATGTCTCCAATCTCTTGTTTTGTACGTTTTTTCCACGTGTCTTGATATCCAATGTATCCCTGCAAAGTTTGGTGAAGATCTGAGTATGTAGTTTTTGACCTTATATGGAACCTCCTATCTGAAAATTTGAAAATTCTTAAAAAATTCGTCCAAAATTTTGATGTCTCCAATCTCTTGTTTTGTACGTTTTTTCCACGTGTCTTGACATCCAATGTATTCCTGCAAAGTTTGGTGAAGATCTGAGTATGTAGTTTTTGACCTCATCTGGAACCTCCTATCTGAAAATTTGAAAATTCCTAAAAAATCCGTCCAAAATCTTGATGACCCCAATCTCTTGTTTTGTACGTTTTTTCCACGTGTCCTGACATCCAATGTATCCATGCAAAGTTTGGTGAAGATCTGAGTATGTCGTTTTTGACCTTATCTGGAACATCCTTTCTGAAAATTTGAAAATTCTTAAAAAATTCGTCCAAAATCTTGATGTCTCCAATCTCTTGTTTTGTACGTTTTTTCCACGTGTCTTGACACATAATGTATCCATGCAAAGTTTGGTGAAGATCTGAGTATGTAGTTTTTGACCTTATATGGAACCTCCTATCTGAAAATTTGAAAATTCTTAAAAAATTCGTCCAAAATCTTGATGACCCCAATCTCTTGTTTTGTACGTTTTTTCCACGTGTCTTGACACATAATGTATCCATGCAAAGTTTGGTGAAGATCTGAGTATGTAGTTTTTGACCTTATATGGAACCTCCTATCTGAAAATTTGAAAATTCTTAAAAAATTCGTCCAAAATCTTGATGTCTCCAATCTCTTGTTTTGTACGTTTTTTCCACGTGTCTTGACATCCAATGTATCCCTGCAAAGTTTGGTGAAGATCTGAGTATGTAGTTTTTGACCTTATCTGGAACCTCCCATCTGAAAATTTGAAAATTCCTAAAAAATCCGTGCAAAATCTTGATGACCCCAATCTCTTGTTTTGTACGTTTTTTCCACGTGTCTTGACATCCAATGTATCCATGCAAAGTTTGGTGAAGATCTGAGTATGTCGTTTTTGACCTTATCTGGAACATCCTTTCTGAAAATTTGAAAATTGTTAAAAAATTCGTCCAAAATTTTGATGTCTCCAATCTCTTGTTTTGTACGTTTTTTCCACGTGTCTTGACATCCAATGTATTCCTGCAATGTTTGGTGAAGATCTGAGTATGTAGTTTTTGACCTTATATGGAACCTCCTATCTGAAAATTTGAAAATTCTTAAAAAATTCGACCAAAATCTTGATGTTCCGAATCCTATGTTTTGTATGTTTTTTCCACGTGTCTTGACATCCAATGTATCCATGCAAAGTTTGGTGAAGATCTGAGTATGTAGTTTTTGACCTTATATTGAACCTCCCATCTGAAAATTTGAAAATTCTTAAAAAATTCGACCAAAATCTTGATGTCTCCAATCTTTTGTTTTGTACGTTTTTTCCACGTGTCTTGACACATAATGTATCCATGCAAATTTTGGTGAAGATCTGAGTATGTAGTTTTTGACCTTATATGGAACCTCCTATCTGAAAATTTGAAAATTCTTAAAAAATTCGTCCAAAATCTTGATGTCTCCAATCTCTTGTTTTGTACGTTTTTTCCACGTGTCTTGACATCCAATGTATCCCTGCAAAGTTTGGTGAAGATCTGAGTATGTAGTTTTTGACCTTATCTGGAACCTCCCATCTGAAAATTTGAAAATTCCTAAAAAATCCGTGCAAAATCTTGATGACCCCAATCTCTTGTTTTGTACGTTTTTTCCACGTGTCTTGACATCCAATGTATTCCTGCAATGTTTGGTGAAGATCTGAGTATGTAGTTTTTGACCTTATATGGAACCTCCTATCTGAAAATTTGAAAATTCTTAAAAAATTCGACCAAAATCTTGATGTTCCGAATCCTATGTTTTGTATGTTTTTTCCACGTGTCTTGACATCCAATGTATCCATGCAAAGTTTGGTGAAGATCTGAGTATGTAGTTTTTGACCTTATATTGAACCTCCCATCTGAAAATTTGAAAATTCTTAAAAAATTCGTCCAAATTCTTGATGACCCCAATCTCTTGTTTTGTACGTTTTTTCCACGTGTCTTGACATCCAAAGTATCCCTGCAAAGTTTGGTGAAGATCTGAGTATGTAGTTTTTGACCTTATATGGAACCTCCTTTCTGAAAATTTGAGAATTCTTAAAAAATTCGTCCAAAATCTTGATGTCTCCAATCTCTTGTTTTGTACGTTTTTTCCACGTGTCTTGACATCCAATGTATCCATGCAAAGTTTGGTGAAGATCTGAGTATGTCGTTTTTGACCTTATCTGGAACCTCCCATCTGAAAATTTGAAAATTCTTAAAAAATTCGTCGAAAATCTTGATGTCTCCAATCTTTTGTTTTGTACGTTTTTTCCACGTGTCTTGACATGCAAAGTATCCCTGCAACGTTTGGTGAAGATCTGAGTATGTAGTTTTTGACCTTATCTGGAACCTCATATCTGAAAATTTGAAAATTCTTAAAAAATTCGTCGAAAATCTTGATGTCTCCAATCTCTTGTTTTGTACGTTTTTTCCACGTGTCTTGATATCCAATGTATCCCTGCAAAGTTTGGTGAAGATCTGAGTATGTCGTTTTTGACCTTATCTGGAACATCCTTTCTGAAAATTTGAAAATTGTTAAAAAATTCGTCCAAAATCTTGATGTCTCCAATCTCTTTTTTGTACGTTTTTTCCACGTGTCTTGACATCCAATGTATCCCTGCAATGTTTGGTGAAGATCTGAGTATGTAGTTTTTGACCTTATCTGGAACCTCCCATCTGAAAATTTGAAAATTCTTAAAAAATTCGACCAAAATCTTGATGTCTCCAATCTTTTGTTTTGTACGTTTTTTCCACGTGTCTTGACACATAATGTATCCATGCAAAGTTTGGTGAAGATCTGAGTATGTAGTTTTTGACCTTATATGGAACCTCCTATCTGAAAATTTGAAAATTCTTAAAAAATTCGTCCAAAATCTTGATGTCTCCAATCTCTTGTTTTGTACGTTTTTTCCACGTGTCTTGACATCCAATGTATCCCTGCAAAGTTTGGTGAAGATCTGAGTATGTAGTTTTTGACCTTATCTGGAACCTCCCATCTGAAAATTTGAAAATTCCTAAAAAATCCGTGCAAAATCTTGATGACCCCAATCTCTTGTTTTGTACGTTTTTTCCACGTGTCTTGACATCCAATGTATCCATGCAAAGTTTGGTGAAGATCTGAGTATGTCGTTTTTGACCTTATCTGGAACATCCTTTCTGAAAATTTGAAAATTGTTAAAAAATTCGTCCAAAATCTTGATGTCTCCAATCTCTTTTTTGTACGTTTTTTCCACGTGTCTTGACATCCAATGTATCCCTGCAAAGTTTGGTGAAGATCTGAGTATGTAGTTTTTGACCTTATCTGGAACCTCCCATCTGAAAATTTGAAAATTCTTCAAAAATTCGTCGAAAATCTTGATGTCTCCAATCTCTTGTTTTGTACGTTTTTTCCACGTGTCTCGACCTCCAATGGATCCCTGCAAAGTTTGGTGAAGATCTGAGTATGTCGTTTTTGACCTTATCTGGAACATCCTTTCTGAAAATTTGAAAATTCTTAAAAAATTCGTCCAAAATCTTGATGTCTCCAATCTCCTGTTTTGTACGTTTTTTCCACGTGTCTTGACATCCAATGTATCCCTGCAAAGTTTGGTGAAGATCTGAGTATGTAGTTTTTGACCTTATCTGGAACCTCCCATCTGAAAATTTGAAAATTCTTAAAAAATTCGACCAATATCTTGATGTCTCCCATCTTTTGTTTTGTACGTTTTTTCCACGTGTCTTGACACATAATGTATCCATGCAAAGTTTGGTGAAGATCTGAGTATGTAGTTTTTGACCTTATATGGAACCTCCTATCTGAAAATTTGAAAATTCTTAAAAAATTCGTCCAAAATCTTGATGTCTCCAATCTCTTGTTTTGTACGTTTTTTCCACGTGTCTTGACATGCAAAGTATCCCTGCAACGTTTGGTGAAGATCTGAGTATGTAGTTTTTGACCTTATCTGGAACCTCCTATCTGAAAATTTGAAAATTCTTCAAAAATTCGTCGAAAATCTTGATGTCTCCAATCTCTTGTTTTGTACGTTTTTTCCACGTGTCTTGACATCCAATGTATCCCTGCAATGTTTGGTGGAGATCTGAGTATGTAGTTTTTGACCTTATCTGGGACCTCCTATCAGAAAATTTGAAAATTCTTCAAAAATTCGTCCAAAATCTTGATGTCTCCAATCTCTTGTTTTGTACGTTTTTTCCACGTGTCTCGACCTCCAATGTATCCCTGCAAAGTTTGGTGAAGATCTGAGTATGTCGTTTTTGACCTTATCTGGAACATCCTTTCTGAAAATTTGAAAATTCTTAAAAAATTCGTCGAAAATCTTGATGTCTCCAATCTCTTGTTTTGTACGTTTTTTCCACGTGTCTTGACATCCAATGTATCCCTGCAAAGTTTGGTGAAGATCTGAGTATGTAGTTTTTGACCTTATAAGGAACCTCCTTTCTGAAAATTTGAAAATTCTCAAAAAATTCGTCCATAATCTTGATGTCTCCAATCTCTTGTTTTGTACGTTTTTTCCACGTGTCTTGACATCCAATGTATCCCTGCAAAGTTTGTTGAAGATCTGAGTATGTAGTTTTTGACCTTATATGGAACCTCCTATCTGAAAATTTGAAAATTCTTAAAAAATTCGTCCAAAATCTTGATGACCCCAATCTCTTGTTTTGTACGTTTTTTCCACGTGTCTTGACACATAATGTATAAATGCAAAGTTTGGTGAAGATCTGATTATGTAGTTTTTGACCTTATATGGAACCTCCTATCTGAAAATTTGAAAATTCTTAAAAAATTCGTCCAAAATCTTGATGTCTCCAATCTCTTGTTTTGTACGTTTTTTCCACGTGTCTTGACATCCAATGTATCCCTGCAAAGTTTGGTGAAGATCTGAGTATGTAGTTTTTGACCTTATATGGAACCTCCTATCTGAAAATTTGAAAATTCTTCAAAAATTCGTCCAAAATCTTGATGTCTCCAATCTCTTGTTTTGTACGTTTTTTCCACGTGTCTCGACCTCCAATGGATCCCTGCAAAGTTTGGTGAAGATCTGAGTATGTCGTTTTTGACCTTATCTGGAACATCCTTTCTGAAAATTTGAAAATTCTTAAAAAATTCGTCGAAAATCTTGATGTCTCCAATCTCTTGTTTTGTACGTTTTTTCCACGTGTCTTGACATCCAATGTATCCCTGCAAAGTTTGGTGAAGATCTGAGTATGTAGTTTTTGACCTTATATGGAACCTCCTATCTGAAAATTTGAAAATTCTTAAAAAATTCGTCCAAAATCTTGATGTCTCCAATCTCTTGTTTTGTACGTTTTTTCCACGTGTCTCGACCTCCAATGGATCCCTGCAAAGTTTGGTGAAGATCTGAGTATGTCGTTTTTGACCTTATCTGGAACCTCCCATCTGAAAATTTGAAAATTCTTAAAAAATTCGTCGAAAATCTTGATGTCTCCGATCTCTTGTTTTGTACGTTTTTTCCACGTGTCTTGACATGCAAAGTATTCCTGCAAAGTTTGGTGAAGATCTGAGTATGTCGTTTTTGACCTCATCTGGAACCTCCTATCTGAAAATTTGAAAATTCTTAAAAAATTCGTCCAAAATCTTGATGTCTCCAATCTCTTGTTTTGTACGTTTTTTCCACGTGTCTTGACATCCAATGTATCCCTGCAATGTTTGGTGAAGATCTGAGTATGTAGTTTTTGACCTTATCTGGAACCTCCCATCTGAAAATTTGAAAATTCCTAAAAAATCCGTCCAAAATCTTGATGACCCCAATCTCTTGTTTTGTACTTTTTTTCCACGTGTCTCGACCTCCAATGTATCCCTGCAAAGTTTGGTGAAGATCTGAGTATGTAGTTTTTGACCTTATATGGAACCTCCTATCTGAAAATTTGAAAATTCTTAAAAAATTCGTCCAAAATCTTGATGTCACCAATCCTATGTTTTGTATGTTTTTTCCACGTGTCTTGACATCCAATGTATCCATGCAAAGTTTGGTGAAGATCTGAGTATGTCGTTTTTGACCTTATCTGGAACCTCCCATCTGAAAATTTGAAAATTCTTAAAAAATTCGTCGAAAATCTTGATGTCTCCGATCTCTTGTTTTGTACGTTTTTTCCACGTGTCTTGACATGCAAAGTATTCCTGCAAAGTTTGGTGAAGATCTGAGTATGTAGTTTTTGACCTCATCTGGAACCTCCTATCTGAAAATTTGAAAATTCTTAAAAAATTCGTCCAAAATTTTGATGTCTCCAATCTCTTGTTTTGTACGTTTTTTCCACGTGTCTTGACATCCAATGTATCCCTGCAATGTTTGGTGAAGATCTGAGTATGTAGTTTTTGACCTTATCTGGAACCTCCCATCTGAAAATTTGAAAATTCCTAAAAAATCCGTCCAAAATCTTGATGACCCCAATCTCTTGTTTTGTACGTTTTTTCCACGTGTCTTGACATCCAATGTATCCCTGCAAAGTTTGGTGAAGATCTGAGTATGTAGTTTTTGACCTTATCTGGAACCTCCTATCTGAAAATTTGAAAATTCTTAAAAAATTCGTCCAAAATCTTGATGTCTCCAATCTCTTGTTTTGTACGTTTTTTCCACGTGTCTTGATATCCAATTTATCCCTGCAAAGTTTGGTGAAGATCTGAGTATGTAGTTTTTGACCTTATATGGAACCTCCTATCTGAAAATTTGAAAATTCTTAAAAAATTCGTCCAAAATCTTGATGTCTCCAATCTCTTGTTTTGTACGTTTTTTCCACGTGTCTTGACATCCAATGTATCCCTGCAAAGTTTGGTGAAGATCTGAGTATGTAGTTTTTGACCTTATATTGAACCTCCCATCTGAAAATTTGAAAATTCTTAAAAAATTCGTCCAAAATCTTGATGTCTCCAATCTCTTGTTTTGTACGTTTTTTCCACGTGTCTTGATATCCAATGTATCCCTGCAAAGTTTGGTGAAGATCTGAGTATGTAGTTTTTGACCTTATATGGAACCTCCTATCTGAAAATTTGAAAATTCTTAAAAAATTCGTCCAAAATTTTGATGTCTCCAATCTCTTGTTTTGTACGTTTTTTCCACGTGTCTTGACATCCAATGTATCCCTGCAATGTTTGGTGAAGATCTGAGTATGTAGTTTTTGACCTTATCTGGAACCTCCCATCTGAAAATTTGAAAATTCCTAAAAAATCCGTCCAAAATCTTGATGACCCCAATCTCTTGTTTTGTACGTTTTTTCCACGTGTCTTGACATCCAATGTATCCATGCAAAGTTTGGTGAAGATCTGAGTATGTCGTTTTTGACCTTATCTGGAACATCCTTTCTGAAAATTTGAAAATTGTTAAAAAATTCGTCCAAAATCTTGATGTCTCCAATCTCTTGTTTTGTACGTTTTTTCCACGTGTCTTGACACATAATGTATCCATGCAAAGTTTGGTGAAGATCTGAGTATGTAGTTTTTGACCTTATATGGAACCTCCTATCTGAAAATTTGAAAATTCTTAAAAAATTCGTCCAAAATCTTGATGACCCCAATCTCTTGTTTTGTACGTTTTTTCCACGTGTCTTGACACATAATGTATCCATGCAAAGTTTGGTGAAGATCTGAGTATGTAGTTTTTGACCTTATATGGAACCTCCTATCTGAAAATTTGAAAATTCTTAAAAAATTCGTCCAAAATCTTGATGTCTCCAATCTCTTGTTTTGTACGTTTTTTCCACGTGTCTTGACATCCAATGTATCCCTGCAAAGTTTGGTGAAGATCTGAGTATGTAGTTTTTGACCTTATCTGGAACCTCCCATCTGAAAATTTGAAAATTCCTAAAAAATCCGTGCAAAATCTTGATGACCCCAATCTCTTGTTTTGTACGTTTTTTCCACGTGTCTTGACATCCAATGTATCCATGCAAAGTTTGGTGAAGATCTGAGTATGTCGTTTTTGACCTTATCTGGAACATCCTTTCTGAAAATTTGAAAATTGTTAAAAAATTCGTCCAAAATTTTGATGTCTCCAATCTCTTGTTTTGTACGTTTTTTCCACGTGTCTTGACATCCAATGTATTCCTGCAATGTTTGGTGAAGATCTGAGTATGTAGTTTTTGACCTTATATGGAACCTCCTATCTGAAAATTTGAAAATTCTTAAAAAATTCGACCAAAATCTTGATGTTCCGAATCCTATGTTTTGTATGTTTTTTCCACGTGTCTTGACATCCAATGTATCCATGCAAAGTTTGGTGAAGATCTGAGTATGTAGTTTTTGACCTTATATTGAACCTCCCATCTGAAAATTTGAAAATTGTTAAAAAATTCGTCCAAAATCTTGATGTCTCCAATCTCTTTTTTGTACGTTTTTTCAACGTGTCTTGACATCCAATGTATCCCTGCAAAGTTTGGTGAAGATCTGAGTATGTAGTTTTTGACCTTATCTGGAACCTCCCATCTGAAAATTTGAAAATTCTTAAAAAATTCGACCAAAATCTTGATGTCTCCAATCTTTTGTTTTGTACGTTTTTTCCACGTGTCTTGACACATAATGTATCCATGCAAAGTTTGGTGAAGATCTGAGTATGTAGTTTTTGACCTTATATGGAACCTCCTATCTGAAAATTTGAAAATTCTTAAAAAATTCGTCCAAAATCTTGATGTCTCCAATCTCTTGTTTTGTACGTTTTTTCCACGTGTCTTGACATCCAATGTATCCCTGCAAAGTTTGGTGAAGATCTGAGTATGTAGTTTTTGACCTTATCTGGAACCTCCCATCTGAAAATTTGAAAATTCCTAAAAAATCCGTGCAAAATCTTGATGACCCCAATCTCTTGTTTTGTACGTTTTTTCCACGTGTCTTGACATCCAATGTATTCCTGCAATGTTTGGTGAAGATCTGAGTATGTAGTTTTTGACCTTATATGGAACCTCCTATCTGAAAATTTGAAAATTCTTAAAAAATTCGACCAAAATCTTGATGTTCCGAATCCTATGTTTTGTATGTTTTTTCCACGTGTCTTGACATCCAATGTATCCATGCAAAGTTTGGTGAAGATCTGAGTATGTAGTTTTTGACCTTATATTGAACCTCCCATCTGAAAATTTGAAAATTCTTAAAAAATTCGTCCAAAATCTTGATGACCCCAATCTCTTGTTTTGTACGTTTTTTCCACGTGTCTTGACATTCAAAGTATCCCTGCAAAGTTTGGTGAAGATCTGAGTATGTAGTTTTTGACCTTATATGGAACCTCCTTTCTGAAAATTTGAGAATTCTTAAAAAATTCGTCCAAAATCTTGATGTCTCCAATCTCTTGTTTTGTACGTTTTTTCCACGTGTCTTGACATCCAATGTATCCATGCAAAGTTTGGTGAAGATCTGAGTATGTCGTTTTTGACCTTATCTGGAACCTCCCATCTGAAAATTTGAAAATTCTTAAAAAATTCGTCCAAAATTTTGATGTCTCCAATCTCTTGTTTTGTACGTTTTTTCCACGTGTCTTGACATCCAATGTATTCCTGCAAAGTTTGGTGAAGATCTGAGTATGTAGTTTTTGACCTCATCTGGAACCTCCTATCTGAAAATTTGAAAATTCCTAAAAAATCCGTCCAAAATCTTGATGACCCCAATCTCTTGTTTTGTACGTTTTTTCCACGTGTCCTGACATCCAATGTATCCATGCAAAGTTTGGTGAAGATCTGAGTATGTCGTTTTTGACCTTATCTGGAACATCCTTTCTGAAAATTTGAAAATTCTTAAAAAATTCGTCCAAAATCTTGATGTCTCCAATCTCTTGTTTTGTACGTTTTTTCCACGTGTCTTGACACATAATGTATCCATGCAAAGTTTGGTGAAGATCTGAGTATGTAGTTTTTGACCTTATATGGAACCTCCTATCTGAAAATTTGAAAATTCTTAAAAAATTCGTCCAAAATCTTGATGACCCCAATCTCTTGTTTTGTACGTTTTTTCCACGTGTCTTGACACATAATGTATCCATGCAAAGTTTGGTGAAGATCTGAGTATGTAGTTTTTGACCTTATATGGAACCTCCTATCTGAAAATTTGAAAATTCTTAAAAAATTCGTCCAAAATCTTGATGTCTCCAATCTCTTGTTTTGTACGTTTTTTCCACGTGTCTTGACATCCAATGTATCCCTGCAAAGTTTGGTGAAGATCTGAGTATGTAGTTTTTGACCTTATCTGGAACCTCCCATCTGAAAATTTGAAAATTCCTAAAAAATCCGTGCAAAATCTTGATGACCCCAATCTCTTGTTTTGTACGTTTTTTCCACGTGTCTTGACATCCAATGTATCCATGCAAAGTTTGGTGAAGATCTGAGTATGTCGTTTTTGACCTTATCTGGAACATCCTTTCTGAAAATTTGAAAATTGTTAAAAAATTCGTCCAAAATTTTGATGTCTCCAATCTCTTGTTTTGTACGTTTTTTCCACGTGTCTTGACATCCAATGTATTCCTGCAATGTTTGGTGAAGATCTGAGTATGTAGTTTTTGACCTTATATGGAACCTCCTATCTGAAAATTTGAAAATTCTTAAAAAATTCGACCAAAATCTTGATGTTCCGAATCCTATGTTTTGTATGTTTTTTCCACGTGTCTTGACATCCAATGTATCCATGCAAAGTTTGGTGAAGATCTGAGTATGTAGTTTTTGACCTTATATTGAACCTCCCATCTGAAAATTTGAAAATTCTTAAAAAATTCGACCAAAATCTTGATGTCTCCAATCTTTTGTTTTGTACGTTTTTTCCACGTGTCTTGACACATAATGTATCCATGCAAAGTTTGGTGAAGATCTGAGTATGTAGTTTTTGACCTTATATGGAACCTCCTATCTGAAAATTTGAAAATTCTTAAAAAATTCGTCCAAAATCTTGATGTCTCCAATCTCTTGTTTTGTACGTTTTTTCCACGTGTCTTGACATCCAATGTATCCCTGCAAAGTTTGGTGAAGATCTGAGTATGTAGTTTTTGACCTTATCTGGAACCTCCCATCTGAAAATTTGAAAATTCCTAAAAAATCCGTGCAAAATCTTGATGACCCCAATCTCTTGTTTTGTACGTTTTTTCCACGTGTCTTGACATCCAATGTATTCCTGCAATGTTTGGTGAAGATCTGAGTATGTAGTTTTTGACCTTATATGGAACCTCCTATCTGAAAATTTGAAAATTCTTAAAAAATTCGACCAAAATCTTGATGTTCCGAATCCTATGTTTTGTATGTTTTTTCCACGTGTCTTGACATCCAATGTATCCATGCAAAGTTTGGTGAAGATCTGAGTATGTAGTTTTTGACCTTATATTGAACCTCCCATCTGAAAATTTGAAAATTCTTAAAAAATTCGTCCAAATTCTTGATGACCCCAATCTCTTGTTTTGTACGTTTTTTCCACGTGTCTTGACATCCAAAGTATCCCTGCAAAGTTTGGTGAAGATCTGAGTATGTAGTTTTTGACCTTATATGGAACCTCCTTTCTGAAAATTTGAGAATTCTTAAAAAATTCGTCCAAAATCTTGATGTCTCCAATCTCTTGTTTTGTACGTTTTTTCCACGTGTCTTGACATCCAATGTATCCATGCAAAGTTTGGTGAAGATCTGAGTATGTCGTTTTTGACCTTATCTGGAACCTCCCATCTGAAAATTTGAAAATTCTTAAAAAATTCGTCGAAAATCTTGATGTCTCCAATCTTTTGTTTTGTACGTTTTTTCCACGTGTCTTGACATGCAAAGTATCCCTGCAACGTTTGGTGAAGATCTGAGTATGTAGTTTTTGACCTTATCTGGAACCTCATATCTGAAAATTTGAAAATTCTTAAAAAATTCGTCGAAAATCTTGATGTCTCCAATCTCTTGTTTTGTACGTTTTTTCCACGTGTCTTGATATCCAATGTATCCCTGCAAAGTTTGGTGAAGATCTGAGTATGTCGTTTTTGACCTTATCTGGAACATCCTTTCTGAAAATTTGAAAATTGTTAAAAAATTCGTCCAAAATCTTGATGTCTCCAATCTCTTTTTTGTACGTTTTTTCCACGTGTCTTGACATCCAATGTATCCCTGCAAAGTTTGGTGAAGATCTGAGTATGTAGTTTTTGACCTTATCTGGAACCTCCCATCTGAAAATTTGAAAATTCTTAAAAAATTCGACCAAAATCTTGATGTCTCCAATCTTTTGTTTTGTACGTTTTTTCCACGTGTCTTGACACATAATGTATCCATGCAAAGTTTGGTGAAGATCTGAGTATGTAGTTTTTGATCTTATATGGAACCTCCTATCTGAAAATTTGAAAATTCTTAAAAAATTCGTCCAAAATCTTGATGTCTCCAATCTCTTGTTTTGTACGTTTTTTCCACGTGTCTTGACATCCAATGTATCCCTGCAAAGTTTGGTGAAGATCTGAGTATGTAGTTTTTGACCTTATCTGGAACCTCCCATCTGAAAATTTGAAAATTCCTAAAAAATCCGTGCAAAATCTTGATGACCCCAATCTCTTGTTTTGTACGTTTTTTCCACGTGTCTTGACATCCAATGTATCCATGCAAAGTTTGGTGAAGATCTGAGTATGTCGTTTTTGACCTTATCTGGAACATCCTTTCTGAAAATTTGAAAATTGTTAAAAAATTCGTCCAAAATCTTGATGTCTCCAATCTCTTTTTTGTACGTTTTTTCCACGTGTCTTGACATCCAATGTATCCCTGCAAAGTTTGGTGAAGATCTGAGTATGTAGTTTTTGACCTTATCTGGAACCTCCCATCTGAAAATTTGAAAATTCTTCAAAAATTCGTCGAAAATCTTGATGTCTCCAATCTCTTGTTTTGTACGTTTTTTCCACGTGTCTCGACCTCCAATGGATCCCTGCAAAGTTTGGTGAAGATCTGAGTATGTCGTTTTTGACCTTATCTGGAACATCCTTTCTGAAAATTTGAAAATTCTTAAAAAATTCGTCCAAAATCTTGATGTCTCCAATCTCCTGTTTTGTACGTTTTTTCCACGTGTCTTGACATCCAATGTATCCCTGCAAAGTTTGGTGAAGATCTGAGTATGTAGTTTTTGACCTTATCTGGAACCTCCCATCTGAAAATTTGAAAATTCTTAAAAAATTCGACCAATATCTTGATGTCTCCCATCTTTTGTTTTGTACGTTTTTTCCACGTGTCTTGACACATAATGTATCCATGCAAAGTTTGGTGAAGATCTGAGTATGTAGTTTTTGACCTTATATGGAACCTCCTATCTGAAAATTTGAAAATTCTTAAAAAATTCGTCCAAAATCTTGATGTCTCCAATCTCTTGTTTTGTACGTTTTTTCCACGTGTCTTGACATGCAAAGTATCCCTGCAACGTTTGGTGAAGATCTGAGTATGTAGTTTTTGACCTTATCTGGAACCTCCTATCTGAAAATTTGAAAATTCTTCAAAAATTCGTCGAAAATCTTGATGTCTCCAATCTCTTGTTTTGTACGTTTTTTCCACGTGTCTTGACATCCAATGTATCCCTGCAATGTTTGGTGGAGATCTGAGTATGTAGTTTTTGACCTTATCTGGGACCTCCTATCAGAAAATTTGAAAATTCTTCAAAAATTCGTCCAAAATCTTGATGTCTCCAATCTCTTGTTTTGTACGTTTTTTCCACGTGTCTCGATCTCCAATGTATCCCTGCAAAGTTTGGTGAAGATCTGAGTATGTCGTTTTTGACCTTATCTGGAACATCCTTTCTGAAAATTTGAAAATTCTTAAAAAATTCGTCGAAAATCTTGATGTCTCCAATCTCTTGTTTTGTACGTTTTTTCCACGTGTCTTGACATCCAATGTATCCCTGCAAAGTTTGGTGAAGATCTGAGTATGTAGTTTTTGACCTTATAAGGAACCTCCTTTCTGAAAATTTGAAAATTCTCAAAAAATTCGTCCATAATCTTGATGTCTCCAATCTCTTGTTTTGTACGTTTTTTCCACGTGTCTTGACATCCAATGTATCCCTGCAAAGTTTGTTGAAGATCTGAGTATGTAGTTTTTGACCTTATATGGAACCTCCTATCTGAAAATTTGAAAATTCTTAAAAAATTCGTCCAAAATCTTGATGACCCCAATCTCTTGTTTTGTACGTTTTTTCCACGTGTCTTGACACATAATGTATCCATGCAAAGTTTGGTGAAGATCTGATTATGTAGTTTTTGACCTTATATGGAACCTCCTATCTGAAAATTTGAAAATTCTTAAAAAATTCGTCCAAAATCTTGATGTCTCCAATCTCTTGTTTTGTACGTTTTTTCCACGTGTCTTGACATCCAATGTATCCCTGCAAAGTTTGGTGAAGATCTGAGTATGTAGTTTTTGACCTTATATGGAACCTCCTATCTGAAAATTTGAAAATTCTTCAAAAATTCGTCCAAAATCTTGATGTCTCCAATCTCTTGTTTTGTACGTTTTTTCCACGTGTCTCGACCTCCAATGGATCCCTGCAAAGTTTGGTGAAGATCTGAGTATGTCGTTTTTGACCTTATCTGGAACATCCTTTCTGAAAATTTGAAAATTCTTAAAAAATTCGTCGAAAATCTTGATGTCTCCAATCTCTTGTTTTGTACGTTTTTTCCACGTGTCTTGACATCCAATGTATCCCTGCAAAGTTTGGTGAAGATCTGAGTATGTAGTTTTTGACCTTATATGGAACCTCCTATCTGAAAATTTGAAAATTCTTAAAAAATTCGTCCAAAATCTTGATGTCTCCAATCTCTTGTTTTGTACGTTTTTTCCACGTGTCTCGACCTAAAATGGATCCCTGCAAAGTTTGGTGAAGATCTGAGTATGTCGTTTTTGACCTTATCTGGAACCTCCCATCTGAAAATTTGAAAATTCTTAAAAAATTCGTCGAAAATCTTGATGTCTCCGATCTCTTGTTTTGTACGTTTTTTCCACGTGTCTTGACATGCAAAGTATTCCTGCAAAGTTTGGTGAAGATCTGAGTATGTAGTTTTTGACCTCATCTGGAACCTCCTATCTGAAAATTTGAAAATTCTTAAAAAATTCGTCCAAAATCTTGATGTCTCCAATCTCTTGTTTTGTACGTTTTTTCCACGTGTCTTGACATCCAATGTATCCCTGCAATGTTTGGTGAAGATCTGAGTATGTAGTTTTTGACCTTATCTGGAACCTCCCATCTGAAAATTTGAAAATTCCTAAAAAATCCGTCCAAAATCTTGATGACCCCAATCTCTTGTTTTGTACTTTTTTTCCACGTGTCTCGACCTCCAATGTATCCCTGCAAAGTTTGGTGAAGATCTGAGTATGTAGTTTTTGACCTTATATGGAACCTCCTATCTGAAAATTTGAAAATTCTTAAAAAATTCGTCCAAAATCTTGATGTCACCAATCCTATGTTTTGTATGTTTTTTCCACGTGTCTTGACATCCAATGTATCCATGCAAAGTTTGGTGAAGATCTGAGTATGTCGTTTTTGACCTTATCTGGAACCTCCCATCTGAAAATTTGAAAATTCTTAAAAAATTCGTCGAAAATCTTGATGTCTCCGATCTCTTGTTTTGTACGTTTTTTCCACGTGTCTTGACATGCAAAGTATTCCTGCAAAGTTTGGTGAAGATCTGAGTATGTAGTTTTTGACCTCATCTGGAACCTCCTATCTGAAAATTTGAAAATTCTTAAAAAATTCGTCCAAAATTTTGATGTCTCCAATCTCTTGTTTTGTACGTTTTTTCCACGTGTCTTGACATCCAATGTATCTCTGCAATGTTTGGTGAAGATCTGAGTATGTAGTTTTTGACCTTATCTGGAACCTCCCATCTGAAAATTTGAAAATTCCTAAAAAATCCGTCCAAAATCTTGATGACCCCAATCTCTTGTTTTGTACGTTTTTTCCACGTGTCTTGACATCCAATGTATCCCTGCAAAGTTTGGTGAAGATCTGAGTATGTAGTTTTTGACCTTATCTGGAACCTCCTATCTGAAAATTTGAAAATTCTTAAAAAATTCGTCCAAAATCTTGATGTCTCCAATCTCTTGTTTTGTACGTTTTTTCCACGTGTCTTGATATCCAATGTATCCCTGCAAAGTTTGGTGAAGATCTGAGTATGTAGTTTTTGACCTTATATGGAACCTCCTATCTGAAAATTTGAAAATTCTTAAAAAATTCGTCCAAAATCTTGATGTCTCCAATCTCTTGTTTTGTACGTTTTTTCCACGTGTCTTGACATCCAATGTATCCCTGCAAAGTTTGGTGAAGATCTGAGTATGTAGTTTTTGACCTTATATTGAACCTCCCATCTGAAAATTTGAAAATTCTTAAAAAATTCGTCCAAAATCTTGATGTCTCCAATCTCTTGTTTTGTACGTTTTTTCCACGTGTCTTGATATCCAATGTATCCCTGCAAAGTTTGGTGAAGATCTGAGTATGTAGTTTTTGACCTTATATGGAACCTCCTATCTGAAAATTTGAAAATTCTTAAAAAATTCGTCCAAAATTTTGATGTCTCCAATCTCTTGTTTTGTACGTTTTTTCCACGTGTCTTGACATCCAATGTATCCCTGCAATGTTTGGTGAAGATCTGAGTATGTAGTTTTTGACCTTATCTGGAACCTCCCATCTGAAAATTTGAAAATTCCTAAAAAATCCGTCCAAAATCTTGATGACCCCAATCTCTTGTTTTGTACGTTTTTTCCACGTGTCTTGACATCCAATGTATCCATGCAAAGTTTGGTGAAGATCTGAGTATGTCGTTTTTGACCTTATCTGGAACATCCTTTCTGAAAATTTGAAAATTGTTAAAAAATTCGTCCAAAATCTTGATGTCTCCAATCTCTTGTTTTGTACGTTTTTTCCACGTGTCTTGACACATAATGTATCCATGCAAAGTTTGGTGAAGATCTGAGTATGTAGTTTTTGACCTTATATGGAACCTCCTATCTGAAAATTTGAAAATTCTTAAAAAATTCGTCCAAAATCTTGATGACCCCAATCTCTTGTTTTGTACGTTTTTTCCACGTGTCTTGACACATAATGTATCCATGCAAAGTTTGGTGAAGATCTGAGTATGTAGTTTTTGACCTTATATGGAACCTCCTATCTGAAAATTTGAAAATTCTTAAAAAATTCGTCCAAAATCTTGATGTCTCCAATCTCTTGTTTTGTACGTTTTTTCCACGTGTCTTGACATCCAATGTATCCCTGCAAAGTTTGGTGAAGATCTGAGTATGTAGTTTTTGACCTTATCTGGAACCTCCCATCTGAAAATTTGAAAATTCCTAAAAAATCCGTGCAAAATCTTGATGACCCCAATCTCTTGTTTTGTACGTTTTTTCCACGTGTCTTGACATCCAATGTATCCATGCAAAGTTTGGTGAAGATCTGAGTATGTCGTTTTTGACCTTATCTGGAACATCCTTTCTGAAAATTTGAAAATTGTTAAAAAATTCGTCCAAAATTTTGATGTCTCCAATCTCTTGTTTTGTACGTTTTTTCCACGTGTCTTGACATCCAATGTATTCCTGCAATGTTTGGTGAAGATCTGAGTATGTAGTTTTTGACCTTATATGGAACCTCCTATCTGAAAATTTGAAAATTCTTAAAAAATTCGACCAAAATCTTGATGTTCCGAATCCTATGTTTTGTATGTTTTTTCCACGTGTCTTGACATCCAATGTATCCATGCAAAGTTTGGTGAAGATCTGAGTATGTAGTTTTTGACCTTATATTGAACCTCCCATCTGAAAATTTGAAAATTGTTAAAAAATTCGTCCAAAATCTTGATGTCTCCAATCTCTTTTTTGTACGTTTTTTCAACGTGTCTTGACATCCAATGTATCCCTGCAAAGTTTGGTGAAGATCTGAGTATGTAGTTTTTGACCTTATCTGGAACCTCCCATCTGAAAATTTGAAAATTCTTAAAAAATTCGACCAAAATCTTGATGTCTCCAATCTTTTGTTTTGTACGTTTTTTCCACGTGTCTTGACACATAATGTATCCATGCAAAGTTTGGTGAAGATCCGAGTATGTAGTTTTTGACCTTATATGGAACCTCCTATCTGAAAATTTGAAAATTCTTAAAAAATTCGTCCAAAATCTTGATGTCTCCAATCTCTTGTTTTGTACGTTTTTTCCACGTGTCTTGACATCCAATGTATCCCTGCAAAGTTTGGTGAAGATCTGAGTATGTAGTTTTTGACCTTATCTGGAACCTCCCATCTGAAAATTTGAAAATTCCTAAAAAATCCGTGCAAAATCTTGATGACCCCAATCTCTTGTTTTGTACGTTTTTTCCACGTGTCTTGACATCCAATGTATTCCTGCAATGTTTGGTGAAGATCTGAGTATGTAGTTTTTGACCTTATATGGAACCTCCTATCTGAAAATTTGAAAATTCTTAAAAAATTCGACCAAAATCTTGATGTTCCGAATCCTATGTTTTGTATGTTTTTTCCACGTGTCTTGACATCCAATGTATCCATGCAAAGTTTGGTGAAGATCTGAGTATGTAGTTTTTGACCTTATATTGAACCTCCCATCTGAAAATTTGAAAATTCTTAAAAAATTCGTCCAAAATCTTGATGACCCCAATCTCTTGTTTTGTACGTTTTTTCCACGTGTCTTGACATTCAAAGTATCCCTGCAAAGTTTGGTGAAGATCTGAGTATGTAGTTTTTGACCTTATATGGAACCTCCTTTCTGAAAATTTGAGAATTCTTAAAAAATTCGTCCAAAATCTTGATGTCTCCAATCTCTTGTTTTGTACGTTTTTTCCACGTGTCTTGACATCCAATGTTTCCATGCAAAGTTTGGTGAAGATCTGAGTATGTCGTTTTTGACCTTATCTGGAACCTCCCATCTGAAAATTTGAAAATTCTTAAAAAATTCGTCGAAAATCTTGATGTCTCCAATCTTTTGTTTTGTACGTTTTTTCCACGTGTCTTGACATGCAAAGTATCCCTGCAACGTTTGGTGAAGATCTGAGTATGTAGTTTTTGACCTTATCTGGAACCTCCTATCTGAAAATTTGAAAATTCTTAAAAAATTCGTCGAAAATCTTGATGTCTCCAATCTCTTGTTTTGTACGTTTTTTCCACGTGTCTTGATATCCAATGTATCCCTGCAAAGTTTGGTGAAGATCTGAGTATGTCGTTTTTGACCTTATCTGGAACATCCTTTCTGAAAATTTGAAAATTGTTAAAAAATTCGTCCAAAATCTTGATGTCTCCAATCTCTTTTTTGTACGTTTTTTCCACGTGTCTTGACATCCAATGTATCCCTGCAAAGTTTGGTGAAGATCTGAGTATGTAGTTTTTGACCTTATCTGGAACCTCCCATCTGAAAATTTGAAAATTCTTAAAAAATTCGACCAAAATCTTGATGTCTCCAATCTTTTGTTTTGTACGTTTTTTCCACGTGTCTTGACACATAATGTATCCATGCAAAGTTTGGTGAAGATCTGAGTATGTAGTTTTTGACCTTATATGGAACCTCCTATCTGAAAATTTGAAAATTCTTAAAAAATTCGTCCAAAATCTTGATGTCTCCAATCTCTTGTTTTGTACGTTTTTTCCACGTGTCTTGACATCCAATGTATCCCTGCAAAGTTTGGTGAAGATCTGAGTATGTAGTTTTTGACCTTATCTGGAACCTCCCATCTGAAAATTTGAAAATTCCTAAAAAATCCGTGCAAAATCTTGATGACCCCAATCTCTTGTGTTGTACGTTTTTTCCACGTGTCTTGACATCCAATGTATCCATGCAAAGTTTGGTGAAGATCTGAGTATGTCGTTTTTGACCTTATCTGGAACATCCTTTCTGAAAATTTGAAAATTGTTAAAAAATTCGTCCAAAATCTTGATGTCTCCAATCTCTTTTTTGTACGTTTTTTCCACGTGTCTTGACATCCAATGTATCCCTGCAAAGTTTGGTGAAGATCTGAGTATGTAGTTTTTGACCTTATCTGGAACCTCCCAACTGAAAATTTGAAAATTCTTCAAAAATTCGTCGAAAATCTTGATGTCTCCAATCTCTTGTTTTGTACGTTTTTTCCACGTGTCTCGACCTCCAATGGATCCCTGCAAAGTTTGGTGAAGATCTGAGTATGTCGTTTTTGACCTTATCTGGAACATCCTTTCTGAAAATTTGAAAATTCTTAAAAAATTCGTCCAAAATCTTGATGTCTCCAATCTCTTGTTTTGTACGTTTTTTCCACGTGTCTTGACATCCAATGTATCCCTGCAAAGTTTGGTGAAGATCTGAGTATGTAGTTTTTGACCTTATCTGGAACCTCCCATCTGAAAATTTGAAAATTCTTAAAAAATTCGACCAATATCTTGATGTCTCCAATTTTTTGTTTTGTACGTTTTTTCCACGTGTCTTGACACATAATGTATCCATGCAAAGTTTGGTGAAGATCTGAGTATGTAGTTTTTGACCTTATATGGAACCTCCTATCTGAAAATTTGAAAATTCTTAAAAAATTCGTCCAAAATCTTGATGTCTCCAATCTCTTGTTTTGTACGTTTTTTCCACGTGTCTTGACATGCAAAGTATCCCTGCAACGTTTGGTGAAGATCTGAGTATGTAGTTTTTGACCTTATCTGGAACCTCCTATCTGAAAATTTGAAAATTCTTCAAAAATTCTTCGAAAATCTTGATGACCCCAATCTCTTGTTTTGTACTTTTTTCCACGTGTCTCGACCTCCAATGTATCCCTGCAAACTTTGGTGAAGATCTGAGTATGTAGTTTTTGACCTTATATGGAACCTCCTATCTGAAAATTTGAAAATTCTTAAAAAATTCGTCCAAAATCTTGATGTCACCAATCCTATGTTTTGTATGTTTTTTCCACGTGTCTTGACATCCAATGTATCCATGCAAAGTTTGGTGAAGATCTGAGTATGTCGTTTTTGACCTTATCTGGAACCTCCCATCTGAAAATTTGAAAATTCTTAAAAAATTCGTCGAAAATCTTGATGTCTCCGATCTCTTGTTTTGTACGTTTTTTCCACGTGTCTTGACATGCAAAGTATTCCTGCAAAGTTTGGTGAAGATCTGAGTATGTAGTTTTTGACCTCATCTGGAACCTCCTATCTGAAAATTTGAAAATTCTTAAAAAATTCGTCCAAAATTTTGATGTCTCCAATCTCTTGTTTTGTACGTTGTTTCCACGTGTCTTGACATCCAATGTATCCCTGCAATGTTTGGTGAAGATCTGAGTATGTAGTTTTTGACCTTATCTGGAACCTCCCATCTGAAAATTTGAAAATTCCTAAAAAATCCGTCCAAAATCTTGATGACCCCAATCTCTTGTTTTGTACGTTTTTTCCACGTGTCTTGACATCCAATGTATCCCTGCAAAGTTTGGTGAAGATCTGAGTATGTAGTTTTTGACCTTATCTGGAACCTCCTATCTGAAAATTTGAAAATTCTTAAAAAATTCGTCCAAAATCTTGATGTCTCCAATCTCTTGTTTTGTACGTTTTTTCCACGTGTCTTGATATCCAATGTATCCCTGCAAAGTTTGGTGAAGATCTGAGTATGTAGTTTTTGACCTTATATGGAACCTCCTATCTGAAAATTTGAAAATTCTTAAAAAATTCGTCCAAAATCTTGATGTCTCCAATCTCTTGTTTTGTACGTTTTTTCCACGTGTCTTGACATCCAATGTATCCCTGCAAAGTTTGGTGAAGATCTGAGTATGTAGTTTTTGACCTTATATTGAACCTCCCATCTGAAAATTTGAAAATTCTTAAAAAATTCGTCCAAAATCTTGATGTCTCCAATCTCTTGTTTTGTACGTTTTTTCCACGTGTCTTGATATCCAATGTATCCCTGCAAAGTTTGGTGAAGATCTGAGTATGTAGTTTTTGACCTTATATGGAACCTCCTATCTGAAAATTTGAAAATTCTTAAAAAATTCGTCCAAAATTTTGATGTCTCCAATCTCTTGTTTTGTACGTTTTTTCCACGTGTCTTGACATCCAATGTATTCCTGCAAAGTTTGGTGAAGATCTGAGTATGTAGTTTTTGACCTCATCTGGAACCTTTTATCTGAAAATTTGAAAATTCCTAAAAAATCCGTCCAAAATCTTGATGACCCCAATCTCTTGTTTTGTACGTTTTTTCCACGTGTCCTGACATCCAATGTATCCATGCAAAGTTTGGTGAAGATCTGAGTATGTCGTTTTTGACCTTATCTGGAACATCCTTTCTGAAAATTTGAAAATTCTTAAAAAATTCGTCCAAAATCTTGATGTCTCAAATCTCTTGTTTTGTACGTTTTTTCCACGTGTCTTGACACATAATGTATCCATGCAAAGTTTGGTGAAGATCTGAGTATGTAGTTTTTGACCTTATATGGAACCTCCTATCTGAAAATTTGAAAATTCTTAAAAAATTCGTCCAAAATCTTGATGACCCCAATCTCTTGTTTTGTACGTTTTTTCCACGTGTCTTGACACATAATGTATCCATGCAAAGTTTGGTGAAGATCTGAGTATGTAGTTTTTGACCTTATATGGAACCTCCTATCTGAAAATTTGAAAATTCTTAAAAAATTCGTCCAAAATCTTGATGTCTCCAATCTCTTGTTTTGTACGTTTTTTCCACGTGTCTTGACATCCAATGTATCCCTGCAAAGTTTGGTGAAGATCTGAGTATGTAGTTTTTGACCTTATCTGGAACCTCCCATCTGAAAATTTGAAAATTCCTAAAAAATCCGTGCAAAATCTTGATGACCCCAATCTCTTGTTTTGTACGTTTTTTCCACGTGTCTTGACATCCAATGTATCCATGCAAAGTTTGGTGAAGATCTGAGTATGTCGTTTTTGACCTTATCTGGAACATCCTTTCTGAAAATTTGAAAATTGTTAAAAAATTCGTCCAAAATTTTGATGTCTCCAATCTCTTGTTTTGTACGTTTTTTCCACGTGTCTTGACATCCAATGTATTCCTGCAATGTTTGGTGAAGATCTGAGTATGTAGTTTTTGACCTTATATGGAACCTCCTATCTGAAAATTTGAAAATTCTTAAAAAATTCGATCAAAATCTTGATGTTCCGAATCCTATGTTTTGTATGTTTTTTCCACGTGTCTTGACATCCAATGTATCCATGCAAAGTTTGGTGAAGATCTGAGTATGTAGTTTTTGACCTTATATTGTACCTCCCATCTGAAAATTTGAAAATTGTTAAAAAATTCGTCCAAAATCTTGATGTCTCCAATCTCTTTTTTGTACGTTTTTTCCACGTGTCTTGACATCCAATGTATCCCTGCAAAGTTTGGTGAAGATCTGAGTATGTAGTTTTTGACCTTATCTGGAACCTCCCATCTGAAAATTTGAAAATTCTTAAAAAATTCGACCAAAATCTTGATGTCTCCAATCTTTTGTTTTGTACGTTTTTTCCACGTGTCTTGACACATAATGTATCCATGCAAAGTTTGGTGAAGATCTGAGTATGTAGTTTTTGACCTTATATGGAACCTCCTATCTGAAAATTTGAAAATTCTTAAAAAATTCGTCCAAAATCTTGATGTCTCCAATCTCTTGTTTTGTACGTTTTTTCCACGTGTCTTGACATCCAATGTATCCCTGCAAAGTTTGGTGAAGATCTGAGTATGTAGTTTTTGACCTTATCTGGAACCTCCCATCTGAAAATTTGAAAATTCTTAAAAAATTCGACCAATATCTTGATGTCTCCAATCTTTTGTTTTGTACGTTTTTTCCACGTGTCTTGACACATAATGTATCCATGCAAAGTTTGGTGAAGATCTGAGTATGTAGTTTTTGACCTTATATGGAACCTCCTATCTGAAAATTTGAAAATTCTTAAAAAATTCGTCCAAAATCTTGATGTCTCCAATCTCTTGTTTTGTACGTTTTTTCCACGTGTCTTGACATGCAAAGTATCCCTGCAACGTTTGGTGAAGATCTGAGTATGTAGTTTTTGACCTTATCTGGAACCTCCTATCTGAAAATTTGAAAATTCTTCAAAAATTCTTCGAAAATCTTGATGACCCCAATCTCTTGTTTTGTACTTTTTTTCCACGTGTCTCGACCTCCAATGTATCCCTGCAAAGTTTGGTGAAGATCTGAGTATGTAGTTTTTGACCTTATATGGAACCTCCTATCTGAAAATTTGAAAATTCTTAAAAAATTCGTCCAAAATCTTGATGTCACCAATCCTATGTTTTGTATGTTTTTTCCACGTGTCTTGACATCCAATGTATCCATGCAAAGTTTGGTGAAGATCTGAGTATGTCGTTTTTGACCTTATCTGGAACCTCCCATCTGAAAATTTGAAAATTCTTAAAAAATTCGTCGAAAATCTTGATGTCTCCGATCTCTTGTTTTGTACGTTTTTTCCACGTGTCTTGACATGCAAAGTATTCCTGCAAAGTTTGGTGAAGATCTGAGTATGTAGTTTTTGACCTCATCTGGAACCTCCTATCTGAAAATTTGAAAATTCTTAAAAAATTCGTCCAAAATTTTGATGTCTCCAATCTCTTGTTTTGTACGTTGTTTCCACGTGTCTTGACATCCAATGTATCCCTGCAATGTTTGGTGAAGATCTGAGTATGTAGTTTTTGACCTTATCTGGAACCTCCCATCTGAAAATTTGAAAATTCCTAAAAAATCCGTCCAAAATCTTGATGACCCCAATCTCTTGTTTTGTACGTTTTTTCCACGTGTCTTGACATCCAATGTATCCCTGCAAAGTTTGGTGAAGATCTGAGTATGTAGTTTTTGACCTTATCTGGAACCTCCTATCTGAAAATTTGAAAATTCTTAAAAAATTCGTCCAAAATCTTGATGTCTCCAATCTCTTGTTTTGTACGTTTTTTCCACGTGTCTTGATATCCAATGTATCCCTGCAAAGTTTGGTGAAGATCTGAGTATGTAGTTTTTGACCTTATATGGAACCTCCTATCTGAAAATTTGAAAATTCTTAAAAAATTCGTCCAAAATCTTGATGTCTCCAATCTCTTGTTTTGTACGTTTTTTCCACGTGTCTTGACATCCAATGTATCCCTGCAAAGTTTGGTGAAGATCTGAGTATGTAGTTTTTGACCTTATATTGAACCTCCCATCTGAAAATTTGAAAATTCTTAAAAAATTCGTCCAAAATCTTGATGTCTCCAATCTCTTGTTTTGTACGTTTTTTCCACGTGTCTTGATATCCAATGTATCCCTGCAAAGTTTGGTGAAGATCTGAGTATGTAGTTTTTGACCTTATATGGAACCTCCTATCTGAAAATTTGAAAATTCTTAAAAAATTCGTCCAAAATTTTGATGTCTCCAATCTCTTGTTTTGTACGTTTTTTCCACGTGTCTTGACATCCAATGTATTCCTGCAAAGTTTGGTGAAGATCTGAGTATGTAGTTTTTGACCTCATCTGGAACCTCCTATCTGAAAATTTGAAAATTCCTAAAAAATCCGTCCAAAATCTTGATGACCCCAATCTCTTGTTTTGTACGTTTTTTCCACGTGTCCTGACATCCAATGTATCCATGCAAAGTTTGGTGAAGATCTGAGTATGTCGTTTTTGACCTTATCTGGAACATCCTTTCTGAAAATTTGAAAATTCTTAAAAAATTCGTCCAAAATCTTGATGTCTCAAATCTCTTGTTTTGTACGTTTTTTCCACGTGTCTTGACACATAATGTATCCATGCAAAGTTTGGTGAAGATCTGAGTATGTAGTTTTTGACCTTATATGGAACCTCCTATCTGAAAATTTGAAAATTCTTAAAAAATTCGTCCAAAATCTTGATGACCCCAATCTCTTGTTTTGTACGTTTTTTCCACGTGTCTTGACACATAATGTATCCATGCAAAGTTTGGTGAAGATCTGAGTATGTAGTTTTTGACCTTATATGGAACCTCCTATCTGAAAATTTGAAAATTCTTAAAAAATTCGTCCAAAATCTTGATGTCTCCAATCTCTTGTTTTGTACGTTTTTTCCACGTGTCTTGACATCCAATGTATCCCTGCAAAGTTTGGTGAAGATCTGAGTATGTAGTTTTTGACCTTATCTGGAACCTCCCATCTGAAAATTTGAAAATTCCTAAAAAATCCGTGCAAAATCTTGATGACCCCAATCTCTTGTTTTGTACGTTTTTTCCACGTGTCTTGACATCCAATGTATCCATGCAAAGTTTGGTGAAGATCTGAGTATGTCGTTTTTGACCTTATCTGGAACATCCTTTCTGAAAATTTGAAAATTGTTAAAAAATTCGTCCAAAATTTTGATGTCTCCAATCTCTTGTTTTGTACGTTTTTTCCACGTGTCTTGACATCCAATGTATTCCTGCAATGTTTGGTGAAGATCTGAGTATGTAGTTTTTGACCTTATATGGAACCTCCTATCTGAAAATTTGAAAATTCTTAAAAAATTCGACCAAAATCTTGATGTTCCGAATCCTATGTTTTGTATGTTTTTTCCACGTGTCTTGACATCCAATGTATCCATGCAAAGTTTGGTGAAGATCTGAGTATGTAGTTTTTGACCTTATATTGAACCTCCCATCTGAAAATTTGAAAATTGTTAAAAAATTCGTCCAAAATCTTGATGTCTCCAATCTCTTTTTTGTACGTTTTTTCAACGTGTCTTGACATCCAATGTATCCCTGCAAAGTTTGGTGAAGATCTGAGTATGTAGTTTTTGACCTTATCTGGAACCTCCCATCTGAAAATTTGAAAATTCTTAAAAAATTCGACCAAAATCTTGATGTCTCCAATCTTTTGTTTTGTACGTTTTTTCCACGTGTCTTGACACATAATGTATCCATGCAAAGTTTGGTGAAGATCTGAGTATGTAGTTTTTGACCTTATATGGAACCTCCTATCTGAAAATTTGAAAATTCTTAAAAAATTCGTCCAAAATCTTGATGTCTCCAATCTCTTGTTTTGTACGTTTTTTCCACGTGTCTTGACATCCAATGTATCCCTGCAAAGTTTGGTGAAGATCTGAGTATGTAGTTTTTGACCTTATCTGGAACCTCCCATCTGAAAATTTGAAAATTCCTAAAAAATCCGTGCAAAATCTTGATGACCCCAATCTCTTGTTTTGTACGTTTTTTCCACGTGTCTTGACATCCAATGTATTCCTGCAATGTTTGGTGAAGATCTGAGTATGTAGTTTTTGACCTTATATGGAACCTCCTATCTGAAAATTTGAAAATTCTTAAAAAATTCGACCAAAATCTTGATGTTCCGAATCCTATGTTTTGTATGTTTTTTCCACGTGTCTTGACATCCAATGTATCCATGCAAAGTTTGGTGAAGATCTGAGTATGTAATTTTTGACCTTATATTGAACCTCCCATCTGAAAATTTGAAAATTCTTAAAAAATTCGTCCAAAATCTTGATGACCCCAATCTCTTGTTTTGTACGTTTTTTCCACGTGTCTTGACATCCAAAGTATCCCTGCAAAGTTTGGTGAAGATCTGAGTATGTAGTTTTTGACCTTATATGAAACCTCCTTTCTGAAAATTTGAGAATTCTTAAAAAATTCGTCCAAAATCTTGATGTCTCCAATCTCTTGTTTTGTACGTTTTTTCCACGTGTCTTGACATCCAATGTATCCATGCAAAGTTTGGTGAAGATCTGAGTATGTCGTTTTTGACCTTATCTGGAACCTCCCATCTGAAAATTTGAAAATTCTTAAAAAATTCGTCGAAAATCTTGATGTCTCCAATCTTTTGTTTTGTACGTTTTTTCCACGTGTCTTGACATGCAAAGTATCCCTGCAACGTTTGGTGAAGATCTGAGTATGTAGTTTTTGACCTTATATGGAACCTCCTTTCTGAAAATTTGAAAATTGTTAAAAAATTCGTCCAAAATCTTGATGTCTCCAATCTCTTTTTTGTACGTTTTTTCCACGTGTCTTGACATCCAATGTATCCCTGCAAAGTTTGGTGAAGATCTGAGTATGTCGTTTTTGACCTTATCTGGAACATCCTTTCTGAAAATTTGAAAATTGTTAAAAAATTCGTCCAAAATCTTGATGTCTCCAATCTCTTTTTTGTACGTTTTTTCCACGTGTCTTGACATCCAATGTATCCCTGCAAAGTTTGGTGAAGATCTGAGTATGTAGTTTTTGACCTTATCTGGAACCTCCCATCTGAAAATTTGAAAATTCTTCAAAAATTCGTCGAAAATCTTGATGTCTCCAATCTCTTGTTTTGTACGTTTTTTCCACGTGTCTCGACCTCCAATGGATCCCTGCAAAGTTTGGTGAAGATCTGAGTATGTCGTTTTTGACCTTATCTGGAACATCCTTTCTGAAAATTTGAAAATTCTTAAAAAATTCGTCCAAAATCTTGATGTCTCCAATCTCCTGTTTTGTACGTTTTTTCCACGTGTCTTGACATCCAATGTATCCCTGCAAAGTTTGGTGAAGATCTGAGTATGTAGTTTTTGACCTTATCTGGAACCTCCCATCTGAAAATTTGAAAATTCTTAAAAAATTCGACCAATATCTTGATGTCTCCCATCTTTTGTTTTGTACGTTTTTTCCACGTGTCTTGACACATAATGTATCCATGCAAAGTTTGGTGAAGATCTGAGTATGTAGTTTTTGACCTTATATGGAACCTCCTATCTGAAAATTTGAAAATTCTTAAAAAATTCGTCCAAAATCTTGATGTCTCCAATCTCTTGTTTTGTACGTTTTTTCCACGTGTCTTGACATGCAAAGTATCCCTGCAACGTTTGGTGAAGATCTGAGTATGTAGTTTTTGACCTTATCTGGAACCTCCTATCTGAAAATTTGAAAATTCTTCAAAAATTCGTCGAAAATCTTGATGTCTCCAATCTCTTGTTTTGTACGTTTTTTCCACGTGTCTTGACATCCAATGTATCCCTGCAATGTTTGGTGGAGATCTGAGTATGTAGTTTTTGACCTTATCTGGGACCTCCTATCAGAAAATTTGAAAATTCTTCAAAAATTCGTCCAAAATCTTGATGTCTCCAATCTCTTGTTTTGTACGTTTTTTCCACGTGTCTCGACCTCCAATGTATCCCTGCAAAGTTTGGTGAAGATCTGAGTATGTCGTTTTTGACCTTATCTGGAACATCCTTTCTGAAAATTTGAAAATTCTTAAAAAATTCGTCGAAAATCTTGATGTCTCCAATCTCTTGTTTTGTACGTTTTTTCCACGTGTCTTGACATCCAATGTATCCCTGCAAAGTTTGGTGAAGATCTGAGTATGTAGTTTTTGACCTTATAAGGAACCTCCTTTCTGAAAATTTGAAAATTCTCAAAAAATTCGTCCATAATCTTGATGTCTCCAATCTCTTGTTTTGTACGTTTTTTCCACGTGTCTTGACATCCAATGTATCCCTGAAAAGTTTGGTGAAGATCTGAGTATGTAGTTTTTGACCTTATATGGAACCTCCTATCTGAAAATTTGAAAATTCTTAAAAAATTCGTCCAAAATCTTGATGACCCCAATCTCTTGTTTTGTACGTTTTTTCCACGTGTCTTGACACATAATGTATCCATGCAAAGTTTGGTGAAGATCTGATTATGTAGTTTTTGACCTTATATGGAACCTCCTATCTGAAAATTTGAAAATTCTTAAAAAATTCGTCCAAAATCTTGATGTCTCCAATCTCTTGTTTTGTACGTTTTTTCCACGTGTCTTGACATCCAATGTATCCCTGCAAAGTTTGGTGAAGATCTGAGTATGTAGTTTTTGACCTTATATGGAACCTCCTATCTGAAAATTTGAAAATTCTTCAAAAATTCGTCCAAAATCTTGATGTCTCCAATCTCTTGTTTTGTACGTTTTTTCCACGTGTCTCGACCTCCAATGGATCCCTGCAAAGTTTGGTGAAGATCTGAGTATGTCGTTTTTGACCTTATCTGGAACATCCTTTCTGAAAATTTGAAAATTCTTAAAAAATTCGTCGAAAATCTTGATGTCTCCAATCTCTTGTTTTGTACGTTTTTTCCACGTGTCTTGACATCCAATGTATCCCTGCAAAGTTTGGTGAAGATCTGAGTATGTAGTTTTTGACCTTATATGGAACCTCCTATCTGAAAATTTGAAAATTCTTAAAAAATTCGTCCAAAATCTTGATGTCTCCAATCTCTTGTTTTGTACGTTTTTTCCACGTGTCTTGACATCCAATGTATCCCTGCAATGTTTGGTGAAGATCTGAGTATGTAGTTTTTGACCTTATCTGGAACCTCCCATCTGAAAATTTGAAAATTCCTAAAAAATCCGTCCAAAATCTTGATGACCCCAATCTCTTGTTTTGTACTTTTTTTCCACGTGTCTCGACCTCCAATGTATCCCTGCAAAGTTTGGTGAAGATCTGAGTATGTAGTTTTTGACCTTATATGGAACCTCCTATCTGAAAATTTGAAAATTCTTAAAAAATTCGTCCAAAATCTTGATGTCACCAATCCTATGTTTTGTATGTTTTTTCCACGTGTCTTGACATCCAATGTATCCATGCAAAGTTTGGTGAAGATCTGAGTATGTCGTTTTTGACCTTATCTGGAACCTCCCATCTGAAAATTTGAAAATTCTTAAAAAATTCGTCGAAAATCTTGATGTCTCCGATCTCTTGTTTTGTACGTTTTTTCCACGTGTCTTGACATGCAAAGTATTCTTGCAAAGTTTGGTGAAGATCTGAGTATGTAGTTTTTGACCTCATCTGGAACCTCCTATCTGAAAATTTGAAAATTCTTAAAAAATTCGTCCAAAATTTTGATGTCTCCAATCTCTTGTTTTATACGTTTTTTCCACGTGTCTTGACATCCAATGTATCCCTGCAATGTTTGGTGAAGATCTGAGTATGTAGTTTTTGACCTTATCTGGAACCTCCCATCTGAAAATTTGAAAATTCCTAAAAAATCCGTCCAAAATCTTGATGACCCCAATCTCTTGTTTTGTACGTTTTTTCCACGTGTCTTGACATCCAATGTATCCCTGCAAAGTTTGGTGAAGATCTGAGTATGTAGTTTTTGACCTTATCTGGAACCTCCTATCTGAAAATTTGAAAATTCTTAAAAAATTCGTCCAAAATCTTGATGTCTCCAATCTCTTGTTTTGTACGTTTTTTCCACGTGTCTTGATATCCAATGTATCCCTGCAAAGTTTGGTGAAGATCTGAGTATGTAGTTTTTGACCTTATATGGAACCTCCTATCTGAAAATTTGAAAATTCTTAAAAAATTCGTCCAAAATCTTGATGTCTCCAATCTCTTGTTTTGTACGTTTTTTCCACGTGTCTTGACATCCAATGTATCCCTGCAAAGTTTGGTGAAGATCTGAGTATGTAGTTTTTGACCTTATATGGAACCTCCTATCTGAAAATTTGAAAATTCTTAAAAAATTCGTCCAAAATCTTGATGTCTCCAATCTCTTGTTTTGTACGTTTTTTCCACGTGTCTTGACATCCAATGTATCCCTGCAATGTTTGGTGAAGATCTGAGTATGTAGTTTTTGACCTTATCTGGAACCTCCCATCTGAAAATTTGAAAATTCCTAAAAAATCCGTCCAAAATCTTGATGACCCCAATCTCTTGTTTTGTACTTTTTTTCCACGTGTCTCGACCTCCAATGTATCCCTGCAAAGTTTGGTGAAGATCTGAGTATGTAGTTTTTGACCTTATATGGAACCTCCTATCTGAAAATTTGAAAATTCTTAAAAAATTCGTCCAAAATCTTGATGTCACCAATCCTATGTTTTGTATGTTTTTTCCACGTGTCTTGACATCCAATGTATCCATGCAAAGTTTGGTGAAGATCTGAGTATGTCGTTTTTGACCTTATCTGGAACCTCCCATCTGAAAATTTGAAAATTCTTAAAAAATTCGTCGAAAATCTTGATGTCTCCGATCTCTTGTTTTGTACGTTTTTTCCACGTGTCTTGACATGCAAAGTATTCTTGCAAAGTTTGGTGAAGATCTGAGTATGTAGTTTTTGACCTCATCTGGAACCTCCTATCTGAAAATTTGAAAATTCTTAAAAAATTCGTCCAAAATTTTGATGTCTCCAATCTCTTGTTTTATACGTTTTTTCCACGTGTCTTGACATCCAATTTATCCCTGCAATGTTTGGTGAAGATCTGAGTATGTAGTTTTTGACCTTATCTGGAACCTCCCATCTGAAAATTTGAAAATTCCTAAAAAATCCGTCCAAAATCTTGATGACCCCAATCTCTTGTTTTGTACGTTTTTTCCACGTGTCTTGACATCCAATGTATCCCTGCAAAGTTTGGTGAAGATCTGAGTATGTAGTTTTTGACCTTATCTGGAACCTCCTATCTGAAAATTTGAAAATTCTTAAAAAATTCGTCCAAAATCTTGATGTCTCCAATCTCTTGTTTTGTACGTTTTTTCCACGTGTCTTGATATCCAATGTATCCCTGCAAAGTTTGGTGAAGATCTGAGTATGTAGTTTTTGACCTTATATGGAACCTCCTATCTGAAAATTTGAAAATTCTTAAAAAATTCGTCCAAAATCTTGATGTCTCCAATCTCTTGTTTTGTACGTTTTTTCCACGTGTCTTGACATCCAATGTATCCCTGCAAAGTTTGGTGAAGATCTGAGTATGTAGTTTTTGACCTTATATTGAACCTCCCATCTGAAAATTTGAAAATTCTTAAAAAATTCGTCCAAAATCTTGATGTCTCCAATCTCTTGTTTTGTACGTTTTTTCCACGTGTCTTGATATCCAATGTATCCCTGCAAAGTTTGGTGAAGATCTGAGTATGTAGTTTTTGACCTTATATGGAACCTCCTATCTGAAAATTTGAAAATTCTTAAAAAATTCGTCCAAAATTTTGATGTCTCCAATCTCTTGTTTTGTACGTTTTTTCCACGTGTCTTGACATCCAATGTATCCCTGCAATGTTTGGTGAAGATCTGAGTATGTAGTTTTTGACCTTATCTGGAACCTCCCATCTGAAAATTTGAAAATTCCTAAAAAATCCGTCCAAAATCTTGATGACCCCAATCTCTTGTTTTGTACGTTTTTTCCACGTGTCTTGACATCCAATGTATCCATGCAAAGTTTGGTGAAGATCTGAGTATGTCGTTTTTGACCTTATCTGGAACATCCTTTCTGAAAATTTGAAAATTGTTAAAAAATTCGTCCAAAATCTTGATGTCTCCAATCTCTTGTTTTGTACGTTTTTTCCACGTGTCTTGACACATAATGTATCCATGCAAAGTTTGGTGAAGATCTGAGTATGTAGTTTTTGACCTTATATGGAACCTCCTATCTGAAAATTTGAAAATTCTTAAAAAATTCGTCCAAAATCTTGATGACCCCAATCTCTTGTTTTGTACGTTTTTTCCACGTGTCTTGACACATAATGTATCCATGCAAAGTTTGGTGAAGATCTGAGTATGTAGTTTTTGACCTTATATGGAACCTCCTATCTGAAAATTTGAAAATTCTTAAAAAATTCGTCCAAAATCTTGATGTCTCCAATCTCTTGTTTTGTACGTTTTTTCCACGTGTCTTGACATCCAATGTATCCCTGCAAAGTTTGGTGAAGATCTGAGTATGTAGTTTTTGACCTTATCTGGAACCTCCCATCTGAAAATTTGAAAATTCCTAAAAAATCCGTGCAAAATCTTGATGACCCCAATCTCTTGTTTTGTACGTTTTTTCCACGTGTCTTGACATCCAATGTATCCATGCAAAGTTTGGTGAAGATCTGAGTATGTCGTTTTTGACCTTATCTGGAACATCCTTTCTGAAAATTTGAGAATTCTTAAAAAATTCGTCCAAAATATTGATGTCTCCAATCTCTTGTTTTGTACGTTTTTTCCACGTGTCTTGACATCCAATGTATCCATGCAAAGTTTGGTGAAGATCTGAGTATGTCGTTTTTGACCTTATCTGGAACCTCCCATCTGAAAATTTGAAAATTCTTAAAAAATTCGTCGAAAATCTTGATGTCTCCGATCTCTTGTTTTGTACGTTTTTTCCACGTGTCTTGACATGCAAAGTATTCCTGCAAAGTTTGGTGAAGATCTGAGTATGTAGTTTTTGACCTCATCTGGAACCTCCTATCTGAAAATTTGAAAATTCTTAAAAAATTCGTCCAAAATTTTGATGTCTCCAATCTCTTGTTTTGTACGTTTTTTCCACGTGTCTTGACATCCAATGTATCCCTGCAATGTTTGGTGAAGATCTGAGTATGTAGTTTTTGACCTTATCTGGAACCTCCCATCTGAAAATTTGAAAATTCCTAAAAAATCCGTCCAAAATCTTGATGACCCCAATCTCTTGTTTTGTACGTTTTTTCCACGTGTCTTGACATCCAATGTATCCCTGCAAAGTTTGGTGAAGATCTGAGTATGTAGTTTTTGACCTTATCTGGAACCTCCTATCTGAAAATTTGAAAATTCTTAAAAAATTCGTCCAAAATCTTGATGTCTCCAATCTCTTGTTTTGTACGTTTTTTCCACGTGTCTTGATATCTAATGTATCCCTGCAAAGTTTGGTGAAGATCTGAGTATGTAGTTTTTGACCTTATATGGAACCTCCTATCTGAAAATTTGAAAATTCTTAAAAAATTCGTCCAAAATCTTGATGTCTCCAATCTCTTGTTTTGTACGTTTTTTCCACGTGTCTTGACATCCAATGTATCCCTGCAAAGTTTGGTGAAGATCTGAGTATGTAGTTTTTGACCTTATATTGAACCTCCCATCTGAAAATTTGAAAATTCTTAAAAAATTCGTCCAAAATCTTGATGTCTCCAATCTCTTGTTTTGTACGTTTTTTCCACGTGTCTTGATATCCAATGTATCCCTGCAAAGTTTGGTGAATATCTGAGTATGTAGTTTTTGACCTTATATGGAACCTCCTATCTGAAAATTTGAAAATTCTTAAAAAATTCGTCCAAAATTTTGATGTCTCCAATCTCTTGTTTTGTACGTTTTTTCCACGTGTCTTGACATCCAATGTATCCCTGCAATGTTTGGTGAAGATCTGAGTATGTAGTTTTTGACCTTATCTGGAACCTCCCATCTGAAAATTTGAAAATTCCTAAAAAATCCGTCCAAAATCTTGATGACCCCAATCTCTTGTTTTGTACGTTTTTTCCACGTGTCTTGACATCCAATGTATCCATGCAAAGTTTGGTGAAGATCTGAGTATGTCGTTTTTGACCTTATCTGGAACATCCTTTCTGAAAATTTGAAAATTGTTAAAAAATTCGTCCAAAATTTTGATGTCTCCAATCTCTTGTTTTGTACGTTTTTTCCACGTGTCTTGACATCCAATGTATTCCTGCAATGTTTGGTGAAGATCTGAGTATGTAGTTTTTGACCTTATATGGAACCTCCTATCTGAAAATTTGAAAATTCTTAAAAAATTCGACCAAAATCTTGATGTTCCGAATCCTATGTTTTGTATGTTTTTTCCACGTGTCTTGACATCCAATGTATCCATGCAAAGTTTGGTGAAGATCTGAGTATGTAGTTTTTGACCTTATATTGAACCTCCCATCTGAAAATTTGAAAATTCTTAAAAAATTCGTCCAAAATCTTGATGTCTCCAATCTCTTTTTTGTACGTTTTTTCAACGTGTCTTGACATCCAATGTATCCCTGCAAAGTTTGGTGAAGATCTGAGTATGTAGTTTTTGACCTTATCTGGAACCTCCCATCTGAAAATTTGAAAATTCTTAAAAAATTCGACCAAAATCTTGATGTCTCCAATCTTTTGTTTTGTACGTTTTTTCCACGTGTCTTGACACATAATGTATCCATGCAAAGTTTGGTGAAGATCTGAGTATGTAGTTTTTGACCTTATATGGAACCTCCTATCTGAAAATTTGAAAATTCTTAAAAAATTCGTCCAAAATCTTGATGTCTCCAATCTCTTGTTTTGTACGTTTTTTCCACGTGTCTTGACATCCAATGTATTCCTGCAATGTTTGGTGAAGATCTGAGTATGTAGTTTTTGACCTTATATGGAACCTCCTATCTGAAAATTTGAAAATTCTTAAAAAATTCGACCAAAATCTTGATGTTCCGAATCCTATGTTTTGTATGTTTTTTCCACGTGTCTTGACATCCAATGTATCCATGCAAAGTTTGGTGAAGATCTGAGTATGTAGTTTTTGACCTTATATTGAACCTCCCATCTGAAAATTTGAAAATTCTTAAAAAATTCGTCCAAAATCTTGATGACCCCAATCTCTTGTTTTGTACGTTTTTTCCACGTGTCTTGACATTCAAAGTATCCCTGCAAAGTTTGGTGAAGATCTGAGTATGTAGTTTTTGACCTTATATGGAACCTCCTTTCTGAAAATTTGAGAATTCTTAAAAAATTCGTCCAAAATATTGATGTCTCCAATCTCTTGTTTTGTACGTTTTTTCCACGTGTCTTGACATCCAATGTATCCATGCAAAGTTTGGTGAAGATCTGAGTATGTCGTTTTTGACCTTATCTGGAACCTCCCATCTGAAAATTTGAAAATTCTTAAAAAATTCGTCGAAAATCTTGATGTCTCCAATCTTTTGTTTTGTACGTTTTTTCCACGTGTCTTGACATGCAAAGTATCCCTGCAACGTTTGGTGAAGATCTGAGTATGTAGTTTTTGACCTTATCTGGAACCTCCTATCTGAAAATTTGAAAATTCTTAAAAAATTCGTCGAAAATCTTGATGTCTCCAATCTCTTGTTTTTTACGTTTTTTCCACGTGTCTTGATATCCAATGTATCCCTGCAAAGTTTGGTGAAGATCTGAGTATGTCGTTTTTGACCTTATCTGGAACATCCTTTCTGAAAATTTGAAAATTGTTAAAAAATTCGTCCAAAATCTTGATGTCTCCAATCTCTTTTTTGTACGTTTTTTCCACGTGTCTTGACATCCAAAGTATCCCTGCAAAGTTTGGTGAAGATCTGAGTATGTCGTTTTTGACCTTATCTGGAACATCCTTTCTGAAAATTTGAAAATTGTTAAAAAATTCGTCCAAAATCTTGATGTCTCCAATCTCTTGTTTTGTACGTTTTTTCCACGTGTCTTGACACATAATGTATCCATGCAAAGTTTGGTGAAGATCTGAGTATGTAGTTTTTGACCTTATATGGAACCTCCTATCTGAAAATTTGAAAATTCTTAAAAAATTCGTCCAAAATCTTGATGACCCCAATCTCTTGTTTTGTACGTTTTTTCCACGTGTCTTGACACATAATGTATCCATGCAAAGTTTGGTGAAGATCTGAGTATGTAGTTTTTGACCTTATATGGAACCTCCTATCTGAAAATTTGAAAATTCTTAAAAAATTCGTCCAAAATCTTGATGTCTCCAATCTCTTGTTTTGTACGTTTTTTCCACGTGTCTTGACATCCAATGTATCCCTGCAAAGTTTGGTGAAGATCTGAGTATGTAGTTTTTGACCTTATCTGGAACCTCCCATCTGAAAATTTGAAAATTCCTAAAAAATCCGTGCAAAATCTTGATGACCCCAATCTCTTGTTTTGTACGTTTTTTCCACGTGTCTTGACATCCAATGTATCCATGCAAAGTTTGGTGAAGATCTGAGTATGTCGTTTTTGACCTTATCTGGAACATCCTTTCTGAAAATTTGAAAATTGTTAAAAAATTCGTCCAAAATTTTGATGTCTCCAATCTCTTGTTTTGTACGTTTTTTCCACGTGTCTTGACATCCAATGTATTCCTGCAATGTTTGGTGAAGATCTGAGTATGTAGTTTTTGACCTTATATGGAACCTCCTATCTGAAAATTTGAAAATTCTTAAAAAATTCGACCAAAATCTTGATGTTCCGAATCCTATGTTTTGTATGTTTTTTCCACGTGTCTTGACATCCAATGTATCCATGCAAAGTTTGGTGAAGATCTGAGTATGTAGTTTTTGACCTTATATTGAACCTCCCATCTGAAAATTTGAAAATTGTTAAAAAATTCGTCCAAAATCTTGATGTCTCCAATCTCTTTTTTGTACGTTTTTTCAACGTGTCTTGACATCCAATGTATCCCTGCAAAGTTTGGTGAAGATCTGAGTATGTAGTTTTTGACCTTATCTGGAACCTCCCATCTGAAAATTTGAAAATTCTTAAAAAATTCGACCAAAATCTTGATGTCTCCAATCTTTTGTTTTGTACGTTTTTTCCACGTGTCTTGACACATAATGTATCCATGCAAAGTTTGGTGAAGATCTGAGTATGTAGTTTTTGACCTTATATGGAACCTCCTATCTGAAAATTTGAAAATTCTTAAAAAATTCGTCCAAAATCTTGATGTCTCCAATCTCTTGTTTTGTACGTTTTTTCCACGTGTCTTGACATCCAATGTATTCCTGCAATGTTTGGTGAAGATCTGAGTATGTAGTTTTTGACCTTATATGGAACCTCCTATCTGAAAATTTGAAAATTCTTAAAAAATTCGACCAAAATCTTGATGTTCCGAATCCTATGTTTTGTATGTTTTTTCCACGTGTCTTGACATCCAATGTATCCATGCAAAGTTTGGTGAAGATCTGAGTATGTAGTTTTTGACCTTATATTGAACCTCCCATCTGAAAATTTGAAAATTCTTAAAAAATTCGTCCAAAATCTTGATGACCCCAATCTCTTGTTTTGTACGTTTTTTCCACGTGTCTTGACATTCAAAGTATCCCTGCAAAGTTTGGTGAAGATCTGAGTATGTAGTTTTTGACCTTATATGGAACCTCCTTTCTGAAAATTTGAGAATTCTTAAAAAATTCGTCCAAAATATTGATGTCTCCAATCTCTTGTTTTGTACGTTTTTTCCACGTGTCTTGACATCCAATGTATCCATGCAAAGTTTGGTGAAGATCTGAGTATGTCGTTTTTGACCTTATCTGGAACCTCCCATCTGAAAATTTGAAAATTCTTAAAAAATTCGTCGAAAATCTTGATGTCTCCAATCTTTTGTTTTGTACGTTTTTTCCACGTGTCTTGACATGCAAAGTATCCCTGCAACGTTTGGTGAAGATCTGAGTATGTAGTTTTTGACCTTATCTGGAACCTCCTATCTGAAAATTTGAAAATTCTTAAAAAATTCGTCGAAAATCTTGATGTCTCCAATCTCTTGTTTTGTACGTTTTTTCCACGTGTCTTGATATCCAATGTATCCCTGCAAAGTTTGGTGAAGATCTGAGTATGTCGTTTTTGACCTTATCTGGAACATCCTTTCTGAAAATTTGAAAATTGTTAAAAAATTCGTCCAAAATCTTGATGTCTCCAATCTCTTTTTTGTACGTTTTTTCCACGTGTCTTGACATCCAATGTATCCCTGCAAAGTTTGGTGAAGATCTGAGTATGTCGTTTTTGACCTTATCTGGAACCTCCCATCTGAAAATTTGAAAATTCTTAAAAAATTCGACCAAAATCTTGATGTCTCCAATCTTTTGTTTTGTACGTTTTTTCCACGTGTCTTGACACATAATGTATCCATGCAAAGTTTGGTGAAGATCTGAGTATGTAGTTTTTGACCTTATATGGAACCTCCTATCTGAAAATTTGAAAATTCTTAAAAAATTCGTCCAAAATCTTGATGTCTCCAATCTCTTGTTTTGTACGTTTTTTCCACGTGTCTTGACATCCAATGTATCCCTGCAAAGTTTGGTGAAGATCTGAGTATGTAGTTTTTGACCTTATCTGGAACCTCCCATCTGAAAATTTGAAAATTCCTAAAAAATCCGTGCAAAATCTTGATGACCCCAATCTCTTGTTTTGTACGTTTTTTCCACGTGTCTTGACATCCAATGTATCCATGCAAAGTTTGGTGAAGATCTGAGTATGTCGTTTTTGACCTTATCTGGAACATCCTTTCTGAAAATTTGAAAATTGTTAAAAAATTCGTCCAAAATCTTGATGTCTCCAATCTCTTTTTTGTACGTTTTTTCCACGTGTCTTGACATCCAATGTATCCCTGCAAAGTTTGGTGAAGATCTGAGTATGTAGTTTTTGACCTTATCTGGAACCTCCCATCTGAAAATTTGAAAATTCTTCAAAAATTCGTCGAAAATCTTGATGTCTCCAATCTCTTGTTTTGTACGTTTTTTCCACGTGTCTCGACCTCCAATGGATCCCTGCAAAGTTTGGTGAAGATCTGAGTATGTCGTTTTTGACCTTATCTGGAACATCCTTTCTGAAAATTTGAAAATTCTTAAAAAATTCGTCCAAAATCTTGATGTCTCCAATCTCTTGTTTTGTACGTTTTTTCCACGTGTCTTGACATCCAATGTATCCCTGCAAAGTTTGGTGAAGATCTGAGTATGTAGTTTTTGACCTTATCTGGAACCTCCCATCTGAAAATTTGAAAATTCTTAAAAAATTCGACCAATATCTTGATGTCTCCAATCTTTTGTTTTGTACGTTTTTTCCACGTGTCTTGACACATAATGTATCCATGCAAAGTTTGGTGAAGATCTGAGTATGTAGTTTTTGACCTTATATGGAACCTCCTATCTGAAAATTTGAAAATTCTTAAAAAATTCGTCCAAAATCTTGATGTCTCCAATCTCTTGTTTTGTACGTTTTTTCCACGTGTCTTGACATGCAAAGTATCCCTGCAACGTTTGGTGAAGATCTGAGTATGTAGTTTTTGACCTTATCTGGAACCTCCTATCTGAAAATTTGAAAATTCTTAAAAAATTCGTCCAAAATCTTGATGTCACCAATCCTATGTTTTGTATGTTTTTTCCACGTGTCTTGACATCCAATGTATCCATGCAAAGTTTGGTGAAGATCTGAGTATGTCGTTTTTGACCTTATCTGGAACCTCCCATCTGAAAATTTGAAAATTCTTAAAAAATTCGTCGAAAATCTTGATGTCTCCGATCTCTTGTTTTGTACGTTTTTTCCACGTGTCTTGACATGCAAAGTATTCCTGCAAAGTTTGGTGAAGATCTGAGTATGTAGTTTTTGACCTCATCTGGAACCTCCTATCTGAAAATTTGAAAATTCTTAAAAAATTCGTCCAAAATTTTGATGTCTCCAATCTCTTGTTTTGTACGTTTTTTCCACGTGTCTTGACATCCAATGTATCCCTGCAATGTTTGGTGAAGATCTGAGTATGTAGTTTTTGACCTTATCTGGAACCTCCCATCTGAAAATTTGAAAATTCCTAAAAAATCCGTTCAAAATCTTGATGACCCCAATCTCTTGTTTTGTACGTTTTTTCCACGTGTCTTGACATCCAATGTATCCCTGCAAAGTTTGGTGAAGATCTGAGTATGTAGTTTTTGACCTTATCTGGAACCTCCTATCTGAAAATTTGAAAATTCTTAAAAAATTCGTCCAAAATCTTGATGTCTCCAATCTCTTGTTTTGTACGTTTTTTCCACGTGTCTTGATATCCAATGTATCCCTGCAAAGTTTGGTGAAGATCTGAGTATGTAGTTTTTGACCTTATATGGAACCTCCTATCTGAAAATTTGAAAATTCTTAAAAAATTCGTCCAAAATCTTGATGTCTCCAATCTCTTGTTTTGTACGTTTTTTCCACGTGTCTTGACATCCAATGTATCCCTGCAAAGTTTGGTGAAGATCTGAGTATGTAGTTTTTGACCTTATATTGAACCTCCCATCTGAAAATTTGAAAATTCTTAAAAAATTCGTCCAAAATCTTGATGTCTCCAATCTCTTGTTTTGTACGTTTTTTCCACGTGTCTTGATATCCAATGTATCCCTGCAAAGTTTGGTGAAGATCTGAGTATGTAGTTTTTGACCTTATATGGAACCTCCTATCTGAAAATTTGAAAATTCTTAAAAAATTCGTCCAAAATTTTGATGTCTCCAATCTCTTGTTTTGTACGTTTTTTCCACGTGTCTTGAAATCCAATGTATTCCTGCAAAGTTTGGTGAAGATCTGAGTATGTAGTTTTTGACCTCATCTGGAACCTCCTATCTGAAAATTTGAAAATTCCTAAAAAATCCGTCCAAAATCTTGATGACCCCAATCTCTTGTTTTGTACGTTTTTTCCACGTGTCTTGACATCCAATGTATCCATGCAAAGTTTGGTGAAGATCTGAGTATGTCGTTTTTGACCTTATCTGGAACATCCTTTCTGAAAATTTGAAAATTCTTAAAAAATTCGTCCAAAATCTTGATGTCTCCAATCTCTTGTTTTGTACGTTTTTTCCACGTGTCTTGACACATAATGTATCCATGCAAAGTTTGGTGAAGATCTGAGTATGTAGTTTTTGACCTTATATGGAACCTCCTATCTGAAAATTTGAAAATTCTTAAAAAATTCGTCCAAAATCTTGATGACCCCAATCTCTTGTTTTGTACGTTTTTTCCACGTGTCTTGACACATAATGTATCCATGCAAAGTTTGGTGAAGATCTGAGTATGTAGTTTTTGACCTTATATGGAACCTCCTATCTGAAAATTTGAAAATTCTTAAAAAATTCGTCAAAAATCTTGATGTCTCCAATCTCTTGTTTTGTACGTTTTTTCCACGTGTCTTGACATCCAATGTATCCCTGCAACGTTTGGTGAAGATCTGAGTATGTAGTTTTTGACCTTATCTGGAACCTCCCATCTGAAAATTTGAAAATTCTTAAAAAATTCGTCCAAAATCTTGATGACCCCAATCTCTTGTTTTGTACGTTTTTTCCACGTGTCTTGACATGCAAAGTATCCCTGCAAAGTTTGGTGAAGATCTGAGTATGTAGTTTTTGACCTTATATGGAACCTCCTTTCTGAAAATTTGAGAATTCTTAAAAAATTCGTCCAAAATCTTGATGTCTCCAATCTCTTGTTTTGTACGTTTTTTCCACGTGTCTTGACATCCAATGTATCCATGCAAAGTTTGGTGAAGATCTGAGTATGTCGTTTTTGACCTTATCTGGAACCTCCCATCTGAGAATTTGAAAATTCTTAAAAAATTCGTCGAAAATCTTGATGTCTCCAATCTTTTGTTTTGTACGTTTTTTCCACGTGTCTTGACATGCAAAGTATCCCTGCAACGTTTGGTGAAGATCTGAGTATGTAGTTTTTGACCTTATCTGGAACCTCCCATCTGAAAATTTGAAAATTCCTAAAAAATCCGTGCAAAATCTTGATGACCCCAATCTCTTGTTTTGTACGTTTTTTCCACGTGTCTTGACATCCAATGTATCCATGCAAAGTTTGGTGAAGATCTGAGTATGTCGTTTTTGACCTTATCTGGAACATCCTTTCTGAAAATTTGAAAATTGTTAAAAAATTCGTCCAAAATTTTGATGTCTCCAATCTCTTGTTTTGTACGTTTTTTCCACGTGTCTTGACATCCAATGTATTCCTGCAATGTTTGGTGAAGATCTGAGTATGTAGTTTTTGACCTTATATGGAACCTCCTATCTGAAAATTTGAAAATTCTTAAAAAATTCGACCAAAATCTTGATGTTCCGAATCCTATGTTTTGTATGTTTTTTCCACGTGTCTTGACATCCAATGTATCCATGCAAAGTTTGGTGAAGATCTGAGTATGTAGTTTTTGACCTTATATTGAAACTCCCATCTGAAAATTTGAAAATTGTTAAAAAATTCGTACAAAATCTTGATGTCTCCAATCTCTTTTTTGTACGTTTTTTCCACGTGTCTTGACATCCAATGTATCCCTGCAAAGTTTGGTGAAGATCTGAGTATGTAGTTTTTGACCTTATCTGGAACCTCCCAACTGAAAATTTGAAAATTCTTAAAAAATTGGACCAAAATCTTGATGTCTCCAATCTTTTGTTTTGTACGTTTTTTCCACGTGTCTTGACACATAATGTATCCATGCAAAGTTTGGTGAAGATCTGAGTATTTAGTTTTTGACCTTATATGGAACCTCCTATCTGAAAATTTGAAAATTCTTAAAAAATTCGTCCAAAATCTTGATGTCTCCAATCTCTTGTTTTGTACGTTTTTTCCACGTGTCTTGACATCCAATGTATCCCTGCAAAGTTTGGTGAAGATCTGAGTATGTAGTTTTTGACCTTATCTGGAACCTCCCATCTGAAAATTTGAAAATTCCTAAAAAATCCGTGCAAAATCTTGATGACCCCAATCTCTTGTTTTGTACGTTTTTTCCACGTGTCTTGACATCCAATGTATTCCTGCAATGTTTGGTGAAGATCTGAGTATGTAGTTTTTGACCTTATATGGAACCTCCTATCTGAAAATTTGAAAATTCTTAAAAAATTCGACCAAAATCTTGATGTTCCGAATCCTATGTTTTGTATGTTTTTTCCACGTGTCTTGACATCCAATGTATCCATGCAAAGTTTGGTGAAGATCTGAGTATGTAGTTTTTGACCTTATATTGAACCTCCCATCTGAAAATTTGAAAATTCTTAAAAAATTCGTCCAAAATCTTGATGACCCCAATCTCTTGTTTTGTACGTTTTTTCCACGTGTCTTGACATCCAAAGTATCCCTGCAAAGTTTGGTGAAGATCTGAGTATGTAGTTTTTGACCTTATATGGAACCTCCTTTCTGAAAATTTGAGAATTCTTAAAAAATTCGTCCAAAATCTTGATGTCTCCAATCTCTTGTTTTGTACGTTTTTTCCACGTGTCTTGACATCCAATGTATCCATGCAAAGTTTGGTGAAGATCTGAGTATGTCGTTTTTGACCTTATCTGGAACCTCCCATCTGAAAATTTGAAAATTCTTAAAAAATTCGTCGAAAATCTTGATGTCTCCAATCTTTTGTTTTGTACGTTTTTTCCACGTGTCTTGACATGCAAAGTATCCCTGCAACGTTTGGTGAAGATCTGAGTATGTAGTTTTTGACCTTATCTGGAACCTCCTATCTGAAAATTTGAAAATTCTTAAAAAATTCGTCGAAAATCTTGATGTCTCCAATCTCTTGTTTTGTACGTTTTTTCCACGTGTCTTGATATCCAATGTATCCCTGCAAAGTTTGGTGAAGATCTGAGTATGTCGTTTTTGACCTTATCTGGAACATCCTTTCTGAAAATTTGAAAATTGTTAAAAAATTCGTCCAAAATCTTGATGTCTCCAATCTCTTTTTTGTACGTTTTTTCCACGTGTCTTGACATCCAATGTATCCCTGCAAAGTTTGGTGAAGATCTGAGTATGTAGTTTTTGACCTTATCTGGAACCTCCCATCTGAAAATTTGAAAATTCTTAAAAAATTCGACCAAAATCTTGATGTCTCCAATCTTTTGTTTTGTACGTTTTTTCCACGTGTCTTGACACATAATGTATCCATGCAAAGTTTGGTGAAGATCTGAGTATGTAGTTTTTGACCTTATATGGAACCTCCTATCTGAAAATTTGAAAATTCTTAAAAAATTCGTCCAAAATCTTGATGTCTCCAATCTCTTGTTTTGTACGTTTTTTCCACGTGTCTTGACATCCAATGTATCCCTGCAAAGTTTGGTGAAGATCTGAGTATGTAGTTTTTGACCTTATCTGGAACCTCCCATCTGAAAATTTGAAAATTCCTAAAAAATCCGTGCAAAATCTTGATGACCCCAATCTCTTGTTTTGTACGTTTTTTCCACGTGTCTTGACATCCAATGTATCCATGCAAAGTTTGGTGAAGATCTGAGTATGTCGTTTTTGACCTTATCTGGAACATCCTTTCTGAAAATTTGAAAATTGTTAAAAAATTCGTCCAAAATCTTGATGTCTCCAATCTCTTTTTTGTACGTTTTTTCCACGTGTCTTGACATCCAATGTATCCCTGCAAAGTTTGGTGAAGATCTGAGTATGTAGTTTTTGACCTTATCTGGAACCTCCCATCTGAAAATTTGAAAATTCTTCAAAAATTCGTCGAAAATCTTGATGTCTCCAATCTCTTGTTTTGTACGTTTTTTCCACGTGTCTCGACCTCCAATGGATCCCTGCAAAGTTTGGTGAAGATCTGAGTATGTCGTTTTTGACCTTATCTGGAACATCCTTTCTGAAAATTTGAAAATTCTTAAAAAATTCGTCCAAAATCTTGATGTCTCCAATCTCTTGTTTTGTACGTTTTTTCCACGTGTCTTGACATCCAATGTATCCCTGCAAAGTTTGGTGAAGATCTGAGTATGTAGTTTTTGACCTTATCTGGAACCTCCCATCTGAAAATTTGAAAATTCTTAAAAAATTCGACCAATATCTTGATGTCTCCAATCTTTTGTTTTGTACGTTTTTTCCACGTGTCTTGACACATAATGTATCCATGCAAAGTTTGGTGAAGATCTGAGTATGTAGTTTTTGACCTTATATGGAACCTCCTATCTGAAAATTTGAAAATTCTTAAAAAATTCGTCCAAAATCTTGATGTCTCCAATCTCTTGTTTTGTACGTTTTTTCCACGTGTCTTGACATGCAAAGTATCCCTGCAACGTTTGGTGAAGATCTGAGTATGTAGTTTTTGACCTTATCTGGAACCTCCTATCTGAAATTTGAAAATTCTTCAAAAATTCGTCGAAAATCTTGATGTCTCCAATCTCTTGTTTTGTACGTTTTTTCCACGTGTCTTGACATCCAATGTATCCCTGCAATGTTTGGTGGAGATCTGAGTATGTAGTTTTTGACCTTATATGGAACCTCCTATCTGAAAATTTGAAAATTCTTAAAAAATTCGTCCAAAATCTTGATGTCACCAATCCTATGTTTTGTATGTTTTTTCCACGTGTCTTGACATCCAATGTATCCATGCAAAGTTTGGTGAAGATCTGAGTATGTCGTTTTTGACCTTATCTGGAACCTCCCATCTGAAAATTTGAAAATTCTTAAAAAATTCGTCGAAAATCTTGATGTCTCCGATCTCTTGTTTTGTACGTTTTTTCCACGTGTCTTGACATGCAAAGTATTCCTGCAAAGTTTGGTGAAGATCTGAGTATGTAGTTTTTGACCTCATCTGGAACCTCCTATCTGAAAATTTGAAAATTCTTAAAAAATTCGTCCAAAATTTTGATGTCTCCAATCTCTTGTTTTGTACGTTTTTTCCACGTGTCTTGACATCCAATGTATCCCTGCAATGTTTGGTGAAGATCTGAGTATGTAGTTTTTGACCTTATCTGGAACCTCCCATCTGAAAATTTGAAAATTCCTAAAAAATCCGTCCAAAATCTTGATGACCCCAATCTCTTGTTTTGTACGTTTTTTCCACGTGTCTTGACATCCAATGTATCCCTGCAAAGTTTGGTGAAGATCTGAGTATGTAGTTTTTGACCTTATCTGGAACCTCCTATCTGAAAATTTGAAAATTCTTAAAAAATTCGTCCAAAATCTTGATGTCTCCAATCTCTTGTTTTGTACGTTTTTTCCACGTGTCTTGATATCCAATGTATCCCTGCAAAGTTTGGTGAAGATCTGAGTATGTAGTTTTTGACCTTATATGGAACCTCCTATCTGAAAATTTGAAAATTCTTAAAAAATTCGTCCAAAATCTTGATGTCTCCAATCTCTTGTTTTGTACGTTTTTTCCACGTGTCTTGACATCCAATGTATCCCTGCAAAGTTTGGTGAAGATCTGAGTATGTAGTTTTTGACCTTATATTGAACCTCCCATCTGAAAATTTGAAAATTCTTAAAAAATTCGTCGAAAATCTTGATGTCTCCAATCTCTTGTTTTGTACGTTTTTTCCACGTGTCTTGATATCCAATGTATCCCTGCAAAGTTTGGTGAAGATCTGAGTATGTAGTTTTTGACCTTATATGGAACCTCCTATCTGAAAATTTGAAAATTCTTAAAAAATTCGTCCAAAATTTTGATGTCTCCAATCTCTTGTTTTGTACGTTTTTTCCACGTGTCTTGACATCCAATGTATTCCTGCAAAGTTTGGTGAAGATCTGAGTATGTAGTTTTTGACCTCATCTGGAACCTCCTATCTGAAAATTTGAAAATTCCTAAAAAATCCGTCCAAAATCTTGATGACCCCAATCTCTTGTTTTGTACGTTTTTTCCACGTGTCTTGACATCCAATGTATCCATGCAAAGTTTGGTGAAGATCTGAGTATGTCGTTTTTGACCTTATCTGGAACATCCTTTCTGAAAATTTGAAAATTCTTAAAAAATTCGTCCAAAATCTTGATGTCTCCAATCTCTTGTTTTGTACGTTTTTTCCACGTGTCTTGACACATAATGTATCCATGCAAAGTTTGGTGAAGATCTGAGTATGTAGTTTTTGACCTTATATGGAACCTCCTATCTGAAAATTTGAAAATTCTTAAAAAATTCGTCCAAAATCTTGATGACCCCAATCTCTTGTTTTGTACGTTTTTTCCACGTGTCTTGACACATAATGTATCCATGCAAAGTTTGGTGAAGATCTGAGTATGTAGTTTTTGACCTTATATGGAACCTCCTATCTGAAAATTTGAAAATTCTTAAAAAATTCGTCCAAAATCTTGATGTCTCCAATCTCTTGTTTTGTACGTTTTTTCCACGTGTCTTGACATCCAATGTATCCCTGCAAAGTTTGGTGAAGATCTGAGTATGTAGTTTTTGACCTTATCTGGAACCTCCCATCTGAAAATTTGAAAATTCCTAAAAAATCCGTGCAAAATCTTGATGACCCCAATCTCTTGTTTTGTACGTTTTTTCCACGTGTCTTGACATCCAATGTATCCATGCAAAGTTTGGTGAAGATCTGAGTATGTCGTTTTTGACCTTATCTGGAACATCCTTTCTGAAAATTTGAAAATTGTTAAAAAATTCGTCCAAAATTTTGATGTCTCCAATCTCTTGTTTTGTACGTTTTTTCCACGTGTCTTGACATCCAATGTATTCCTGCAATGTTTGGTGAAGATCTGAGTATGTAGTTTTTGACCTTATATGGAACCTCCTATCTGAAAATTTGAAAATTCTTAAAAAATTCGACCAAAATCTTGATGTTCCGAATCCTATGTTTTGTATGTTTTTTCCACGTGTCTTGACATCCAATGTATCCATGCAAAGTTTGGTGAAGATCTGAGTATGTAGTTTTTGACCTTATATTGAACCTCCCATCTGAAAATTTGAAAATTGTTAAAAAATTCGTCCAAAATCTTGATGTCTCCAATCTCTTTTTTGTACGTTTTTTCCACGTGTCTTGACATCCAATGTATCCCTGCAAAGTTTGGTGAAGATCTGAGTATGTAGTTTTTGACCTTATCTGGAACCTCCCATCTGAAAATTTGAAAATTCTTAAAAAATTATACCAAAATCTTGATGTCTCCAATCTTTTGTTTTGTACGTTTTTTCCACGTGTCTTGACACATAATGTATCCATGCAAAGTTTGGTGAAGATCTGAGTATGTAGTTTTTGACCTTATATGGAACCTCCTATCTGAAAATTTGAAAATTCTTAAAAAATTCGTCCAAAATCTTGATGTCTCCAATCTCTTGTTTTGTACGTTTTTTCCACGTGTCTTGACATCCAATGTATCCCTGCAAAGTTTGGTGAAGATCTGAGTATGTAGTTTTTGACCTTATCTGGAACCTCCCATCTGAAAATTTGAAAATTCTTAAAAAATTCGTCCAAAATCTTGATGACCCCAATCTCTTGTTTTGTACGTTTTTTCCACGTGTCTTGACATCCAATGTATCCATGCAAAGTTTGGTGAAGATCTGAGTATGTCGTTTTTGACCTTATCTGGAACCTCCCATCTGAAAATTTGAAAATTCTTAAAAAATTCGTCGAAAATCTTGATGTCTCCAATCTTTTGTTTTGTACGTTTTTTCCACGTGTCTTGACATGCAAAGTATCCCTGCAACGTTTGGTGAAGATCTGAGTATGTAGTTTTTGACCTTATCTGGAACCTCCTATCTGAAAATTTGAAAATTCTTAAAAAATTCGTCGAAAATCTTGATGTCTCCAATCTCTTGTTTTGTACGTTTTTTCCACGTGTCTTGATATCCAATGTATCCCTGCAAAGTTTGGTGAAGATCTGAGTATGTCGTTTTTGACCTTATCTGGAACATCCTTTCTGAAAATTTGAAAATTGTTAAAAAATTCGTCCAAAATCTTGATGTCTCCAATCTCTTTTTTGTACGTTTTTTCCACGTGTCTTGACATCCAATGTATCCCTGCAAAGTTTGGTGAAGATCTGAGTATGTAGTTTTTGACCTTATCTGGAACCTCCCATCTGAAAATTTGAAAATTCTTAAAAAATTCGACCAAAATCTTGATGTCTCCAATCTTTTGTTTTGTACGTTTTTTTCCACGTGTCTTGACACATAATGTATCCATGCAAAGTTTGGTGAAGATCTGAGTATGTAGTTTTTGACCTTATATGGAACCTCCTATCTGAAAATTTGAAAATTCTTAAAAAATTCTTCCAAAATCTTGATGTCTCCAATCTCTTGTTTTGTACGTTTTTTCCACGTGTCTTGACATCCAATGTATCCCTGCAAAGTTTGGTGAAGATCTGAGTATGTAGTTTTTGACCTTATCTGGAACCTCCCATCTGAAAATTTGAAAATTCCTAAAAAATCCGTGCAAAATCTTGATGACCCCAATCTCTTGTTTTGTACGTATTTCCACGTGTCTTGACATCCAATGTATCCATGCAAAGTTTGGTGAAGATCTGAGTATGTCGTTTTTGACCTTATCTGGAACATCCTTTCTGAAAATTTGAAAATTGTTAAAAAATTCGTCCAAAATCTTGATGTCTCCAATCTCTTTTTTGTACGTTTTTTCCACGTGTCTTGACATCCAATGTATCCCTGCAAAGTTTGGTGAAGATCTGAGTATGTAGTTTTTGACCTTATCTGGAACCTCCCATCTGAAAATTTGAAAATTCTTAAAAAATTCGTCGAAAATCTTGATGTCTCCGATCTCTTGTTTTGTACGTTTTTTCCACGTGTCTTGACATGCAAAGTATTCCTGCAAAGTTTGGTGAAGATCTGAGTATGTAGTTTTTGACCTCATCTGGAACCTCCTATCTGAAAATTTGAAAATTCTTAAAAAATTCGTCCAAAATCTTGATGTCTCCGATCTCTTGTTTTGTACGTTTTTTCCACGTGTCTTGACATCGAATGTATCCCTGCAAAGTTTGGTGAAGATCTGAGTATGTAGTTTTTGACCTTATATGGAACCTCCTTTCTGAAAATTTGAAAATTCTCAAAAAATTCGTCCATAATCTTGATGTCTCCAATCTCTTGTTTTGTACGTTTTTTCCACGTGTCTTGACATCCAATGTATCCCTGCAAAGTTTGGTGAAGATCTGAGTATGTCGTTTTTGACCTTATCTGGAACCTCCCATCTGAAAATTTGAAAATTCTTAAAAAATTCGTCGAAAATCTTGATGTCTCCAATCTTTTGTTTTGTACGTTTTTTCCACGTGTCTTGACATGCAAAGTATCCCTGCAACGTTTGGTGAAGATCTGAGTATGTAGTTTTTGACCTTATCTGGAACCTCCTATCTGAAAATTTGAAAATTCTTCAAAAATTCGTCGAAAATCTTGATGTCTCCAATCTCTTGTTTTGTACGTTTTTTCCACGTGTCTTGACATCCAATGTATTCCTGCAATGTTTGGTGGAGATCTGAGTATGTAGTTTTAGACCTTATCTGGAACCTCCTATCTGAAAATTTGAAAATTCTTCAAAAATTCGTCCAAAATCTTGATGTCTCCAATCTCTTGTTTTGTACGTTTTTTCCACGTGTCTCGACCTCCAATGGATCCCTGCAAAGTTTGGTGAAGATCTGAGTATGTCGTTTTTGACCTTATCTGGAACATCCTTTCTGAAAATTTGAAAATTCTTAAAAAATTCGTCGAAAATCTTGATGTCTCCAATCTCTTGTTTTGTACGTTTTTTCCACGTGTCTTGACATCCAATGTATCCCTGCAAAGTTTGGTGAAGATCTGAGTATGTAGTTTTTGACCTTATATGGAACCTCCTATCTGAAAATTTGAAAATTCTTAAAAAATTCGTCCAAAATCTTGATGTCTCCAATCTCTTGTTTTGTACGTTTTTTCCACGTGTCTCGACCTCCAATGGATCCCTGCAAAGTTTGGTGAAGATCTGAGTATGTCGTTTTTGACCTTATCTGGAACCTCCCATCTGAAAATTTGAAAATTCTTAAAAAATTCTTCGAAAATCTTGATGTCTCCGATCTCTTGTTTTGTACGTTTTTTCCACGTGTCTTGACATGCAAAGTATACCTGCAAAGTTTGGTGAAGATCTGAGTATGTAGTTTTTGACCTCATCTGGAACCTCCTATCTGAAAATTTGAAAATTCTTAAAAAATCCGTGCAAAATCTTGATGACCCCAATCTCTTGTTTTGTACGTTTTTTCCACGTGTCTTGACATCCAATGTATTCCTGCAATGTTTGGTGAAGATCTGAGTATGTAGTTTTTGACCTTATATGGAACCTCCTATCTGAAAATTTGAAAATTCTTAAAAAATTCGACCAAAATCTTGATGTTCCGAATCCTATGTTTTGTATGTTTTTTCCACGTGTCTTGACATCCAATGTATCCATGCAAAGTTTGGTGAAGATCTGAGTATGTAGTTTTTGACCTTATATTGAACCTCCCATCTGAAAATTTGAAAATTCTTAAAAAATTCGTCCAAATCTTGATGACCCCAATCTCTTGTTTTGTACGTTTTTTCCACGTGTCTTGACATCCAAAGTATCCCTGCAAAGTTTGGTGAAGATCTGAGTATGTAGTTTTTGACCTTATATGGAACCTCCTTTCTGAAAATTTGAGAATTCTTAAAAAATTCGTCCAAAATCTTGATGTCTCCAATCTCTTATTTTGTACGTTTTTTCCAAGTGTCTTCACATCCAATGTATCCCTGCAAAGTTTGGTGAAGATCTGAGTATGTAGTTTTTGACCTTATCTGGAACATCCTTTCTGAAAATTTGAAAATTGTTAAAAAATTCGTCCAAAATCTTGATGTCTCCAATCTCTTTTTTGTACGTTTTTTCCACGTGTCTTGACATCCAATGTATCCCTGCAAAGTTTGGTGAAGATCTGAGTATGTAGTTTTTGACCTTATCTGGAACCTCCCATCTGAAAATTTGAAAATTCTTAAAAAATTCGACCAAAATCTTGATGTCTCCAATCTTTTGTTTTGTACGTTTTTTCCACGTGTCTTGACACATAATGTATCCATGCAAAGTTTGGTGAAGATCTGAGTATGTAGTTTTTGACCTTATATGGAACCTCCTATCTGAAAATTTGAAAATTCTTAAAAAATTCGTCCAAAATCTTGATGTCTCCAATCTCTTGTTTTGTACGTTTTTTCCACGTGTCTTGACATCCAATGTATCCCTGCAAAGTTTGGTGAAGATCTGAGTATGTAGTTTTTGACCTTATATGGAACCTCCCATCTGAAAATTTGAAAATTCCTAAAAAATCCGTGAAAAATCTTGATGACCCCAATCTCTTGTTTTGTACGTTTTTTCCACGTGTCTTGACATCCAATGTATTCCTGCAATGTTTGGTGAAGATCTGAGTATGTAGTTTTTGACCTTATATGGAACCTCCTATCTGAAAATTTGAAAATTCTTAAAAAATTCGACCAAAATCTTGATGTTCCGAATCCTATGTTTTGTATGTTTTTTCCACGTGTCTTGACATCCAATGTATCCATGCAAAGTTTGGTGAAGATCTGAGTATGTAGTTTTTGACCTTATATTGAACCTCCCATCTGAAAATTTGAAAATTCTTAAAAAATTCGTCCAAAATCTTGATGACCCCAATCTCTTGTTTTGTACGTTTTTTCCACGTGTCTTGACATCCAAAGTATCCCTGCAAAGTTTGGTGAAGATCTGAGTATGTAGTTTTTGACCTTATATTGAACCTCCCATCTGAAAATTTGAAAATTCTTAAAAAATTCGTCCAAAATCTTGATGTCTCCAATCTCTTGTTTTGTACGTTTTTTCCACGTGTCTTGACATCCAATGTATCCATGCAAAGTTTGGTGAAGATCTGAGTATGTCGTTTTTGACCTTATCTGGAACCTCCCATCTGAAAATTTGAAAATTCTTAAAAAATTCGTCGAAAATCTTGATGTCTCCAATCTTTTGTTTTGTACGTTTTTTCCACGTGTCTTGACATGCAAAGTATCCCTGCAACGTTTGGTGAAGATCTGAGTATGTAGTTTTTGACCTTATCTGGAACCTCCTATCTGAAAATTTGAAAATTCTTCAAAAATTCGTCGAAAATCTTGATGTCTCCAATCTCTTGTTTTGTACGTTTTTTCCACGTGTCTTGACATCCAATGTATTCCTGCAATGTTTGGTGGAGATCTGAGTATGTAGTTTTAGACCTTATCTGGAACCTCCTATCTGAAAATTTGAAAATTCTTAAAAAATTCGTCGAAAATCTTGATGTCTCCAATCTCTTGTTTTGTACGTTTTTTCCACGTGTCTTGACATCCAATGTATCCCTGCAAAGTTTGGTGAAGATCTGAGTATGTAGTTTTTGACCTTATATGGAACCTCCTATCTGAAAATTTGAAAATTCTTAAAAAATTCGTCCAAAATCTTGATGTCTCCAATCTCTTGTTTTGTACGTTTTTTCCACGTGTCTCGACCTCCAATGGATCCCTGCAAAGTTTGGTGAAGATCTGAGTATGTCGTTTTTGACCTTATCTGGAACCTCCCATCTGAAAATTTGAAAATTCCTAAAAAATCCGTCCAAAATCTTGATAACCCCAATCTCTTGTTTTGTACTTTTTTTCCACGTGTCTCGACCCCCAATGTATCCCTGCAAAGTTTGGTGAAGATCTGAGTATGTAGTTTTTGACCTTATATGGAACCTCCTATCTGAAAATTTGAAAATTCTTAAAAAATTCGTCCAAAATCTTGATGTCACCAATCCTATGTTTTGTATGTTTTTTCCACGTGTCTTGACATCCAATGTATCCATGCAAAGTTTGGTGAAGATCTGAGTATGTCGTTTTTGACCTTATCTGGAACCTCCCATCTGAAAATTTGAAAATTCTTAAAAAATTCGTCGAAAATCTTGATGTCTCCGATCTCTTGTTTTGTACGTTTTTTCCACGTGTCTTGACATGCAAAGTATCCCTGCAACGTTTGGTGAAGATCTGAGTATGTAGTTTTTGACCTTATCTGGAACCTCCTATCTGAAAATTTGAAAATTCTTCAAAAATTCGTCGAAAATCTTGATGTCTCCAATCTCTTGTTTTGTACGTTTTTTCCACGTGTCTTGACATCCAATGTATCCCTGCAATGTTTGGTGGAGATCTGAGTATGTAGTTTTTGACCTTATCTGGGACCTCCTATCAGAAAATTTGAAAATTCTTCAAAAATTCGTCCAAAATCTTGATGTCTCCAATCTCTTGTTTTGTACGTTTTTTCCACGTGTCTCGACCTCCAATGTATCCCTGCAAAGTTTGGTGAAGATCTGAGTATGTAGTTTTTGACCTTATATGGAACCTCCTTTCTGAAAATTTGAAAATTCTCAAAAAATTCGTCCATAATCTTGATGTCTCCAATCTCTTGTTTTGTACGTTTTTTCCACGTGTCTTGACATCCAATGTATCCCTGCAAAGTTTGGTGAAGATCTGAGTATGTAGTTTTTGACCTTATCTGGAACCTCCCATCTGAAAATTTGAAAATTCTTAAAAAATTCGACCAAAATCTTGATGTCTCCAATCTCTTGTTTTGTACGTTTTTTCCACGTGTCTTGACATCCAATGTATCCCTGCAAAGTTTGGTGAAGATCTGAGTATGTAGTTTTTGACCTTATATTGAACCTCCCATCTGAAAATTTGAAAATTCTTAAAAAATTCGTCCAAAATCTTGATGACCCCAATCTCTTGTTTTGTACGTTTTTTCCACGTGTCTTGACATCCAAAGTATCCCTGCAAAGTTTGGTGAAGATCTGAGTATGTAGTTTTTGACCTTATATTGAACCTCCCATCTGAAAATTTGAAAATTCTTAAAAAATTCGTCCAAAATCTTGATGTCTCCAATCTCTTGTTTTGTACGTTTTTTCCACGTGTCTTGACATCCAATGTATCCATGCAAAGTTTGGTGAAGATCTGAGTATGTCGTTTTTGACCTTATCTGGAACCTCCCATCTGAAAATTTGAAAATTCTTAAAAAATTCGTCGAAAATCTTGATGTCTCCAATCTTTTGTTTTGTACGTTTTTTCCACGTGTCTTGTTTGCAAAGTATCCCTGCAACGTTTGGTGAAGATCTGAGTATGTAGTTTTTGACCTTATCTGGAACCTCCTATCTGAAAATTTGAAAATTCTTCAAAAATTCGTCGAAAATCTTGATGTCTCCAATCTCTTGTTTTGTACGTTTTTTCCACGTGTCTTGACATCCAATGTATTCCTGCAATGTTTGGTGGAGATCTGAGTATGTAGTTTTAGACCTTATCTGGAACCTCCTATCTGAAAATTTGAAAATTCTTAAAAAATTCGTCCAAAATCTTGATGTCTCCAATCTCTTGTTTTGTACGTTTTTTCCACGTGTCTTGACATCCAATGGATCCCTGCAAAGTTTGGTAAAGATCTGAGTATGTCGTTTTTGACCTTATCTGGAACATCCTTTCTGAAAATTTGAAAATTCTTAAAAAATTCGTCGAAAATCTTGATGTCTCCAATCTCTTGTTTTGTACGTTTTTTCCACGTGTCTTGACATCCAATGTATCCCTGCAAAGTTTGGTGAAGATCTGAGTATGTAGTTTTTGACCTTATATTGAAACTCCCATCTGAAAATTTGAAAATTCTTAAAAAATTCGTTAAAATCTTGATGACCCCAATCTCTTGTTTTGTACGTTTTTTCCACGTGTCTTGACATCCAAAGTATCCCTGCAAAGTTTGGTGAAGATCTGAGTATGTAGTTTTTGACCTTATATTGAACCTCCCATCTGAAAATTTGAAAATTCTTCAAAAATTCGTCCAAAATCTTGATGTCTCCAATCTCTTGTTTTGTACGTTTTTTCCACGTGTCTTGACATCCAATGTATTCCTGCAATGTTTGGTGGAGATCTGAGTATGTAGTTTTAGACCTTATCTGGAACCTCCTATCTGAAAATTTGAAAATTCTTCAAAAATTCGTCCAAAATCTTGATGTCTCCAATCTCTTGTTTTGTACGTTTTTTCCACGTGTCTCGACCTCCAATGGATCCCTGCAAAGTTTGGTGAAGATCTGAGTATGTCGTTTTTGACCTTATCTGGAACATCCTTTCTGAAAATTTGAAAATTCTCAAAAAATTCGTCCAAAATCTTGATGTCTCCAATCTCTTGTTTTGTACGTTTTTTCCACGTGTCTTGACATTAAATGTATCCCTGCAAAGTTTGGTGAAGATCTGAGTATGTAGTTTTTGACCTTATATTGAACCTCCCATCTGAAAATTTGAAAATTCTTAAAAAATTCGTCCAAAATCTTGATGACCCCAATCTCTTGTTTTGTACGTTTTTTCCACGTGTCTTGACATCCAAAGTATCCCTGCAAAGTTTGGTGAAGATCTGAGTATGTAGTTTTTGACCTTATATTGAACCTCCCATCTGAAAATTTGAAAATTCTTAAAAAATTCGTCCAAAATCTTGATGTCTCCAATCTCTTGTTTTGTACGTTTTTTCCACGTGTCTTGACATCCAATGTATCCATGCAAAGTTTGGTGAAGATCTGAGTTTGTCGTTTTTGACCTTATCTGGAACCTCCCATCTGAAAATTTGAAAATTCTTAAAAAATTCGTCGAAAATCTTGATGTCTCCAATCTTTTGTTTTGTACGTTTTTTCCACGTGTCTTGACATGCAAAGTATCCCTGCAACGTTTGGTGAAGATCTGAGTATGTAGTTTTTGACCTTATCTGGAACCTCCTATCTGAAAATTTGAAAATTCTTCAAAAATTCGTCGAAAATCTTGATGTCTCCAATCTCTTGTTTTGTACGTTTTTTCCACGTGTCTTGACATCCAATGTATTCCTGCAATGTTTGGTGGAGATCTGAGTATGTAGTTTTAGACCTTATCTGGAACCTCCTATCTGAAAATTTGAAAATTCTTCAAAAATTCGTCCAAAATCTTGATGTCTCCAATCTCTTGTTTTGTACGTTTTTTCCACGTGTCTCGACCTCCAATGGATCCCTGCAAAGTTTGGTGAAGATCTGAGTATGTCGTTTTTGACCTTATCTGGAACATCCTTTCTGAAAATTTGAAAATTCTTAAAAAAATCGTCGAAAATCTTGATGTCTCCAATCTCTTGTTTTGTACGTTTTTTCCACGTGTCTTGACATCCAATGTATCCCTGCAAAGTTTGGTGAAGATCTGAGTATGTAGTTTTTGACCTTATATGGAACCTCCTATCTGAAAATTTGAAAATTCTTAAAAAATTCGTCCAAAATCTTGATGTCTCCAATCTCTTGTTTTGTACGTTTTTTCCACGTGTCTCGACCTCCAATGGATCCCTGCAAAGTTTGGTGAAGATCTGAGTATGTCGTTTTTGACCTTATCTGGAACCTCCCATCTGAAAATTTGAAAATTCTTAAAAAATTCGTCGAAAATCTTGATGTCTCCGATCTCTTGTTTTGTACGTTTTTTCCACGTGTCTTGACATGCAAAGTATTCCTGCAAAGTTTGGTGAAGATCTGAGTATGTAGTTTTTGACCTCATCTGGAACCTCCTATCTGAAAATTTGAAAATTCTTAAAAAATCCGTGCAAAATCTTGATGACCCCAATCTCTTGTTTTGTACGTTTTTTCCACGTGTCTTGACATCCAATGTATTCCTGCAATGTTTGGTGAAGATCTGAGTATGTAGTTTTTGACCTTATATGGAACCTCCTATCTGAAAATTTGAAAATTCTTAAAAAATTCGACCAAAATCTTGATGTTCCGAATCCTATGTTTTGTATGTTTTTTCCACGTGTCTTGACATCAAATGTATCCATGCAAAGTTTGGTGAAGATCTGAGTATGTAGTTTTTGACCTTATATTGAACCTCCCATCTGAAAATTTGAAAATTCTTAAAAAATTCGTCCAAAATCTTGATGACCCCAATCTCTTGTTTTGTACGTTTTTTCCACGTGTCTTGACATCCAAAGTATCCCTGCAAAGTGTGGTGAAGATCTGAGTATGTAGTTTTTGACCTTATATGGAACCTCCTTTCTGAAAATTTGAGAATTCTTAAAAAATTCGTCCAAAATCTTGATGTCTCCAATCTCTTGTTTTGTACGTTTTTTCCACGTGTCTTGACATCCAATGTATCCCTGCAAAGTTTGGTGAAGATCTGAGTATGTCGTTTTTGACCTTATCTGGAACATCCTTTCTGAAAATTTGAAAATTGTTAAAAAATTCGTCCAAAATCTTGATGTCTCCAATCTCTTTTTTGTACGTTTTTTCCACGTGTCTTGACATCCAATGTATCCCTGCAAAGTTTGGTGAAGATCTGAGTATGTAGTTTTTGACCTTATCTGGAACCTCCCATCTGAAAATTTGAAAATTCTTAAAAAATTCGACCAAAATCTTGATGTCTCCAATCTTTTGTTTTGTACGTTTTTTCCACGTGTCTTGACACATAATGTATCCCTGCAGAGTTTGGTGAAGATCTGAGTATGTAGTTTTTGACCTTATATGGAACCTCCTATCTGAAAATTTGAAAATTCTTAAAAAATTCGTCCAAAACCTTGATGTCTCCAATCTCTTGTTTTGTACGTTTTTTCCACGTGTCTTGACATCCAATGTATCCCTGCAAAGTTTGGTGAAGATCTGAGTATGTAGTTTTTGACCTTATCTGGAACCTCCCATCTGAAAATTTGAAAATTCCTAAAAAATCCGTGCAAAATCTTGATGACCCCAATCTCTTGTTTTGTACGTTTTTTCCACGTGTCTTGACATCCAATGTATTCCTGCAATGTTTGGTGAAGATCTGAGTATGTAGTTTTTGACCTTATATGGAACCTCCTATCTGAAAATTTGAAAATTCTTAAAAAATTCGACCAAAATCTTGATGTTCCGAATCCTATGTTTTGTATGTTTTTTCCACGTGTCTTGACATCCAATGTATCCATGCAAAGTTTGGTGAAGATCTGAGTATGTAGTTTTTGACCTTATATTGAACCTCCCATCTGAAAATTTGAAAATTCTTAAAAAATTCGTCCAAAATCTTGATGACCCCAATCTCTTGTTTTGTACGTTTTTTCCACGTGTCTTGACATCCAAAGTATCCCTGCAAAGTTTGGTGAAGATCTGAGTATGTAGTTTTTGACCTTATATTGAACCTCCCATCTGAAAATTTGAAAATTCTTAAAAAATTCGTCCAAAATCTTGATGTCTCCAATCTCTTGTTTTGTACGTTTTTTCCACGTGTCTTGACATCCAATGTATCCATGCAAAGTTTGGTGAAGATCTGAGTATGTCGTTTTTGACTTTATCTGGAACCTCCCATCTGAAAATTTGAAAATTCTTAAAAAATTCGTCGAAAATCTTGATGTCTCCAATCTTTTGTTTTGTACGTTTTTTCCACGTGTCTTGACATGCAAAGTATCCCTGCAACGTTTGGTGAAGATCTGAGTATGTAGTTTTTGACCTTATCTGGAACCTCCTATCTGAAAATTTGAAAATTCTTCAAAAATTCGTCGAAAATCTTGATGTCTCCAATCTCTTGTTTTGTACGTTTTTTCCACGTGTCTTGACATCCAATGTATTCCTGCAATGTTTGGTGGAGATCTGAGTATGTAGTTTTAGACCTTATCTGGAACCTCCTATCTGAAAATTTGAAAATTCTTCAAAAATTCGTCCAAAATCTTGATGTCTCCAATCTCTTGTTTTGTACGTTTTTTCCACGTGTCTCGACCTCCAATGGATCCCTGCAAAGTTTGGTGAAGATCTGAGTATGTCGTTTTTGACCTTATCTGGAACATCCTTTCTGAAAATTTGAAAATTGTTAAAAAATTCGTCCAAAATCTTGATGTCTCCAATCTCTTTTTTGTACGTTTTTTCCACGTGTCTTGACATCCAATGTATCCCTGCAAAGTTTGGTGAAGATCTGAGTATGTAGTTTTTGACCTTATCTGGAACCTCCCATCTGAAAATTTGAAAATTCTTAAAAAATTCGACCAAAATCTTGATGTCTCCAATCTTTTGTTTTGTACGTTTTTTCCACGTGTCTTGACAAATAATGTATCCATGCAAAGTTTGGTGAAGATCTGAGTATGTAGTTTTTGACCTTATATGGAACCTCCCATCTGAAAATTTGAAAATTCTTAAAAAATTCGACCAAAATCTTGATGTCTCCAATCTCTTGTTTTGTACGTTTTTTCCACGTGTCTTGATATCCAATGTATCCCTGCAAAGTTTGGTGAAGATCTGAGTATGTAGTTTTTGACCTTATCTGGAACCTCCTATCTGAAAATTTGAAAATTCTTAAAAAATTCGACCAAAATCTTGATGTTCCGAATCCTATGTTTTGTATGTTTTTTCCACGTGTCTTGACATGCAAAGTATTCCTGCAAAGTTTGGTGAAGATCTGAGTATGTAGTTTTTGACCTTATCTGGAACCTCCTATCTGAAAATTTGAAAATTCTTAAAAAATTCGTCGAAAATCTTGATGTCTCCGATCTCTTGTTTTGTACGTTTTTTCCACGTGTCTTGACATGCAAAGTATTCCTGCAAAGTTTGGTGAAGATCTGAGTATGTAGTTTTTGACCTTATCTGGAACCTCCCATCTGAAAATTTGAAAATTCCTAAAAAATCCGTCCAAAATCTTGATGACCCCAATCTCTTGTTTTGTACGTTTTTTCCACGTGTCTTGACATCCAATGTATCCCTGCAATGTTTGGTGAAGATCTGAGTATGTCGTTTTTGACCTTATCTGGAACCTCCCATCTGAAAATTTGAAAATTCTTAAAAAATTCGTCGAAAATCTTGATGTCTCCAATCTTTTGTTTTGTACGTTTTTTCCACGTGTCTTGACATGCAAAGTATCCCTGCAACGTTTGGTGAAGATCTGAGTATGTAGTTTTTGACCTTATCTGGAACCTCCTATCTGAAAATTTGAAAATTCTTCAAAAATTCGTCGAAAATCTTGATGTCTCCAATCTCTTGTTTTTTACGTTTTTTCCACGTGTCTTGACATCCAATGTATTCCTGCAATGTTTGGTGGAGATCTGAGTATGTAGTTTTAGACCTTATCTGGAACCTCCTATCTGAAAATTTGAAAATTCTTCAAAAATTCGTCGAAAATCTTGATGTCTCCAATCTCTTTTTTGTACGTTTTTTCCACGTGTCTTGACATCCAATGTATCCCTGCAAAGTTTGGTGAAGATCTGAGTATGTCGTTTTTGACCTTATCTGGAACATCCTTTCTGAAAATTTGAAAATTCTTAAAAAATTCGTCGAAAATCTTGATGTCTCCAATCTCTTGTTTTGTACGTTTTTTCCACGTGTCTTGACATCCAATGTATCCCTGCAAAGTTTGGTGAAGATCTGAGTATGTAGTTTTTGACCTTATATGGAACCTCCTATCTGAAAATTTGAAAATTCTTAAAAAATTCGTCGAAAATCTTGATGTCTCCGATCTCTTGTTTTGTACGTTTTTTCCACGTGTCTTGACATGCAAAGTATTCCTGCAAAGTTTGGTGAAGATCTGAGTATGTAGTTTTTGACCTCATCTGGAACCTCCTATCTGAAAATTTGAAAATTCTTAAAAAATTCGTCCAAAATCTTGATGTCTCCAATCTCTTGTTTTGTACGTTTTTTCCACGTGTCTTGACATCCAATGTATCCCTGCAATGTTTGGTGAAGATCTGAGTATGTAGTTTTTGACTTTATCTGGAACCTCCCATCTGAAAATTTGAAAATTCCTAAAAAATCCGTCCAAAATCTTGATGACCCCAATCTCTTGTTTTGTACTTTTTTTCCACGTGTCTCGACCTCCAATGTATCCCTGCAAAGTTTGGTGAAGATCTGAGTATGTAGTTTTTGACCTTATATGGAACCTCCTATCTGAAAATTTGAAAATTCTTAAAAAATTCGTCCAAAATCTTGATGTCACCAATCCTATGTTTTGTATGTTTTTTCCACGTGTCTTGACATCCAATGTATCCATGCAAAGTTTGGTGAAGATCTGAGTATGTAGTTTTTGACCTTATCTGGAACCTCCCATCTGAAAATTTGAAAATTCTTAAAAAATTCGTCGAAAATCTTGATGTCTCCGATCTCTTGTTTTGTACGTTTTTTCCACGTGTCTTGACATCCAATGTATCCCTGCAATGTTTGGTGAAGATCTGAGTATGTAGTTTTTGACCTTATCTGGAACCTCCCATCTGAAAATTTGAAAATTCCTAAAAAATCCGTCCAAAATCTTGATGACCCCAATCTCTTGTTTTGTACTTTTTTTCCACGTGTCTTGACATTCAATGTATCCCTGCAAAGTTTGGTGAAGATCTGAGTATGTAGTTTTTGATCTTATCTGGAACCTCCTATCTGAAAATTTGAAAATTCTTAAAAAATTCGTCCAAAATCTTGATGTCTCCAATCTCTTGTTTTGTACGTTTTTTCCACGTGTCTTGATATCCAATGTATCCCTGCAAAGTTTGGTGAAGATCTGAGTATGTTGTTTTTGACCTTATCTGGAACATCCTTTCTGAAAATTTGAAAATTGTTAAAAAATTCGTCCAAAATCTTGATGTCTCCTATCTCTTGTTTTGTACGTTTTTTCCACGTGTCTTGACATCCAATGTATCCCTGCAAAGTTTGGTGAAGATCTGAGTATGTAGTTTTTGACCTTATCTGGAACCTCCCATCTGAAAATTTGAAAATTCTTAAAAAATTCGACCAATATCTTGATGTCTCCAATCTCTTGTTTTGTACGTTTTTTCCACGTGTCTTGACATCCAATGTATCCCTGCAAAGTTTGGTGAAGATCTGAGTATGTAGTTTTTGACCTTATATGGAACCTCCTATCTGAAAATTTAAAAATTCTTAAAAAATTCGTCCAAAATCTTGATGTCTCCAATCTCTTGTTTTGTACGTTTTTTCCACGTGTCTTGACATCCAATGTATCCCTGCAAAGTTTGGTGAAGATCTGAGTATGTAGTTTTTGACCTTATCTGGAACCTCCCATCTGAAAATTTGAAAATTCTTAAAAAATTCGACCAAAATCTTGATGTCTCCAATCTTTTGTTTTGTACGTTTTTTCCACGTGTCTTGACACATAATGTATCCATGCAAAGTTTGGTGAAGATCTGAGTATGTAGTTTTTGACCTTATATGGAACCTCCTATCTGAAAATTTGAAAATTCTTAAAAAATTCGTCCAAAATCTTGATGTCTCCAATCTCTTGTTTTGTACGTTTTTTCCACGTGTCTTGACATCCAATGTATCCCTGCAAAGTTTGGTGAAGATCTGAGTATGTAGTTTTTGACCTTATCTGGAACCTCCCATCTGAAAATTTGAAAATTCCTAAAAAATCCGTGCAAAATCTTGATGACCCCAATCTCTTGTTTTGTACGTTTTTTCCACGTGTCTTGACATCCAATGTATCCATGCAAAGTTTGGTGAAGATCTGAGTATGTCGTTTTTGACCTTATCTGGAACCTCCCATCTGAAAATTTGAAAATTCTTAAAAAATTCGTCGAAAATCTTGATGTCTCCAATCTTTTGTTTTGTACGTTTTTTCCACGTGTCTTGACATGCAAAGTATCCCTGCAACGTTTGGTGAAGATCTGAGTATGTAGTTTTTGACCTTATCTGGAACCTCCCATCTGAAAATTTGAAAATTCCTAAAAAATCCGTCCAAAATCTTGATGACCCCAATCTCTTGTTTTGTACGTTTTTTCCACGTGTCTTGACATCCAATGTATCCCTGCAAAGTTTGGTGAAGATCTGAGTATGTAGTTTTTGACCTTATCTGGAACCTCCTATCTGAAAATTTGAAAATTCTTAAAAAATTCGTCCAAAATCTTGATGTCTCCAATCTCTTGTTTTGTACGTTTTTTCCACGTGTCTTGATATCCAATGTATCCCTGCAAAGTTTGGTGAAGATCTGAGTATGTCGTTTTTGACCTTATCTGGAACATCCTTTCTGAAAATTTGAAAATTGTTAAAAAATTCGTCCAAAATCTTGATGTCTCCTATCTCTTGTTTTGTACGTTTTTTCCACGTGTCTTGACATCCAATGTATCCCTGCAAAGTTTGGTGAAGATCTGAGTATGTAGTTTTTGACCTTATCTGGAACCTCCCATCTGAAAATTTGAAAATTCTTAAAAAATTCGACCAAAATCTTGATGTCTCCAATCTCTTCTTTTGTACGTTTTTTCCACGTGTCTTGACACATAATGTATCCATGCAAAGTTTGGTGAAGATCTGAGTATGTAGTTTTTGACCTTATATGGAACCTCCTATCTGAAAATTTGAAAATTCTTAAAAAATTTGACCAAAATCTTGATGTCCCCAATCCTATGTTTTGTATGTTTTTTCCACGTGTCTTGACATCCAATGTATCCCTGCAGAGTTTGGTGAAGATCTGAGTATGTAGTTTTTGACCTTATCTGGAACCTCCCATCTGAAAATTTGAAAATTCTTAAAAAATTCGTCGAAAATCTTGATGTCTCCAATCTCTTGTTTTGTACGTTTTTTCCACGTGTCTTGACATGCAAAGTATCCCTGCAACGTTTGGTGAAGATCTGAGTATGTAGTTTTTGACCTTATCTGGAACCTCCTATCTGAAAATTTGAAAATTCTTAAAAAATTCGTCCAAAATCTTGATGTCTCCAATCTCTTGTTTTGTACGTTTTTTCCACGTGTCTTGACATCCAATGTATCCCTGCAATGTTTGGTGAAGATCTGAGTATGTAGTTTTTGACCTTATATGGAACCTCCTATCTGAAAATTTGAAAATTCTTAAAAAATTCGTCCAAAATCTTGATGTCTCCAATCTCTTGTTTTGTACGTTCTTTCCACGTGTCTTGACATCCAATGTATCCCTGCAATGTTTGGTGAAGATCTGAGTATGTAGTTTTTGACCTTATATGGAACCTCCTATCTGAAAATTTGAAAATTCTTAAAAAAATTTAACAAAATCTTGATGTCCCCAATCCTATGTTTTGTATGTTTTTTCCACGTGTCTTGACATACAATGTATCCCTGCAGAGTTTGGTGAAGATCTGAGTATGTAGTTTTTGACCTTATCTGGAACCTCCCATCTGAAAATTTGAAAATTCCTAAAAAATCCGTCCAAAATTTTGTTGACCCCAATCTCTTGTTTTGTACGTTTTTTCCACGTGTCTTGACATCCAATGTATCCCTGCAAAGTTTGGTGAAGATCTGAGTATGTAGTTTTTGACCTTATCTGGAACCGCATTTCTGAAAATTTGAAAATTCTTAAAAAAATCGTCCAAAATCTTGATGTCTCCAATCTCTTGTTTTGTACGTTTTTTCCACGTGTCTTGACATCCAATGTATCCCTACAAAGTTTGGTGAAGATCTGAGTATGTAGTTTTTGACCTTATCTGGAACCTCCTATCTGAAAATTTGAAAATTCTTAAAAAATTCGTCCAAAATCTTGATGTCTCCAATCTCTTGTTTTGTACGTTTTTTCCACGTGTCTTGATATCCAATGTATCCCTGCAAAGTTTGGTGAAGATCTGAGTACGTCGTTTTTGACCTTATCTGGAACATCCTTTCTGAAAATTTGAAAATTGTTAAAAAATTCGTCCAAAATCTTGATGTCTCCTATCTCTTGTTTTGTACGTTTTTTCCACGTGTCTTGACATCCAATGTATCCCTGCAAAGTTTGGTGAAGATCTGAGTATGTAGTTTTTGACCTTATCTGGAACCTCCCATCTGAAAATTTGAAAATTCTTAAAAAATTCGTCCAAAATCTTGATGTCTCCTATCTCTTGTTTTGTACGTTTTTTCCACGTGTCTTGACATCCAATGTATCCCTGCAAAGTTTGGTGAAGATCTGAGTATGTAGTTTTTGACCTTATCTGGAACCTCCCATCTGAAAATTTGAAAATTCTTAAAAAAATCGACCAAAATCTTGATGTCTCCAATCTCTTCTTTTGTACGTTTTTTCCACGTGTCTTGACACATAATGTATCCATGCAAAGTTTGGTGAAGATCTGAGTATGTAGTTTTTGACCTTATATGGAACCTCCTATCTGAAAATTTGAAAATTCTTAAAAAATTTGACCAAAATCTTGATGTCCCCAATCCTATGTTTTGTATGTTTTTTCCACGTGTCTTGACATCCAATGTATCCCTGCAGAGTTTGGTGAAGATCTGAGTATGTAGTTTTTGACCTTATCTGGAACCTCCCATCTGAAAATTTGAAAATTCTTAAAAAATTCGTCGAAAATCTTGATGTCTCCAATCTCTTGTTTTGTACGTTTTTTCCACGTGTCTTGACATGCAAAGTATCCCTGCAACGTTTGGTGAAGATCTGAGTATGTAGTTTTTGACCTTATCTGGAACCTCCTATCTGAAAATTTGAAAATTCTTAAAAAATTGGTCCAAAATCTTGATGTCTCCAATCTCTTGTTTTGTACGTTTTTTCCACGTGTCTTGACATCCAATGTATCCCTGCAATGTTTGGTGAAGATCTGAGTATGTAGTTTTTGACCTTATATGGAACCTCCTATCGGAAAATTTGAAAATTCTTAAAAAATTCGTCCAAAATCTTGATGTCTCCAATCTCTTGTTTTGTACGTTCTTTCCACGTGTCTTGACATCCAATGTATCCCTGCAAAGTTTGGTGAAGATCTGAGTATGTAGTTTTTGACCTTATATGGAACCTCCTATCTGAAAATTTGAAAATTCTTAAAAAAATTTAACAAAATCTTGATGTCCCCAATCCTATGTTTTGTATGTTTTTTCCACGTGTCTTGACATACAATGTATCCCTGCAGAGTTTGGTGAAGATCTGAGTATGTAGTTTTTGACCTTATCTGGAACCTCCCATCTGAAAATTTGAAAATTCCTAAAAAATCCGTCCAAAATTTTGTTGACCCCAATCTCTTGTTTTGTACGTTTTTTCCACGTGTCTTGACATCCAATGTATCCCTGCAAAGTTTGGTGAAGATCTGAGTATGTAGTTTTTGACCTTATCTGGAACCGCATTTCTGAAAATTTGAAAATTCTTAAAAAAATCGTCCAAAATCTTGATGTCTCCAATCTCTTGTTTTGTACGTTTTTTCCACGTGTCTTGACATCCAATGTATCCCTGCAAAGTTTGGTGAAGATCTGAGTATGTAGTTTTTGACCTTATCTGGAACCTCCTATCTGAAAATTTGAAAATTCTTAAAAAATTCGTCCAAAATCTTGATGTCTCCAATCTCTTGTTTTGTACGTTTTTTCCACGTGTCTTGATATCCAATGTATCCCTGCAAAGTTTGGTGAAGATCTGAGTACGTCGTTTTTGACCTTATCTGGAACATCCTTTCTGAAAATTTGAAAATTGTTAAAAAATTCGTCCAAAATCTTGATGTCTCCTATCTCTTGTTTTGTACGTTTTTTCCACGTGTCTTGACATCCAATGTATCCATGCAAAGTTTGGTGAAGATCTGAGTATGTAGTTTTTGACCTTATCTGGAACCTCCCATCTGAAAATTTGAAAATTCTTAAAAAATTCGACCAAAATCTTGATGTCTCCAATCTCTTGTTTTGTACGTTTTTTCCACGTGTCTTGACACATAATGTATCCATGCAAAGTTTGGTGAAGATCTGAGTATGTAGTTTTTGACCTTATATGGAACCTCCTATCTGAAAATTTGAAAATTCCTAAAAAATTTGACCAAAATCTTGATGTCCCCAATCCTATGTTTTGTATGTTTTTCCACGTGTCTTGACATCCAATGTATCCATGCAAAGTTTGGTGAAGATCTGAGTATGTAGTTTTTGACCTTATCTGGAACCTCCCATCTGAAAATTTGAAAATTCTTAAAAAATTCGTCGAAAATCTTGATGTCTCCAATCTCTTGTTTTGTACGTTTTTTCCACGTGTCTTGACATGCAAAGTATCCCTGCAACGTTTGGTGAAGATCTGAGTATGTAGTTTTTGACCTTATCTGGAACCTCCTATCTGAAAATTTGAAAATTCTTAAAAAATTCGTCCAAAATCTTGATGTCTCCAATCTCTTGTTTTGTACGTTTTTTCCACGTGTCTTGACATCCAATGTATCCCTGCAATGTTTGGTGAAGATCTGAGTATGTAGTTTTTGACCTTATATGGAGCCTCCTATCTGAAAATTTGAAAATTCTTAAAAAATTCGTCCAAAATCTTGATGTCTCCAATCTCTTGTTTTGTACGTTCTTTCCACGTGTCTTGACATCCAATGTATCCCTGCAATGTTTGGTGAAGATCTGAGTATGTAGTTTTTGACCTTATATGGAACCTCCTATCTGAAAATTTGAAAATTCTTAAAAGAATTTAACAAAATCTTGATGTCCCCAATCCTATGTTTTGTATGTTTTTTCCACGTGTCTTGACATACAATGTATCCCTGCAGAGTTTGGTGAAGATCTGAGTATGTAGTTTTTGACCTTATCTGGAACCTCCCATCTGAAAATTTGAAAATTCCTAAAAAATCCGTCCAAAATCTTGTTGACCCGAATCTCTTGTTTTGTACGTTTTTTCCACGTGTCTTGACATCCAATGTATCCCTGCAAAGTTTGGTGAAGATCTGAGTATGTAGTTTTTGGCCTTATCTGGAACCGCATTTCTGAAAATTTGAAAATTTTTAAAAAAATCGTCCAAAATCTTGATGTCTCCAATCTCTTGTTTTGTACGTTTTTTCCACGTGTCTTGACATCCAATGTATCCCTGCAAAGTTTGGTGAAGATCTGAGTATGTAGTTTTTGACCTTATATGGAACCTCCTATCTGAAAATTTGAAAATTCTTAAAAAATTCGTCCAAAATCTTGATGTCTCCAATCTCTTGTTTTGTACGTTTTTTCCACGTGTCTCGACGTCCAATGGATCCCTGCAAAGTTTGGTGAAGATCTGAGTATTTCGTTTTTGACCTTATCTGGAACCTCCCATCTGAAAATTTGAAAATTCTTAAAAAATTCGTCGAAAATCTTGATGTCTCCGATCTCTTGTTTTGTACGTTTTTTCCACGTGTCTTGACATGCAAAGTATTCCTGCAAAGTTTGGTGAAGATCTGAGTATGTAGTTTTTGACCTCATCTGGAACCTCCTATCTGAAAATTTGAAAATTCTTAAAAAATTCGTCCAAAATCTTGATGTCTCCAATCTCTTGTTTTGTACGTTTTTTCCACGTGTCTTGACATCCAATGTATCCCTGCAAAGTTTGGTGAAGATCTGAGTATGTAGTTTTTGACCTTATCTGGAACCTCCTATCTGAAAATTTGAAAATTCTTAAAAAATTCGTCCAAAATCTTGATGTCTCCAATCTCTTGTTTTGTACGTTTTTTCCACGTGTCTTGATATCCAATGTATCCCTGCAAAGTTTGGTGAAGATCTGAGTATGTCGTTTTTGACCTTATCTGGAACATCCTTTCTGAAAATTTGAAAATTGTTAAAAAATTCGTCCAAAATCTTGATGTCTCCTATCTCTTGTTTTGTACGTTTTTTCCACGTGTCTTGACATCCAATGTATCCCTGCAAAGTTTGGTGAAGATCTGAGTATGTAGTTTTTGACCTTATCTGGAACCTCCCATCTGAAAATTTGAAAATTCTTAAAAAATTCGACCAAAATCTTGATGTCTCCAATCTCTTGTTTTGTACGTTTTTTCCACGTGTCTTGACACATAATGTATCCATGCAAAGTTTGGTGAAGATCTGAGTATGTAGTTTTTGACCTTATCTGGAACCTCCTATCTGAAAATTTGAAAATTCTTAAAAAATTCGTCCAAAATCTTGATGTCTCCAATCTCTTGTTTTGTACGTTTTTTCCACGTGTCTTGACATCCAATGTATCCCTGCAAAGTTTGGTGAATTTCTGAGTATGTAGTTTTTGACCTTATCTGGAACTTCCCATCTGAAAATTTGAAAATTCCTAAAAAATCCGTCCAAAATCTTGATGACCACAATCTCTTGTTTTGTACGTTTTTTCCACGTGTCTTGACATTCAATGTATCCCTGCAAAGTTTGGTGAAGATCTGAGTATGTAGTTTTTGACCTTATATGGAACCTCCTTTCTGAAAATTTGAAAATTTTTAAAAAATTCGTCCAAAATCTTGAAGACCCCAATCTCTTGTTTTGTACGTTTTTTCCACGTGTCTTGACATCCAATGTATCCCTGCAAAGTTTGGTGAAGATCTGAGTATGTAGTTTTTGACCTTATATGGAACCTCCTTTCTGAAAATTTGAGAATTCTTAAAAAATTCGTCCAAAATCTTGATGTCTCCAATCTCTTGTTTTGTACGTTTTTTCCACGTGTCTTGACATCCAATGTATCCATGCAAAGTTTGGTGAAGATCTGAGTATGTCGTTTTTGACCTTATCTGGAACCTCCCATCCGAAAATTTCAAAATTCTTAAAAAATTCGTCGAAAATCTTGATGTCTCCAATCTCTTGTTTTGTACGTTTTTTCCACGTGTCTTGACATGCAAAGTATCCCTGCAACGTTTGGTGAAGATCTGAGTATGTAGTTTTTGACCTTATCTGGAACCTCCTATCTGAAAATTTGAAAATATTTCAAAAATTCGTCGAAAATCTTGATGTCTCCAATCTCTTGCTTTGTACGTTTTTTCCACGTGTCTTGACATCCAATGTATCCCTGCAATGTTTGGTGGAGATCTGAGTATGTAGTTTTTGACCTTATCTGGAACCTCCTATCTGAAAATTTGAAAATTCTTCAAAAATTCGTCCAAAATCTTGATGTCTCCAATCTCTTGTTTTGTACGTTTTTTCCACGTGTCTCGACCTCCAATGTATCCCTGCAAAGTTAGTGAAGATCTGAGTATGTCGTTTTTGACCTTATCTGGAACATCCTTTCTGAAAATTTGAAAATTCTTAAAAAATTCGTCGAAAATCTTGATGTCTCCAATCTCTTGTTTTGTACGTTTTTTCCACGTTTCTTGACATCCAATGTATCCCTGCAAAGTTTGGTGAAGATCTGAGTATGTAGTTTTTGACCTTATATGGAACCTCCTTTCTGAAAATTTGAAAATTCTTAAAAAATTCGTCGAAAATCTTGATGTCACCAATCCTATGTTTTGTATGTTTTTTCCACGTGTCTTGACATCCAATGTATCCATGCAAAGTTTGGTGAAGATCTGAGTATGTCGTTTTTGACCTTATCTGGAACCTCCCATCTGAAAATTTGAAAATTCTTAAAAAATTCGTCGAAAATCTTGATGTCTCCGATCTCTTGTTTTGTACGTTTTTTCCACGTGTCTTGACATGCAAAGTATTCCTGCAAAGTTTGGTGAAGATCTGAGTATGTAGTTTTTGACCTCATCTGGAACCTCCTATCTGAAAATTTGAAAATTCTTAAAAAATTCGTCCAAAATCTTGATGTCTCCAATCTCTTGTTTTGTACGTTTTTTCCACGTGTCTTGACATCCAATGTATCCCTGCAATGTTTGGTGAAGATCTGAGTATGTAGTTTTTGACCTTATCTGGAACCTCCCATCTGAAAATTTGAAAATTCCTAAAAAATCCGTCCAAACTCTTGATGACCCCAATCTCTTGTTTTGTACGTTTTTTCCACGTGTCTTGACATCCAATGTATCCCTGCAAAGTTTGGTGAAGATCTGAGTATGTAGTTTTTGACCTTATCTGGAACCTCCTATCTGAAAATTTGAAAATTCTTAAAAAATTCGTCCAAAATCTTGATGTCTCCAATCTCTTGTTTTGTACGTTTTTTCCACGTGTCTTGATATCCAATGTATCCCTGCAAAGTTTGGTGAAGATCTGAGTATGTCGTTTTTGACCTTATCTGGAACATCCTTTCTGAAAATTTGAAAATTCTTAAAAAATTCGACCAAAATCTTGATGTTCCGAATCCTATGTTTTGTATGTTTTTTCCACGTGTCTTGACATCCAATGTATCCATGCAAAGTTTGGTGAAGATCTGAGTATGTAGTTTTTGACCTTATATTGAACCTCCCATCTGAAAATTTGAAAATTCTTAAAAAATTCGTCCAAAATCTTGATGACCCCAATCTCTTGTTTTGTACGTTTTTTCCACGTGTCTTGACATCCAAAGTATCCCTGCAAAGTTTGGTGAAGATCTGAGTATGTAGTTTTTGACCTTATATGGAACCTCCTTTCTGAAAATTTGAGAATTCTTAAAAAATTCGTCCAAAATCTTGATGTCTCCAATCTCTTGTTTTGTACGTTTTTTCCACGTGTCTTGACATCCAATGTATCCATGCAAAGTTTGGTGAAGATCTGAGTATGTCGTTTTTGACCTTATCTGGAACCTCCCATCTGAAAATTTGAAAATTCTTAAAAAATTCGTCGAAAATCTTGATGTCTCCAATCTTTTGTTTTGTACGTTTTTTCCACGTGTCTTGACATGCAAAGTATCCCTGCAACGTTTGGTGAAGATCTGAGTATGTAGTTTTTGACCTTATCTGGAACCTCCTATCTGAAAATTTGAAAATTCTTCAAAAATTCGTCGAAATTCTTGATGTCTCCAATCTCTTGTTTTGTACGTTTTTTCCACGTGTCTTGACATACAATGTATTCCTGCAATGTTTGGTGGAGATCTGAGTATGTAGTTTTAGACCTTATCTGGAACCTCCTATCTGAAAATTTGAAAATTCTTCAAAAATTCGTCCAAAATCTTGATGTCTCCAATCTCTTGTTTTGTACGTTTTTTCCACGTGTCTCGACCTCCAATGGATCCCTGCAAAGTTTGGTGAAGATCTGAGTATGTAGTTTTTGATCTTATCTGGAACCTCCTATCTGAAAATTTGAAAATTCTTAAAAAATTCGTCCAAAATCTTGATGTCTCCAATCTCTTGTTTTGTACGTTTTTTCCACGTGTCTTGATATCCAATGTATCCCTGCAAAGTTTGGTGAAGATCTGAGTATGTTGTTTTTGACCTTATCTGGAACATCCTTTCTGAAAATTTGAAAATTGTTAAAAAATTCGTCCAAAATCTTGATGTCTCCTATCTCTTGTTTTGTACGTTTTTTCCACGTGTCTTGACATCCAATGTATCCCTGCAAAGTTTAATGAAGATCTGAGTATGTAGTTTTTGACCTTATCTGGAACCTCCCATCTGAAAATTTGAAAATTCTTAAAAAATTCGACCAATATCTTGATGTCTCCAATCTTTTGTTTTGTACGTTTTTTCCACGTGTCTTGACACATAATGTATCCATGCAAAGTTTGGTGAAGATCTGAGTATGTAGTTTTTGACCTTATATGGAACCTCCTATCTGAAAATTTGAAAATTCTTAAAAAATTCGTCCAAAATCTTGATGACCCCAATCTCTTGTTTTGTACGTTTTTTCCACGTGTCTTGACATCCAATGTATTCCTGCAATGTTTGGTGAAGAATTGAGTATGTAGTTTTTGACCTTATATGGAACCTCCTATCTGAAAATTTGAAAATTCTTAAAAAATTCGACCAAAATCTTGATGTTCCGATTCCTATGTTTTGTATGTTTTTTCCACGTGTCTTGACATCCAATGTATCCATGCAAAGTTTGGTGAAGATCTGAGTATGTAGTTTTTGACCTTATATTGAACCTCCCATCTGAAAATTTGAAAATTCTTAAAAAATTCGTCCAAAATCTTGATGACCCCAATCTCTTGTTTTGTACGTTTTTTCCACGTGTCTTGACATCCAAAGTATCCCTGCAAAGTTTGGTGAAGATCTGAGTATGTAGTTTTTGACCTTATATGGAACCTCCTTTCTGAAAATTTGAGAATTCTTAAAAAATTCGTCCAAAATCTTGATGTCTCCAATCTCTTGTTTTGTACGTTTTTTCCACGTGTCTTGACATCCAATGTATCCCTGCAAAGTTTGGTGAAGATCTGAGTATGTAGTTTTTGACCTTATCTGGAACCTCCTATCTGAAAATTTGAAAATTCTTAAAAAATTCGTCCAAAATCTTGATGTTCCGAATCCTATGTTTTGTATGTTTTTTCCACGTGTCTTGACATCCAATGTATCCATGCAAAGTTTGGTGAAGATCTGAGTATGTAGTTTTTGACCTTATATTGAACCTCCCATCTGAAAATTTGAAAATTCTTAAAAAATTCGTCCAAAATCTTGATGACCCCAATCTCTTGTTTTGTACGTTTTTTCCACGTGTCTTGACATCCAAAGTATCCCTGCAAAGTTTGGTGAAGATCTGAGTATGTAGTTTTTGACCTTATATGGAACCTCCTTTCTGAAAATTTGAGAATTCTTAAAAAATTCGTCCAAAATCTTGATGTCTCCAATCTCTTGTTTTGTACGTTTTTTCCACGTGTCTTGACATCCAATGTATCCCTGCAAAGTTTGGTGAAGATCTGAGTATGTAGTTTTTGACCTTATCTGGAACCTCCTATCTGAAAATTTGAAAATTCTTAAAAAATTCGTCCAAAATCTTGATGTCTCCAATCTCTTGTTTTGTACGTTTTTTCCACGTGTCTTGATATCCAATGTATCCCTGCAAAGTTTGGTGAAGATCTGAGTACGTCTTTTTTGACCTTATCTGGAACATCCTTTCTGAAAATTTGAAAATTGTTAAAAAATTCGTCCAAAATCTTCATGTCTCCTATCTCTTGTTTTGTACGTTTTTTCCACGTGTCTTGACATCCAATGTATCCCTGCAAAGTTTGGTGAAGATCTGAGTATGTAGTTTTTGACCTTATCTGGAACCTCCCATCTGAAAATTTGAAAATTCTTAAAAAATTCGACCAAAATCTTGATGTCTCAAATCTCTTGTTTTGTACGTTTTTTCCACGTGTCTTGACACATAATGTATCCATGCAAAGTTTGGTGAAGATCTGAGTATGTAGTTTTTGACCTTATATGGAACCTCCTATCTGAAAATTTGAAAATTCTTAAAAAATTTGACCAAAATCTTGATGTCCCCAATCCTATGTTTTGTATGTTTTTTCCACGTGTCTTGACATCCAATGTATCCATGCAAAGTTTGGTGAAGATCTGAGTATGTAGTTTTTGACCTTATCTGGAACCTCCCATCTGAAAATTTGAAAATTCTTAAAAAATTCGTCGAAAATCTTGATGTCTCCAATCTCTTGTTTTGTACGTTTTTTCCACGTGTCTTGACATGCAAAGTATCCCTGCAACGTTTGGTGAAGATCTGAGTATGTAGTTTTTGACCTTATCTGCAACCTCCTATCTGAAAATTTGAAAATTCTTAAAAAATTCGTCCAAAATCTTGATGTCTCCAATCTCTTGTTTTGTACGTTTTTTCCACGTGTCTTGACATCCAATGTATCCCTGCAATGTTTGGTGAAGATCTGAGTATGTAGTTTTTGACCTTATATGGAGCCTCCTATCTGAAAATTTGAAAATTCTTAAAAAATTCGTCCAAAATCTTGATGTCTCCAATCTCTTGTTTTGTACGTTCTTTCCACGTGTCTTGACATCCAATGTATCCCTGCAATGTTTGGTGAAGATCTGAGTATGTAGTTTTTGACCTTATATGGAACCTCCTATCTGAAAATTTGAAAATTCTTAAAAGAATTTAACAAAATCTTGATGTCCCCAATCCTATGTTTTGTATGTTTTTTCCACGTGTCTTGACATACAATGTATCCCTGCAGAGTTTGGTGAAGATCTGAGTATGTAGTTTTTGACCTTATCTGGAACCTCCCATCTGAAAATTTGAAAATTCCTAAAAAATCCGTCCAAAATCTTGTTGACCCGAATCTCTTGTTTTGTACGTTTTTTCCACGTGTCTTGACATCCAATGTATCCCTGCAAAGTTTGGTGAAGATCTGAGTATGTAGTTTTTGACCTTATCTGGAACCGCATTTCTGAAAATTTGAAAAATTTTAAAAAAATCGTCCAAAATCTTGATGTCTCCAATCTCTTGTTTTGTACGTTTTTTCCACGTGTCTTGACATCCAATGTATCCCTGCAAAGTTTGGTGAAGATCTGAGTATGTAGTTTTTGACCTTATATGGAACCTCCTATCTGAAAATTTGAAAATTCTTAAAAAATTCGTCCAAAATCTTGATGTCTCCAATCTCTTGTTTTGTACGTTTTTTCCACGTGTCTCGACCTCCAATGGATCCCTGCAAAGTTTGGTGAAGATCTGAGTATGTCGTTTTTGACCTTATCTGGAACCTCCCATCTGAAAATTTGAAAATTCTTAAAAAATTCGTCGAAAATCTTGATGTCTCCGATCTCTTGTTTTGTACGTTTTTTCCACGTGTCTTGACATGCAAAGTATTCCTGCAAAGTTTGGTGAAGATCTGAGTATGTAGTTTTTGACCTCATCTGGAAACTCCTATCTGAAAATTTGAAAATTCTTAAAAAATTCGTCCAAAATCTTGATGTCTCCAATCTCTTGATTTGTACGTTTTTTCCACGTGTCTTGACATCCAATGTATCCCTGCAAAGTTTGGTGAAGATCTGAGTATGTAGTTTTTGACCTTATCTGGAACCTCCTATCTGAAAATTTGAAAATTCTTAAAAAATTCGTCCAAAATCTTGATGTCTCCAATCTCTTGTTTTGTACGTTTTTTCCACGTGTCTTGATATCCAATGTATCCCTGCAAAGTTTGGTGAAGATCTGAGTATGTCGTTTTTGACCTTATCTGGAACATCCTTTCTGAAAATTTGAAAATTGTTAAAAAATTCGTCCAAAATCTTGATGTCTCCTATCTCTTGTTTTGTACGTTTTTTCCACGTGTCTTGACATCCAATGTATCCCTGCAAAGTTTGGTGAAGATCTGAGTATGTAGTTTTTGACCTTATCTGGAACCTCCCATCTGAAAATTTGAAAATTCTTAAAAAATTCGTCCAAAATCTTGATGTCTCCAATCTCTTGTTTTGTACGTTTTTTCCACGTGTCTTGACACATAATGTATCCATGCAAATTTTGGTGAAGATCTGAGTATGTAGTTTTTGACCTTATATGGAACCTCCTATCTGAAAATTTGAAAATTCTTAAAAAATTCGTCCAAAATCTTGATGTCTCCAATCTCTTGTTTTGTACGTTTTTTCCACGTGTCTTGACATCCAATGTATCCCTGCAAAGTTTGGTGAAGATCTGAGTATGTAGTTTTTGACCTTATCTGGAACCTCCCATCTGAAAATTTGAAAATTCCTAAAAAATCCGTCCAAAATCTTGATGACCACAATCTCTTGTTTTGTACGTTTTTTCCACGTGTCTTGACATTCAATGTATCCCTGCAAAGTTTGGTGAAGATCTGAGTATGTAGTTTTTGACCTTATATGGAACCTCCTTTCTGAAAATTTGAAAATTCTTAAAAAATTCGTCCAAAATCTTGAAGACCCCAATCTCTTGTTTTGTACGTTTTTTCCACGTGTCTTGACATCCAATGTATCCCTGCAAAGTTTGGTGAAGATCTGAGTATGTAGTTTTTGACCTTATATGGAACCTCCTTTCTGAAAATTTGAGAATTCTTAAAAAATTCGTCCAAAATCTTGATGTCTCCAATCTCTTGTTTTGTACGTTTTTTCCACGTGTCTTGACATCCAATGTATCCATGCAAAGTTTGGTGAAGATCTGAGTATGTCGTTTTTGACCTTATCTGGAACCTCCCATCCGAAAATTTGAAAATTCTTAAAAAATTCGTCGAAAATCTTGATGTCTCCAATCTCTTGTTTTGTACGTTTTTTCCACGTGTCTTGACATGCAAAGTATCCCTGCAACGTTTGGTGAAGATCTGAGTATGTAGTTTTTGACCTTATCAGGAACCTCCTATCTGAAAATTTGAAAATTCTTCAAAAATTCGTCGAAAATCTTGATGTCTCCAATCTCTTGCTTTGTACGTTTTTTCCACGTGTCTTGACATCCAATGTATCCCTGCAATGTTTGGTGGAGATCTGAGTATGTAGTTTTTGACCTTATCTGGAACCTCCTATCTGAAAATTTGAAAATTCTTCAAAAATTCGTCCAAAATCTTGATGTCTCCAATCTCTTGTTTTGTACGTTTTTTCCAAGTGTCTCGACCTCCAATGTATCCCTGCAAAGTTAGTGAAGATCTGAGTATGTCGTTTTTGACCTTATCTGGAACATCCTTTCTGAAAATTTGAAAATTCTCAAAAAATTCGTCGAAAATCTTGATGTCTCCAATCTCTTGTTTTGTACGTTTTTTCCACGTTTCTTGACATCCAATGTATCCCTGCAAAGTTTGGTGAAGATCTGAGTATGTAGTTTTTGACCTTATATGGAACCTCCTTTCTGAAAATTTGAAAATTCTCAAAAAATTCGTCCATAATCTTGATGTCTCCAATCTCTTGTTTTGTACGTTTTTTCCACGTGTCTTGACATCCAATGTATCCCTGCAAAGTTTGGTGAAGATCTGAGCATGTAGTTTTTGACCTTATATGGAACCTCCTATCTGAAAATTTGAAAATTCTTAAAAAATTCGTCGAAAATCTTGATGTCACCAATCCTATGTTTTGTATGTTTTTTCCACGTGTCTTGACATCCAATGTATCCATGCAAAGTTTGGTGAAGATCTGAGTATGTCGTTTTTGACCTTATCTGGAACCTCCCATCTGAAAATTTGAAAATTCTTAAAAAATTCGTCGAAAATCTTGATGTCTCCGATCTCTTGTTTTGTACGTTTTTTCCACGTGTCTTGACATGCAAAGTATTCCTGCAAAGTTTGGTGAAGATCTGAGTATGTAGTTTTTGACCTCATCTGGAACCTCCTATCTGAAAATTTGAAAATTCTTAAAAAATTCGTCCAAAATCTTGATGTCTCCAATCTCTTGTTTTGTACGTTTTTTCCACGTGTCTTGACATCCAATGTATCCCTGCAATGTTTGGTGAAGATCTGAGTATGTAGTTTTTGACCTTATCTGGAACCTCCCATCTGAAAATTTGAAAATTCCTAAAAAATCCGTCCAAAATCTTGATGACCCCAATCTCTTGTTTTGTACGTTTTTTCCACGTGTCTTGACAACCAATGTATCCCTGCAAAGTTTGGTGAAGATCTGAGTATGTAGTTTTTGACCTTATCTGGAACCTCCTTTCTGAAAATTTGAAAATTGCTAAAAAATCCGTGCAAAATCTTGATGACCCCAATCTCTTGTTTTGTACGTTTTTTCCACGTGTCTTGACATCCAATGTATTCCTGCAATGTTTGGTGAAGATCTGAGTATGTAGTTTTTGACCTTATATGGAACCTCCTATCTGAAAATTTGAAAATTCTTAAAAAATTCGACCAAAATCTTGATGTTCCGAATCCTATGTTTTGTATGTTTTTTCCACGTGTCTTGACATCCAATGTATCCATGCAAAGTTTGGTGAAGATCTGAGTATGTAGTTTTTGACCTTATATTGAACCTCCCATCTGAAAATTTGAAAATTCTTAAAAAATTCGTCCAAAATCTTGATGACCCCAATCTCTTGTTTTGTACGTTTTTTCCACGTGTCTTGACATCCAAAGTATCCCTGCAAAGTTTGGTGAAGATCTGAGTATGTAGTTTTTGACCTTATATGGAACCTCCTTTCTGAAAATTTGAGAATTCTTAAAAAATTCGTCCAAAATCTTGATGTCTCCAATCTCTTGTTTTGTACGTTTTTTCCACGTGTCTTGACATCCAATGTATCCATGCAAAGTTTGGTGAAGATCTGAGTATGTCGTTTTTGACCTTATCTGGAACCTCCCATCTGAAAATTTGAAAATTCTTAAAAAATTCGTCGAAAATCTTGATGTCTCCAATCTTTTGTTTTGTACGTTTTTTCCACGTGTCTTGACATGCAAAGTATCCCTGCAACGTTTGGTGAAGATCTGAGTATGTAGTTTTTGACCTTATATGGAACCTCCTATCTGAAAATTTGAAAATTCTTAAAAAAATCGTCCAAAATCTTGATGTCTCCAATCTCTTGTTTTGTACGTTTTTTCCACGTGTCTCGACCTCCAATGGATCCCTGCAAAGTTTGGTGAAGATCTGAGTATGTAGTTTTTGACCTTATCTGGAACATCCTTTCTGAAAATTTGAAAATTCTTAAAAAATTCGTCGAAAATCTTGATGTCTCCAATCTCTTGTTTTGTACGTTTTTTCCACGTGTCTTGACATCCAATGTATCCCTGCAAAGTTTGGTGAAGATCTGAGTATGTAGTTTTTGACCTTATATGGAACCTCCTATCTGAAAATTTGAAAATTCTTAAAAAATTCGTCCAAAATCTTGATGTCTCCAATCTCTTGTTTTGTACGTTTTTTCCACGTGTCTCGACCTCCAATGGATCCCTGCAAAGTTTGGTGAAGATCTGAGTATGTCGTTTTTGACCTTATCTGGAACCTCCCATCTGAAAATTTGAAAATTCTTAAAAAATTCGTCGAAAATCTTGATGTCTCCGATCTCTTGTTTTGTACGTTTTTTCCACGTGTCTTGACATGCAAAGTATTCCTGCAAAGTTTGGTGAAGATCTGAGTATGTAGTTTTTGACCTCATCTGGAACCTCCTATCTGAAAATTTGAAAATTCTTAAAAAATTCGTCCAAAATCTTGATGTCTCCAATCTCTTGTTTTGTACGTTTTTTCCACGTGTCTTGACATCCAATGTATCCCTGCAATGTTTGGTGAAGATCTGAGTATGTAGTTTTTGACCTTATCTGGAACCTCCCATCTGAAAATTTGAAAATTCCTAAAAAATCCGTCCAAAATCTTGATGACCCCAATCTCTTGTTTTGTACTTTTTTCCACGTGTCTTGACATCCAATGTATCCCTGCAAAGTTTGGTGAAGATCTGAGTATGTAGTTTTTGATCTTATCTGGAACCTCCTATCTGAAAATTTGAAAATTCTTAAAAAATTCGTCCAAAATCTTGATGTCTCCAATCTCTTGTTTTGTACGTTTTTTCCACGTGTCTTGATATCCAATGTATCCCTGCAAAGTTTGGTGAAGATCTGAGTATGTTGTTTTTGACCTTATCTGGAACATCCTTTCTGAAAATTTGAAAATTGTTAAAAAATTCGTCCAAAATCTTGATGTCTCCTATCTCTTGTTTTGTACGTTTTTTCCACGTGTCTTGACATCCAATGTATCCCTGCAAAGTTTGGTGAAGATCTGAGTATGTAGTTTTTGACCTTATCTGGAACCTCCCATCTGAAAATTTGAAAATTCTTAAAAAATTCGACCAATATCTTGATGTCTCCAATCTTTTGTTTTGTACGTTTTTTCCACGTGTCTTGACACATAATGTATCCATGCAAAGTTTGGTGAAGATCTGAGTATGTAGTTTTTGACCTTATATGGAACCTCCTATCTGAAAATTTGAAAATTCTTAAAAAATTCGTCCAAAATCTTGATGTCTCCAATCTCTTGTTTTGTACGTTTTTTCCACGTGTCTTGACATCCAATGTATCCCTGCAAAGTTTGGTGAAGATCTGAGTATGTAGTTTTTGACCTTATCTGGAACCTCCCATCTGAAAATTTGAAAATTCCTAAAAAATCCGTGCAAAATCTTGATGACCCCAATCTCTTGTTTTATACGTTTTTTCCACGTGTCTTGACATCCAATGTATTCCTGCAATGTTTGGTGAAGATCTGAGTATGTAGTTTTTGACCTTATATGGAACCTCCTATCTGAAAATTTGAAAATTCTTAAAAAATTCGACCAAAATCTTGATGTTCCGAATCCTATGTTTTGTATGTTTTTTCCACGTGTCTTGACATCCAATGTATCCATGCAAAGTTTGGTGAAGATCTGAGTATGTAGTTTTTGACCTTATATTGAACCTCCCATCTGAAAATTTGAAAATTCTTAAAAAATTCGTCCAAAATCTTGATGACCCCAATCTCTTGTTTTGTACGTTTTTTCCACGTGTCTTGACATCCAATGTATCCATGCAAAGTTTGGTGAAGATCTGAGTTTGTCGTTTTTGACCTTATATGGAACCTCCTTTCTGAAAATTTGAGAATTCTTAAAAAATTCGTCCAAAATCTTGATGTCTCCAATCTCTTGTTTTGTACGTTTTTTCCACGTGTCTTGACATCCAATGTATCCATGCAAAGTTTGGTGAAGATCTGAGTATGTCGTTTTTGACCTTATCTGGAACCTCCCATCTGAAAATTTGAAAATTCTTAAAAAATTCGTCGAAAATCTTGATGTCTCCAATCTTTTGTTTTGTACGTTTTTTCCACGTGTCTTGACATGCAAAGTATCCCTGCAACGTTTGGTGAAGATCTGAGTATGTAGTTTTTGACCTTATCTGGAACCTCCTATCTGAAAATTTGAAAATTCTTCAAAAATTCGTCGAAAATCTTGATGTCTCCAATCTCTTGTTTTGTACGTTTTTTCCACGTGTCTTGACATCCAATGTATTCCTGCAATGTTTGGTGGAGATCTGAGTATGTAGTTTTAGACCTTATCTGGAACCTCCTATCTGAAAATTTGAAAATTCTTCAAAAATTCGTCCAAAATCTTGATGTCTCCAATCTCTTGTTTTGTACGTTTTTTCCACGTGTCTCGACCTCCAATGGATCCCTGCAAAGTTTGGTGAAGATCTGAGTATGTCGTTTTTGACCTTATCTGGAACATCCTTTCTGAAAATTTGAAAATTCTTAAAAAATTCGTCGAAAATCTTGATGTCTCCAATCTCTTGTTTTGTACGTTTTTTCCACGTGTCTTGACATCCAATGTATCCCTGCAAAGTTTGGTGAAGATCTGAGTATGTAGTTTTTGACCTTATATGGAACCTCCTATCTGAAAATTTGAAAATTCTTAAAAAATTCGTCCAAAATCTTGATGTCTCCAATCTCTTGTTTTGTACGTTTTTTCCACGTGTCTCGACCTCCAATGGATCCCTGCAAAGTTTGGTGAAGATCTGAGTATGTCGTTTTTGACCTTATCTGGAACCTCCCATCTGAAAATTTGAAAATTCTTAAAAAATTCGTCGAAAATCTTGATGTCTCCGATCTCTTGTTTTGTACGTTTTTTCCACGTGTCTTGACATGCAAAGTATTCCTGCAAAGTTTGGTGAAGATCTGAGTATGTAGTTTTTGACCTCATCTGGAACCTCCTATCTGAAAATTTGAAAATTCTTAAAAAATTCGTCCAAAATCTTGATGTCTCCAATCTCTTGTTTTGTACGTTTTTTCCACGTGTCTTGACATCCAATGTATCCCTGCAATGTTTGGTGAAGATCTGAGTATGTAGTTTTTGACCTTATCTGGAACCTCCCATCTGAAAATTTGAAAATTCCTAAAAAATCCGTTAAAAATCTTGATGACCCCAATCTCTTGTTTTGTACGTTTTTTCCACGTGTCTTGACATCCAATGTATCCCTGCAAAGTTTGGTGAAGATCTGAGTATGTAGTTTTTGACCTTATCTGGAACCTCCCATCTGAAAATTTGAAAATTCTTAAAAAATTCGACCAAAATCTTGATGTCTCCAATCTCTTGTTTTGTACGTTTTTTCCACGTGTCTTGACACATAATGTATCCATGCAAAGTTTGGTGAAGATCTGAGTATGTAGTTTTTGACCTTATATGGAACCTCCTATCTGAAAATTTGAAAATTCTTAAAAAATTCGTCCAAAATCTTGATGTCTCCAATCTCTTGTTTTGTACGTTTTTTCCACGTGTCTTGACATCCAATGTATCCCTGCAAAGTTTGGTGAAGATCTGAGTATGTAGTTTTTGACCTTATCTGGAACTTCCCATCTGAAAATTTGAAAATTCCTAAAAAATCCGTCCAAAATCTTGATGACCACAATCTCTTGTTTTGTACGTTTTTTCCACGTGTCTTGACATTCAATGTATCCCTGCAAAGTTTGGTGAAGATCTGAGTATGTAGTTTTTGACCTTATCTGGAACCTCCTATCTGAAAATTTGAAAATATTTCAAAAATTCGTCGAAAATCTTGATGTCTCCAATCTCTTGCTTTGTACGTTTTTTCCACGTGTCTTGACATCCAATGTATCCCTGCAATGTTTGGTGGAGATCTGAGTATGTAGTTTTTGACCTTATCTGGAACCTCCTATCTGAAAATTTGAAAATTCTTCAAAAATTCGTCCAAAATCTTGATGTCTCCAATCTCTTGTTTTGTACGTTTTTTCCACGTGTCTCGACCTCCAATGTATCCCTGCAAAGTTAGTGAAGATCTGAGTATGTCGTTTTTGACCTTATCTGGAACATCCTTTCTGAAAATTTGAAAATTCTTAAAAAATTCGTCGAAAATCTTGATGTCTCCAATCTCTTGTTTTGTACGTTTTTTCCACGTTTCTTGACATCCAATGTATCCCTGCAAAGTTTGGTGAAGATCTGAGTATGTAGTTTTTGACCTTATATGGAACCTCCTTTCTGAAAATTTGAAAATTCTTAAAAAATTCGTCGAAAATCTTGATGTCACCAATCCTATGTTTTGTATGTTTTTTCCACGTGTCTTGACATCCAATGTATCCATGCAAAGTTTGGTGAAGATCTGAGTATGTCGTTTTTGACCTTATCTGGAACCTCCCATCTGAAAATTTGAAAATTCTTAAAAAATTCGTCGAAAATCTTGATGTCTCCGATCTCTTGTTTTGTACGTTTTTTCCACGTGTCTTGACATGCAAAGTATTCCTGCAAAGTTTGGTGAAGATCTGAGTATGTCGTTTTTGACCTTATCTGGAACATCCTTTCTGAAAATTTGAAAATTCTTAAAAAATTCGTCGAAAATCTTGATGTCTCCAATCTCTTGTTTTGTACGTTTTTTCCACGTGTCTTGACATCCAATGTATCCCTGCAAAGTTTGGTGAAGATCTGAGTATGTAGTTTTTGACCTTATATGGAACCTCCTATCTGAAAATTTGAAAATTCTTAAAAAATTCGTCCAAAATCTTGATGTCTCCAATCTCTTGTTTTGTACGTTTTTTCCACGTGTCTCGACCACCAATGGATCCCTGCAAAGTTTGGTGAAGATCTGAGTATGTCGTTTTTGACCTTATCTGGAACCTCCCATCTGAAAATTTGAAAATTCTTAAAAAATTCGTCGAAAATCTTGATGTCTCCGATCTCTTGTTTTGTACGTTTTTTCCACGTGTCTTGACATGCAAAGTATTCCTGCAAAGTTTGGTAAAGATCTGAGTATGTAGTTTTTGACCTCATCTGGAACCTCCTATCTGAAAATTTGAAAATTCTTAAAAAATTCGTCCAAAATCTTGATGTCTCCAATCTCTTGTTTTGTACGTTTTTTCCACGTGTCTTGACATCCAATGTATCCCTGCAATGTTTGGTGAAGATCTGAGTATGTAGTTTTTGACCTTATCTGGAACCTCCCATCTGAAAATTTGAAAATTCCTAAAAAATCCGTTAAAAATCTTGATGACCCCAATCTCTTGTTTTGTACGTTTTTTCCACGTGTCTTGACATCCAATGTATCCCTGCAAAGTTTGGTGAAGATCTGAGTATGTAGTTTTTGACCTTATCTGGAACCTCCCATCTGAAAATTTGAAAATTCTTAAAAAATTCGACCAAAATCTTGATGTCTCCAATCTCTTGTTTTGTACGTTTTTTCCACGTGTCTTGACACATAATGTATCCATGCAAAGTTTGGTGAAGATCTGAGTATGTAGTTTTTGACCTTATATGGAACCTCCTATCTGAAAATTTGAAAATTCTTAAAAAATTCGTCCAAAATCTTGATGTCTCCAATCTCTTGTTTTGTACGTTTTTTCCACGTGTCTTGACATCCAATGTATCCCTGCAAAGTTTGGTGAAGATCTGAGTATGTAGTTTTTGACCTTATCTGGAACTTCCCATCTGAAAATTTGAAAATTCCTAAAAAATCCGTCCAAAATCTTGATGACCACAATCTCTTGTTTTGTACGTTTTTTCCACGTGTCTTGACATTCAATGTATCCCTGCAAAGTTTGGTGAAGATCTGAGTATGTAGTTTTTGACTTATATGGAACCTCCTTTCTGAAAATTTGAAAATTTTTAAAAAATTCGTCCAAAATCTTGAAGACCCCAATCCCTTGTTTTGTACGTTTTTTCCACGTGTCTTGACATCCAATGTATCCCTGCAAAGTTTGGTGAAGATCTGAGTATGTAGTTTTTGACCTTATATGGAACCTCCTTTCTGAAAATTTGAGAATTCTTAAAAAATTCGTCCAAAATCTTGATGTCTCCAATCTCTTGTTTTGTACGTTTTTTCCACGTGTCTTGACATCCAATGTATCCATGCAAAGTTTGGTGAAGATCTGAGTATGTCGTTTTTGACCTTATCTGGAACCTCCCATCCGAAAATTTGAAAATTCTTAAAAAATTCGTCGAAAATCTTGATGTCTCCAATCTCTTGTTTTGTACGTTTTTTCCACGTGTCTTGACATGCAAAGTATCCCTGCAACGTTTGGTGAAGATCTGAGTATGTAGTTTTTGACCTTATCTGGAACCTCCTATCTGAAAATTTGAAAATATTTCAAAAATTCGTCGAAAATCTTGATGTCTCCAATCTCTTGCTTTGTACGTTTTTTCCACGTGTCTTGACATCCAATGTATCCCTGCAATGTTTGGTGGAGATCTGAGTATGTAGTTTTTGACCTTATCTGGAACCTCCTATCTGAAAATTTGAAAATTCTTCAAAAATTCGTCCAAAATCTTGATGTCTCCAATCTCTTGTTTTGTACGTTTTTTCCACGTGTCTCGACCTCCAATGTATCCCTGCAAAGTTAGTGAAGATCTGAGTATGTCGTTTTTGACCTTATCTGGAACATCCTTTCTGAAAATTTGAAAATTCTTAAAAAATTCGTCGAAAATCTTGATGTCTCCAATCTCTTGTTTTGTACGTTTTTTCCACGTTTCTTGACATCCAATGTATCCCTGCAAAGTTTGGTGAAGATCTGAGTATGTAGTTTTTGACCTTATATGGAACCTCCTTTCTGAAAATTTGAAAATTCTTAAAAAATTCGTCGAAAATCTTGATGTCACCAATCCTATGTTTTGTATGTTTTTTCCACGTGTCTTGACATCCAATGTATCCATGCAAAGTTTGGTGAAGATCTGAGTATGTCGTTTTTGACCTTATCTGGAACCTCCCATCTGAAAATTTGAAAATTCTTAAAAAAATCGTCGAAAATCTTGATGTCTCCGATCTCTTGTTTTGTACGTTTTTTCCACGTGTCTTGACATGCAAAGTATTCCTGCAAAGTTTGGTGAAGATCTGAGTATGTAGTTTTTGACCTCATCTGGAACCTCCTATCTGAAAATTTGAAAATTCTTAAAAAATTCGTCCAAAATCTTGATGTCTCCAATCTCTTGTTTTGTACGTTTTTTCCACGTGTCTTGACATCCAATGTATCCCTGCAATGTTTGGTGAAGATCTGAGTATGTAGTTTTTGACCTTATCTGGAACCTCCCATCTGAAAATTTGAAAATTCCTAAAAAATCCGTCCAAACTCTTGATGACCCCAATCTCTTGTTTTGTACGTTTTTTCCACGTGTCTTGACATCCAATGTATCCCTGCAAAGTTTGGTGAAGATCTGAGTATGTAGTTTTTGACCTTATCTGGAACCTCCTATCTGAAAATTTGAAAATTCTTAAAAAATTCGTCCAAAATCTTGATGTCTCCAATCTCTTGTTTTGTACGTTTTTTCCACGTGTCTTGATATCCAATGTATCCCTGCAAAGTTTGGTGAAGATCTGAGTATGTCGTTTTTGACCTTATCTGGAACATCCTTTCTGAAAATTTGAAAATTCTTAAAAAATTCGACCAAAATCTTGATGTTCCGAATCCTATGTTTTGTATGTTTTTTCCACGTGTCTTGACATCCAATGTATCCATGCAAAGTTTGGTGAAGATCTGAGTATGTAGTTTTTGACCTTATATTGAACCTCCCATCTGAAAATTTGAAAATTCTTAAAAAATTCGTCCAAAATCTTGATGACCCCAATCTCTTGTTTTGTACGTTTTTTCCACGTGTCTTGACATCCAAAGTATCCCTGCAAAGTTTGGTGAAGATCTGAGTATGTAGTTTTTGACCTTATATGGAACCTCCTTTCTGAAAATTTGAGAATTCTTAAAAAATTCGTCCAAAATCTTGATGTCTCCAATCTCTTGTTTTGTACGTTTTTTCCACGTGTCTTGACATCCAATGTATCCATGCAAAGTTTGGTGAAGATCTGAGTATGTCGTTTTTGACCTTATCTGGAACCTCCCATCTGAAAATTTGAAAATTCTTAAAAAATTCGTCGAAAATCTTGATGTCTCCAATCTTTTGTTTTGTACGTTTTTTCCACGTGTCTTGACATGCAAAGTATCCCTGCAACGTTTGGTGAAGATCTGAGTATGTAGTTTTTGACCTTATCTGGAACCTCCTATCTGAAAATTTGAAAATTCTTCAAAAATTCGTCGAAATTCTTGATGTCTCCAATCTCTTGTTTTGTACGTTTTTTCCACGTGTCTTGACATCCAATGTATTCCTGCAATGTTTGGTGGAGATCTGAGTATGTAGTTTTAGACCTTATCTGGAACCTCCTATCTGAAAATTTGAAAATTCTTCAAAAATTCGTCCAAAATCTTGATGTCTCCAATCTCTTGTTTTGTACGTTTTTTCCACGTGTCTCGACCTCCAATGGATCCCTGCAAAGTTTGGTGAAGATCTGAGTATGTCGTTTTTGACCTTATCTGGAACATCCTTTCTGAAAATTTGAAAATTCTTAAAAAATTCGTCGAAAATCTTGATGTCTCCAATCTCTTGTTTTGTACGTTTTTTCCACGTGTCTTGACATCCAATGTATCCCTGCAAAGTTTGGTGAAGATCTGAGTATGTAGTTTTTGACCTTATATGGAACCTCCTATCTGAAAATTTGAAAATTCTTAAAAAATTCGTCCAAAATCTTGATGTCTCCAATCTCTTGTTTTGTACGTTTTTTCCACGTGTCTCGACCTCCAATGGATCCCTGCAAAGTTTGGTGAAGATCTGAGTATGTCGTTTTTGACCTTATCTGGAACCTCCTATCTGAAAATTTGAAAATTCTTAAAAAATTCGTCGAAAATCTTGATGTCTCCGATCTCTTGTTTTGTACGTTTTTTCCACGTGTCTTGACATGCAAAGTATTCCTGCAAAGTTTGGTGAAGATCTGAGTATGTAGTTTTTGACCTTATATGGAACCTCCTATCTGAAAATTTGAAAATTCTTAAAAAATTCGTCCAAAATCTTGATGTCTCCAATCTCTTGTTTTGTACGTTTTTTCCACGTGTCTTGACATCCAATGTATCCCTGCAATGTTTGGTGAAGATCTGAGTATGTAGTTTTTGACCTTATCTGGAACCTCCCATCTGAAAATTTGAAAATTCCTAAAAAATCCGTCCAAAATCTTGATGACCCCAATCTCTTGTTTTGTACTTTTTTTCCACGTGTCTTGACATCCAATGTATCCCTGCAAAGTTTGGTGAAGATCTGAGTATGTAGTTTTTGATCTTATCTGGAACCTCCTATCTGAAAATTTGAAAATTCTTAAAAAATTCGTCCAAAATCTTGATGTCTCCAATCTCTTGTTTTGTACGTTTTTTCCACGTGTCTTGATATCCAATGTATCCCTGCAAAGTTTGGTGAAGATCTGAGTATGTTGTTTTTGACCTTATCTGGAACATCCTTTCTGAAAATTTGAAAATTGTTAAAAAATTCGTCCAAAATCTTGATGTCTCCTATCTCTTGTTTTGTACGATTTTTTCCACGTGTCTTGACATCCAATGTATCCCTGCAAAGTTTGATGAAGATCTGAGTATGTAGTTTTTGACCTTATCTGGAACCTCCCATCTGAAAATTTGAAAATTCTTAAAAAATTCGACCAATATCTTGATGTCTCCAATCTTTTGTTTTGTACGTTTTTTCCACGTGTCTTGACACATAATGTATCCATGCAAAGTTTGGTGAAGATCTGAGTATGTAGTTTTTGACCTTATATGGAACCTCCTATCTGAAAATTTGAAAATTCTTAAAAAATTCGTCCAAAATCTTGATAACCCCAATCTCTTGTTTTGTACGTTTTTTCCACGTGTCTTGACATCCAATGTATTCCTGCAATGTTTGGTGAAGAATTGAGTATGTAGTTTTTGACCTTATATGGAACCTCCTATCTGAAAATTTGAAAATTCTTAAAAAATTCGACCAAAATCTTGATGTTCCGAATCCTATGTTTTGTATGTTTTTTCCACGTGTCTTGACATCCAATGTATCCATGCAAAGTTTGGTGAAGATCTGAGTATGTAGTTTTTGACCTTATATTGAACCTCCCATCTGAAAATTTGAAAATTCTTAAAAAATTCGTCCAAAATCTTGATGACCCCAATCTCTTGTTTTGTACGTTTTTTCCACGTGTCTTGACATCCAAAGTATCCCTGCAAAGTTTGGTGAAGATCTGAGTATGTAGTTTTTGACCTTATATGGAACCTCCTTTCTGAAAATTTGAGAATTCTTAAAAAATTCGTCCAAAATCTTGATGTCTCCAATCTCTTGTTTTGTACGTTTTTTCCACGTGTCTTGACATCCAATGTATCCCTGCAAAGTTTGGTGAAGATCTGAGTATGTAGTTTTTGACCTTATCTGGAACCTCCTATCTGAAAATTTGAAAATTCTTAAAAAATTCGTCCAAAATCTTGATGTTCCGAATCCTATGTTTTGTATGTTTTTTCCACGTGTCTTGACATCCAATGTATCCATGCAAAGTTTGGTGAAGATCTGAGTATGTAGTTTTTGACCTTATATTGAACCTCCCATCTGAAAATTTGAAAATTCTTAAAAAATTCGTCCAAAATCTTGATGACCCCAATCTCTTGTTTTGTACGTTTTTTCCACGTGTCTTGACATCCAAAGTATCCCTGCAAAGTTTGGTGAAGATCTGAGTATGTAGTTTTTGACCTTATATGGAACCTCCTTTCTGAAAATTTGAGAATTCTTAAAAAATTCGTCCAAAATCTTGATGTCTCCAATCTCTTGTTTTGTACGTTTTTTCCACGTGTCTTGACATCCAATGTATCCCTGCAAAGTTTGGTGAAGATCTGAGTATGTAGTTTTTGACCTTATCTGGAACCTCCTATCTGAAAATTTGAAAATTCTTAAAAAATTCGTCCAAAATCTTGATGTCTCCAATCTCTTGTTTTGTACGTTTTTTCCACGTGTCTTGATATCCAATGTATCCCTGCAAAGTTTGGTGAAGATCTGAGTACGTCGTTTTTGACCTTATCTGGAACATCCTTTCTGAAAATTTGAAAATTGTTAAAAAATTCGTCCAAAATCTTCATGTCTCCTATCTCTTGTTTTGTACGTTTTTTCCACGTGTCTTGACATCCAATGTATCCCTGCAAAGTTTGGTGAAGATCTGAGTATGTAGTTTTTGACCTTATCTGGAACCTCCCATCTGAAAATTTGAAAATTCTTAAAAAATTCGACCAAAATCTTGATGTCTCCAATCTCTTGTTTTGTACGTTTTTTCCACGTGTCTTGACACATAATGTATCCATGCAAAGTTTGGTGAAGATCTGAGTATGTAGTTTTTGACCTTATATGGAACCTCCTATCTGAAAATTTGAAAATTCTTAAAAAATTTGACCAAAATCTTGATGTCCCCAATCCTATGTTTTGTATGTTTTTTCCACGTGTCTTGACATCCAATGTATCCATGCAAAGTTTGGTGAAGATCTGAGTATGTAGTTTTTGACCTTATCTGGAACCTCCCATCTGAAAATTTGAAAATTCTTAAAAAATTCGTCGAAAATCTTGATGTCTCCAATCTCTTGTTTTGTACGTTTTTTCCACGTGTCTTGACATGCAAAGTATCCCTGCAACGTTTGGTGAAGATCTGAGTATGTAGTTTTTGACCTTATCTGCAACCTCCTATCTGAAAATTTGAAAATTCTTAAAAAATTCGTCCAAAATCTTGATGTCTCCAATCTCTTGTTTTGTACGTTTTTTCCACGTGTCTTGACATCCAATGTATCCCTGCAATGTTTGGTGAAGATCTGAGTATGTAGTTTTTGACCTTATATGGAGCCTCCTATCTGAAAATTTGAAAATTCTTAAAAAATTCGTCCAAAATCTTGATGTCTCCAATCTCTTGTTTTGTACGTTCTTTCCACGTGTCTTGACATCCAATGTATCCCTGCAATGTTTGGTGAAGATCTGAGTATGTAGTTTTTGACCTTATATGGAACCTCCTATCTGAAAATTTGAAAATTCTTAAAAGAATTTAACAAAATCTTGATGTCCCCAATCCTATGTTTTGTATGTTTTTTCCACGTGTCTTGACATACAATGTATCCCTGCAGAGTTTGGTGAAGATCTGAGTATGTAGTTTTTGACCTTATCTGGAACCTCCCATCTGAAAATTTGAAAATTCCTAAAAAATCCGTCCAAAATCTTGTTGACCCGAATCTCTTGTTTTGTACGTTTTTTCCACGTGTCTTGACATCCAATGTATCCCTGCAAAGTTTGGTGAAGATCTGAGTATGTAGTTTTTGACCTTATCTGGAACCGCATTTCTGAAAATTTGAAAAATTTTAAAAAAATCGTCCAAAATCTTGATGTCTCCAATCTCTTGTTTTGTACGTTTTTTCCACGTGTCTTGACATCCAATGTATCCCTGCAAAGTTTGGTGAAGATCTGAGTATGTAGTTTTTGACCTTATATGGAACCTCCTATCTGAAAATTTGAAAATTCTTAAAAAATTCGTCCAAAATCTTGATGTCTCCAATCTCTTGTTTTGTACGTTTTTTCCACGTGTCTCGACCTCCAATGGATCCCTGCAAAGTTTGGTGAAGATCTGAGTATGTCGTTTTTGACCTTATCTGGAACCTCCCATCTGAAAATTTGAAAATTCTTAAAAAATTCGTCGAAAATCTTGATGTCTCCGATCTCTTGTTTTGTACGTTTTTTCCACGTGTCTTGACATGCAAAGTATTCCTGCAAAGTTTGGTGAAGATCTGAGTATGTAGTTTTTGACCTCATCTGGAACCTCCTATCTGAAAATTTGAAAATTCTTAAAAAATTCGTCCAAAATCTTGATGTCTCCAATCTCTTGATTTGTACGTTTTTTCCACGTGTCTTGACATCCAATGTATCCCTGCAAAGTTTGGTGAAGATCTGAGTATGTAGTTTTTGACCTTATCTGGAACCTCCCATCTGAAAATTTGAAAATTCTTAAAAAATTCGTCCAAAATCTTGATGTCTCCAATCTCTTGTTTTGTACGTTTTTTCCACGTGTCTTGATATCCAATGTATCCCTGCAAAGTTTGGTGAAGATCTGAGTATGTCGTTTTTGACCTTATCTGGAACATCCTTTCTGAAAATTTGAAAATTGTTAAAAAATTCGTCCAAAATCTTGATGTCTCCTATCTCTTGTTTTGTACGTTTTTTCCACGTGTCTTGACATCCAATGTATCCCTGCAAAGTTTGGTGAAGATCTGAGTATGTAGTTTTTGACCTTATCTGGAACCTCAAATCTGAAAATTTGAAAATTCTTAAAAAATTCGACCAAAATCTTGATGTCTCCAATCTCTTGTTTTGTACGTTTTTTCCACGTGTCTTGACACATAATGTATCCATGCAAATTTTGGTGAAGATCTGAGTATGTAGTTTTTGACCTTATATGGAACCTCCTATCTGAAAATTTGAAAATTCTTAAAAAATTCGTCCAAAATCTTGATGTCTCCAATCTCTTGTTTTGTACGTTTTTTCCACGTGTCTTGACATCCAATGTATCCCTGCAAAGTTTGGTGAAGATCTGAGTATGTAGTTTTTGACCTTATCTGGAACCTCCCATCTGAAAATTTGAAAATTCCTAAAAAATCCGTCCAAAATCTTGATGACCACAATCTCTTGTTTTGTACGTTTTTTCCACGTGTCTTGACATTCAATGTATCCCTGCAAAGTTTGGTGAAGATCTGAGTATGTAGTTTTTGACCTTATATGGAACCTCCTTTCTGAAAATTTGAAAATTCTTAAAAAATTCGTCCAAAATCTTGAAGACCCCAATCTCTTGTTTTGTACGTTTTTTCCACGTGTCTTGACATCCAATGTATCCCTGCAAAGTTTGGTGAAGATCTGAGTATGTAGTTTTTGACCTTATATGGAACCTCCTTTCTGAAAATTTGAGAATTCTTAAAAAATTCGTCCAAAATCTTGATGTCTCCAATCTCTTGTTTTGTACGTTTTTTCCACGTGTCTTGACATCCAATGTATCCATGCAAAGTTTGGTGAAGATCTGAGTATGTCGTTTTTGACCTTATCTGGAACCTCCCATCCGAAAATTTGAAAATTCTTAAAAAATTCGTCGAAAATCTTGATGTCTCCAATCTCTTGTTTTGTACGTTTTTTCCACGTGTCTTGACATGCAAAGTATCCCTGCAACGTTTGGTGAAGATCTGAGTATGTAGTTTTTGACCTTATCAGGAACCTCCTATCTGAAAATTTGAAAATTCTTCAAAAATTCGTCGAAAATCTTGATGTCTCCAATCTCTTGCTTTGTACGTTTTTTCCACGTGTCTTGACATCCAATGTATCCCTGCAATGTTTGGTGGAGATCTGAGTATGTAGTTTTTGACCTTATCTGGAACCTCCTATCTGAAAATTTGAAAATTCTTCAAAAATTCGTCCAAAATCTTGATGTCTCCAATCTCTTGTTTTGTACGTTTTTTCCACGTGTCTCGACCTCCAATGTATCCCTGCAAAGTTAGTGAAGATCTGAGTATGTCGTTTTTGACCTTATCTGGAACATCCTTTCTGAAAATTTGAAAATTCTCAAAAAATTCGTCGAAAATCTTGATGTCTCCAATCTCTTGTTTGTACGTTTTTTCCACGTTTCTTGACATCCAATGTATCCCTGCAAAGTTTGGTGAAGATCTGAGTATGTAGTTTTTGACCTTATATGGAACCTCCTTTCTGAAAATTTGAAAATTCTCAAAAAATTCGTCCATAATCTTGATGTCTCCAATCTCTTGTTTTGTACGTTTTTTCCACGTGTCTCGACCTCCAATGTATCCCTGCAAAGTTAGTGAAGATCTGAGTATGTCGTTTTTGACCTTATCTGGAACATCCTTTCTGAAAATTTGAAAATTCTTAAAAAATTCGTCGAAAATCTTGATGTCTCCGATCTCTTGTTTTGTACGTTTTTTCCACGTGTCTTGACATGCAAAGTATTCCTGCAAAGTTTGGTGAAGATCTGAGTATGTAGTTTTTGACCTCATCTGGAACCTCCTATCTGAAAATTTGAAAATTCTTAAAAAATTCGTCCAAAATCTTGATGTCTCCAATCTCTTGTTTTGTACGTTTTTTCCACGTGTCTTGACATCCAATGTATCCCTGCAATGTTTGGTGAAGATCTGAGTATGTAGTTTTTGACCTTATCTGGAACCTCCCATCTGAAAATTTGAAAATTCCTAAAAAATCCGTCCAAAATCTTGATGACCCCAATCTCTTGTTTTGTACGTTTTTTCCACGTGTCTTGACAACCAATGTATCCCTGCAAAGTTTGGTGAAGATCTGAGTATGTAGTTTTTGACCTTATCTGGAACCTCCCATCTGAAAATTTGAAAATTCCTAAAAAATCCGTGCAAAATCTTGATGACCCCAATCTCTTGTTTTGTACGTTTTTTCCACGTGTCTTGACATCCAATGTATTCCTGCAATGTTTGGTGAAGATCTGAGTATGTAGTTTTTGACCTTATATGGAACCTCCTATCTGAAAATTTGAAAATTCTTAAAAAATTCGACCAAAATCTTGATGTTCCGAATCCTATGTTTTGTATGTTTTTTCCACGTGTCTTGACATCCAATGTATCCATGCAAAGTTTGGTGAAGATCTGAGTATGTCGTTTTTGACCTTATATTGAACCTCCCATCTGAAAATTTGAAAATTCTTAAAAAATTCGTCCAAAATCTTGATGACCCCAATCTCTTGTTTTGTACGTTTTTTCCACGTGTCTTGACATCCAAAGTATCCCTGCAAAGTTTGGTGAAGATCTGAGTATGTAGTTTTTGACCTTATATGGAACCTCCTTTCTGAAAATTTGAGAATTCTTAAAAAATTCGTCCAAAATCTTGATGTCTCCAATCTCTTGTTTTGTACGTTTTTTCCACGTGTCTTGACATCCAATGTATCCATGCAAAGTTTGGTGAAGATCTGAGTATGTCGTTTTTGACCTTATCTGGAACCTCCCATCTGAAAATTTGAAAATTCTTAAAAAATTCGTCGAAAATCTTGATGTCTCCAATCTTTTGTTTTGTACGTTTTTTCCACGTGTCTTGACATGCAAAGTATCCCTGCAACGTTTGGTGAAGATCTGAGTATGTAGTTTTTGACCTTATCTGGAACCTCCTATCTGAAAATTTGAAAATTCTTCAAAAATTCGTCGAAAATCTTGATGTCTCCAATCTCTTGTTTTGTACGTTTTTCCACGTGTCTTGACATCCAATGTATTCCTGCAATGTTTGGTGGAGATCTGAGTATGTAGTTTTAGACCTTATCTGGAACCTCCTATCTGAAAATTTGAAAATTCTTCAAAAATTCGTCCAAAATCTTGATGTCTCCAATCTCTTGTTTTGTACGTTTTTTCCACGTGTCTCGACCTCCAATGGATCCCTGCAAAGTTTGGTGAAGATCTGAGTATGTAGTTTTTGACCTTATCTGGAACATCCTTTCTGAAAATTTGAAAATTCTTAAAAAATTCGTCGAAAATCTTGATGTCTCCAATCTCTTGTTTTGTACGTTTTTTCCACGTGTCTTGACATCCAATGTATCCCTGCAAAGTTTGGTGAAGATCTGAGTATGTAGTTTTTGACCTTATATGGAACCTCCTATCTGAAAATTTGAAAATTCTTAAAAAATTCGTCGAAAATCTTGATGTCTCCGATCTCTTGTTTTGTACGTTTTTTCCACGTGTCTTGACATGCAAAGTATTCCTGCAAAGTTTGGTGAAGATCTAAGTATGTAGTTTTTGACCTCATCTGGAACCTCCTATCTGAAAATTTGAAAATTCTTAAAAAATTCGTCCAAAATCTTGATGTCTCCAATCTCTTGTTTTGTACGTTTTTTCCACGTGTCTTGACATCCAATGTATCCCTGCAATGTTTGGTGAAGATCTGAGTATGTAGTTTTTGACCTTATCTGGAACCTCCCATCTGAAAATTTGAAAATTCCTAAAAAATCCGTCCAAAATCTTGATGACCCCAATCTCTTGTTTTGTACGTTTTTTCCACGTGTCTTGACAACCAATGTATCCCTGCAAAGTTTGGTGAAGATCTGAGTATGTAGTTTTTGACCTTATCTGGAACCTCCCATCTGAAAATTTGAAAATTCCTAAAAAATCCGTGCAAAATCTTGATGACCCCAATCTCTTGTTTTGTACGTTTTTTCCACGTGTCTTGACATCCAATGTATTCCTGCAATGTTTGGTGAAGATCTGAGTATGTAGTTTTTGACCTTATATGGAACCTCCTATCTGAAAATTTGAAAATTCTTAAAAAATTCGACCAAAATCTTGATGTTCCGAATCCTATGTTTTGTATGTTTTTTCCACGTGTCTTGACATCCAATGTATCCATGCAAAGTTTGGTGAAGATCTGAGTATGTCGTTTTTGACCTTATATTGAACCTCCCATCTGAAAATTTGAAAATTCTTAAAAAATTCGTCCAAAATCTTGATGACCCCAATCTCTTGTTTTGTACGTTTTTTCCACGTGTCTTGACATCCAAAGTATCCCTGCAAAGTTTGGTGAAGATCTGAGTATGTAGTTTTTGACCTTATATGGAACCTCCTTTCTGAAAATTTGAGAATTCTTAAAAAATTCGTCCAAAATCTTGATGTCTCCAATCTCTTGTTTTGTACGTTTTTTCCACGTGTCTTGACATCCAATGTATCCATGCAAAGTTTGGTGAAGATCTGAGTATGTCGTTTTTGACCTTATCTGGAACCTCCCATCTGAAAATTTGAAAATTCTTAAAAAATTCGTCGAAAATCTTGATGTCTCCAATCTTTTGTTTTGTACGTTTTTTCCACGTGTCTTGACATGCAAAGTATCCCTGCAACGTTTGGTGAAGATCTGAGTATGTAGTTTTTGACCTTATCTGGAACCTCCTATCTGAAAATTTGAAAATTCTTCAAAAATTCGTCGAAAATCTTGATGTCTCCAATCTCTTGTTTTGTACGTTTTTCCACGTGTCTTGACATCCAATGTATTCCTGCAATGTTTGGTGGAGATCTGAGTATGTAGTTTTAGACCTTATCTGGAACCTCCTATCTGAAAATTTGAAAATTCTTCAAAAATTCGTCCAAAATCTTGATGTCTCCAATCTCTTGTTTTGTACGTTTTTTCCACGTGTCTCGACCTCCAATGGATCCCTGCAAAGTTTGGTGAAGATCTGAGTATGTAGTTTTTGACCTTATCTGGAACATCCTTTCTGAAAATTTGAAAATTCTTAAAAAATTCGTCGAAAATCTTGATGTCTCCAATCTCTTGTTTTGTACGTTTTTTCCACGTGTCTTGACATCCAATGTATCCCTGCAAAGTTTGGTGAAGATCTGAGTATGTAGTTTTTGACCTTATATGGAACCTCCTATCTGAAAATTTGAAAATTCTTAAAAAATTCGTCCAAAATCTTGATGTCTCCAATCTCTTGTTTTGTACGTTTTTTCCACGTGTCTCGACCTCCAATGGATCCCTGCAAAGTTTGGTGAAGATCTGAGTATGTCGTTTTTGACCTTATCTGGAACCTCCCATCTGAAAATTTGAAAATTCTTAAAAAATTCGTCGAAAATCTTGATGTCTCCGATCTCTTGTTTTGTACGTTTTTTCCACGTGTCTTGACATGCAAAGTATTCGTGCAAAGTTTGGTGAAGATCTGAGTATGTAGTTTTTGACCTCATCTGGAACCTCCTATCTGAAAATTTGAAAATTCTTAAAAAATTCGTCCAAAATCTTGATGTCTCCAATCTCTTGTTTTGTACGTTTTTTCCACGTGTCTTGACATCCAATGTATCCCTGCAATGTTTGGTGAAGATCTGAGTATGTAGTTTTTGACCTTATCTGGAACCTCCCATCTGAAAATTTGAAAATTCCTAAAAAATCCGTCCAAAATCTTGATGACCCCAATCTCTTGTTTTGTACTTTTTTTCCACGTGTCTTGACATCCAATGTATCCCTGCAAAGTTTGGTGAAGATCTGAGTATGTAGTTTTTGATCTTATCTGGAACCTCCTATCTGAAAATTTGAAAATTCTTAAAAAATTCGTCCAAAATCTTGATGTCTCCAATCTCTTGTTTTGTACGTTTTTTCCACGTGTCTTGATATCCAATGTATCCCTGCAAAGTTTGGTGAAGATCTGAGTATGTTGTTTTTGACCTTATCTGGAACATCCTTTCTGAAAATTTGAAAATTGTTAAAAAATTTGTCCAAAATCTTGATGTCTCCTATCTCTTGTTTTGTACGTTTTTTCCACGTGTCTTGACATCCAATGTATCCCTGCAAAGTTTGGTGAAGATCTGAGTATGTAGTTTTTGACCTTATCTGGAACCTCCCATCTGAAAATTTGAAAATTCTTAAAAAATTCGACCAATATCTTGATGTCTCCAATCTTTTGTTTTGTACGTTTTTTCCACGTGTCTTGACACATAATGTATCCATGCAAAGTTTGGTGAAGATCTGAGTATGTAGTTTTTGACCTTATATGGAACCTCCTATCTGAAAATTTGAAAATTCTTAAAAAATTCGTCCAAAATCTTGATGTCTCCAATCTCTTGTTTTGTACGTTTTTTCCACGTGTCTTGACATCCAATGTATCCCTGCAAAGTTTGGTGAAGATCTGAGTATGTAGTTTTTGACCTTATCTGGAACCTCCCATCTGAAAATTTGAAAATTCCTAAAAAATCCGTGCAAAATCTTGATGACCCCAATCTCTTGTTTTATACGTTTTTTCCACGTGTCTTGACATCCAATGTATTCCTGCAATGTTTGGTGAAGATCTGAGTATGTAGTTTTTGACCTTATATGGAACCTCCTATCTGAAAATTTGAAAATTCTTAAAAAATTCGACCAAAATCTTGATGTTCCGAATCCTATGTTTTGTATGTTTTTTCCACGTGTCTTGACATCCAATGTATCCCTGCAAAGTTTGGTGAAGATCTGAGTATGTAGTTTTTGACCTTATATTGAACCTCCCATCTGAAAATTTGAAAATTCTTAAAAAATTCGTCCAAAATCTTGATGACCCCAATCTCTTGTTTTGTACGTTTTTTCCACGTGTCTTGACATCCAATGTATCCATGCAAAGTTTGGTGAAGATCTGAGTATGTCGTTTTTGACCTTATATGGAACCTCCTTTCTGAAAATTTGAGAATTCTTAAAAAATTCGTCCAAAATCTTGATGTCTCCAATCTCTTGTTTTGTACGTTTTTTCCACGTGTCTTGACATCCAATGTATCCATGCAAAGTTTGGTGAAGATCTGAGTATGTCGTTTTTGACCTTATCTGGAACCTCCCATCTGAAAATTTGAAAATTCTTAAAAAATTCGTCGAAAATCTTGATGTCTCCAATCTTTTGTTTTGTACGTTTTTTCCACGTGTCTTGACATGCAAAGTATCCCTGCAACGTTTGGTGAAGATCTGAGTATGTAGTTTTTGACCTTATCTGGAACCTCCTATCTGAAAATTTGAAAATTCTTCAAAAATTCGTCGAAAATCTTGATGTCTCCAATCTCTTGTTTTGTACGTTTTTTCCACGTGTCTTGACATCCAATGTATTCCTGCAATGTTTGGTGGAGATCTGAGTATGTAGTTTTAGACCTTATCTGGAACCTCCTATCTGAAAATTTGAAAATTCTTCAAAAATTCGTCCAAAATCTTGATGTCTCCAATCTCTTGTTTTGTACGTTTTTTCCACGTGTCTCGACCTCCAATGGATCCCTGCAAAGTTTGGTGAAGATCTGAGTATGTCGTTTTTGACCTTATCTGGAACATCCTTTCTGAAAATTTGAAAATTCTTAAAAAATTCGTCGAAAATCTTGATGTCTCCAATCTCTTGTTTTGTACGTTTTTTCCACGTGTCTTGACATCCAATGTATCCCTGCAAAGTTTGGTGAAGATCTGAGTATGTAGTTTTTGACCTTATATGGAACCTCCTATCTGAAAATTTGAAAATTCTTAAAAAATTCGTCCAAAATCTTGATGTCTCCAATCTCTTGTTTTGTACGTTTTTTCCACGTGTCTCGACCTCCAATGGATCCCTGCAAAGTTTGGTGAAGATCTGAGTATGTCGTTTTTGACCTTATCTGGAACCTCCCATCTGAAAATTTGAAAATTCTTAAAAAATTCGTCGAAAATCTTGATGTCTCCGATCTCTTGTTTTGTACGTTTTTTCCACGTGTCTTGACATGCAAAGTATTCCTGCAAAGTTTGGTGAAGATCTGAGTATGTAGTTTTTGACCTCATCTGGAACCTCCTATCTGAAAATTTGAAAATTCTTAAAAAATTCGTCCAAAATCTTGATGTCTCCAATCTCTTGTTTTGTACGTTTTTTCCATGTGTCTTGACATCCAATGTATCCCTGCAATGTTTGGTGAAGATCTGAGTATGTAGTTTTTGACCTTATCTGGAACCTCCCATCTGAAAATTTGAAAATTCCTAAAAAATCCGTTAAAAATCTTGATGACCCCAATCTCTTGTTTTGTACTTTTTTTCCACGTGTCTCGACCTCCAATGTATCCCTGCAAAGTTTGGTGAAGATCTGAGTATGTAGTTTTTGACCTTATATGGAACCTCCTATCTGAAAATTTGAAAATTCTTAAAAAATTCGTCCAAAATCTTGATGTCACCAATCCTATGTTTTGTATGTTTTTTCCACGTGTCTTGACATCCAATGTATCCATGCAAAGTTTGGTGAAGATCTGAGTATGTCGTTTTTGACCTTATCTGGAACCTCCCATCTGAAAATTTGAAAATTCTTAAAAAATTCGTCGAAAATCTTGATGTCTCCGATCTCTTGTTTTGTACGTTTTTTCCACGTGTCTTGACATGCAAAGTATTCCTGCAAAGTTTGGTGAAGATCTGAGTATGTAGTTTTTGACCTCATCTGGAACCTCCTATCTGAAAATTTGAAAATTCTTAAAAAACTCGTCCAAAATTTTGATGTCTCCAATCTCTTGTTTTGTACGTTTTTTCCACGTGTCTTGACATCCAATGTATCCCTGCAATGTTTGGTGAAGATCTGAGTATGTAGTTTTTGACCTTATCTGGAACCTCCCATCTGAAAATTTGAAAATTCCTAAAAAATCCGTCCAAAATCTTGATGACCCCAATCTCTTGTTTTGTACGTTTTTTCCACGTGTCTTGACATCCAATGTATCCCTGCAAAGTTTGGTGAAGATCTGAGTATGTAGTTTTTGACCTTATCTGGAACCTCCTATCTGAAAATTTGAAAATTCTTAAAAAATTCGTCCAAAATCTTGATGTCTCCAATCTCTTGTTTTGTACGTTTTTTCCACGTGTCTTGATATCCAATGTATCCCTGCAAAGTTTGGTGAAGATCTGAGTATGTCGTTTTTGACCTTATCTGGAACATCCTTTCTGAAAATTTGAAAATTGTTAAAAAATTCGTCCAAAATCTTGATGTCTCCAATCTCTTTTTTGTACGTTTTTTCCACGTGTCTTGACATCCAATGTATCCCTGCAAAGTTTGGTGAAGATCTGAGTATGCAGTTTTTGACCTTATCTGGAACCTCCCATCTGAAAATTTGAAAATTCTTAAAAAATTCGACCAAAATCTTGATGTCTCCAATCTTTTGTTTTGTACGTTTTTTCCACCTGTCTTGACACATAATGTATCCATGCAAAGTTTGGTGAAGATCTGAGTATGTAGTTTTTGACCTTATATGGAACCTCCCATCTGAAAATTTGAAAATTCTTAAAAAATTCGTCCAAAATCTTGATGTCTCCAATCTCTTGTTTTGTACGTTTTTTCCACGTGTCTTGACATCCAATGTATCCCTGCAAAGTTTGGTGAAGATCTGAGTATGTAGTTTTTGACCTTATCTGGAACCTCGCATCTGAAAATTTGAAAATTCCTAAAAAATCCGTGCAAAATCTTGATGACCCCAATCTCTTGTTTTGTACGTTTTTTCCACGTGTCTTGACATCCAATGTATCCATGCAAAGTTTGGTGAAGATCTGAGTATGTCGTTTTTGACCTTATCTGGAACCTCCCATCTGAAAATTTGAAAATTCTTAAAAAATTCGTCGAAAATCTTGATGTCTCCAATCTCTTGTTTTGTACGTTTTTTCCACGTGTCTTGACATGCAAAGTATCCCTGCAACGTTTGGTGAAGATCTGAGTATGTAGTTTTTGACCTTATCTGGAACCTCCTATCTGAAAATTTGAAAATTCTTCAAAAATTCGTCGAAAATCTTGATGTCTCCAATCTCTTGTTTTGTACGTTTTTTCCACGTGTCTTGACATCCAATGTATCCCTGCAATGTTTGGTGGAGATCTGAGTATGTAGTTTTTGACCTTATCTGGGACCTCCTATCAGAAAATTTGAAAATTCTTCAAAAATTCGTCCAAAATCTTGATGTCTCCAATCTCTTGTTTTGTACGTTTTTTCCACGTGTCTCGACCTCCAATGTATCCCTGCAAAGTTAGTAAAGATCTGAGTATGTCGTTTTTGACCTTATCTGGAACATCCTTTCTGAAAATTTGAAAATTCTTAAAAAATTCGTCGAAAATCTTGATGTCTCCAATCTCTTGTTTTGTACGTTTTTTCCACGTTTCTTGACATCCAATGTATCCCTGCAAAGTTTGGTGAAGATCTGAGTATGTAGTTTTTGACCTTATATGGAACCTCCTTTCTGAAAATTTGAAAATTCTCAAAAAATTCGTCCATAATCTTGATGTCTCCAATCTCTTGTTTTGTACGTTTTTTCCACGTGTCTTGACATCCAATGTATCCCTGCAAAGTTTGGTGAAGATCTGAGCATGTAGTTTTTGAACTTATATGGAACCTCCTATCTGAAAATTTGAAAATTCTTAAAAAAATTGGTCGAAAATCTTGATGTCACCAATCCTATGTTTTGTATGTTTTTTCCACGTGTCTTGACATCCAATGTATCCATGCAAAGTTTGGTGAAGATCTGAGTATGTCGTTTTTGACCTTATCTGGAACTTCCCATCTGAAAATTTGAAAATTCTTAAAAAATTCGTCGAAAATCTTGATGTCTCCGATCTCTTGTTTTGTACGTTTTTTCCACGTGTCTTGACATGCAAAGTATTCCTGCAAAGTTTGGTGAAGATCTGAGTATGTAGTTTTTGACCTCATCTGGAACCTCCTATCTGAAAATTTGAAAATTCTTAAAAAATTCGTCCAAAATCTTGATGTCTCCAATCTCTTGTTTTGTACGTTTTTTCCACGTGTCTTGACATCCAATGTATCCCTGCAATGTTTGGTGAAGATCTGAGTATGTAGTTTTTGACCTTATCTGGAACCTCCCATCTGAAAATTTGAAAATTCCTAAAAAATCCGTCCAAAATCTTGATGACCCCAATCTCTTGTTTTGTACGTTTTTTCCACGTGTCTTGACAACCAATGTATCCCTGCAAAGTTTGGTGAAGATCTGAGTATGTAGTTTTTGACCTTATCTGGAACCTCCCATCTGAAAATTTGAAAATTCCTAAAAAATCCGTGCAAAATCTTGATGACCCCAATCTCTTGTTTTGTACGTTTTTTCCACGTGTCTTGACATCCAATGTATTCCTGCAATGTTTGGTGAAGATCTGAGTATGTAGTTTTTGACCTTATATGGAACCTCCTATCTGAAAATTTGAAAATTCTTAAAAAATTCGACCAAAATCTTGATGTTCCGAATCCTATGTTTTGTATGTTTTTTCCACGTGTCTTGACATCCAATGTATCCATGCAAAGTTTGGTGAAGATCTGAGTATGTAGTTTTTGACCTTATATTGAATCTCCCATCTGAAAATTTGAAAATTCTTAAAAAATTCGTCCAAAATCTTGATGACCCCAATCTCTTGTTTTGTACGTTTTTTCCACGTGTCTTGACATCCAAAGTATCCCTGCAAAGTTTGGTGAAGATCTGAGTATGTAGTTTTTGACCTTATATGGAACCTCCTATCTGAAAATTTGAAAATTCTTAAAAAATTCGTCCAAAATCTTGATGTCTCCAATCTCTTGTTTTGTACGTTTTTTCCACGTGTCTCGACCTCCAATGGATCCCTGCAAAGTTTGGTGAAGATCTGAGTATGTCGTTTTTGACCTTATCTGGAACCTCCCATCTGAAAATTTGAAAATTCTTAAAAAATTCGTCGAAAATCTTGATGTCTCCAATCTTTTGTTTTGTACGTTTTTTCCACGTGTCTTGACATGCAAAGTATCCCTGCAACGTTTGGTGAAGATCTGAGTATGTAGTTTTTGACCTTATCTGGAACCTCCTATCTGAAAATTTGAAAATTCTTCAAAAATTCGTCGAAAATCTTGATGTCTCCAATCTCTTGTTTTGTACGTTTTTTCCACGTGTCTTGACATCCAATGTATTCCTGTAATGTTTGGTGGAGATCTGAGTATGTAGTTTTAGACCTTATCTGGAACCTCCTATCTGAAAATTTGAAAATTCTTCAAAAATTCGTCCAAAATCTTGATGTCTCCAATCTCTTGTTTTGTACGTTTTTTCCACGTGTCTCGACCTCCAATGGATCCCTGCAAAGTTTGGTGAAGATCTGAGTATGTAGTTTTTGACCTTATCTGGAACATCCTTTCTGAAAATTTGAAAATTCTTAAAAAATTCGTCGAAAATCTTGATGTCTCCAATCTTTTGTTTTGTACGTTTTTTCCACGTGTCTTGACATCCAATGTATCCCTGCAAAGTTTGGTGAAGATCTGAGTATGTAGTTTTTGACCTTATATGGAACCTCCTATCTGAAAATTTGAAAATTCTTAAAAAATTCGTCCAAAATCTTGATGTCTCCAATCTCTTGTTTTGTACGTTTTTTCCACGTGTCTCGACCTCCAATGGATCCCTGCAAAGTTTGGTGAAGATCTGAGTATGTCGTTTTTGACCTTATCTGGAACCTCCCATCTGAAAATTTGAAAATTCTTAAAAAATTCGTCGAAAATCTTGATGTCTCCGATCTCTTGTTTTGTACGTTTTTTCCACGTGTCTTGACATGCAAAGTATTCGTGCAAAGTTTGGTGAAGATCTGAGTATGTAGTTTTTGACCTCATCTGGAACCTCCTATCTGAAAATTTGAAAATTCTTAAAAAATTCGTCCAAAATCTTGATGTCTCCAATCTCTTGTTTTGTACGTTTTTTCCACGTGTCTTGACATCCAATGTATCCCTGCAATGTTTGGTGAAGATCTGAGTATGTAGTTTTTGACCTTATCTGGAACCTCCCATCTGAAAATTTGAAAATTCCTAAAAAATCCGTCCAAAATCTTGATGACCCCAATCTCTTGTTTTGTACTTTTTTTCCACGTGTCTTGACATCCAATGTATCCCTGCAAAGTTTGGTGAAGATCTGAGTATGTAGTTTTTGATCTTATCTGGAACCTCCTATCTGAAAATTTGAAAATTCTTAAAAAATTCGTCCAAAATCTTGATGTCTCCAATCTCTTGTTTTGTACGTTTTTTCCACGTGTCTTGATATCCAATGTATCCCTGCAAAGTTTGGTGAAGATCTGAGTATGTTGTTTTTGACCTTATCTGGAACATCCTTTCTGAAAATTTGAAAATTGTTAAAAAATTCGTCCAAAATCTTGATGTCTCCTATCTCTTGTTTTGTACGTTTTTTCCACGTGTCTTGACATCCAATGTATCCCTGCAAAGTTTGGTGAAGATCTGAGTATGTAGTTTTTGACCTTATCTGGAACCTCCCATCTGAAAATTTGAAAATTCTTAAAAAATTCGACCAATATCTTGATGTCTCCAATCTTTTGTTTTGTACGTTTTTTCCACGTGTCTTGACATCCAATGTATCCCTGCAAAGTTTCGTGAAGATCTGAGTATGTAGTTTTTGACCTTATCTGGAACCTCCCATCTGAAAATTTGAAAATTCCTAAAAAATCCGTGCAAAATCTTGATGACCCCAATCTCTTGTTTTGTACGTTTTTTCCACGTGTCTTGACATCCAATGTATTCCTGCAATGTTTGGTGAAGATCTGAGTATGTAGTTTTTGACCTTATATGGAACCTCCTATCTGAAAATTTGAAAATTCTTAAAAAATTCGACCAAAATCTTGATGTTCCGAATCCTATGTTTTGTATGTTTTTTCCACGTGTCTTGACATCCAATGTATCCATGCAAAGTTTGGTGAAGATCTGAGTATGTAGTTTTTGACCTTATATTGAACCTCCCATCTGAAAATTTGAAAATTCTTAAAAAATTCGTCCAAAATCTTTATGACCCCAATCTCTTGTTTTGTACGTTTTTTCCACGTGTCTTGACATCCAAAGTATCCCTGCAAAGTTTGGTGAAGATCTGAGTATGTAGTTTTTGACCTTATATGGAACCTCCTTTCTGAAAATTTGAGAATTCTTAAAAAATTCGTCCAAAATCTTGATGTCTCCAATCTCTTGTTTTGTACGTTTTTTCCAAATGTCTTGACATCCAATGTATAAATGCAAAGTTTGGTGAAGATCTGAGTATGTCGTTTTTGACCTTATCTGGAACCTCCCATCTGAAAATTTGAAAATTCTTAAAAAATTCGTCGAAAATCTTGATGTCTCCAATCTTTTGTTTTGTACGTTTTTTCCACGTGTCTTGACATGCAAAGTATCCCTGCAACGTTTGGTGAAGATCTGAGTATGTAGTTTTTGACCTTATCTGGAACCTCCTATCTGAAAATTTGAAAATTCTTCAAAAATTCGTCGAAAATCTTGATGTCTCCAATCTCTTGTTTTGTACGTTTTTTCCACGTGTCTTGACATCCAATGTATTCCTGCAATGTTTGGTGGAGATCTGAGTATGTAGTTTTAGACCTTATCTGGAACCTCCTATCTGAAAATTAGAAAATTCTTCAAAAATTCGTCCAAAATCTTGATGTCTCCAATCTCTTGTTTTGTACGTTTTTTCCACGTGTCTCGACCTCCAATGGATCCCTGCAAAGTTTGGTGAAGATCTGAGTATGTCGTTTTTGACCTTATCTGGAACATCCTTTCTGAAAATTTGAAAATTCTTAAAAAATTCGTCGAAAATCTTGATGTCTCCAATCTCTTGTTTTGTACGTTTTTTCCACGTGTCTTGACATCCAATGTATCCCTGCAAAGTTTGGTGAAGATCTGAGTATGTAGTTTTTGACCTTATATGGAACCTCCTATCTGAAAATTTGAAAATTCTTAAAAAATTCGTCCAAAATCTTGATGTCTCCAATCTCTTGTTTTGTACGTTTTTTCCACGTGTCTCGACCTCCAATGGATCCCTGCAAAGTTTGGTGAAGATCTGAGTATGTCGTTTTTGACCTTATCTGGAACCTCCCATCTGAAAATTTGAAAATTCTTAAAAAATTCGTCGAAAATCTAGATGTCTCCGATCTCTTGTTTTGTACGTTTTTTCCACGTGTCTTGACATGCAAAGTATTCCTGCAAAGTTTGGTGAAGATCTGAGTATGTAGTTTTTGACCTCCTCTGGAACCTCCTATCTGAAAATTTGAAAATTCTTAAAAAATTCGTCCAAAATCTTGATGTCTCCAATCTCTTGTTTTGTACGTTTTTTCCACGTGTCTTGACATCCAATGTATCCCTGCAATGTTTGGTGAAGATCTGAGTATGTAGTTTTTGAACTTATCTGGAACCTACCATCTGAAAATTTGAAAATTCCTAAAAAATCCGTTAAAAATCTTGATGACCCCAATCTCTTGTTTTGTACTTTTTTTCCACGTGTCTCGACCTCCAATGTATCCCTGCAAAGTTTGGTGAAGATCTGAGTATGTAGTTTTTGACCTTATATAGAACCTCCTATCTGAAAATTTGAAAATTCTTAAAAAATTCGTCCAAAATCTTGATGTCACCAATCCTATGTTTTGTATGTTTTTTCCACGTGTCTTGACATCCAATGTATCCATGCAAAGTTTGGTGAAGATCTGAGTATGTCGTTTTTGACCTTATCTGGAACCTCCCATCTGAAAATTTGAAAATTCTTAAAAAATTCGTCGAAAATCTTGATGTCTCCGATCTCTTGTTTTGTACGTTTTTTCCACGTGTCTTGACATGCAAAGTATTCCTGCAAAGTTTGGTGAAGATCTGAGTATGTAGTTTTTGACCTCATCTGGAACCTCCTATCTGAAAATTTGAAAATTCTTAAAAAATTCGTCCAAAATTTTGATGTCTCCAATCTCTTGTTTTGTACGTTTTCTCCACGTGTCTTGACATCCAATGTATCCCTGCAATGTTTGGTGAAGATCTGAGTATGTAGTTTTTGACCTTATCTGGAACCTCCCATCTGAAAATTTGAAAATTCCTAAAAAACCGTCCAAAATCTTGATGACCCCAATCTCTTGTTTTGTACGTTTTTTCCACGTGTCTTGACATCCAATGTATCCCTGCAAAGTTTGGTGAAGATCTGAGTATGTAGTTTTTGACCTTATCTGGACCCTCCTATCTGAAAATTTGAAAATTCTTAAAAAATTCGTCCAAAATCTTGATGTCTCCAATCTCTTGTTTTGTACGTTTTTTCCACGTGTCTTGATATCCAATGTATCCCTGCAAAGTTTGGTGAAGATCTGAGTATGTCGTTTTTGACCTTATCTGGTACATCCTTTCTGAAAATTTGAAAATTGTTAAAAAAATCGTCCAAAATCTTGATGTCTCCAATCTCTTTTTTGTACGTTTTTTCCACGTGTCTTGACATCCAATGTATCCCTGCAAAGTTTGGTGAAGATCTGAGTATGTAGTTTTTGACCTTATCTGGAACCTCCCATCTGAAAATTTGAAAATTCTTAAAAAATTCGACCAAAATCTTGATGTCTCCAATCTTTTGTTTTGTACGTTTTTTCCACGTGTCTTGACACATAATGTATCCATGCAAAGTTTGGTGAAGATCTGAGTATGTAGTTTTTGACCTTATATGGAACCTCCTATCTGAAAATTTGAAAATTCTTAAAAAATTCGTCCAAAATCTTGATGTCTCCAATCTCTTGTTTTGTACGTTTTTTCCACGTGTCTTGACATCCAATGTATCCCTGCAAAGTTTGGTGAAGATCTGAGTATGTAGTTTTTGACCTTATCTGGAACCTCCCATCTGAAAATTTGAAAATTCCTAAAAAATCCGTGCAAAATCTTGATGACCCCAATCTCTTGTTTTGTACGTTTTTTCCACGTGTCTTGACATCCAATGTATTCCTGCAATGTTTGGTGAAGATCTGAGTATGTAGTTTTTGACCTTATATGGAACCTCCTATCTGAAAATTTGAAAATTCTTAAAAAATTCGTCCAAAATCTTGATGTCTCCAATCTCTTGTTTTGTACGTTTTTTCCACGTGTCTTGACATCCAATGTATCCATGCAAAGTTTGGTGAAGATCTGAGTATGTCGTTTTTGACCTTATCTGGAACCTCCCATCTGAAAATTTGAAAATTCTTAAAAAATTCGTCGAAAATCTTGATGTCTCCAATCTCTTGTTTTGTACGTTTTTTCCACGTGTCTTGACATGCAAAGTATCCCTGCAACGTTTGGTGAAGATCTGAGTATGTAGTTTTTGACCTTATCTGGAACCTCCTATCTGAAAATTTGAAAATTCTTCAAAAATTCGTCGAAAATCTTGATGTCTCCAATCTTTTGTTTTGTACGTTTTTTCCACGTGTCTTTACATCCAATGTATTCCTGCAATGTTTGGTGGAGATCTGAGTATGTAGTTTTAGACCTTATCTGGAACCTCCTATCTGAAAATTAGAAAATTCTTCAAAAATTCGTCCAAAATCTTGATGTCTCCAATCTCTTGTTTTGTACGTTTTTTCCACGTGTCTCGACCTCCAATGGATCCCTGCAAAGTTTGGTGAAGATCTGAGTATGTCGTTTTTGACCTTATCTGGAACATCCTTTCTGAAAATTTGAAAATTCTTAAAAAATTCGTCGAAAATCTTGATGTCTCCAATCTCTTGTTTTGTACGTTTTTTCCACGTGTCTTGACATCCAATGTATCCCTGCAAAGTTTGGTGAAGATCTGAGTATGTAGTTTTTGACCTTATATGGAACCTCCTATCTGAAAATTTGAAAATTCTTAAAAAATTCGTCCAAAATCTTGATGTCTCCAATCTCTTGTTTTGTACGTTTTTTCCACGTGTCTCGACCTCCAATGGATCCCTGCAAAGTTTGGTGAAGATCTGAGTATATCGTTTTTGATCTTATCTGGAACCTCCCATCTGAAAATTTGAAAATTCTTAAAAAATTCGTCGAAAATCTTGATGTCTCCGATCTCTTGTTTTGTACGTTTTTTCCACGTGTCTTGACATGCAAAGTATTCCTGCAAAGTTTGGTGAAGATCTGAGTATGTAGTTTTTGACCTCCTCTGGAACCTCCTATCTGAAAATTTGAAAATTCTTAAAAAATTCGTCCAAAATCTTGATGTCTCCAATATCTTGTTTTGTACGTTTTTTCCACGTGTCTTGACATCCAATGTATCCCTGCAATGTTTGGTGAAGATCTGAGTATGTAGTTTTTGACCTTATCTGGAACCTCCCATCTGAAAATTTGAAAATTCCTAAAAAATCCGTTAAAAATCTTGATGACCCCAATCTCTTGTTTTGTACTTTTTTTCCACGTGTCTCGACCTCCAATGTATCCCTGCAAAGTTTGGTGAAGATCTGAGTATGTAGTTTTTGACCTTATATGGAACCTCCTATCTGAAAATTTGAAAATTCTTAAAAAATTCGTCCAAAATCTTGATGTCACCAATCCTATGTTTTGTATGTTTTTTCCACGTGTCTTGACATCCAATGTATCCATGCAAAGTTTGGTGAAGATCTGAGTATGTCGTTTTTGACCTTATCTGGAACCTCCCATCTGAAAATTTGAAAATTCTTAAAAAATTCGTCGAAAATCTTGATGTCTCCGATCTCTTGTTTTGTACGTTTTTTCCACGTGTCTTGACATGCAAAGTATTCCTGCAAAGTTTGGTGAAGATCTGAGTATGTAGTTTTTGACCTCATCTGGAACCTCCTATCTGAAAATTTGAAAATTCTTAAAAAATTCGTCCAAAATTTTGATGTCTCCAATCTCTTGTTTTGTACGTTTTCTCCACGTGTCTTGACATCCAATGTATCCCTGCAATGTTTGGTGAAGATCTGAGTATGTAGTTTTTGACCTTATCTGGAACCTCCCATCTGAAAATTTGAAAATTCCTAAAAAACCGTCCAAAATCTTGATGACCCCAATCTCTTGTTTTGTACGTTTTTTCCACGTGTCTTGACATCCAATGTATCCCTGCAAAGTTTGGTGAAGATCTGAGTATGTAGTTTTTGACCTTATCTGGAACCTCCTATCTGAAAATTTGAAAATTCTTAAAAAATTCGTCCAAAACCTTGATGTCTCCAATCTCTTGTTTTGTACGTTTTTTCCACGTGTCTTGATATCCAATGTATCCCTGCAAAGTTTGGTGAAGATCTGAGTATGTCGTTTTTGACCTTATCTGGAACATCCTTTCTGAAAATTTGAAAATTGTTAAAAAAATCGTCCAAAATCTTGATGTCTCCAATCTCTTTTTTGTACGTTTTTTCCACGTGTCTTGACATCCAATGTATCCCTGCAAAGTTTGGTGAAGATCTGAGTATGTAGTTTTTGACCTTATCTGGAACCTCCCATCTGAAAATTTGAAAATTCTTAAAAAATTCGACCAAAATCTTGATGTCTCCAATCTTTTGTTTTGTACGTTTTTTCCACGTGTCTTGACACATAATGTATCCATGCAAAGTTTGGTGAAGATCTGAGTATGTAGTTTTTGACCTTATATGGAACCTCCTATCTGAAAATTTGAAAATTCTTAAAAAATTCGTCCAAAATCTTGATGTCTCCAATCTCTTGTTTTGTACGTTTTTTCCACGTGTCTTGACATCCAATGTATCCCTGCAAAGTTTGGTGAAGATCTGAGTATGTAGTTTTTGACCTTATCTGGAACCTCCCATCTGAAAATTTGAAAATTCCTAAAAAATCCGTGCAAAATCTTGATGACCCCAATCTCTTGTTTTGTACGTTTTTTCCACGTGTCTTGACATCCAATGTATCCATGCAAAGTTTGGTGAAGATCTGAGTATGTCGTTTTTGACCTTATCTGGAACCTCCCATCTGAAAATTTGAAAATTCTTAAAAAATTCGTCGAAAATCTTGATGTCTCCAATCTCTTGTTTTGTACGTTTTTTCCACGTGTCTTGACATGCAAAGTATCCCTGCAACGTTTGGTGAAGATCTGAGTATGTAGTTTTTGACCTTATCTGGAACCTCCTATCTGAAAATTTGAAAATTCTTCAAAAATTCGTCGAAAATCTTGATGTCTCCAATCTCTTGTTTTGTACGTTTTTTCCACGTGTCTTGACATCCAATGTATCCCTGCAATGTTTGGTGGAGATCTGAGTATGTAGTTTTTGACCTTATCTGGGACCTCCTATCAGAAAATTTGAAAATTCTTCAAAAATTCGTCCAAAATCTTGATGTCTCCAATCTCTTGTTTTGTACGTTTTTTCCACGTGTCTCGACCTCCAATGTATCCCTGCAAAGTTTGGTGAAGATCTGAGTATGTCGTTTTTGACCTTATCTGGAACATCCTTTCTGAAAATTTGAAAATTCTTAAAAAATTCGTCGAAAATCTTGATGTCTCCAATCTCTTGTTTTGTACGTTTTTTCCACGTGTCTTGACATCCAATGTATCCCTGCAAAGTTTGGTGAAGATCTGAGTATGTAGTTTTTGACCTTATATGGAACCTCCTTTCTGAAAATTTGAAAATTCTCAAAAAATTCTTCCATAATCTTGATGTCTCCAATCTCTTGTTTTGTACGTTTTTTCAACGTGTCTTGACATCCAATGTATCCCTGCAAAGTTTGGTGAAGATCTGAGTATGTAGTTTTTGACCTTATATGGAACCTCCTATCTGAAAATTTGAAAATTCTTAAAAAAATCGTCCAAAATCTTGATGTCACCTATCCTATGTTTTGTATGTTTTTTCCACGTGTCTTGACATCCAATGTATCCATGCAAAGTTTGGTGAAGATCTGAGTATGTCGTTTTTGACCTTATCTGGAACCTCCCATCTGAAAATTTGAAAATTCTTAAAAAATTCGTCGAAAATCTTGATGTCTCCGATCTCTTGTTTTGTACGTTTTTTCCACGTGTCTTGACATGCAAAGTATTCCTGCAAAGTTTGGTGAAGATCTGAGTATGTAGTTTTTGACCTTATATGGAACCTCCTATCTGAAAATTTGAAAATTCTTAAAAAATTCGTCCAAAATCTTGATGTCTCCAATCTCTTGTTTTGTACGTTTTTTCCACGTGTCTTGACATCCAATGTATCCCTGCAAAGTTTGGTGAAGATCTGAGTATGTAGTTTTTGACCTTATCTGGAACCTCCCATCTGAAAATTTGAAAATTCCTAAAAAATCCGTGCAAAATCTTGATGACCCCAATCTCTTGTTTTGTACGTTTTTTCCACGTGTCTTGACATCCAATGTATCCATGCAAAGTTTGGTGAAGATCTGAGTATGTCGTTTTTGACCTTATCTGGAACCTCCCATCTGAAAATTTGAAAATTCTTAAAAAATTCGTCGAAAATCTTGATGTCTCCGATCTCTTGTTTTGTACGTTTTTTCCACGTGTCTTGACATGCAAAGTATCCCTGCAACGTTTGGTGAAGATCTGAGTATGTAGTTTTTGACCTTATCTGGAACCTCCTATCTGAAAATTTGAAAATTCTTCAAAAATTCGTCGAAAATCTTGATGTCTCCAATCTCTTGTTTTGTACGTTTTTTCCACGTGTCTTGACATCCAATGTATCCCTGCAATGTTTGGTGGAGATCTGAGTATGTAGTTTTTGACCTTATCTGGGACCTCCTATCAGAAAATTTGAAAATTCTTCAAAAATTCGTCCAAAATCTTGATGTCTCCAATCTCTTGTTTTGTACGTTTTTTCCACGTGTCTCGACCTCCAATGTATCCCTGCAAAGTTTGGTGAAGATCTGAGTATGTCGTTTTTGACCTTATCTGGAACATCCTTTCTGAAAATTTGAAAATTCTTAAAAAATTCGTCGAAAATCTTGATGTCTCCAATCTCTTGTTTTGTACGTTTTTTCCACGTGTCTTGACATCCAATGTATCCCTGCAAAGTTTGGTGAAGATCTGAGTATGTAGTTTTTGACCTTATATGGAACCTCCTTTCTGAAAATTTGAAAATTCTCAAAAAATTCGTCCATAATCTTGATGTCTCCAATCTCTTGTTTTGTACGTTTTTTCCACGTGTCTTGACATCCAATGTATCCCTGCAAAGTTTGGTGAAGATCTGAGTATGTAGTTTTTGACCTTATATGGAACCTCCTATCTGAAAATTTGAAAATTCTTAAAAAATTCGTCCAAAATCTTGATGTCACCAATCCTATGTTTTGTATGTTTTTTCCACGTGTCTTGACATCCAATGTATCCATGCAAAGTTTGGTGAAGATCTGAGTATGTCGTTTTTGACCTTATCTGGAACCTCCCATCTGAAAATTTGAAAATTCTTAAAAAATTCGTCGAAAATCTTGATGTCTCCGATCTCTTGTTTTGTACGTTTTTTCCACGTGTCTTGACATGCAAAGTATTCCTGCAAAGTTTGGTGAAGATCTGAGTATGTAGTTTTTGACCTCATCTGGAACCTCCTATCTGAAAATTTGAAAATTCTTAAAAAATTCGTCCAAAATTTTGATGTCTCCAATCTCTTGTTTTGTACGTTTTTTCCACGTGTCTTGACATCCAATGTATCCCTGCAATGTTTGGTGAAGATCTGAGTATGTAGTTTTTGACCTTATCTGGAACCTCCCATCTGAAAATTTGAAAATTCCTAAAAAATCCGTCCAAAATCTTGATGACCCCAATCTCTTGTTTTGTACGTTTTTTCCACGTGTCTTGACATCCAATGTATCCCTGCAAAGTTTGGTGAAGATCTGAGTATGTAGTTTTTGACCTTATCTGGAACCTCCTATCTGAAAATTTGAAAATTCTTAAAAAATTCGTCCAAAATCTTGATGTCTCCAATCTCTTGTTTTGTACGTTTTTTCCACGTGTCTTGATATCCAATGTATCCCTGCAAAGTTTGGTGAAGATCTGAGTATGTCGTTTTTGACCTTATCTGGAACATCCTTTCTGAAAATTTGAAAATTGTTAAAAAATTCGTCCAAAATCTTGATGTCTCCAATCTCTTTTTTGTACGTTTTTTCCACGTGTCTTGACATCCAATGTATCCCTGCAAAGTTTGGTGAAGATCTGAGTATGTAGTTTTTGACCTTATCTGGAACCTCCCATCTGAAAATTTGAAAATTCTTAAAAAATTCGACCAAAATCTTGATGTCTCCAATCTTTTGTTTTGTACGTTTTTTCCACGTGTCTTGACACATAATGTATCCATGCAAAGTTTGGTGAAGATCTGAGTATGTAGTTTTTGACCTTATATGGAACCTCCTATCTGAAAATTTGAAAATTCTTAAAAAATTCGTCCAAAATCTTGATGTCTCCAATCTCTTGTTTTGTACGTTTTTTCCACGTGTCTTGACATCCAATGTATCCCTGCAAAGTTTGGTGAAGATCTGAGTATGTAGTTTTTGACCTTATCTGGAACCTCCCATCTGAAAATTTGAAAATTCCTAAAAAATCCGTGCAAAAACCTTGATGACCCCAATCTCTTGTTTTGTACGTTTTTTCCACGTGTCTTGACATCCAATGTATTCCTGCAATGTTTGGTGAAGATCTGAGTATGTAGTTTTTGACCTTATATGGAACCTCCTATCTGAAAATTTGAAAATTCTTAAAAAATTCGACCAAAATCTTGATGTTCCGAATCCTATGTTTTGTATGTTTTTTCCACGTGTCTTGACATCCAATGTATCCATGCAAAGTTTGGTGAAGATCTGAGTATGTAGTTTTTGACCTTATATTGAACCTCCCATCTGAAAATTTGAAAATTCTTAAAAAATTCGTCCAAAATCTTGATGACCCCAATCTCTTGTTTTGTACGTTTTTTCCACGTGTCTTGACATCCAAAGTATCCCTGAAAAGTTTGGTGAAGATCTGAGTATGTAGTTTTTGACCTTATATGGAACCTCCTATCTGAAAATTTGAAAATTCTTTAAAAATTCGTCCAAAATCTTGATGTCTCCAATCTCTTGTTTTGTACGTTTTTTCCACGTGTCTCGACCTCCAATGGATCCCTGCAAAGTTTGGTGAAGATCTGAGTATGTCGTTTTTGACCTTATCTGGAACCTCCCATCTGAAAATTTGAAAATTCTTAAAAAATTCGTCGAAAATCTTGATGTCTCCGATCTCTTGTTTTGTACGTTTTTTCCACGTGTCTTGACATGCAAAGTATTCCTCCAAAGTTTGGTGAAGATCTGAGTATGTAGTTTTTGACCTCATCTGGAACCTCCTATCTGAAAATTTGAAAATTCTTAAAAAATTCGTCCAAAATCTTGATGTCTCCAATCTCTTGTTTTGTACGTTTTTTCCACGTGTCTTGACATCCAATGTATCCCTGCAATGTTTGGTGAAGATCTGAGTATGTAGTTTTTGACCTTATCTGGAACCTCCCATCTGAAAATTTGAAAATTCCTAAAAAATCCGTCCAAAATCTTGATGACCCCAATCTCTTGTTTTGTACTTTTTTTCCACGTGTCTTGACATCCAATGTATCCCTGCAAAGTTTGGTGAAGATCTGAGTATGTAGTTTTTGATCTTATCTGGAACCTCCTATCTGAAAATTTGAAAATTCTTAAAAAATTCGTCCAAAATCTTGATGTCTCCAATCTCTTGTTTTGTACGTTTTTTCCACGTGTCTTGATATCCAATGTATCCCTGCAAAGTTTGGTGAAGATCTGAGTATGTTGTTTTTGACCTTATCTGGAACATCCTTTCTGAAAATTTGAAAATTGTTAAAAAATTCGTCCAAAATCTTGATGTCTCCTATCTCTTGTTTTGTACGTTTTTTCCACGTGTCTTGACATCCAATGTATCCCTGCAAAGTTTGGTGAAGATCTGAGTATGTAGTTTTTGACCTTATCTGGAACCTCCCATCTGAAAATTTGAAAATTCTTAAAAAATTCGTCCAATATCTTGATGTCTCCAATCTCTTGTTTTGTACGTTTTTTCCACGTGTCTTGACACATAATGTATCCATGCAAAGTTTGGTGAAGATCTGAGTATGTAGTTTTTGACCTTATATGGAACCTCCTATCTGAAAATTTAAAAATTCTTAAAAAATTCGTCCAAAATCTTGATGTCTCCAATCTCTTGTTTTGTACGTTTTTTCCACGTGTCTTGACATCCAATGTATCCCTGCAAAGTTTGGTGAAGATCTGAGTATGTAGTTTTTGACTTTATCTGGAACCTCCCATCTGAAAATTTGAAAATTCCTAAAAAATCCGTGCAAAATCTTGATGACCCCAATCTCTTGTTTTGTACGTTTTTTCCACGTGTCTTGACATCCAATGTATCCATGCAAAGTTTGGTGAAGATCTGAGTATGTCGTTTTTGACCTTATCTGGAACCTCCCATCTGAAAATTTGAAAATTCTTAAAAAATTCGTCGAAAATCTTGATGTCTCCAATCTTTTGTTTTGTACGTTTTTTCCACGTGTCTTGACATGCAAAGTATCCCTGCAACGTTTGGTGAAGATCTGAGTATGTAGTTTTTGACATTATCTGGAACCTCCCATCTGAAAATTTGAAAATTCCTAAAAAATCCGTCCAAAATCTTGATGACCCCAATCTCTTGTTTTGTACGTTTTTTCCACGTGTCTTGACATCCAATGTATCCCTGCAAAGTTTGGTGAAGATCTGAGTATGTAGTTTTTGACCTTATCTGGAACCTCCTATCTGAAAATTTGAAAATTCTTAAAAAATTCGTCCAAAATCTTGATGTCTCCAATCTCTTGTTTTGTACGTTTTTTCCACGTGTCTTGATATCCAATGTATCCCTGCAAAGTTTGGTGAAGATCTGAGCATGTCGTTTTTGACCTTATCTGGAACATCCTTTCTGAAAATTTGAAAATTGTTAAAAAATTCGTCCAAAATCTTGATGTCTCCTATCTCTTGTTTTGTACGTTTTTTCCACGTGTCTTGACATCCAATGTATCCCTGCAAAGTTTGGTGAAGATCTGAGTATGTAGTTTTCGACCTTATCTGGAACCTCCCATCTGAAAATTTGAAAATTCTTAAAAAATTCGACCAAAATCTTGATGTCTCCAATCTCTTCTTTTGTACGTTTTTTCCACGTGTCTTGACACATAATGTATCCATGCAAAGTTTGGTGAAGATCTGAGTATGTAGTTTTTGACCTTATATGGAACCTCCTATCTGAAAATTTGAAAATTCTTAAAAAATTTGACCAAAATCTTGATGTCCCCAATCTTATGTTTTGTATGTTTTTTCCACGTGTCTTGACATCCAATGTATCCCTGCAGAGTTTGGTGAAGATCTGAGTATGTAGTTATTGACCTTATCTGGAACCTCCCATCTGAAAATTTGAAAATTCTTAAAAAATTCGTCGAAAATCTTGATGTCTCCAATCTCTTGTTTTGTACGTTTTTTCCACGTGTCTTGACATGCAAAGTATCCCTGCAACGTTTGGTGAAGATCTGAGTATGTAGTTTTTGACCTTATCTGGAACCTCCTATCTGAAAATTTGAAAATTCTTAAAAAATTCGTCCAAAATCTTGATGTCTCCAATCTCTTGTTTTGTACGTTTTTTCCACGTGTCTTGACATCCAATGTATCCCTGCAATGTTTGGTGAAGATCTGAGTATGTAGTTTTTGACCTTATATGGAACCTCCTATCTGAAAATTTGAAAATTCTTAAAAAATTCGTCCAAAATCTTGATGTCTCCAATCTCTTGTTTTGTACGTTCTTTCCACGTGTCTTGACATCCAATGTATCCCTGCAATGTTTGGTGAAGATCTGAGTATGTAGTTTTTGACCTTATATGGAACCTCCTATCTGAAAATTTGAAAATTCTTAAAAAAATTTAACAAAATCTTGATGTCCCCAATCCTATGTTTTGTATGTTTTTTCCACGTGTCTTGACATACAATGTATCCCTGCAGAGTTTGGTGAAGATCTGAGTATGTAGTTTTTGACCTTATCTGGAACCTCCCATCTGAAAATTTGAAAATTCCTAAAAAATCCGTCCAAAATTTTGTTGACCCCAATCTCTTGTTTTGTACGTTTTTTCCACGTGTCTTGACATCCAATGTATCCCTGCAAAGTTTGGTGAAGATCTGAGTATGTAGTTTTTGACCTTATCTGGAACCGCATTTCTGAAAATTTGAAAATTCTTAAAAAAATCGTCCAAAATCTTGATGTCTCCAATCTCTTGTTTTGTACGTTTTTTCCACGTGTCTTGACATCCAATGTATCCCTCCAAAGTTTGGTGAAGATCTGAGTATGTAGTTTTTGACCTTATCTGGAACCTCCTATCTGAAAATTTGAAAATTCTTAAAAAATTCGTCCAAAATCTTGATGTCTCCAATCTCTTGTTTTGTACGTTTTTTCCACGTGTCTTGATATCCAATGTATCCCTGCAAAGTTTGGTGAAGATCTGAGTACGTCGTTTTTGACCTTATCTGGAACATCCTTTCTGAAAATTTGAAAATTGTTAAAAAATTCGTCCAAAATCTTGATGTCTCCTATCTCTTGTTTTGTACGTTTTTTCCACGTGTCTTGACATCCAATGTATCCCTGCAAAGTTTGGTGAAGATCTGAGTATGTAGTTTTTGACCTTATCTGGAACCTCCCATCTGAAAATTTGAAAATTCTTAAAAAATTCGACCAAAATCTTGATGTCTCCAATCTCTTGTTTTGTACGTTTTTTCCACGTGTCTTGACACATAATGTATCCATGCAAAGTTTGGTGAAGATCTGAGTATGTAGTTTTTGACCTTATATGGAACCTCCTATCTGAAAATTTGAAAATTCTTAAAAAATTTGACCAAAATCTTGATGTCCCCAATCCTATGTTTTGTATGTTTTTTCCACGTGTCTTGACATCCAATGTATCCATGCAAATTTTGGTGAAGATCTGAGTATGTAGTTTTTGACCTTATCTGGAACCTCCCATCTGAAAATTTGAAAATTCCTAAAAAATCCGTCCAAAATCTTGTTGACCCGAATCTCTTGTTTTGTACGTTTCTTCCACGTGTCTTGACATCCAATGTATCCCTGCAAAGTTTGGTGAAGATCTGAGTATGTAGTTTTTGACCTTATCTGGAACCGCATTTCTGAAAATTTGAAAATTTTTAAAAAAATCGTCCAAAATCTTGATGTCTCCAATCTCTTGTTTTGTACGTTTTTTCCACGTGTCTTGACATCCAATGTATCCCTGCAAAGTTTGGTGAAGATCTGAGTATGTTGTTTTTGACCTTATATGGAACCTCCTATCTGAAAATTTGAAAATTCTTAAAAAATTCGTCCAAAATCTTGATGTCTCCAATCTCTTGTTTTGTACGTTTTTTCCACGTGTCTCGACCTCCAATGGATCCCTGCAAAGTTTGGTGAAGATCTGAGTATGTCGTTTTTGACCTTATCTGGAACCTCCCATCTGAAAATTTGAAAATTCTTAAAAAATTCGTCCAAAATCTTGATGTCTCCAATCTCTTGTTTTGTACGTTTTTTCCACGTGTCTTGACATCCAATGTATCCCTGCAAAGTTTGGTGAAGATCTGAGTATGTAGTTTTTGACCTTATCTGGAACCTCCTATCTGAAAATTTGAAAATTCTTAAAAAATTCGTCCAAAATCTTGATGTCTCCAATCTCTTGTTTTGTACGTTTTTTCCACGTGTCTTGATATCCAATGTATCCCTGCAAAGTTTGGTGAAGATCTGATTATGTCGTTTTTGACCTTATCTGGAACATCCTTTCTGAAAATTTGAAAATTGTTAAAAAATTCGTCCAAAATCTTGATGTCTCCTATCTCTTGTTTTGTACGTTTTTTCCACGTGTCTTGACATCCAATGTATCCCTGCAAAGTTTGGTGAAGATCTGAGTATGTAGTTTTTGACCTTATCTGGAACCTCCCATCTGAAAATTTGAAAATTCTTAAAAAATTCGACCAAAATCTTGATGTCTCCAATCTCTTGTTTTGTACGTTTTTTCCACGTGTCTTGACACATAATGTATCCATGCAAAGTTTGGTGAAGATCTGAGTATGTAGTTTTTGACCTTATATGGAACCTCCTATCTGAAAATTTGAAAATTCTTAAAAAATTCGTCCAAAATCTTGATGTCTCCAATCTCTTGTTTTGTACTTTTTTTCCACGTGTCTTGACATCCAATGTATCCCTGCAAAGTTTGGTGAAGATCTGAGTATGTAGTTTTTGACCTTATCTGGAACCTCCCATCTGAAAATTTGAAAATTCCTAAAAAATCCGTCCAAAATCTTGATGACCACAATCTCTTGTTTTGTACGTTTTTTCCACGTGTCTTGACATTCAATGTATCCCTGCAAAGTTTGGTGAAGATCTGAGTATGTAGTTTTTGACCTTATATGGAACCTCCTTTCTGAAAATTTGAAAATTCTTAAAAAATTCGTCCAAAATCTTGAAGACCCCAATCTCTTGTTTTGTACGTTTTTTCCACGTGTCTTGACATCCAATGTATCCCTGCAAAGTTTGGTGAAGATCTGAGTATGTAGTTTTTGACCTTATCTGGAACCGCATTTCTGAAAATTTGAAAATTCTTAAAAAAATCGTCCAAAATCTTGATGTCTCCAATCTCTTGTTTTGTACGTTTTTTCCACGTGTCTTGACATCCAATGTATCCCTGCAAAGTTTGGTGAAGATCTGAGTATGTAGTTTTTGACCTTATCTGGAACCTCCTATCTGAAAATTTGAAAATTCTTAAAAAATTCGTCCAAAATCTTGATGTCTCCAATCTCTTGTTTTGTACGTTTTTTCCACGTGTCTTGATATCCAATGTATCCCTGCAAAGTTTGGTGAAGATCTGAGTACGTCGTTTTTGACCTTATCTGGAACATCCTTTCTGAAAATTTGAAAATTGTTAAAAAATTCGTCCAAAATCTTGATGTCTCCTATCTCTTGTTTTGTACGTTTTTTCCACGTGTCTTGACATCCAATGTATCCCTGCAAAGTTTGGTGAAGATCTGAGTATGTAGTTTTTGACCTTATCTGGAACCTCCCATCTGAAAATTTGAAAATTCTTAAAAAATTCGACCAAAATCTTGATGTCTCCAATCTCTTGTTTTGTACGTTTTTTCCACGTGTCTTGACACATAATGTATCCATGCAAAGTTTGGTGAAGATCTGAGTATGTAGTTTTTGACCTTATATGGAACCTCCTATCTGAAAATTTGAAAATTCTTAAAAAATTTGACCAAAATCTTGATGTCCCCAATCCTATGTTTTGTATGTTTTTTCCACGTGTCTTGACATCCAATGTATCCATGCAAAGTTTGGTGAAGATCTGAGTATGTAGTTTTTGACCTTATCTGGAACCTCCCATCTGAAAATTTGAAAATTCCTAAAAAATCCGTCCAAAATCTTGTTGACCCGAATCTCTTGTTTTGTACGTTTCTTCCACGTGTCTTGACATCCAATGTATCCCTGCAAAGTTTGGTGAAGATCTGAGTATGTAGTTTTTGACCTTATCTGGAACCGCATTTCTGAAAATTTGAAAATTTTTAAAAAAATCGTCCAAAATCTTGATGTCTCCAATCTCTTGTTTTGTACGTTTTTTCCACGTGTCTTGACATCCAATGTATCCCTGCAAAGTTTGGTGAAGATCTGAGTATGTTGTTTTTGACCTTATATGGAACCTCCTATCTGAAAATTTGAAAATTCTTAAAAAATTCGTCCAAAATCTTGATGTCTCCAATCTCTTGTTTTGTACGTTTTTTCCACGTGTCTCGACCTCCAATGGATCCCTGCAAAGTTTGGTGAAGATCTGAGTATGTCGTTTTTGACCTTATCTGGAACCTCCCATCTGAAAATTTGAAAATTCTTAAAAAATTCGTCCAAAATCTTGATGTCTCCAATCTCTTGTTTTGTACGTTTTTTCCACGTGTCTTGACATCCAATGTATCCCTGCAAAGTTTGGTGAAGATCTGAGTATGTAGTTTTTGACCTTATCTGGAACCTCCTATCTGAAAATTTGAAAATTCTTAAAAAATTCGTCCAAAATCTTGATGTCTCCAATCTCTTGTTTTGTACGTTTTTTCCACGTGTCTTGATATCCAATGTATCCCTGCAAAGTTTGGTGAAGATCTGAGTATGTCGTTTTTGACCTTATCTGGAACATCCTTTCTGAAAATTTGAAAATTGTTAAAAAATTCGTCCAAAATCTTGATGTCTCCTATCTCTTGTTTTGTACGTTTTTTCCACGTGTCTTGACATCCAATGTATCCCTGCAAAGTTTGGTGAAGATCTGAGTATGTAGTTTTTGACCTTATCTGGAACCTCCCATCTGAAAATTTGAAAATTCTTAAAAAATTCGACCAAAATCTTGATGTCTCCAATCTCTTGTTTTGTACGTTTTTTCCACGTGTCTTGACACATAATGTATCCATGCAAAGTTTGGTGAAGATCTGAGTATGTAGTTTTTGACCTTATATGGAACCTCCTATCTGAAAATTTGAAAATTCTTAAAAAATTCGTCCAAAATCTTGATGTCTCCAATCTCTTGTTTTGTACGTTTTTTCCACGTGTCTTGACATCCAATGTATCCCTGCAAAGTTTGGTGAAGATCTGAGTATGTAGTTTTTGACCTTATCTGGAACCTCCCATCTGAAAATTTGAAAATTCCTAAAAAATCCGTCCAAAATCTTGATGACCACAATCTCTTGTTTTGTACGTTTTTTCCACGTGTCTTGACATTCAATGTATCCCTGCAAAGTTTGGTGAAGATCTGAGTATGTAGTTTTTGACCTTATATGGAACCTCCTTTCTGAAAATTTGAAAATTCTTAAAAAATTCGTCCAAAATCTTGAAGACCCCAATCTCTTGTTTTGTACGTTTTTTCCACGTGTCTTGACATCCAATGTATCCCTGCAAAGTTTGGTGAAGATCTGAGTATGTAGTTTTTGACCTTATATGGAACCTCCTTTCTGAAAATTTGAGAATTCTTAAAAAATTCGTCCAAAATCTTGATGTCTCCAATCTCTTGTTTTGTACGTTTTTTCCACGTGTCTTGACATCCAATGTATCCATGCAAAGTTTGGTGAAGATCTGAGTATGTCGTTTTTGACCTTATCTGGAACCTCCCATCCGAAAATTTGAAAATTCTTAAAAAATTCGTCGAAAATCTTGATGTCTCCAATCTCTTGTTTTGTACGTTTTTTCCACGTGTCTTGACATGCAAAGTATCCCTGCAACGTTTGGTGAAGATCTGAGTATGTAGTTTTTGACCTTATCTGGAACCTCCTATCTGAAAATTTGAAAATTCTTCAAAAATTCGTCGAAAATCTTGATGTCTCCAATCTCTTGCTTTGTACGTTTTTTCCACGTGTCTTGACATCCAATGTATCCCTGCAATATTTGGTGGAGATCTGAGTATGTAGTTTTTGACCTTATCTGGAACCTCCTATCTGAAAATTTGAATATTCTTCAAAAATTCGTCCAAAATCTTGATGTCTCCAATCTCTTGTTTTGTACGTTTTTTCCACGTGTCTCGACCTCCAATGTATCCCTGCAAAGTTAGTGAAGATCTGAGTATGTCGTTTTTGACCTTATCTGGAACATCCTTTCTGAAAATTTGAAAATTCTTAAAAAATTCGTCGAAAATCTTGATGTCTCCAATCTCTTGTTTTGTACGTTTTTTCCACGTTTCTTGACATCCAATGTATCCCTGCAAAGTTTGGTGAAGATCTGAGTATGTAGTTTTTGACCTTATATGGAACCTCCTTTCTGAAAATTTGAAAATTCTCAAAAAATTCGTCCATAATCTTGATGTCTCCAATCTCTTGTTTTGTACGTTTTTTCCACGTGTCTTGACATCCAATGTATCCCTGCAAAGTTTGGTGAAGATCTGAGCATGTAGTTTTTGACCTTATATGGAACCTCCTATCTGAAAATTTGAAAATTCTTAAAAAATTCGTCGAAAATCTTGATGTCACCAATCCTATGTTTTGTATGTTTTTTCCACGTGTCTTGACATCCAATGTATCCCTGCAATGTTTGATGAGATCTGAGTATGTAGTTTTTGACCTTATCTGGAACCTCCTATCTGAAAATTTGAAAATTCTTCAAAAATTCGTCCAAAATCTTGATGTCTCCAATCTCTTGTTTTGTACGTTTTTTCCACGTGTCTCGACCTCCAATGTATCCCTGCAAAGTTTGGTGAAGATCTGAGTATGTCGTTTTTGACCTTATCTGGAACATCCTTTCTGAAAATTTGAAAATTCTTAAAAAATTCGTCGAAAATCTTGATGTCTCCAATCTCTTGTTTTGTACGTTTTTTCCACGTGTCTTGACATCCAATGTATCCCTGCAAAGTTTGGTGAAGATCTGAGTATGTAGTTTTTGACCTTATATGGAACCTCCTATCTGAAAATTTGAAAATTCTTAAAAAATTCGTCCAAAATCTTGATGTCACCAATCCTATGTTTTGTATGTTTTTTCCACGTGTCTTGACATCCAATGTATCCATGCAAAGTTTGGTGAAGATCTGAGTATGTCGTTTTTGACCTTATCTGGAACCTCCCATCTGAAAATTTGAAAATTCTTAAAAAATTCGTCGAAAATCTTGATGTCTCCGATCTCTTGTTTTGTACGTTTTTTCCACGTGTCTTGACATGCAAAGTATTCCTGCAAATTTGGTGAAGATCTGACTATGTAGTTTTTGACCTCATCTGGAACCTCCTATCGGAAAATTTGAAAATTCTTTAAAAATTCGTCCAAAATATTGATGTCTCCAATCTCTTGTTTTGTACGTTTTTTCAACGTGTCTTGACATCCAATGTATCCCTGCAATGTTTGGTGAAGATCTGAGTATGTAGTTTTTGACCTTATCTGGAACCTCCCATCTGAAAATTTGAAAATTCCTAAAAAATCCGTGCAAAATCTTGAAGACCCCAATCTCTTGTTTTGTACGTTTTTTCCACGTGTCTTGACATCCAATGTATTCCTGCAATGTTTGGTGAAGATCTGAGTATGTAGTTTTTGACCTTATATGGAACCTCCTATCTGAAAATTTGAAAATTCTTAAAAAATTCGACCAAAATCTTGATGTTCCGAATCCTATGTTTTGTATGTTTTTTCCACGTGTCTTGACATCCAATGTATCCATGCAAAGTTTGGTGAAGATCTGAGTATGTAGTTTTTGACCTTATATTGAACCTCCCATCTGAAAATTTGAAAATTCTTAAAAAATTCGTCCAAAATCTTGATGACCCCAATCTCTTGTTTTGTACGTTTTTTCCACGTGTCTTGACATCCAAAGTATCCCTGCAAAGTTTGGTGAAGATCTGAGTATGTAGTTTTTGACCTTATATGGAACCTCCTTTCTGAAAATTTGAGAATTCTTAAAAAATTCGTCCAAAATCTTGATGTCTCCAATCTCTTGTTTTGTACGTTTTTTCCACGTGTCTTGACATCCAATGTATCCATGCAAAGTTTGGTGAAGATCTGAGTATGTCGTTTTTGACCTTATCTGGAACCTCCCATCTGAAAATTTGAAAATTCTTAAAAAATTCGTCGAAAATCTTGATGTCTCCAATCTTTTGTTTTGTACGTTTTTTCCACGTGTCTTGACATGCAAAGTATCCCTGCAACGTTTGGTGAAGATCTGAGTATGTAGTTTTTGACCTTATCTGGAACCTCCTATCTGAAAATTTGAAAATTCTTCAAAAATTCGTCGAAAATCTTGATGTCTCCAATCTCTTGTTTTGTACGTTTTTTCCACGTGTCTTGATATCCAATGTATCCCTGCAAAGTTTGGTGAAGATCTGAGTATGTCGTTTTTGACCTTATCTGGAACATCCTTTCTGAAAATTTGAAAATTGTTAAAAAATTCGTCCAAAATCTTGATGTCTCCAATCTCTTTTTTGTACGTTTTTTCCACGTGTCTTGACATCCAATGTATCCCTGCAAAGTTTGATGAAGATCTGAGTATGTAGTTTTTGACCTTATCTGGAACCTCCCATCTGAAAATTTGAAAATTCTTAAAAAATTCGACCAAAATCTTGATGTCTCCAATCTTTTGTTTTGTACGTTTTTTCCACGTGTCTTGACACATAATGTATCCATGCAAAGTTTGGTGAAGATCTGAGTATGTAGTTTTTGACCTTATATGGAACCTCCTATCTGAAAATTTGAAAATTCTTAAAAAATTCGTCCAAAATCTTGATGTCTCCAATCTCTTGTTTTGTACGTTTTTTCCACGTGTCTTGACATCCAATGTATCCCTGCAAAGTTTGGTGAAGATCTGAGTATGTAGTTTTTGACCTTATCTGGAACCTCCCATCTGAAAATTTGAAAATTCCTAAAAAATCCGTGCAAAATCTTGATGACCCCAATCTCTTGTTTTGTACGTTTTTTCCACGTGTCTTGACATCCAATGTATCCATGCAAAGTTTGGTGAAGATCTGAGTATGTCGTTTTTGACCTTATCTGGAACATCCTTTCTGAAAATTTGAAAATTGTTAAAAAATTCGTCCAAAATCTTGATGTCTCCAATCTCTTTTTTGTACGTTTTTTCCACGTGTCTTGACATCCAATGTATCCCTGCAAAGTTTGGTGAAGATCTGAGTATGTAGTTTTTGACCTTATCTGGAACCTCCCATCTGAAAATTTGAAAATTCTTCAAAAATTCGTCGAAAATCTTGGTCTCCAATCTCTTGTTTTGTACGTTTTTTCCACGTGTCTCGACCTCCAATGGATCCCTGCAAAGTTTGGTGAAGATCTGAGTATGTCGTTTTTGACCTTATCTGGAACATCCTTTCTGAAAATTTGAAAATTCTTAAAAAATTCGTCGAAAATCTTGATGTCTCCAATCTCTTGTTTTGTACGTTTTTTCCACGTGTCTTGACATCCAATGTATCCCTCCAAAGTTTGGTGAAGATCTGAGTATGTAGTTTTTGACCTTATATGGAACCTCCTATCTGAAAATTTGAAAATTCTTAAAAAATTCGTCCAAAATCTTGATGTCTCCAATCTCTTGTTTTGTACGTTTTTTCCACGTGTCTCGACCTCCAATGGATCCCTGCAAAGTTTGGTGAAGATCTGAGTATGTCGTTTTTGACCTTATCTGGAAACTCCCATCTGAAAATTTGAAAATTCTTAAAAAATTCGTCGAAAATCTTGATGTCTCCAATCTTTTGTTTTGTACGTTTTTTCCACGTGTCTTGACATGCAAAGTATCCCTGCAACGTTTGGTGAAGATCTGAGTATGTAGTTTTTGACCTTATCTGGAACCTCCTATCTGAAAATTTGAAAATTCTTAAAAAATTCGTCGAAAATCTTGATGTCTCCAATCTCTTGTTTTGTACGTTTTTTACACGTGTCTTGATATCCAATGTATCCCTGCAAAGTTTGGTGAAGATCTGAGTATGTCGTTTTTGACCTTATCTGGAACATCCTTTCTGAAAATTTGAAAATTCTTAAAAAATTCGTCCAAAATCTTGATGTCTCCAATCTCTTGTTTTGTACGTTTTTTCCACGTGTCTTGACACATAATGTATCCATGCAAAGTTTGGTGAAGATCTGAGTATGTAGTTTTTGACCTTATATGGAACCTCCTATCTGAAAATTTGAAAATTCTTAAAAAATTCGTCCAAAATCTTGATGACCCCAATCTCTTGTTTTGTACGTTTTTTCCACGTGTCTTGACACATAATGTATCCATGCAAAGTTTGGTGAAGATCTGAGTATGTAGTTTTTGACCTTATATGGAACCTCCTATCTGAAAATTTGAAAATTCTTAAAAAATTCGTCCAAAATCTTGATGTCTCCAATCTCTTGTTTTGTACGTTTTTTCCACGTGTCTTGACATCCAATGTATCCCTGCAAAGTTTGGTGAAGATCTGAGTATGTAGTTTTTGACCTTATCTGGAACCTCCCATCTGAAAATTTGAAAATTCCTAAAAAATCCGTGCAAAATCTTGATGTCTCCAATCTCTTGTTTTGTACGTTTTTTCCACGTGTCTCGACCTCCAATGGATCCCTGCAAAGTTTGGTGAAGATCTGAGTATGTCGTTTTTGACCTCATCTGGAACCTCCTATCTGAAAATTTGAAAATTCTTAAAAAATTCGTTCAAAATTTTGATGTCTCCAATCTCTTGTTTTGTACGTTTTTTCCACGTGTCTTGACATCCAATGTATCCCTGCAATGTTTGGTGAAGATCTGAGTATGTAGTTTTTGACCTTATCTGGAACCTCCCATCTGAAAATTTGAAAATTCCTAAAAAATCCGTCCAAAATCTTGATGACCCCAATCTCTTGTTTTGTACGTTTTTTCCACGTGTCTTGACATCCAATGTATCCCTGCAAAGTTTGGTGAAGATCTGAGTATGTAGTTTTTGACCTTATCTGGAACCTCCTATCTGAAAATTTGAAAATTCTTAAAAAATTCGTCCAAAATCTTGATGTCTCCAATCTCTTGTTTTGTACGTTTTTTCCACGTGTCTTGATATCCAATGTATCCCTGCAAAGTTTGGTGAAGATCTGAGTATGTCGTTTTTGACCTTATCTGGAACATCCTTTCTGAAAATTTGAAAATTGTTAAAAAATTCGTCCAAAATCTTGATGTCTCCAATCTCTTTTTTGTACGTTTTTTCCACGTGTCTTGACATCCAATGTATCCCTGCAAAGTTTGGTGAAGATCTGAGTATGTAGTTTTTGACCTTATCTGGAACCTCCCATCTGAAAATTTGAAAATTCTTAAAAAATTCGACCAAAATCTTGATGTCTCCAATCTTTTGTTTTGTACGTTTTTTCCACGTGTCTTGACACATAATGTATCCATGCAAAGTTTGGTGAAGATCTGAGTATGTAGTTTTTGACCTTATATGGAACCTCCTATCTGAAAATTTGAAAATTCTTAAAAAATTCGTCCAAAATCTTGATGTCTCCAATCTCTTGTTTTGTACGTTTTCTCCACGTGTCTTGACATCCAATGTATCCCTGCAAAGTTTGGTGAAGATCTGAGTATGTAGTTTTTGACCTTATCTGGAACCTCCCATCTGAAAATTTGAAAATTCCTAAAAAATCCGTGCAAAATCTTGATGACCCCAATCTCTTGTTTTGTACGTTTTTTCCACGTGTCTTGACATCCAATGTATTCCTGCAATGTTTGGTGAAGATCTGAGTATGTAGTTTTTGACCTTATATGGAACCTCCTATCTGAAAATTTGAAAATTCTTAAAAAATTCGACCAAAATCTTGATGTTCCGAATCCTATGTTTTGTATGTTTTTTCCACGTGTCTTGACATCCAATGTATCCATGCAAAGTTTGGTGAAGATCTGAGTATGTAGTTTTTGACCTTATATTGAACCTCCCATCTGAAAATTTCAAAATTCTTAAAAAATTCGTCCAAAATCTTGATGACCCCAATCTCTTGTTTTGTACGTTTTTTCCACGTGTCTTGACATCCAAAGTATCCCTGCAAAGTTTGGTGAAGATCTGAGTATGTAGTTTTTGACCTTATATGGAACCTCCTATCTGAAAATTTGAAAATTCTTTAAAAATTCGTCCAAAATCTTGATGTCTCCAATCTCTTGTTTTGTACGTTTTTTCCACGTGTCTCGACCTCCAATGGATCCCTGCAAAGTTTGGTGAAGATCTGAGTATGTCGTTTTTGACCTTATCTGGAACCTCCCATCTGAAAATTTGAAAATTCTTAAAAAATTCGTCGAAAATCTTGATGTCTCCGATCTCTTGTTTTGTACGTTTTTTCCACGTGTCTTGACATGCAAAGTATTCCTCCAAAGTTTGGTGAAGATCTGAGTATGTAGTTTTTGACCTCATCTGGAACCTCCTATCTGAAAATTTGAAAATTCTTAAAAAATTCGTCCAAAATCTTGATGTCTCCAATCTCTTGTTTTGTACGTTTTTTCCACGTGTCTTGACATCCAATGTATCCCTGCAATGTTTGGTGAAGATCTGAGTATGTAGTTTTTGACCTTATCTGGAACCTCCCATCTGAAAATTTGAAAATTCCTAAAAAATCCGTCCAAAATCTTGATGACCCCAATCTCTTGTTTTGTACTTTTTTTCCACGTGTCTTGACATCCAATGTATCCCTGCAAAGTTTGGTGAAGATCTGAGTATGTAGTTTTTGATCTTATCTGGAACCTCCTATCTGAAAATTTGAAAATTCTTAAAAAATTCGTCCAAAATCTTGATGTCTCCAATCTCTTGTTTTGTACGTTTTTTCCACGTGTCTTGATATCCAATGTATCCCTGCAAAGTTTGGTGAAGATCTGAGTATGTTGTTTTTGACCTTATCTGGAACATCCTTTCTGAAAATTTGAAAATTGTTAAAAAATTCGTCCAAAATCTTGATGTCTCCTATCTCTTGTTTTGTACGTTTTTTCCACGTGTCTTGACATCCAATGTATCCCTGCAAAGTTTGGTGAAGATCTGAGTATGTAGTTTTTGACCTTATCTGGAACCTCCCATCTGAAGATTTGAAAATTCTTAAAAAATTCGACCAATATCTTGATGTCTCCAATCTCTTGTTTTGTACGTTTTTTCCACGTGTCTTGACACATAATGTATCCATGCAAAGTTTGGTGAAGATCTGAGTATGTAGTTTTTGACCTTATATGGAACCTCCTATCTGAAAATTTAAAAATTCTTAAAAAATTCGTCCAAAATCTTGATGTCTCCAATCTCTTGTTTTGTACGTTTTTTCCACGTGTCTTGACATCCAATGTATCCCTGCAAAGTTTGGTGAAGATCTGAGTATGTAGTTTTTGACCTTATCTGGAACCTCCCATCTGAAAATTTGAAAATTCTTAAAAAATTCGACCAAAATCTTGATGTCTCCAATCTTTTGTTTTGTACGTTTTTTCCACGTGTCTTGACACATAATGTATCCATGCAAAGTTTGGTGAAGATCTGAGTATGTAGTTTTTGACCTTATATGGAACCTCCTATCTGAAAATTTGAAAATTCTTAAAAAATTCGTCCAAAATCTTGATGTCTCCAATCTCTTGTTTTGTACGTTTTTTCCACGTGTCTTGACATCCAATGTATCCCTGCAAAGTTTGGTGAAGATCTGAGTATGTAGTTTTTGACCTTATCTGGAACCTCCCATCTGAAAATTTGAAAATTCCTAAAAAATCCGTGCAAAATCTTGATGACCCCAATCTCTTGTTTTGTACGTTTTTTCCACGTGTCTTGACATCCAATGTATCCATGCAAAGTTTGGTGAAGATCTGAGTATGTCGTTTTTGACCTTATCTGGAACCTCCCATCTGAAAATTTGAAAATTCTTAAAAAATTCGTCGAAAATCTTGATGTCTCCAATCTTTTGTTTTGTACGTTTTTTCCACGTGTCTTGACATGCAAAGTATCCCTGCAACGTTTGGTGAAGATCTGAGTATGTAGTTTTTGACATTATCTGGAACCTCCCATCTGAAAATTTGAAAATTCCTAAAAAATCCGTCCAAAATCTTGATGACCCCAATCTCTTGTTTTGTACGTTTTTTCCACGTGTCTTGACATCCAATGTATCCCTGCAAAGTTTGGTGAAGATCTGAGTATGTAGTTTTTGACCTTATCTGGAACCTCCTATCTGAAAATTTGAAAATTCTTAAAAAATTCGTCCAAAATCTTGATGTCTCCAATCTCTTGTTTTGTACGTTTTTTCCACGTGTCTTGATATCCAATGTATCCCTGCAAAGTTTGGTGAAGATCTGAGTATGTCGTTTTTGACCTTATCTGGAACATCCTTTCTGAAAATTTGAAAATTGTTAAAAAATTCGTCCAAAATCTTGATGTCTCCTATCTCTTGTTTTGTACGTTTTTTCCACGTGTCTTGACATCCAATGTATCCCTGCAAAGTTTGGTGAAGATCTGAGTATGTAGTTTTCGACCTTATCTGGAACCTCCCATCTGAAAATTTGAAAATTCTTAAAAAATTCGACCAAAATCTTGATGTCTCCAATCTCTTCTTTTGTACGTTTTTTCCACGTGTCTTGACACATAATGTATCCATGCAAAGTTTGGTGAAGATCTGAGTATGTAGTTTTTGACCTTATATGGAACCTCCTATCTGAAAATTTGAAAATTCTTAAAAAATTTGACCAAAATCTTGATGTCCCCAATCTTATGTTTTGTATGTTTTTTCCACGTGTCTTGACATCCAATGTATCCCTGCAGAGTTTGGTGAAGATCTGAGTATGTAGTTATTGACCTTATCTGGAACCTCCCATCTGAAAATTTGAAAATTCTTAAAAAATTCGTCGAAAATCTTGATGTCTCCAATCTCTTGTTTTGTACGTTTTTTCCACGTGTCTTGACATGCAAAGTATCCCTGCAACGTTTGGTGAAGATCTGAGTATGTAGTTTTTGACCTTATCTGGAACCTCCTATCTGAAAATTTGAAAATTCTTAAAAAATTCGTCCAAAATCTTGATGTCTCCAATCTCTTGTTTTGTACGTTTTTTCCACGTGTCTTGACATCCAATGTATCCCTGCAATGTTTGGTGAAGATCTGAGTATGTAGTTTTTGACCTTATATGGAACCTCCTATCTGAAAATTTGAAAATTCTTAAAAAATTCGTCCAAAATCTTGATGTCTCCAATCTCTTGTTTTGTACGTTCTTTCCACGTGTCTTGACATCCAATGTATCCCTGCAATGTTTGGTGAAGATCTGAGTATGTAGTTTTTGACCTTATATGGAACCTCCTATCTGAAAATTTGAAAATTCTTAAAAAAATTTAACAAAATCTTGATGTCCCCAATCCTATGTTTTGTATGTTTTTTCCACGTGTCTTGACATACAATGTATCCCTGCAGAGTTTGGTGAAGATCTGAGTATGTAGTTTTTGACCTTATCTGGAACCTCCCATCTGAAAATTTGAAAATTCCTAAAAAATCCGTCCAAAATTTTGTTGACCCCAATCTCTTGTTTTGTACGTTTTTTCCACGTGTCTTGACATCCAATGTATCCCTGCAAAGTTTGGTGAAGATCTGAGTATGTAGTTTTTGACCTTATCTGGAACCGCATTTCTGAAAATTTGAAAATTCTTAAAAAAATCGTCCAAAATCTTGATGTCTCCAATCTCTTGTTTTGTACGTTTTTTCCACGTGTCTTGACATCCAATGTATCCCTGCAAAGTTTGGTGAAGATCTGAGTATGTAGTTTTTGACCTTATCTGGAACCTCCTATCTGAAAATTTGAAAATTCTTAAAAAATTCGTCCAAAATCTTGATGTCTCCAATCTCTTGTTTTGTACGTTTTTTCCACGTGTCTTGATATCCAATGTATCCCTGCAAAGTTTGGTGAAGATCTGAGTACGTCGTTTTTGACCTTATCTGGAACATCCTTTCTGAAAATTTGAAAATTGTTAAAAAATTCGTCCAAAATCTTGATGTCTCCTATCTCTTGTTTTGTACGTTTTTTCCACGTGTCTTGACATCCAATGTATCCCTGCAAAGTTTGGTGAAGATCTGAGTATGTAGTTTTTGACCTTATCTGGAACCTCCCATCTGAAAATTTGAAAATTCTTAAAAAATTCGACCAAAATCTTGATGTCTCCAATCTCTTGTTTTGTACGTTTTTTCCACGTGTCTTGACACATAATGTATCCATGCAAAGTTTGGTGAAGATCTGAGTATGTAGTTTTTGACCTTATATGGAACCTCCTATCTGAAAATTTGAAAATTCTTAAAAAATTTGACCAAAATCTTGATGTCCCCAATCCTATGTTTTGTATGTTTTTTCCACGTGTCTTGACATCCAATGTATCCATGCAAAGTTTGGTGAAGATCTGAGTATGTAGTTTTTGACCTTATCTGGAACCTCCCATCTGAAAATTTGAAAATTCCTAAAAAATCCGTCCAAAATCTTGTTGACCCGAATCTCTTGTTTTGTACGTTTCTTCCACGTTTCTTGACATCCAATGTATCCCTGCAAAGTTTGGTGAAGATCTGAGTATGTAGTTTTTGACCTTATCTGGAACCGCATTTCTGAAAATTTGAAAATTTTTAAAAAAATCGTCCAAAATCTTGATGTCTCCAATCTCTTGTTTTGTACGTTTTTTCCACGTGTCTTGACATCCAATGTATCCCTGCAAAGTTTGGTGAAGATCTGAGTATGTTGTTTTTGACCTTATATGGAACCTCCTATCTGAAAATTTGAAAATTCTTAAAAAATTCGTCCAAAATCTTGATGTCTCCAATCTCTTGTTTTGTACGTTTTTTCCACGTGTCTCGACCTCCAATGGATCCCTGCAAAGTTTGGTGAAGATCTGAGTATGTCGTTTTTGACCTTATCTGGAACCTCCCATCTGAAAATTTGAAAATTCTTAAAAAATTCGTCCAAAATCTTGATGTCTCCAATCTCTTGTTTTGTACGTTTTTTCCACGTGTCTTGACATCCAATGTATCCCTGCAAAGTTTGGTGAAGATCTGAGTATGTAGTTTTTGACCTTATCTGGAACCTCCTATCTGAAAATTTGAAAATTCTTAAAAAATTCGTCCAAAATCTTGATGTCTCCAATCTCTTGTTTTGTACGTTTTTTCCACGTGTCTTGATATCCAATGTATCCCTGCAAAGTTTGGTGAAGATCTGAGTATGTCGTTTTTGACCTTATCTGGAACATCCTTTCTGAAAATTTGAAAATTGTTAAAAAATTCGTCCAAAATCTTGATGTCTCCTATCTCTTGTTTTGTACGTTTTTTCCACGTGTCTTGACATCCAATGTATCCCTGCAAAGTTTGGTGAAGATCTGAGTATGTAGTTTTTGACCTTATCTGGAACCTCCCATCTGAAAATTTGAAAATTCTTAAAAAATTCGACCAAAATCTTGATGTCTCCAATCTCTTGTTTTGTACGTTTTTTCCACGTGTCTTGACACATAATGTATCCATGCAAAGTTTGGTGAAGATCTGAGTATGTAGTTTTTGACCTTATATGGAACCTCCTATCTGAAAATTTGAAAATTCTTAAAAAATTCGTCCAAAATCTTGATGTCTCCAATCTCTTGTTTTGTACGTTTTTTCCACGTGTCTTGACATCCAATGTATCCCTGCAAAGTTTGGTGAAGATCTGAGTATGTAGTTTTTGACCTTATCTGGAACCTCCCATCTGAAAATTTGAAAATTCCTAAAAAATCCGTCCAAAATCTTGATGACCACAATCTCTTGTTTTGTACGTTTTTTCCACGTGTCTTGACATTCAATGTATCCCTGCAAAGTTTGGTGAAGATCTGAGTATGTAGTTTTTGACCTTATATGGAACCTCCTTTCTGAAAATTTGAAAATTCTTAAAAAATTCGTCCAAAATCTTGAAGACCCCAATCTCTTGTTTTGTACGTTTTTTCCACGTGTCTTGACATCCAATGTATCCCTGCAAAGTTTGGTGAAGATCTGAGTATGTAGTTTTTGACCTTATCTGGAACCGCATTTCTGAAAATTTGAAAATTCTTAAAAAAATCGTCCAAAATCTTGATGTCTCCAATCTCTTGTTTTGTACGTTTTTTCCACGTGTCTTGACATCCAATGTATCCCTGCAAAGTTTGGTGAAGATCTGAGTATGTAGTTTTTGACCTTATCTGGAACCTCCTATCTGAAAATTTGAAAATTCTTAAAAAATTCGTCCAAAATCTTGATGTCTCCAATCTCTTGTTTTGTACGTTTTTTCCACGTGTCTTGATATCCAATGTATCCCTGCAAAGTTTGGTGAAGATCTGAGTACGTCGTTTTTGACCTTATCTGGAACATCCTTTCTGAAAATTTGAAAATTGTTAAAAAATTCGTCCAAAATCTTGATGTCTCCTATCTCTTGTTTTGTACGTTTTTTCCACGTGTCTTGACATCCAATGTATCCCTGCAAAGTTTGGTGAAGATCTGAGTATGTAGTTTTTGACCTTATCTGGAACCTCCCATCTGAAAATTTGAAAATTCTTAAAAAATTCGACCAAAATCTTGATGTCTCCAATCTCTTGTTTTGTACGTTTTTTCCACGTGTCTTGACACATAATGTATCCATGCAAAGTTTGGTGAAGATCTGAGTATGTAGTTTTTGACCTTATATGGAACCTCCTATCTGAAAATTTGAAAATTCTTAAAAAATTTGACCAAAATCTTGATGTCCCCAATCCTATGTTTTGTATGTTTTTTCCACGTGTCTTGACATCCAATGTATCCATGCAAAGTTTGGTGAAGATCTGAGTATGTAGTTTTTGACCTTATCTGGAACCTCCCATCTGAAAATTTGAAAATTCCTAAAAAATCCGTCCAAAATCTTGTTGACCCGAATCTCTTGTTTTGTACGTTTCTTCCACGTGTCTTGACATCCAATGTATCCCTGCAAAGTTTGGTGAAGATCTGAGTATGTAGTTTTTGACCTTATCTGGAACCGCATTTCTGAAAATTTGAAAATTTTTAAAAAAATCGTCCAAAATCTTGATGTCTCCAATCTCTTGTTTTGTACGTTTTTTCCACGTGTCTTGACATCCAATGTATCCCTGCAAAGTTTGGTGAAGATCTGAGTATGTTGTTTTTGACCTTATATGGAACCTCCTATCTGAAAATTTGAAAATTCTTAAAAAATTCGTCCAAAATCTTGATGTCTCCAATCTCTTGTTTTGTACGTTTTTTCCACGTGTCTCGACCTCCAATGGATCCCTGCAAAGTTTGGTGAAGATCTGAGTATGTCGTTTTTGACCTTATCTGGAACCTCCCATCTGAAAATTTGAAAATTCTTAAAAAATTCGTCCAAAATCTTGATGTCTCCAATCTCTTGTTTTGTACGTTTTTTCCACGTGTCTTGACATCCAATGTATCCCTGCAAAGTTTGGTGAAGATCTGAGTATGTAGTTTTTGACCTTATCTGGAACCTCCTATCTGAAAATTTGAAAATTCTTAAAAAATTCGTCCAAAATCTTGATGTCTCCAATCTCTTGTTTTGTACGTTTTTTCCACGTGTCTTGATATCCAATGTATCCCTGCAAAGTTTGGTGAAGATCTGAGTATGTCGTTTTTGACCTTATCTGGAACATCCTTTCTGAAAATTTGAAAATTGTTAAAAAATTCGTCCAAAATCTTGATGTCTCCTATCTCTTGTTTTGTACGTTTTTTCCACGTGTCTTGACATCCAATGTATCCCTGCAAAGTTTGGTGAAGATCTGAGTATGTAGTTTTTGACCTTATCTGGAACCTCCCATCTGAAAATTTGAAAATTCTTAAAAAATTCGACCAAAATCTTGATGTCTCCAATCTCTTGTTTTGTACGTTTTTTCCACGTGTCTTGACACATAATGTATCCATGCAAAGTTTGGTGAAGATCTGAGTATGTAGTTTTTGACCTTATATGGAACCTCCTATCTGAAAATTTGAAAATTCTTAAAAAATTCGTCCAAAATCTTGATGTCTCCAATCTCTTGTTTTGTACGTTTTTTCCACGTGTCTTGACATCCAATGTATCCCTGCAAAGTTTGGTGAAGATCTGAGTATGTAGTTTTTGACCTTATCTGGAACCTCCCATCTGAAAATTTGAAAATTCCTAAAAAATCCGTCCAAAATCTTGATGACCACAATCTCTTGTTTTGTACGTTTTTTCCACGTGTCTTGACATTCAATGTATCCCTGCAAAGTTTGGTGAAGATCTGAGTATGTAGTTTTTGACCTTATATGGAACCTCCTTTCTGAAAATTTGAAAATTCTTAAAAAATTCGTCCAAAATCTTGAAGACCCCAATCTCTTGTTTTGTACGTTTTTTCCACGTGTCTTGACATCCAATGTATCCCTGCAAAGTTTGGTGAAGATCTGAGTATGTAGTTTTTGACCTTATATGGAACCTCCTTTCTGAAAATTTGAGAATTCTTAAAAAATTCGTCCAAAATCTTGATGTCTCCAATCTCTTGTTTTGTACGTTTTTTCCACGTGTCTTGACATCCAATGTATCCATGCAAAGTTTGGTGAAGATCTGAGTATGTCGTTTTTGACCTTATCTGGAACCTCCCATCCGAAAATTTGAAAATTCTTAAAAAATTCGTCGAAAATCTTGATGTCTCCAATCTCTTGTTTTGTACGTTTTTTCCACGTGTCTTGACATGCAAAGTATCCCTGCAACGTTTGGTGAAGATCTGAGTATGTAGTTTTTGACCTTATCTGGAACCTCCTATCTGAAAATTTGAAAATTCTTCAAAAATTCGTCGAAAATCTTGATGTCTCCAATCTCTTGCTTTGTACGTTTTTTCCACGTGTCTTGACATCCAATGTATCCCTGCAATATTTGGTGGAGATCTGAGTATGTAGTTTTTGACCTTATCTGGAACCTCCTATCTGAAAATTTGAATATTCTTCAAAAATTCGTCCAAAATCTTGATGTCTCCAATCTCTTGTTTTGTACGTTTTTTCCACGTGTCTCGACCTCCAATGTATCCCTGCAAAGTTAGTGAACATCTGAGTATGTCGTTTTTGACCTTATCTGGAACATCCTTTCTGAAAATTTGAAAATTCTTAAAAAATTCGTCGAAAATCTTGATGTCTCCAATCTCTTGTTTTGTACGTTTTTTCCACGTTTCTTGACATCCAATGTATCCCTGCAAAGTTTGGTGAAGATCTGAGTATGTAGTTTTTGACCTTATATGGAACCTCCTTTCTGAAAATTTGAAAATTCTCAAAAAATTCGTCCATAATCTTGATGTCTCCAATCTCTTGTTTTGTACGTTTTTTCCACGTGTCTTGACATCCAATGTATCCCTGCAAAGTTTGGTGAAGATCTGAGCATGTAGTTTTTGACCTTATATGGAACCTCCTATCTGAAAATTTGAAAATTCTTAAAAAATTCGTCGAAAATCTTGATGTCACCAATCCTATGTTTTGTATGTTTTTTCCACGTGTCTTGACATCCAATGTATCCCTGCAATGTTTGATGAGATCTGAGTATGTAGTTTTTGACCTTATCTGGAACCTCCTATCTGAAAATTTGAAAATTCTTCAAAAATTCGTCCAAAATCTTGATGTCTCCAATCTCTTGTTTTGTACGTTTTTTCCACGTGTCTCGACCTCCAATGTATCCCTGCAAAGTTTGGTGAAGATCTGAGTATGTCGTTTTTGACCTTATCTGGAACATCCTTTCTGAAAATTTGAAAATTCTTAAAAAATTCGTCGAAAATCTTGATGTCTCCAATCTCTTGTTTTGTACGTTTTTTCCACGTGTCTTGACATCCAATGTATCCCTGCAAAGTTTGGTGAAGATCTGAGTATGTAGTTTTTGACCTTATATGGAACCTCCTATCTGAAAATTTGAAAATTCTTAAAAAATTCGTCCAAAATCTTGATGTCACCAATCCTATGTTTTGTATGTTTTTTCCACGTGTCTTGACATCCAATGTATCCATGCAAAGTTTGGTGAAGATCTGAGTATGTCGTTTTTGACCTTATCTGGAACCTCCCATCTGAAAATTTGAAAATTCTTAAAAAATTCGTCGAAAATCTTGATGTCTCCGATCTCTTGTTTTGTTCGTTTTTTCCACGTGTCTTGACATGCAAAGTATTCCTGCAAATTTGGTGAAGATCTGACTATGTAGTTTTTGACCTCATCTGGAACCTCCTATCGGAAAATTTGAAAATTCTTTAAAAATTCGTCCAAAATATTGATGTCTCCAATCTCTTGTTTTGTACGTTTTTTCAACGTGTCTTGACATCCAATGTATCCCTGCAATGTTTGGTGAAGATCTGAGTATGTAGTTTTTGACCTTATCTGGAACCTCCCATCTGAAAATTTGAAAATTCCTAAAAAATCCGTGCAAAATCTTGATGACCCCAATCTCTTGTTTTGTACGTTTTTTCCACGTGTCTTGACATCCAATGTATTCCTGCAATGTTTGGTGAAGATCTGAGTATGTAGTTTTTGAGCTTATATGGAACCTCCTATCTGAAAATTTGAAAATTCTTAAAAAATTCGACCAAAATCTTGATGTTCCGAATCCTATGTTTTGTATGTTTTTTCCACGTGTCTTGACATCCAATGTATCCATGCAAAGTTTGGTGAAGATCTGAGTATGTAGTTTTTGACCTTATATTGAACCTCCCATCTGAAAATTTGAAAATTCTTAAAAAATTCGTCCAAAATCTTGATGACCCCAATCTCTTGTTTTGTACGTTTTTTCCACGTGTCTTGACATCCAAAGTATCCCTGCAAAGTTTGGTGAAGATCTGAGTATGTAGTTTTTGACCTTATATGGAACCTCCTTTCTGAAAATTTGAGAATTCTTAAAAAATTCGTCCAAAATCTTGATGTCTCCAATCTCTTGTTTTGTACGTTTTTTCCACGTGTCTTGACATCCAATGTATCCATGCAAAGTTTGGTGAAGATCTGAGTATGTCGTTTTTGACCTTATCTGGAACCTCCCATCTGAAAATTTGAAAATTCTTAAAAAATTCGTCGAAAATCTTGATGTCTCCAATCTTTTGTTTTGTACGTTTTTTCCACGTGTCTTGACATGCAAAGTATCCCTGCAACGTTTGGTGAAGATCTGAGTATGTAGTTTTTGACCTTATCTGGAACCTCCTATCTGAAAATTTGAAAATTCTTCAAAAATTCGTCGAAAATCTTGATGTCTCCAATCTCTTGTTTTGTACGTTTTTTCCACGTGTCTTGATATCCAATGTATCCCTGCAAAGTTTGGTGAAGATCTGAGTATGTCGTTTTTGACCTTATCTGGAACATCCTTTCTGAAAATTTGAAAATTGTTAAAAAATTCGTCCAAAATCTTGATGTCTCCAATCTCTTTTTTGTACGTTTTTTCCACGTGTCTTGACATCCAATGTATCCCTGCAAAGTTTGATGAAGATCTGAGTATGTAGTTTTTGACCTTATCTGGATCCTCCCATCTGAAAATTTGAAAATTCTTAAAAAATTCGACCAAAATCTTGATGTCTCCAATCTTTTGTTTTGTACGTTTTTTCCACGTGTCTTGACACATAATGTATCCATGCAAAGTTTGGTGAAGATCTGAGTATGTAGTTTTTGACCTTATATGGAACCTCCTATCTGAAAATTTGAAAATTCTTAAAAAATTCGTCCAAAATCTTGATGTCTCCAATCTCTTGTTTTGTACGTTTTTTCCACGTGTCTTGACATCCAATGTATCCCTGCAAAGTTTGGTGAAGATCTGAGTATGTAGTTTTTGACCTTATCTGGAACCTCCCATCTGAAAATTTGAAAATTCCTAAAAAATCCGTGCAAAATCTTGATGACCCCAATCTCTTGTTTTGTACGTTTTTTCCACGTGTCTTGACATCCAATGTATCCATGCAAAGTTTGGTGAAGATCTGAGTATGTAGTTTTTGACCTTATCTGGAACATCCTTTCTGAAAATTTGAAAATTGTTAAAAAATTCGTCCAAAATCTTGATGTCTCCAATCTCTTTTTTGTACGTTTTTTCCACGTGTCTTGACATCCAATGTATCCCTGCAAAGTTTGGTGAAGATCTGAGTATGTAGTTTTTGACCTTATCTGGAACCTCCCATCTGAAAATTTGAAAATTCTTCAAAAATTCGTCGAAAATCTTGGTCTCCAATCTCTTGTTTTGTACGTTTTTTCCACGTGTCTCGACCTCCAATGGATCCCTGCAAAGTTTGGTGAAGATCTGAGTATGTCGTTTTTGACCTTATCTGGAACATCCTTTCTGAAAATTTGAAAATTCTTAAAAAATTCGTCGAAAATCTTGATGTCTCCAATCTCTTGTTTTGTACGTTTTTTCCACGTGTCTTGACATCCAATGTATCCCTCCAAAGTTTGGTGAAGATCTGAGTATGTAGTTTTTGACCTTATATGGAACCTCCTATCTGAAAATTTGAAAATTCTTAAAAAATTCGTCCAAAATCTTGATGTCTCCAATCTCTTGTTTTGTACGTTTTTTCCACGTGTCTCGACCTCCAATGGATCCCTGCAAAGTTTGGTGAAGATCTGAGTATGTCGTTTTTGACCTTATCTGGAACCTCCCATCTGAAAATTTGAAAATTCTTAAAAAATTCGTCGAAAATCTTGATGTCTCCAATCTTTTGTTTTGTACGTTTTTTCCACGTGTCTTGACATGCAAAGTATCCCTGCAACGTTTGGTGAAGATCTGAGTATGTAGTTTTTGACCTTATCTGGAACCTCCTATCTGAAAATTTGAAAATTCTTAAAAAATTCGTCGAAAATCTTGATGTCTCCAATCTCTTGTTTTGTACGTTTTTTACACGTGTCTTGATATCCAATGTATCCCTGCAAAGTTTGGTGAAGATCTGAGTATGTCGTTTTTGACCTTATCTGGAACATCCTTTCTGAAAATTTGAAAATTCTTAAAAAATTCGTCCAAAATCTTGATGTCTCCAATCTCTTGTTTTGTACGTTTTTTCCACGTGTCTTGACACATAATGTATCCATGCAAAGTTTGGTGAAGATCTGAGTATGTAGTTTTTGACCTTATATGGAACCTCCTATCTGAAAATTTGAAAATTCTTAAAAAATTCGTCCAAAATCTTGATGACCCCAATCTCTTGTTTTGTACGTTTTTTCCACGTGTCTTGACACATAATGTATCCATGCAAAGTTTGGTGAAGATCTGAGTATGTAGTTTTTGACCTTATATGGAACCTCCTATCTGAAAATTTGAAAATTCTTAAAAAATTCGTCCAAAATCTTGATGTCTCCAATCTCTTGTTTTGTACGTTTTTTCCACGTGTCTTGACATCCAATGTATCCCTGCAAAGTTTGGTGAAGATCTGAGTATGTAGTTTTTGACCTTATCTGGAACCTCCCATCTGAAAATTTGAAAATTCCTAAAAAATCCGTGCAAAATCTTGATGTCTCCAATCTCTTGTTTTGTACGTTTTTTCCACGTGTCTCGACCTCCAATGGATCCCTGCAAAGTTTGGTGAAGATCTGAGTATGTCGTTTTTGACCTTATCTGGAACATCCTTTCTGAAAATTTGAAAATTCTTAAAAAATTCGTCGAAAATCTTGATGTCTCCAATCTCTTGTTTTGTACGTTTTTTCCACGTGTCTTGACATCCAATGTATCCCTGCAAAGTTTGGTGAAGATCTGAGTATGTAGTTTTTGACCTTATATGGAACCTCCTATCTGAAAATTTGAAAATTCTTAAAAAATTCGTCCAAAATCTTGATGTCTCCAATCTCTTGTTTTGTACGTTTTTTCCACGTGTCTCGACCTCCAATGGATCCCTGCAAAGTTTGGTGAAGATCTGAGTAAGTCGTTTTTGACCTTATCTGGAACCTCCCATCTGAAAATTTGAAAATTCTTAAAAAATTCGTCGAAAATCTTGATGTCTCCGATCTCTTGTTTTGTACGTTTTTTCCACGTGTCTTGACATGCAAAGTATTCCTGCAAAGTTTGGTGAAGATCTGAGTATGTAGTTTTTGACCTCATCTGGAACCTCCCATCTGAAAATTTGAAAATTCTTAAAAAATTCGTCCAAAATCTTGATGTCTCCAATCTCTTGTTTTGTACGTTTTTTCCACGTGTCTTGACATCCAATGTATCCCTGCAATGTTTGGTGAAGATCTGAGTATGTAGTTTTTGACCTTATCTGGAACCTCCCTTCTGAAAATTTGAAAATTCCTAAAAAATCCGTCCAAAATCTTGATGACCCCAATCTCTTGTTTTGTACTTTTTTTCCACGTGTCTCGACCTCCAATGTATCCCTGCAAAGTTTGGTGAAGATCTGAGTATGTAGTTTTTGACCTTATATGGAACCTCCTATCTGAAAATTTGAAAATTCTTAAAAAATTCGTCCAAAATCTTGATGTCACCAATCCTATGTTTTGTATGTTTTTTCCACGTGTCTTGACATGCAAAGTATTCCTGCAAAGTTTGGTGAAGATCTGAGTATGTAGTTTTTGACCTCATCTGGAACCTCCTATCTGAAAATTTGAAAATTCTTAAAAAATTCGTCCAAAATCTTGATGTCTCCAATCTCTTGTTTTGTACGTTTTTTCCACGTGTCTTGACATCCAATGTATCCCTGCAATGTTTGGTGAAGATCTGAGTATGTAGTTTTTGACCTTATCTGGAACCTCCCATCTGAAAATTTGAAAATTCCTAAAAAATCCGTCCAAAATCTTGATGACCCCAATCTCTTGTTTTGTACGTTTTATCCACGTGTCTTGACATCCAATGTATCCCTGCAAAGTTTGGTAAAGATCTGAGTATGTAGTTTTTGACCTTATCTGAAACCTCCTATCTGAAAATTTGAAAATTCTTAAAAAATTCGTCCAAAATCTTGATGTCTCCAATCTCTTGTTTTGTACGTTTTTTCCACGTGTCTTGACATCCAATGTATCCCTGCAAAGTTTGGTGAAGATCTGAGTATGTAGTTTTTGACCTTATATGGAACCTCCCATCTGAAAATTTGAAAATTCCTAAAAAATCCGTCCAAAATCTTGATGACCCCAATCTCTTGTTTTGTACTTTTTTTCCACGTGTCTTGACATCCAATGTATCCCTGCAAAGTTTGGTGAAGATCTGAGTATGTAGTTTTTGATCTTATCTGGAACCTCCTATCTGAAAATTTGAAAATTCTTAAAAAATTCGTCCAAAATCTTGATGTCTCCAATCTCTTGTTTTGTACGTTTTTTCCACGTGTCTTGATATCCAATGTATCCCTGCAAAGTTTGGTGAAGATCTGAGTATGTTGTTTTTGACCTTATCTGGAACATCCTTTCTGAAAATTTGAAAATTCTTAAAAAATTCGTCCAAAATCTTGATGTCTCCAATCTCTTGTTTTGTACGTTTTTTCCACGTGTCTTGACATCCAATGTATCCCTGCAATGTTTGGTGAAGATCTGAGTATGTAGTTTTTGACCTTATCTGGAACCTCCCATCTGAAAATTTGAAAATTCCTAAAAAATCCGTCCAAAATCTTGATGACCCCAATCTCTTGTTTTGTACGTTTTTTCCACGTGTCTTGACATCCAATGTATCCATGCAAAGTTTGGTGAAGATCTGAGTATGTAGTTTTTGACCTTATATTGAACCTCCCATCTGAAAATTTGAAAATTGTTAAAAAATTCGTCCAAAATCTTGATGTCTCCAATCTCTTTTTTGTACGTTTTTTCCACGTGTCTTGACATCCAATGTATCCCTGCAAAGTTTGGTGAAGATCTGAGTATGTAGTTTTTGACCTTATCTGGAACCTCCCATCTGAAAATTTGAAAATTCTTAAAAAATTCGACCAAAATCTTGATGTCTCCAATCTTTTGTTTTGTACGTTTTTTCCACGTGTCTTGACACATAATGTATCCATGCAAAGTTTGGTGAAGATCTGAGTATGTAGTTTTTGACCTTATATGGAACCTCCTATCTGAAAATTTGAAAATTCTTAAAAAATTCGTCCAAAATCTTGATGTCTCCAATCTCTTGTTTTGTACGTTTTTTCCACGTGTCTTGACATCCAATGTATCCCTGCAAAGTTTGGTGAAGATCTGAGTATGTAGTTTTTGACCTTATCTGGAACCTCCCATCTGAAAATTTGAAAATTCCTAAAAAATCCGTGCAAAATCTTGATGACCCCAATCTCTTGTTTTGTACGTTTTTTCCACGTGTCTTGACATCCAATGTATTCCTGCAATGTTTGGTGAAGATCTGAGTATGTAGTTTTTGACCTTATATGGAACCTCCTATCTGAAAATTTGAAAATTCTTAAAAAATTCGACCAAAATCTTGATGTTCCGAATCCTATGTTTTGTATGTTTTTTCCACGTGTCTTGACATCCAATGTATCCATGCAAAGTTTGGTGAAGATCTGAGTATGTAGTTTTTGACCTTATATTGAACGTCCCATCTGAAAATTTGAAAATTCTTAAAAAATTCGTCCAAAATCTTGATGACCCCAATCTCTTGTTTTGTACGTTTTTTCCACGTGTCTTGACATCCAAAGTATCCCTGCAAAGTTTGGTGAAGATCTGAGTATGTAGTTTTTGACCTTATATGGAACCTCCTTTCTGAAAATTTGAGAATTCTTAAAAAATTCGACCAAAATCTTGATGTCTCCAATCTCTTGTTTTGTACGTTTTTTCCACGTGTCTTGACATCCAATGTATCCATGCAAAGTTTGGTGAAGATCTGAGTATGTCGTTTTTGACCTTATCTGGAACCTCCCATCTGAAAATTTGAAAATTCTTAAAAAATTCGTCGAAAATCTTGATGTCTCCAATCTTTTGTTTTGTACGTTTTTTCCACGTGTCTTGACATGCAAAGTATCCCTGCAACGTTTGGTGAAGATCTGAGTATGTAGTTTTTGACCTTATCTGGAACCTCCTATCTGAAAATTTGAAAATTCTTAAAAAATTCGTCGAAAATCTTGATGTCTCCAATCTCTTGTTTTGTACGTTTTTTCCACGTGTCTTGATATCCAATGTATCCCTGCAAAGTTTGGTGAAGATCTGAGTATGTCGTTTTTGACCTTATCTGGAACATCCTTTCTGAAAATTTGAAAATTGTTAAAAAATTCGTCGAAAATCTTGATGTCTCCAATCTCTTTTTTGTACGTTTTTTCCACGTGTCTTGACATCCAATGTTTCCCTGCAAAGTTTGGTGAAGATCTGAGTATGTAGTTTTTGACCTTATCTGGAACCTCCCATCTGAAAATTTGAAAATTCTTAAAAAATTCGACCAAAATCTTGATGTCTCCAATCTTTTGTTTTGTACGTTTTTTCCACGTGTCTTGACACATAATGTATCCATGCAAAGTTTGGTGAAGATCTGAGTATGTAGTTTTTGACCTTATATGGAACCTCCTATCTGAAAATTTGAAAATTCTTAAAAAATTCGTCCAAAATCTTGATGTCTCCAATCTCTTGTTTTGTACGTTTTTTCCACGTGTCTTGACATCCAATGTATCCCTGCAAAGTTTGGTGAAGATCTGAGTATGTAGTTTTTGACCTTATCTGGAACCTCCCATCTGAAAATTTGAAAATTCCTAAAAAATCCGTGCAAAATCTTGATGACCCCAATCTCTTGTTTTGTACGTTTTTTCCACGTGTCTTGACATCCAATGTATCCATGCAAAGTTTGGTGAAGATCTGAGTATGTCGTTTTTGACCTTATCTGGAACATCCTTTCTGAAAATTTGAAAATTGTTAAAAAATTCGTCCAAAATCTTGATGTCTCCAATCTCTTTTTTGTACGTTTTTTCCACGTGTCTTGACATCCAATGTATCCCTGCAAAGTTTGGTGAAGATCTGAGTATGTAGTTTTTGACCTTATCTGGAACCTCCCATCTGAAAATTTGAAAATTCTTCAAAAATTCGTCGAAAATCTTGATGTCTCCAATCTCTTGTTTTGTACGTTTTTTCCACGTGTCTCGACCTCCAATGGATCCCTGCAAAGTTTGGTGAAGATCTGAGTATGTCGTTTTTGACCTTATCTGGAACATCCTTTCTGAAAATTTGAAAATTCTTAAAAAATTCGTCCAAAATCTTGATGTCTCCAATCTCTTGTTTTGTACGTTTTTTCCACGTGTCTTGACATCCAATGTATCCCTGCAAAGTTTGGTGAAGATCTGAGTATGTAGTTTTTGACCTTATCTGGAACCTCCCATCTGAAAATTTGAAAATTCTTAAAAAATTCGACCAATATCTTGATGTCTCCAATCTTTTGTTTTGTACGTTTTTTCCACGTGTCTTGACACATAATGTATCCATGCAAAGTTTGGTGAAGATCTGAGTATGTAGTTTTTGACCTTATATGGAACCTCCTATCTGAAAATTTGAAAATTCTTAAAAAATTCGTCCAAAATCTTGATGTCTCCAATCTCTTGTTTTGTACGTTTTTTCCACGTGTCTTGACATGCAAAGTATCCCTGCAACGTTTGGTGAAGATCTGAGTATGTAGTTTTTGACCTTATCTGGAACCTCCTATCTGAAAATTTGAAAATTCTTCAAAAATTCGTCGAAAATCTTGATGTCTCCAATCTCTTGTTTTGTACGTTTTTTCCACGTGTCTTGACATCCAATGTATCCCTGCAATGTTTGGTGGAGATCTGAGTATTTAGTTTTTGACCTTATCTGGGACCTCCTATCAGAAAATTTGAAAATTCTTCAAAAATTCGTCCAAAATCTTGATGTCTCCAATCTCTTGTTTTGTACGTTTTTTCCACGTGTCTCGACCTCCAATGTATCCCTGCAAAGTTTGGTGAAGATCTGAGTATGTCGTTTTTGACCTTATCTGGAACATCCTTTCTGAAAATTTGAAAATTCTTAAAAAATTCGTCGAAAATCTTGATGTCTCCAATCTCTTGTTTTGTACGTTTTTTCCACGTGTCTTGACATCCAATGTATCCCTGCAAAGTTTGGTGAAGATCTGAGTATGTAGTTTTTGACCTTATATGGAACCTCCTTTCTGAAAATTTGAAAATTCTCAAAAAATTCGTCCATCATCTTGATGTCTCCAATCTCTTGTTTTGTACGTTCTTTCCACGTGTCTTGACATCCAATGTATCCCTGCAAAGTTTGGTGAAGATCTGAGTATGTAGTTTTTGACCTTATATGGAACCTCCTATCTGAAAATTTGAAAATTCTTAAAAAATTCGTCCAAAATCTTGATGACCCCAATCTCTTGTTTTGTACGTTTTTCCACGTGTCTTGACACATAATGTATCCATGCAAAGTTTGGTGAAGATCTGAGTATGTAGTTTTTGACCTTATATGGAACCTCCTATCTGAAAATTTGAAAATTCTTAAAAAATTCGTCCAAAATCTTGATGTCTCCAATCTCTTGTTTTATACGTTTTTTCCACGTGTCTTGACATCCAATGTATCCCTGCAAAGTTTGGTGAAGATCTGAGTATGTAGTTTTTGACCTTATCTGGAACCTCCCATCTGAATATTTGAAAATTGTTAAAAAATTCGTCCAAAATCTTGATGTCTCCAATCTCTTTTTTGTACGTTTTTTCCACGTGTCTTGACATCCAATGTATCCCTGCAAAGTTTGGTGAAGATCTGAGTATGTAGTTTTTGACCTTATCTGGAACCTCCCATCTGAAAATTTGAAAATTCTTAAAAAATTCGACCAAAATCTTGATGTCTCCAATCTTTTGTTTTGTACGTTTTTTCCACGTGTCTTGACACATAATGTATCCATGCAAAGTTTGGTGAAGATCTGAGTATGTAGTTTTTGACCTTATATGGAACCTCCTATCTGAAAATTTGAAAATTCTTAAAAAATTCGTCCAAAATCTTGATGTCTCCAATCTCTTGTTTTGTGCGTTTTTTCCACGTGTCTTGACATCCAATGTATATTTGCAAGGTTTGGTGAAGATCTGAGTATGTTGTTTTTGACCTTATCTGGAACATCCTTTCTGAAAATTTGAAAATTGTTAAAAAATTCGTCCAAAATCTTGATGTCTCCTATCTCTTGTTTTGTACGTTTTTTCCACGTGTCTTGACATCCAATGTATCCCTGCAAAGTTTGGTGAAGATCTGAGTATGTAGTTTTTGACCTTATATGGAACCTCCTATCTGAAAATTTGAAAATTCTTAAAAAATTCGTCCAAAATCTTGATGACCCCAATCTCTTGTTTTGTACGTTTTTTCCACGTGTCTTGACACATAATGTATCCATGCAAAGTTTGGTGAAGATCTGAGTATGTAGTTTTTGACCTTATATGGAACCTCCTATCTGAAAATTTGAAAATTCTTAAAAAATTCGTCCAAAATCTTGATGTCTCCAATCTCTTGTTTTGTACGTTTTTTCCACGTGTCTTGATATCCAATGTATCCCTGCAAAGTTTGGTGAAGATCTGAGTATGTCGTTTTTGACCTTATCTGGAACATCCTTTCTGAAAATTTGAAAATTGTTAAAAAATTCGTCCAAAATCTTGATGTCTCCAATCTCTTTTTTGTACGTTTTTTCCACGTGTCTTGACATCCAATGTATCCCTGCAAAGTTTGGTGAAGATCTGAGTATGTAGTTTTTGACCTTATCTGGAACCTCCCATCTGAAAATTTGAAAATTCTTAAAAAATTCGACCAAAATCTTGATGTCTCCAATCTTTTGTTTTGTACGTTTTTTCCACGTGTCTTGACACATAATGTATCCATGCAAAGTTTGGTGAAGATCTGAGTATGTAGTTTTTGACCTTATATGGAACTTCCTATCTGAAAATTTGAAAATTCTTAAAAAATTCGTCCAAAATCTTGATGTCTCCAATCTCTTGTTTTGTACGTTTTTTCCACGTGTCTTGACATCCAATGTATCCCTGCAAAGTTTGAAGATCTGAGTATGTAGTTTTTGACCTTATCTGGAACCTCCCATCTGAAAATTTGAAAATTCCTAAAAAATCCGTGCAAAATCTTGATGACCCCAATCTCTTGATTTGTACGTTTTTTCCACGTGTCTTGACATCCAATGTATCCATGCAAAGTTTGGTGAAGATCTGAGTATGTCGTTTTTGACCTTATCTGGAACATCCTTTCTGAAAATTTGAAAATTGTTAAAAAATTCGTCCAAAATCTTGATGTCTCCAATCTCTTGTTTTGTACGTTTTTTCCACGTGTCTTGACATCCAATGTATCCCTGCAAAGTTTGGTGAAGATCTGAGTATGTAGTTTTTGACCTTATCTGGAACCTCCCATCTGAAAATTTGAAAATTCCTAAAAAATCCGTGCAAAATCTTGATGACCCCAATCTCTTGTTTTGTACGTTTTTTCCACGTGTCTTGACATCCAATGTATCCCTGCAAAGTTTGGTGAAGATCTGAGTATGTAGTTTTTGACCTTATCTGGAACCTCCCATCTGAAAATTTGAAAATTCCTAAAAAATCCGTGCAAAATCTTGATGACCCCAATCTCTTGTTTTGTACGTTTTTTCCACGTGTCTTGACATCCAATGTATCCATGCAAAGTTTGGTGAAGATCTGAGTATGTCGTTTTTGACCTTATCTGGAACATCCTTTCTGAAAATTTGAAAATTCTTAAAAAATTCGTCCAAAATCTTGATGTCTCCAATCTCTTTTTTGTACGTTTTTTCCACGTGTCTTGACATCCAATGTATCCATGCAAAGTTTGGTGAAGATCTGAGTATGTCGTTTTTGACCTTATCTGGAACATCCTTTCTGAAAATTTGAAAATTGTTAAAAAATTCGTCCAAAATCTTGATGTCTCCAATCTCTTTTTTGTACGTTTTTTCCACGTGTCTTGACATCCAATGTATCCCTGCAAAGTTTGGTGAAGATGTGAGTATGTAGTTTTTGACCTTATCTGGAACCTCCCATCTGAAAATTTGAAAATTCTTAAAAAATTCGACCAAAATCTTGATGTCTCCAATCTTTTGTTTTGTACGTTTTTTCCACGTGTCTTGACACATAATGTATCCATGCAAAGTTTGGTGAAGATCTGAGTATGTAGTTTTTGATCTTATATGGAACCTCCTATCTGAAAATTTGAAAATTCTTAAAAAATTCGTCCAAAATCTTGATGACCCCAATCTCTTGTTTTGTACGTTTTTTCCACGTGTCTTGACATCCAATGTATCCATGCAAAGTTTGGTGAAGATCTGAGTATGTCGTTTTTGACCTTATCTGGAACATCCTTTCTGAAAATTTGAAAATTGTTAAAAAATTCGTCCAAAATCTTGATGTCTCCAATCTCTTGTTTTGTACGTTTTTTCCACGTGTCTTGACATCCAATGTATCCCTGCAAAGTTTGGTGAAGATCTGAGTATGTAGTTTTTGACCTTATCTGGAACCTCCCATCTGAAAATTTGAAAATTCTTCAAAAATTCGTCCAAAATCTTGATGTCTCCAATCTCTTGTTTTGTACGTTTTTTCCACGTGTCTCGACCTCCAATGGATCCCTGCAAAGTTTGGTGAAGATCTGAGTATGTCGTTTTTGACCTTATCTGGAACATCCTTTCTGAAAATTTGAAAATTCTTAAAAAATTCGTCGAAAATCTTGATGTCTCCAATCTCTTGTTTTGTACGTTTTTTCCACGTGTCTTGACATCCAATGTATCCCTGCAAAGTTTGGTGAAGATCTGAGTATGTAGTTTTTGACCTTATATGGAACCTCCTATCTGAAAATTTGAAAATTCTTAAAAAATTCGTCCAAAATCTTGATGTCTCCAATCTCTTGTTTTGTACGTTTTTTCCACGTGTCTCGACCTCCAATGGATCCCTGCAAAGTTTGGTGAAGATCTGAGTATGTCGTTTTTGACCTTATCTGGAACCTCCCATCTGAAAATTTGAAAATTCTTAAAAAATTCGTCGAAAATCTTGATGTCTCCGATCTCTTGTTTTGTACGTTTTTTCCACGTGTCTTGACATGCAAAGTATTCCTGCAAAGTTTGGTGAAGATCTGAGTAGGTAGTTTTTGACCTCATCTGGAACCTCCTATCTGAAAATTTGAAAATTCTTAAAAAATTCGTCCAAAATCTTGATGTCTCCAATCTCTTGTTTTGTACGTTTTTTCCACTTGTCTTGACATCCAATGTATCCCTGCAATGTTTGGTGAAGATCTGAGTATGTAGTTTTTGACCTTATCTGGAACCTCCCATCTGAAAATTTGAAAATTCCTAAAAAATCCGTCCAAAATCTTGATGACCCCAATCTCTTGTTTTGTACTTTTTTTCCACGTGTCTCGACCTCCAATGTATCCCTGCAAAGTTTGGTGAAGATCTGAGTATGTAGTTTTTGACCTTATATGGAACCTCCTATCTGAAAATTTGAAAATTCTTAAAAAATTCGTCCAAAATCTTGATGTCACCAATCCTATGTTTTGTATGTTTTTTCCACGTGTCTTGACATGCAAAGTATTCCTGCAAAGTTTGGTGAAGATCTGAGTATGTAGTTTTTGACCTCATCTGGAACCTCCTATCTGAAAATTTGAAAATTCTTAAAAAATTCGTCCAAAATTTTGATGTCTCCAATCTCTTGTTTTGTACGTTTTTTCCACGTGTCTTGACATCCAATGTATCCCTGCAATGTTTGGTGAAGATCTGAGTATGTAGTTTTTGACCTTATCTGGAACCTCCCATCTGAAAATTTGAACATTCCTAAAAAATCCGTCCAAAATCTTGATGACCCCAATCTCTTGTTTTGTACGTTTTTTCCACGTGTCTTGACATCCAATGTATCCCTGCAAAGTTTGGTGAAGATCTGAGTATGTAGTTTTTGACCTTATCTGGAACCTCCTATCTGAAAATTTGAAAATTCTTAAAAAATTCGTCCAAAATCTTGATGTCTCCAATCTCTTGTTTTGTACGTTTTTTCCACGTGTCTTGACATCCAATGTATTCCTGCAATGTTTGGTGAAGATCTGAGTATGTAGTTTTTGACCTTATATGGAACCTCCTATCTGAAAATTTGAAAATTCTTAAAAAATTCGACCAAAATCTTGATGTCTCCAATCTCTTGTTTTGTACGTTTTTTCCACGTGTCTTGACATCCAATGTATCCCTGCAAAGTTTGGTGAAGATCTGAGTATGTAGTTTTTGACCTTATATTGAACCTCCCATCTGAAAATTTGAAAATTCTTCAAAAATTCGTCCAAAATCTTGATGTCTCCAATCTCTTGTTTTGTACGTTTTTTCCACGTGTCTTGATATCCAATGTATCCCTGCAAAGTTTGGTGAAGATCTGAGTATGTCGTTTTTGACCTTATCTGGAACATCCTTTCTGAAAATTTGAAAATTGTTAAAAAATTCGTCCAAAATCTTGATGTCTCCAATCTCTTTTTTGTACGTTTTTTCCACGTGTCTTGACATCCAATGTATCCCTGCAAAGTTTGGTGAAGATCTGAGTATGTCGTTTTTGACCTTATCTGGAACCTCCCATCTGAAAATTTGAAAATTCTTAAAAAATTCGTCGAAAATCTTGATGTCTCCGATCTCTTGTTTTGTACGTTTTTTCCACGTGTCTTGACATGCAAAGTATTCATGCAAAGTTTGGTGAAGATCTGAGTATGTAGTTTTTGACCTCATCTGGAACCTCCTATCTGAAAATTTGAAAATTCTTAAAAAATTCGTCCAAAATCTTGATGACCCCAATCTCTTGTTTTGTACGTTTTTTCCACGTGTCTTGACATCCAATGTATCCCTGCAAAGTTTGGTGAAGATCTGAGTATGTAGTTTTTGACCTTATATGGAACCTCCTATCTGAAAATTTGAAAATTCTTAAAAAATTCGTCCAAAATCTTGATGTCTCCAATCTCTTGTTTTGTACGTTTTTTCCACGTGTCTTGATATCCAATGTATCCCTGCAAAGTTTGGTGAAGATCTGAGTATGTAGTTTTTGACCTTATATGGAACCTCCTATCTGAAAATTTGAAAATTCTTAAAAAATTCGTCCAAAATCTTGATGTCTCCAATCTCTTGTTTTGTACATTTTTTCCACGTGTCTTGACATCCAATGTATCCCTGCAATGTTTGGTGAAGATCTGAGTATGTAGTTTTTGACCTTATCTGGAACCTCCCATCTGAAAATTTGAAAATTCCTAAAAAATCCGTTCAAAATCTTGATGACCCCAATCTCTTGTTTTGTACGTTTTTTCCACGTGTCTTGACATCCAATGTATCCATGCAAAGTTTGGTGAAGATCTGAGTATGTAGTTTTTGAACTTATATGGAACCTCCTATCTGAAAATTTGAAAATTCTTAAAAAATTCGTCCAAAATCTTGATGTCTCCAATCTCTTGTTTTGTACGTTTTTTCCACGTGTCTTGACATCCAATGTATCCCTGCAAAGTTTGGTGAAGATCTGAGTATGTAGTTTTTGACCTTATCTGGAACCTCCCATCTGAAAATTTGAAAATTGTTAAAAAATTCGTCCAAAATCTTGATGTCTCCAATCTCTTTTTTGTACGTTTTTTCCACGTGTCTTGACATCCAATGTATCCCTGCAAAGTTTGGTGAAGATCTGAGTATGTAGTTTTTGACCTTATCTGGAACCTCCCATCTGAAAATTTGAAAATTCTTAAAAAATTCGACCAAAATCTTGATGTCTCCAATCTTTTGTTTTGTACGTTTTTTCCACGTGTCTTGACACATAATGTATCCATGCAAAGTTTGGTGAAGATCTGAGTATGTAGTTTTTGACCTTATATGGAACCTCCTATCTGAAAATTTGAAAATTCTTAAAAAATTCGTCCAAAATCTTGATGTCTCCAATCTCTTGTTTTGTACGTTTTTTCCACGTGTCTTGACATCCAATGTATCCCTGCAAAGTTTGGTGAAGATCTGAGTATGTAGTTTTTGACCTTATCTGGAACCTCCCATCTGAAAATTTGAAAATTCTTAAAAAATTCGTCGAAAATCTTGATGTCTCCGATCTCTTGTTTTGTACGTTTTTTCCACGTGTCTTGACATCCAATGTATCCCTGCAAAGTTTGGTGAAGATCTGAGTATGTTGTTTTTGACCTTATCTGGAACATCCTTTCTGAAAATTTGAAAATTGTTAAAAAATTCGTCCAAAATCTTGATGTCTCCTATCTCTTGTTTTGTACGTTTTTTCCACGTGTCTTGACATCCAATGTATCCCTGCAAAGTTTGGTGAAGATCTGAGTATGTAGTTTTTGACCTTATCTGGAACCTCCCATCTGAAAATTTGAAAATTCTTAAAAAATTCGACCAATATCTTGATGTCTCCAATCTTTTGTTTTGTACGTTTTTTCCACGTGTCTTGACATCCAATGTATCCCTGCAAAGTTTGGTGAAGATCTGAGTATGTAGTTTTTGACCTTATATGGAACCTCCTATCTGAAAATTTGAAAATTCTTAAAAAATTCGTCCAAAATCTTGATGACCCCAATCTCTTGTTTTGTACGTTTTTTCCACGTGTCTTGACACATAATGTATCCATGCAAAGTTTGGTGAAGATCTGAGTATGTAGTTTTTGACCTTATATGGAAAATCCTATCTGAAAATTTGAAAATTCTTAAAAAATTCGTCGAAAATCTTGATGTCTCCAATCTCTTGTTTTGTACGTTTTTTCCACGTGTCTTGATATCCAATGTATCCCTGCAAAGTTTTGTGAAGATCTGAGTATGTCGTTTTTGACCTTATCTGGAACATCCTTTCTGAAAATTTGAAAATTGTTAAAAAATTCGTCCAAAATCTTGATGTCTCCAATCTCTTTTTGTACGTTTTTTCCACGTGTCTTGACATCCAATGTATCCCTGCAAAGTTTGGTGAAGATCTGAGTATGTAGTTTTTGACCTTATCTGGAACCTCCCATCTGAAAATTTGAAAATTCTTAAAAAATTCGACCAAAATCTTGATGTCTCCAATCTTTTGTTTTGTACGTTTTTTCCACGTGTCTTGACACATAATGTATCCATGCAAAGTTTGGTGAAGATCTGAGTATGTAGTTTTTGACCTTATATGGAACCTCCTATCTGAAAATTTGAAAATTCTTAAAAAATTCGTCCAAAATCTTGATGTCTCCAATCTCTTGTTTTGTACGTTTTTTCCACGTGTCTTGACATCCAATGTATCCCTGCAAAGTTTGGTGAAGATCTGAGTATGTAGTTTTTGACCTTATCTGGAACCTCCCATCTGAAAATTTGAAAATTCCTAAAAAATCCGTGCAAAATCTTGATGACCCCAATCTCTTGTTTTGTACGTTTTTTCCACGTGTCTTGACATCCAATGTATCCATGCAAAGTTTGGTCAAGATCTGAGTATGTCGTTTTTGACCTTATCTGGAACATCCTTTCTGAAAATTTGAAAATTGTTAAAAAATTCGTCCAAAATCTTGATGTCTCCAATCTCTTTTTTGTACATTTTTTCCACGTGTCTTGACATCCAATGTATCCCTGCAAAGTTTGGTGAAGATCTGAGTATGTAGTTTTTGACCTTATCTGGAACCTCCCATCTGAAAATTTGAAAATTCTTAAAAAATTCGTCGAAAATCTTGATGTCTCCGATCTCTTGTTTTGTACGTTTTTTCCACGTGTCTTGACATCCAATGTATCCCTGCAAAGTTTGGTGAAGATCTGAGTATGTTGTTTTTGACCTTATCTGGAACATCCTTTCTGAAAATTTGAAAATTGTTAAAAAATTCGTCCAAAATCTTGATGTCTCCAATCTCTTGTTTTGTACGTTTTTTCCACGTGTCTCGACCTCCAATGGATCCCTGCAAAGTTTGGTGAAGATCTGAGTATGTCGTTTTTGACCTTATCTGGAACATCCTTTCTGAAAATTTGAAAATTCTTAAAAAATTCGTCGAAAATCTTGATGTCTCCAATCTCTTGTTTTGTACGTTTTTTCCACGTGTCTTGACATCCAATGTATCCCTGCAAAGTTTGGTGAAGATCTGAGTATGTAGTTTTTGACCTTATATGGAACCTCCTATCTGAAAATTTGAAAATTCTTAAAAAATTCGTCCAAAATCTTGATGTCTCCAATCTCTTGTTTTGTACGTTTTTTCCACGTGTCTCGACCTCCAATGGATCCCTGCAAAGTTTGGTGAAGATCTGAGTATGTCGTTTTTGACCTTATCTGGAACCTCCCATCTGAAAATTTGAAAATTCTTAAAAAATTCGTCGAAAATCTTGATGTCTCCGATCTCTTGTTTTGTACGTTTTTTCCACGTGTCTTGACATGCAAAGTATTCCTGCAAAGTTTGGTGAAGATCTGAGTATGTAGTTTTTGACCTCATCTGGAACCTCCTATCTGAAAATTTGAAAATTCTTAAAAAATTCGTCCAAAATCTTGATGTCTCCAATCTCTTGTTTTGTACGTTTTTTCCACGTGTCTTGACATCCAATGTATCCCTGCAATGTTTGGTGAAGATCTGAGTATGTAGTTTTTGACCTTATCTGGAACCTCCCATCTGAAAATTTGAAAATTCCTTAAAAAATCCGTCCAAAATCTTGATGACCCCAATCTCTTGTTTTGTACTTTTTTTCCACGTGTCTCGACCTCCAATGTATCCCTGCAAAGTTTGGTGAAGATCTGAGTATGTAGTTTTTGACCTTATATGGAACCTCCTATCTGAAAATTTGAAAATTCTTAAAAAATTCGTCCAAAATCTTGATGTCACCAATCCTATGTTTTGTATGTTTTTTCCACGTGTCTTGACATGCAAAGTATTCCTGCAAAGTTTGGTGAAGATCTGAGTATGTAGTTTTTGACCTCATCTGGAACCTCCTATCTGAAAATTTGAAAATTCTTAAAAAATTCGTCCAAAATTTTGATGTCTCCAATCTCTTGTTTTGTACGTTTTTTCCACGTGTCTTGACATCCAATGTATCCCTGCAATGTTTGGTGAAGATCTGAGTATGTAGTTTTTGACCTTATCTGGAACCTCCCATCTGAAAATTTGAAAATTCCTAAAAAATCCGTCCAAAATCTTGATGACCCCAATCTCTTGTTTTGTACGTTTTTTCCACGTGTCTTGACATCCAATGTATCCCTGCAAAGTTTGGTGAAGATCTGAGTATGTAGTTTTTGACCTTATCTGGAACCTCCTATCTGAAAATTTGAAAATTCTTAAAAAATTCGTCCAAAATCTTGATGTCTCCAATCTCTTGTTTTGTACGTTTTTTCCACGTGTCTTGACATCCAATGTATTCCTGCAATGTTTGGTGAAGATCTGAGTATGTAGTTTTTGACCTTAAACTTACTATTCTGATTGTGGAAACATTCGAAAACTAACACATGGTGCTCATTCTATCTTTCAAATGCTCGTATCTCCCTTAATATTGAAGCTAGACCATTGGTTGCGGAACCGGTCCTAACACAGGAAATGTGAATCTAATTGTGGGCGATTGTTGACATCGCCATGGAAGTTTAAAATATCTATCTTGATTGTCGAAACATACTCAAGCTAATATAATATGCACATTTTCTTTCAAGATTTTTCAAATTTCAAAACCCCATATCTCAGTTACTATAGAAGATACAGGAATGGTTTTATACTCGTTGGAATCAGATCGATGCCCTCTCTCTATTTGCGGTGAAAATTTCTTGCCAGGTGTAATATTAATACTAGGTTGCCGTGGGAACCGTCCTAAAAAAATGTCTTAACTTATTTTTAACCGATTGTAGATTTTGACAAATACCTTTAAACTTACTATTCTGATTGTGGAAACATTCGAAAACTAACACATGGTGCTCATTCTATCTTTCAAATGCTCGTATCTCCCTTAATATTGAAGCTAGACCATTGGTTGCGGAACCGGTCCTAACACAGGAAATGTGAATCTAATTGTGGGCGATTGTTGACATCGCCATGGAAGTTTAAAATATCTATCTTGATTGTCGAAACATACTCAAGCTAACATAATATGAACATTTTCTTTCAAGATTTTTCAAATTTCAAAACCCCATATCTCAGTTACTATAGAAGATACAGGAATGGTTTTATACTCGTTGGAATCAGATCGATGCCCTCTCTCTATTTGCGGTGAAAATTTCTTGCCAGGTGTAATATTAATACTAGGTTGGCATGGGAACCCTCCTAACAAAAATGCCTTAACTTCTTTTTAACCGATTGTAGATTTTGACAAATACCTTTAAACTTACTATTCTGATTGTGGAAACATTCGAAAACTAACACATGGTGCTCATTCTATCTTTCAAATGCTCGTATCTCCCTTAATATTGAAGCTAGACCATTGGTTGCGGAACCGGTCCTAACACAGGAAATGTGAATCTAATTGTGGGCGATTGTTGACATCGCCATGGAAGTTTAAAATATCTATCTTGATTGTCGAAACATACTCAAGCTAACATAATATGCACATTTTCTTTCAAGATTTTTCAAATTTCAAAACCCCATATCTCAGTTACTATAGAAGATACAGGAATGGTTTTATGCTGGTTGGAATCAGATCGATGCCCTCTCTCTATTTGCGGTGAAAATTTCTTGCCAGGTGTAATATTAATACTAGGTTGCCATGGGAACCCTCCTAACAAAAATGCCTTAACTTCTTTTTAACCGATTGTAGGTTTTGACAAATACCTTTAAACTTACTATTCTGATTGTGGAAACATTCGAAAACTAACACATGGTGCTTATTCTTTCTTTCAAATGCTCGTATCTCCCTTAATATTGAAGCTAGACCATTGGTTGCGGAACCGGTCCTAACACAGGAAATGTGAATCTAATTGTGGGCGAATGTTGACATCGCCATGGAAGTTCAAAATATCTATCTTGATTGTCGAAACATACTCAAGCTAACATAATATGAACATTTTCTTTCAAGATTTTTCAAATTTCAAAACCCCATATCTCAGTTACTATAGAAGATACAGGAATGGTTTTATACTCGTTGGAATCAGATCGATGCCCTCTCTCTATTTGCGATGAAAATTTCTTGCCAGGTCTAATATTAATACTAGGTTGCCATGGGAACCGTCCTAAAAAAATGTCTTAACTTATTTTTAACCGATTGTAGATTTTGACAAATACCTTTAAACTTACTATTCTGATTGTGGAAACATTCGAAAACTAACACATGGTGCTCATTCTATCTTTCAAATGCTCGTATCTCCCTTAATATTGAAGCTAGACCATTGGTTGCGGAACCGGTCCTAACACAGGAAATGTGAATCTAATTGTGGGCGATTGTTGACATCGCCATGGAAGTTTAAAATATCTATCTTGATTGTCGAAACATACTCAAGCTAACATAATATGAACATTTTCTTTCAAGATTTTTCAAATTTCAAAACCCCATATCTCAGTTACTATAGAAGATACAGGAATGGTTTTATACTCGTTGGAATCAGATCGATGCCCTCTCTCTATTTGCGGTGAAAATTTCTTGCCAGGTGTAATATTAATACTAGGTTGCCATGGGAACCGTCCTAAAAAAATGTCTTAACTTATTTTTAACCGATTGTAGATTTTGACAAATACCTTTAAACTTACTATTCTGATTGTGGAAACATTCGAAAACTAACACATGGTGCTCATTCTATCTTTCAAATGCTCGTATCTCCCTTAATATTGAAGCTAGACCATTGGTTGCGGAACCGGTCCTAACACAGGAAATGTGAATCTAATTGTGGGCGATTGTTGACATCGCCATGGAAGTTTAAAATATCTATCTTGATTGTCGAAACATACTCAAGCTAACATAATATGAACATTTTCTTTCAAGATTTTTCAAATTTCAAAACCCCATATCTCAGTTACTATAGAAGATACAGGAATGGTTTTATACTCGTTGGAATCAGATCGATGCCCTCTCTCTATTTGCGGTGAAAATTTCTTGCCAGGTGTAATATTAATACTAGGTTGGCATGGGAACCCTCCTAACAAAAATGCCTTAACTTCTTTTTAACCGATTGTAGATTTTGACAAATACCTTTAAACTTACTATTCTGATTGTGGAAACATTCGAAAACTAACACATGGTGCTCATTCTATCTTTCAAATGCTCGTATCTCCCTTAATATTGAAGCTAGACCATTGGTTGCGGAACCGGTCCTAACACAGGAAATGTGAATCTAATTGTGGGCGAATGTTGACATCGCCATGGAAGTTCAAAATATCTATCTTGATTGTCGAAACATACTCAAGCTAACATAATATGAACATTTTCTTTCAAGATTTTTCAAATTTCAAAACCCCATATCTCAGTTACTATAGAAGATACAGGAATGGTTTTATACTCGTTGGAATCAGATCGATGCCCTCTCTCTATTTGCGGTGAAAATTTCTTGCCAGGTGTAATATTAATACTAGGTTGGCATGGGAACCCTCCTAACAAAAATGCCTTAACTTCTTTTTAACCGATTGTAGATTTTGACAAATACCTTTAAACTTACTATTCTGATTGTGGAAACATTCGAAAACTAACACATGGTGCTCATTCTATCTTTCAAATGCTCGTATCTCCCTTAATATTGAAGCTAGACCATTGGTTGCGGAACCGGTCCTAACACAGGAAATGTGAATCTAATTGTGGGCGATTGTTGACATCGCCATGGAAGTTTAAAATATCTATCTTGATTGTCGAAACATACTCAAGCTAACATAATATGCACATTTTCTTTCAAGATTTTTCAAATTTCAAAACCCCATATCTCAGTTACTATAGAAGATACAGGAATGGTTTTATACTCGTTGGAATCAGATCGATGCCCTCTCTCTATTTGCGGTGAAAATTTCTTGCCAGGTGTAATATTAATACTAGGTTGCCGTGGGAACCGTCCTAAAAAAATGTCTTAACTTATTTTTAACCGATTGTAGATTTTGACAAATACCTTTAAACTTACTATTCTGATTGTGGAAACATTCGAAAACTAACACATGGTGCTCATTCTATCTTTCAAATGCTCGTATCTCCCTTAATATTGAAGCTAGACCATTGGTTGCGGAACCGGTCCTAACACAGGAAATGTGAATCTAATTGTGGGCGATTGTTGACATCGCCATGGAAGTTTAAAATATCTATCTTGATTGTCGAAACATACTCAAGCTAACATAATATGAACATTTTCTTTCAAGATTTTTCAAATTTCAAAACCCCATATCTCAGTTACTATAGAAGATACAGGAATGGTTTTATACTCGTTGGAATCAGATCGATGCCCTCTCTCTATTTGCGGTGAAAATTTCTTGCCAGGTGTAATATTAATACTAGGTTGGCATGGGAACCCTCCTAACAAAAATGCCTTAACTTCTTTTTAACCGATTGTAGATTTTGACAAATACCTTTAAACTTACTATTCTGATTGTGGAAACATTCGAAAACTAACACATGGTGCTCATTCTATCTTTCAAATGCTCGTATCTCCCTTAATATTGAAGCTAGACCATTGGTTGCGGAACCGGTCCTAACACAGGAAATGTGAATCTAATTGTGGGCGATTGTTGACATCGCCATGGAAGTTTAAAATATCTATCTTGATTGTCGAAACATACTCAAGCTAACATAATATGCACATTTTCTTTCAAGATTTTTCAAATTTCAAAACCCCATATCTCAGTTACTATAGAAGATACAGGAATGGTTTTATGCTGGTTGGAATCAGATCGATGCCCTCTCTCTATTTGCGGTGAAAATTTCTTGCCAGGTGTAATATTAATACTAGGTTGCCATGGGAACCCTCCTAACAAAAATGCCTTAACTTCTTTTTAACCGATTGTAGGTTTTGACAAATACCTTTAAACTTACTATTCTGATTGTGGAAACATTCGAAAACTAACACATGGTGCTTATTCTTTCTTTCAAATGCTCGTATCTCCCTTAATATTGAAGCTAGACCATTGGTTGCGGAACCGGTCCTAACACAGGAAATGTGAATCTAATTGTGGGCGAATGTTGACATCGCCATGGAAGTTCAAAATATCTATCTTGATTGTCGAAACATACTCAAGCTAACATAATATGAACATTTTCTTTCAAGATTTTTCAAATTTCAAAACCCCATATCTCAGTTACTATAGAAGATACAGGAATGGTTTTATACTCGTTGGAATCAGATCGATGCCCTCTCTCTATTTGCGGTGAAAATTTCTTGCCAGGTGTAATATTAATACTAGGTTGGCATGGGAACCCTCCTAACAAAAATGCCTTAACTTCTTTTTAACCGATTGTAGATTTTGACAAATACCTTTAAACTTACTATTCTGATTGTGGAAACATTCGAAAACTAACACATGGTGCTCATTCTATCTTTCAAATGCTCGTATCTCCCTTAATATTGAAGCTAGACCATTGGTTGCGGAACCGGTCCTAACACAGGAAATGTGAATCTAATTGTGGGCGATTGTTGACATCGCCATGGAAGTTTAAAATATCTATCTTGATTGTCGAAACATACTCAAGCTAACATAATATGCACATTTTCTTTCAAGATTTTTCAAATTTCAAAACCCCATATCTCAGTTACTATAGAAGATACAGGAATGGTTTTATGCTGGTTGGAATCAGATCGATGCCCTCTCTCTATTTGCGGTGAAAATTTCTTGCCAGGTGTAATATTAATACTAGGTTGCCATGGGAACCCTCCTAACAAAAATGCCTTAACTTCTTTTTAACCGATTGTAGGTTTTGACAAATACCTTTAAACTTACTATTCTGATTGTGGAAACATTCGAAAACTAACACATGGTGCTTATTCTTTCTTTCAAATGCTCGTATCTCCCTTAATATTGAAGCTAGACCATTGGTTGCGGAACCGGTCCTAACACAGGAAATGTGAATCTAATTGTGGGCGAATGTTGACATCGCCATGGAAGTTCAAAATATCTATCTTGATTGTCGAAACATACTCAAGCTAACATAATATGAACATTTTCTTTCAAGATTTTTCAAATTTCAAAACCCCATATCTCAGTTACTATAGAAGATACAGGAATGGTTTTATACTCGTTGGAATCAGATCGATGCCCTCTCTCTATTTGCGATGAAAATTTCTTGCCAGGTCTAATATTAATACTAGGTTGCCATGGGAACCGTCCTAAAAAAATGTCTTAACTTATTTTTAACCGATTGTAGATTTTGACAAATACCTTTAAACTTACTATTCTGATTGTGGAAACATTCGAAAACTAACACATGGTGCTCATTCTATCTTTCAAATGCTCGTATCTCCCTTAATATTGAAGCTAGACCATTGGTTGCGGAACCGGTCCTAACACAGGAAATGTGAATCTAATTGTGGGCGATTGTTGACATCGCCATGGAAGTTTAAAATATCTATCTTGATTGTCGAAACATACTCAAGCTAACATAATATGAACATTTTCTTTCAAGATTTTTCAAATTTCAAAACCCCATATCTCAGTTACTATAGAAGATACAGGAATGGTTTTATACTCGTTGGAATCAGATCGATGCCCTCTCTCTATTTGCGGTGAAAATTTCTTGCCAGGTGTAATATTAATACTAGGTTGCCATGGGAACCGTCCTAAAAAAATGTCTTAACTTATTTTTAACCGATTGTAGATTTTGACAAATACCTTTAAACTTACTATTCTGATTGTGGAAACATTCGAAAACTAACACATGGTGCTCATTCTATCTTTCAAATGCTCGTATCTCCCTTAATATTGAAGCTAGACCATTGGTTGCGGAACCGGTCCTAACACAGGAAATGTGAATCTAATTGTGGGCGATTGTTGACATCGCCATGGAAGTTTAAAATATCTATCTTGATTGTCGAAACATACTCAAGCTAACATAATATGAACATTTTCTTTCAAGATTTTTCAAATTTCAAAACCCCATATCTCAGTTACTATAGAAGATACAGGAATGGTTTTATACTCGTTGGAATCAGATCGATGCCCTCTCTCTATTTGCGGTGAAAATTTCTTGCCAGGTGTAATATTAATACTAGGTTGGCATGGGAACCCTCCTAACAAAAATGCCTTAACTTCTTTTTAACCGATTGTAGATTTTGACAAATACCTTTAAACTTACTATTCTGATTGTGGAAACATTCGAAAACTAACACATGGTGCTCATTCTATCTTTCAAATGCTCGTATCTCCCTTAATATTGAAGCTAGACCATTGGTTGCGGAACCGGTCCTAACACAGGAAATGTGAATCTAATTGTGGGCGAATGTTGACATCGCCATGGAAGTTCAAAATATCTATCTTGATTGTCGAAACATACTCAAGCTAACATAATATGAACATTTTCTTTCAAGATTTTTCAAATTTCAAAACCCCATATCTCAGTTACTATAGAAGATACAGGAATGGTTTTATACTCGTTGGAATCAGATCGATGCCCTCTCTCTATTTGCGGTGAAAATTTCTTGCCAGGTGTAATATTAATACTAGGTTGGCATGGGAACCCTCCTAACAAAAATGCCTTAACTTCTTTTTAACCGATTGTAGATTTTGACAAATACCTTTAAACTTACTATTCTGATTGTGGAAACATTCGAAAACTAACACATGGTGCTCATTCTATCTTTCAAATGCTCGTATCTCCCTTAATATTGAAGCTAGACCATTGGTTGCGGAACCGGTCCTAACACAGGAAATGTGAATCTAATTGTGGGCGATTGTTGACATCGCCATGGAAGTTTAAAATATCTATCTTGATTGTCGAAACATACTCAAGCTAACATAATATGCACATTTTCTTTCAAGATTTTTCAAATTTCAAAACCCCATATCTCAGTTACTATAGAAGATACAGGAATGGTTTTATACTCGTTGGAATCAGATCGATGCCCTCTCTCTATTTGCGGTGAAAATTTCTTGCCAGGTGTAATATTAATACTAGGTTGCCGTGGGAACCGTCCTAAAAAAATGTCTTAACTTATTTTTAACCGATTGTAGATTTTGACAAATACCTTTAAACTTACTATTCTGATTGTGGAAACATTCGAAAACTAACACATGGTGCTCATTCTATCTTTCAAATGCTCGTATCTCCCTTAATATTGAAGCTAGACCATTGGTTGCGGAACCGGTCCTAACACAGGAAATGTGAATCTAATTGTGGGCGATTGTTGACATCGCCATGGAAGTTTAAAATATCTATCTTGATTGTCGAAACATACTCAAGCTAACATAATATGAACATTTTCTTTCAAGATTTTTCAAATTTCAAAACCCCATATCTCAGTTACTATAGAAGATACAGGAATGGTTTTATACTCGTTGGAATCAGATCGATGCCCTCTCTCTATTTGCGGTGAAAATTTCTTGCCAGGTGTAATATTAATACTAGGTTGGCATGGGAACCCTCCTAACAAAAATGCCTTAACTTCTTTTTAACCGATTGTAGATTTTGACAAATACCTTTAAACTTACTATTCTGATTGTGGAAACATTCGAAAACTAACACATGGTGCTCATTCTATCTTTCAAATGCTCGTATCTCCCTTAATATTGAAGCTAGACCATTGGTTGCGGAACCGGTCCTAACACAGGAAATGTGAATCTAATTGTGGGCGATTGTTGACATCGCCATGGAAGTTTAAAATATCTATCTTGATTGTCGAAACATACTCAAGCTAACATAATATGCACATTTTCTTTCAAGATTTTTCAAATTTCAAAACCCCATATCTCAGTTACTATAGAAGATACAGGAATGGTTTTATGCTGGTTGGAATCAGATCGATGCCCTCTCTCTATTTGCGGTGAAAATTTCTTGCCAGGTGTAATATTAATACTAGGTTGCCATGGGAACCCTCCTAACAAAAATGCCTTAACTTCTTTTTAACCGATTGTAGGTTTTGACAAATACCTTTAAACTTACTATTCTGATTGTGGAAACATTCGAAAACTAACACATGGTGCTTATTCTTTCTTTCAAATGCTCGTATCTCCCTTAATATTGAAGCTAGACCATTGGTTGCGGAACCGGTCCTAACACAGGAAATGTGAATCTAATTGTGGGCGAATGTTGACATCGCCATGGAAGTTCAAAATATCTATCTTGATTGTCGAAACATACTCAAGCTAACATAATATGAACATTTTCTTTCAAGATTTTTCAAATTTCAAAACCCCATATCTCAGTTACTATAGAAGATACAGGAATGGTTTTATACTCGTTGGAATCAGATCGATGCCCTCTCTCTATTTGCGGTGAAAATTTCTTGCCAGGTGTAATATTAATACTAGGTTGGCATGGGAACCCTCCTAACAAAAATGCCTTAACTTCTTTTTAACCGATTGTAGATTTTGACAAATACCTTTAAACTTACTATTCTGATTGTGGAAACATTCGAAAACTAACACATGGTGCTCATTCTATCTTTCAAATGCTCGTATCTCCCTTAATATTGAAGCTAGACCATTGGTTGCGGAACCGGTCCTAACACAGGAAATGTGAATCTAATTGTGGGCGATTGTTGACATCGCCATGGAAGTTTAAAATATCTATCTTGATTGTCGAAACATACTCAAGCTAACATAATATGCACATTTTCTTTCAAGATTTTTCAAATTTCAAAACCCCATATCTCAGTTACTATAGAAGATACAGGAATGGTTTTATGCTGGTTGGAATCAGATCGATGCCCTCTCTCTATTTGCGGTGAAAATTTCTTGCCAGGTGTAATATTAATACTAGGTTGCCATGGGAACCCTCCTAACAAAAATGCCTTAACTTCTTTTTAACCGATTGTAGGTTTTGACAAATACCTTTAAACTTACTATTCTGATTGTGGAAACATTCGAAAACTAACACATGGTGCTTATTCTTTCTTTCAAATGCTCGTATCTCCCTTAATATTGAAGCTAGACCATTGGTTGCGGAACCGGTCCTAACACAGGAAATGTGAATCTAATTGTGGGCGAATGTTGACATCGCCATGGAAGTTCAAAATATCTATCTTGATTGTCGAAACATACTCAAGCTAACATAATATGAACATTTTCTTTCAAGATTTTTCAAATTTCAAAACCCCATATCTCAGTTACTATAGAAGATACAGGAATGGTTTTATACTCGTTGGAATCAGATCGATGCCCTCTCTCTATTTGCGGTGAAAATTTCTTGCCAGGTGTAATATTAATACTAGGTTGCCATGGGAACCGTCCTAAAAAAATGTCTTAACTTATTTTTAACCGATTGTAGATTTTGACAAATACCTTTAAACTTACTATTCTGATTGTGGAAACATTCGAAAACTAACACATGGTGCTCATTCTATCTTTCAAATGCTCGTATCTCCCTTAATATTGAAGCTAGACCATTGGTTGCGGAACCGGTCCTAACACAGGAAATGTGAATCTAATTGTGGGCGATTGTTGACATCGCCATGGAAGTTTAAAATATCTATCTTGATTGTCGAAACATACTCAAGCTAACATAATATGAACATTTTCTTTCAAGATTTTTCAAATTTCAAAACCCCATATCTCAGTTACTATAGAAGATACAGGAATGGTTTTATACTCGTTGGAATCAGATCGATGCCCTCTCTCTATTTGCGGTGAAAATTTCTTGCCAGGTGTAATATTAATACTAGGTTGCCATGGGAACCGTCCTAAAAAAATGTCTTAACTTATTTTTAACCGATTGTAGATTTTGACAAATACCTTTAAACTTACTATTCTGATTGTGGAAACATTCGAAAACTAACACATGGTGCTCATTCTATCTTTCAAATGCTCGTATCTCCCTTAATATTGAAGCTAAACCATTGGTTGCGGAACCGGTCCTAACACAGGAAATGTGAATCTAATTGTGGGCGATTGTTGACATCGCCATGGAAGTTTAAAATATCTATCTTGATTGTCGAAACATACTCAAGCTAACATAATATGAAAATTTTCTTTCAAGATTTTTCAAATTTCAAAACCCCATATCTCAGTTACTATAGAAGATACAGGAATGGTTTTATACTCGTTGGAATCAGATCGATGCCCTCTCTCTATTTGCGGTGAAAATTTCTTGCCAGGTGTAATATTAATACTAGGTTGGCATGGGAACCCTCCTAACAAAAATGCCTTAACTTCTTTTTAACCGATTGTAGATTTTGACAAATACCTTTAAACTTACTATTCTGATTGTGGAAACATTCGAAAACTAACACATGGTGCTCATTCTATCTTTCAAATGCTCGTATCTCCCTTAATATTGAAGCTAGACCATTGGTTGCGGAACCGGTCCTAACACAGGAAATGTGAATCTAATTGTGGGCGATTGTTGACATCGCCATGGAAGTTTAAAATATCTATCTTGATTGTCGAAACATACTCAAGCTAACATAATATGCACATTTTCTTTCAAGATTTTTCAAATTTCAAAACCCCATATCTCAGTTACTATAGAAGATACAGGAATGGTTTTATGCTGGTTGGAATCAGATCGATGCCCTCTCTCTATTTGCGGTGAAAATTTCTTGCCAGGTGTAATATTAATACTAGGTTGCCATGGGAACCCTCCTAACAAAAATGCCTTAACTTCTTTTTAACCGATTGTAGGTTTTGACAAATACCTTTAAACTTACTATTCTGATTGTGGAAACATTCGAAAACTAACACATGGTGCTTATTCTTTCTTTCAAATGCTCGTATCTCCCTTAATATTGAAGCTAGACCATTGGTTGCGGAACCGGTCCTAACACAGGAAATGTGAATCTAATTGTGGGCGAATGTTGACATCGCCATGGAAGTTCAAAATATCTATCTTGATTGTCGAAACATACTCAAGCTAACATAATATGAACATTTTCTTTCAAGATTTTTCAAATTTCAAAACCCCATATCTCAGTTACTATAGAAGATACAGGAATGGTTTTATACTCGTTGGAATCAGATCGATGCCCTCTCTCTATTTGCGGTGAAAATTTCTTGCCAGGTGTAATATTAATACTAGGTTGCCATGGGAACCGTCCTAAAAAAATGTCTTAACTTATTTTTAACCGCTTTGTAGATTTTGACAAATACCTTTAAACTTACTATTCTGATTGTGGAAACATTCGAAAACTAACACATGGTGCTCATTCTATCTTTCAAATGCTCGTATCTCCCTTAATATTGAAGCTAGACCATTGGTTGCGGAACCGGTCCTAACACAGGAAATGTGAATCTAATTGTGGGCGATTGTTGACATCGCCATGGAAGTTTAAAATATCTATCTTGATTGTCGAAACATACTCAAGCTAACATAATATGCACATTTTCTTTCAAGATTTTTCAAATTTCAAAACCCCATATCTCAGTTACTATAGAAGATACAGGAATGGTTTTATACTCGTTGGAATCAGATCGATGCCCTCTCTCTATTTGCGGTGAAAATTTCTTGCCAGGTGTAATATTAATACTAGGTTGCCAGGGGAACCGTCCTAAAAAAATGTCTTAACTTATTTTTAACCGATTGTAGATTTTGACAAATACCTTTAAACTTACTATTCTGATTGTGGAAACATTCGAAAACTAACACATGGTGCTCATTCTATCTTTCAAATGCTCGTATCTCCCTTAATATTGAAGCTAGACCATTGGTTGTGGAACCGGTCCTAACACAGGAAATGTGAATCTAATTGTGGGCGATTGTTGACATCGCCATGGAAGTTTAAAATATCTATCTTGATTGTCGAAACATACTCAAGCTAACATAATATGAACATTTTCTTTCAAGATTTTTCAAATTTCAAAACCCCATATCTCAGTTACTATAGAAGATACAGGAATGGTTTTATACTCGTTGGAATCAGATCGATGCCCTCTCTCTATTTGCGGTGAAAATTTCTTGCCAGGTGTAATATTAATACTAGGTTGGCATGGGAACCCTCCTAACAAAAATGCCTTAACTTCTTTTTAACCGATTGTAGATTTTGACAAATACCTTTAACCCTTAAACGGGCAAACATTTATGACATGCTGAAAAAAATTAATTAATAGGATACATGCTATGTTTTCAGTATAATTATGACAAAAATATTTTATTTTTACATATTTATGTATTACATAATGAGATACATAATGTGTCCTGTGAGATACATTGCCCATTAGAGACATACATGTAATTATAAATAGGTAAACAGTGCTCCTACAATGATTAGAATCGTACCATATAAAATATAATCGTTCCACATTTCCTTGTTAGTATAATGAATATTCAAAAATATATTTACTAAGAAAATGAAGAAAAACGTAAAATTAAGTATTTTTGTGTTATAATAATGTGCTACAATCACCAATTACATAACGTTTTACAGACATATGCTTGTTATTTATCTTCTACCTACTTTTGGTGAAATGCTGAAAAGCAGTTCCTTGTTTTTGAACCTGTCAACCATTCACACATAACATGCAAAGACCTTTCTCTGTAATTTTTTACCAATGCCCAACACTGTCATATCTTATATCTTGAAGTGGTCGTGGTGCTATTCGATGCTTTACTTATTTCTGTGGTAAGTCTGTTTGAGATGGTCTTCCCTGTTTTGGTGTATGTGAGAGAATGAGACCATTAGCTATGTCCATCCTGAAAGTTTTCAATGTTTTCAAACTTTTTTTCTTCCTTTTGCTTCGACATCACGACGATCCTTGGATATACAAGAGCTAGCCAGAGTCGCAGTTTATTCTGTCCACATGTGTGGTGTGTATCTGACAGATATGCTCATAGCATTGTACAGAACACCTCTGAAAACACGGCTTGAATCTGGAAACAAATTCTTGAGTCATCGTAGATATTGATTTTCTTCATTTCTAAGAAATTGAAATAAGAAATTATGTTATTGTTTGCATTTATGTTGGATAATTGTAATTTCTAATCCTTGAAAGAAATACAAGATGCACTAAAGTCATCCTGTGTCAAAATTGATGTATCTCTTCTCATGATACATTTACTGGTTTTCAATTTTCAAATTTGAAAATAAAATGTGGCATTATCTGAAATTATCACAAATCCATGCTTTTACTTTCTTCTTCCCTCTTCCGATTTGGTCAGTTTTGTTGCTTTGTGGGGGTGATGTTAGTTCATCCTCACTGGAACTTTGTTCCTCACCAAGAGATGACAGTTCTGGTGGTGGAGCATGGTCTGGATCAATGTCACTGTCATCGCAAGAAATATCACCCTCGTCGCTAGATGAGGATCCAATATCTGACACATTAGGATTTCCAGGAGGAACCAGTATTCCATGGTGACCATAAAACTTCCATGGTAGTAGCCTATTGTGATATCCTGTGAATGAAGAGGCAGTTGTATGAAAACAAATGTAAAATGCAGACAAAACATTTTCCATTTCATTCAAATGCACATAATCTATTGGAAATTATTATTTTAGAAATGATGTAACTATTCATGTTGTTCAAAGTGGAGTCAACGTAAGTGCTGTGATAATATTCTAGTAAAAAAGGAAGAGAAAATATTGAGAAACTGAAGTGAGAAAAAAGAACGAGACACGATGCAATTTCTTTTACAATGATACTATATCTTCATATGTAAAAAAAACATTTCTATATTATAAAATAACCCTACAAATTACAACAACATAAAATACGACATTTATACTGAGCAAAAGCAATGGTAGAGTACACAGAATGTTTAAGAGAACATGCATTCTACATGTATTTCCTTCTGTATTTGCATAGAATGTGATAAGGTGAAATTGTCCTTTTTTGGGCAATGTACCCTGTAGATACACACAAATAAAGAACTGGGTCACAACGTACTGGGTAACAATTTCAAGTGTTATAAATATTAGAAGTTTTCTAATAACTTCGATACACATTTATTTCATGCTCACGTCTTAAAAAACAAAATAAAAATAGGTCAACAAGAAATAAACTTACCACCCCATTGTTAGAGATCCAACTGCAAGATGCCATGGTCCTCTCCATGCAACTGTGCATGCAGTTCTACAAACATCCAACAGATGGCACACGAGTAGAATCGTCAAAACCCACGTATCTCACGATCCACACTGCCCGTTTGCTCAACTCAAGCGCAGAGATCGTTTAAGAACGCATCGAATGCAGTGTATCCCACAAGATACAACGGCCAATTAAGGGTTAAACTTACTATTCTGATTGTGGAAACATTCGAAAACTAACACATGGTGCTCATTCTATCTTTCAAATGCTCGTATCTCCCTTAATATTGAAGCTAGACCATTGGTTGCGGAACCGGTCCTAACACAGGAAATGTGAATCTAATTGTGGGCGATTGTTGACATCGCCATGTAAGTTTAAAATATCTATCTTGATTGTCGAAACATACTCAAGCTAACATAATATGCACATTTTCTTTCAAGATTTTTCAAATTTCAAAACCCCATATCTCAGTTACTATAGAAGATACAGGAATGGTTTTATACTCGTTGGAATCAGATCGATGCCCTCTCTCTATTTGCGGTGAAAATTTCTTGCCAGGTGTAATATTAATACTAGGTTGCCATGGGAACCGTCCTAAAAAAATGTCTTAACTTATTTTTAACCGATTGTAGATTTTGACAAATACCTTTAAACTTACTATTCTGATTGTGGAAACATTCGAAAACTAACACATGGTGCTCATTCTATCTTTCAAATGCTCGTATCTCCCTTAATATTGAAGCTAGACCATTGGTTGCGGAACCGGTCCTAACACAGGAAATGTGAATCTAATTGTGGGCGATTGTTGACATCGCCATGGAAGTTTAAAATATCTATCTTGATTGTCGAAACATACTCAAGCTAACATAATATGAACATTTTCTTTCAAGATTTTTCAAATTTCAAAACCCCATATCTCAGTTACTATAGAAGATACAGGAATGGTTTTATACTCGTTGGAATCAGATCGATGCCCTCTCTCTATTTGCGGTGAAAATTTCTTGCCAGGTGTAATATTAATACTAGGTTGGCATGGGAACCCTCCTAACAAAAATGCCTTAACTTCTTTTTAACCGATTGTAGGTTTTGACAAATACCTTTAAACTTACTATTCTGATTGTGGAAACATTCGAAAACTAACACATGGTGCTTATTCTTTCTTTCAAATGCTCGTATCTCCCTTAATATTGAAGCTAGACCATTGGTTGCGGAACCGGTCCTAACACAGGAAATGTGAATCTAATTGTGGGCGAATGTTGACATCGCCATGGAAGTTCAAAATATCTATCTTGATTGTCGAAACATACTCAAGCTAACATAATATGAACATTTTCTTTCAAGATTTTTCAAATTTCAAAACCCCATATCTCAGTTACTATAGAAGATACAGGAATGGTTTTATACTCGTTGGAATCAGATCGATGCCCTCTCTCTATTTGCGGTGAAAATTTCTTGCCAGGTGTAATATTAATACTAGGTTGCCATGGGAACCGTCCTAACAAAAATGTCTTAACTTCTTTTTAACCGATTGTAGATTTTGACAAATACCTTTAAACTTACTATTCTGATTGTGGAAACATTCGAAAACTAACACATGGTGCTCATTCTATCTTTCAAAGGCTCGTATCTCCCTTAATATTGAAGCTAGACCATTGGTTGCGGAACCGGTCCTAACACAGGAAATGTGAATCTAATTGTGGGCGATTGTTGACATCGCCATGGAAGTTTAAAATATCTATCTTGATTGTCGAAACATACTCAAGCTAACATAATATGAACATTTTCTTTCAAGATTTTTCAAATTTCAAAACCCCATATCTCAGTTACTATAGAAGATACAGGAATGGTTTTATACTCGTTGGAATCAGATCGATGCCCTCTCTCTATTTGCGGTGAAAATTTCTTGCCAGGTGTAATATTAATACTAGGTTGCCATGGGAACCCTCCTAACAAAAATGCCTTAACTTATTTTTAACCGATTGTAGATTTTGACAAATACCTTTAAACTTACTATTCTGATTGTGGAAACATTCGAAAACTAACACATGGTGCTCATTCTATCTTTCAAATGCTCGTATCTCCCTTAATATTGAAGCTAGACCATTGGTTGCGGAACCGGTCCTAACACAGGAAATGTGAATCTAATTGTGGGCGATTGTTGACATCGCCATGGAAGTTTAAAATATCTATCTTGATTGTCGAAACATACTCAAGCTAACATAATATGCACATTTTCTTTCAAGATTTTTCAAATTTCAAAACCCCATATCTCAGTTACTATAGAAGATACAGGAATGGTTTTATGCTCGTTGGAATCAGATCGATGCCCTCTCTCTATTTGCGGTGAAAATTTCTTGCCAGGTGTAATATTAATAATAGGTTGCCATGGGAACCGTCCTAACAAAAATGTCTTAACTTATTTTTAACCGATTGTAGATTTTGACAAATACCTTTAAACTTACTATTCTGATTGTGGAAACATTCGAAAACTAACACATGGTGCTTATTCTTTCTTTCAAATGCTCGTATCTCCCTTAATATTGAAGCTAGACCATTGGTTGCGGAACCGGTCCTAACACAGGAAATGTGAATCTAATTGTGGGCGATTGTTGACATCGCCATGGAAGTTTAAAATATCTATCTTGATTGTCGAAACATACTCAAGCTAACATAATATGAACATTTTCTTTCAAGATTTTTCAAATTTCAAAACCCCATATCTCAGTTACTATAGAAGATACAGGAATGGTTTTATACTCGTTGGAATCAGATCGATGCCCTCTCTCTATTTGCGGTGAAAATTTCTTGCCAGGTGTAATATTAATACTAGGTTGGCATGGGAACCCTCCTAACAAAAATGCCTTAACTTCTTTTTAACCGATTGTAGATTTTGACAAATACCTTTAAATGGAACCTCCTATCTGAAAATTTGAAAATTCTTAAAAAATTCGACCAAAATCTTGATGTCTCCAATCTCTTGTTTTGTACGTTTTTTCCACGTGTCTTGACATCCAATGTATCCCTGCAAAGTTTGGTGAAGATCTGAGTATGTAGTTTTTGACCTTATATTGAACCTCCCATCTGAAAATTTGAAAATTCTTAAAAAATTCGTCCAAAATCTTGATGTCTCCAATCTCTTGTTTTGTACGTTTTTTCCACGTGTCTTGATATCCAATGTATCCCTGCAAAGTTTGGTGAAGATCTGAGTATGTCGTTTTTGACCTTATATGGAACATCCTTTCTGAAAATTTGAAAATTGTTAAAAAATTCGTCCAAAATCTTGATGTCTCCAATCTCTTTTTTGTACGTTTTTTCCACGTGTCTTGACATCCAATGTATCCCTGCAAAGTTTGGTGAAGATCTGAGTATGTCGTTTTTGACCTTATCTGGAACCTCCCATCTGAAAATTTGAATATTCTTAAAAAATTCGTCGAAAATCTTGATGTCTCCGATCTCTTGTTTTGTACGTTTTTTCCACGTGTCTTGACATGCAAAGTATTCCTGCAAAGTTTGGTGAAGATCTGAGTATGTAGTTTTTGACCTCATCTGGAACCTCCTATCTGAAAATTTGAAAATTCTTAAAAAATTCGTCCAAAATCTTGATGTCTCCAATCTCTTGTTTTGTACGTTTTTTCCACGTGTCTTGACATCCAATGTATCCCTGCAAAGTTTGGTGAAGATCTGAGTATGTAGTTTTTGACCTTATCTGGAACCTCCCATCTGAAAATTTGAAAATTGTTAAAAAATTCGTCCAAAATCTTGATGTCTCCAATCTCTTTTTTGTACGTTTTTTCCACGTGTCTTGACATCCAATGTATCCCTGCAAAGTTTGGTGAAGATCTGAGTATGTAGTTTTTGACCTTATCTGGAACCTCCCATCTGAAAATTTGAAAATTCTTAAAAAATTCGACCAAAATCTTGATGTCTCCAATCTTTTGTTTTGTACGTTTTTTCCACGTGTCTTGACACATAATGTATCCATGCAAAGTTTGGTGAAGATCTGAGTATGTAGTTTTTGACCTTATATGGAACCTCCTATCTGAAAATTTGAAAATTCTTAAAAAATTCGTCCAAAATCTTGATGTCTCCAATCTCTTGTTTTGTACGTTTTTTCCACGTGTCTTGACATCCAATGTATCCCTGCAAAGTTTGGTGAAGATCTGAGTATGTAGTTTTTGACCTTATCTGGAACCTCCCATCTGAAAATTTGAAAATTCTTAAAAAATTCGTCGAAAATCTTGATGTCTCCGATCTCTTGTTTTGTACGTTTTTTCCACGTGTCTTGACATCCAATGTATCCCTGCAAAGTTTGGTGAAGATCTGAGTATGTTGTTTTTGACCTTATCTGGAACATCCTTTCTGAAAATTTGAAAATTGTTAAAAAATTCGTCCAAAATCTTGATGTCTCCTATCTCTTGTTTTGTACGTTTTTTCCACGTGTCTTGACATCCAATGTATCCCTGCAAAGTTTGGTGAAGATCTGAGTATGTAGTTTTTGACCTTATCTGGAACCTCCCATCTGAAAATTTGAAAATTCTTAAAAAATTCGACCAATATCTTGATGTCTCCAATCTTTTGTTTTGTACGTTTTTTCCACGTGTCTTGACATCCAATGTATCCCTGCAAAGTTTGGTGAAGATCTGAGTATGTAGTTTTTGACCTTATATGGAACCTCCTATCTGAAAATTTGAAAATTCTTAAAAAATTCGTCCAAAATCTTGATGACCCCAATCTCTTGTTTTGTACGTTTTTTCCACGTGTCTTGACACATAATGTATCCATGCAAAGTTTGGTGAAGATCTGAGTATGTAGTTTTTGACCTTATATGGAACCTCCTATCTGAAAATTTGAAAATTCTTAAAAAATTCTTCGAAAATCTTGATGTCTCCAATCTCTTGTTTTGTACGTTTTTTCCACGTGTCTTGATATCCAATGTATCCCTGCAAAGTTTTGTGAAGATCTGAGTATGTCGTTTTTGACCTTATCTGGAACATCCTTTCTGAAAATTTGAAAATTGTTAAAAAATTCGTCCAAAATCTTGATGTCTCCAATCTCTTTTTGTACGTTTTTTCCACGTGTCTTGACATCCAATGTATCCCTGCAAAGTTTGGTGAAGATCTGAGTATGTAGTTTTTGACCTTATCTGGAACCTCCCATCTGAAAATTTGAAAATTCTTAAAAAATTCGACCAAAATCTTGATGTCTCCAATCTTTTGTTTTGTACGTTTTTTCCACGTGTCTTGACACATAATGTATCCATGCAAAGTTTGGTGAAGATCTGAGTATGTAGTTTTTGACCTTATATGGAACCTCCTATCTGAAAATTTGAAAATTCTTAAAAAATTCGTCCAAAATCTTGATGTCTCCAATCTCTTGTTTTGTACGTTTTTTCCACGTGTCTTGACATCCAATGTATCCCTGCAAAGTTTGGTGAAGATCTGAGTATGTAGTTTTTGACCTTATCTGGAACCTCCCATCTGAAAATTTGAAAATTCCTAAAAAATCCGTGCAAAATCTTGATGACCCCAATCTCTTGTTTTGTACGTTTTTTCCACGTGTCTTGACATCCAATGTATCCATGCAAAGTTTGGTGAAGATCTGAGTATGTCGTTTTTGACCTTATCTGGAACATCCTTTCTGAAAATTTGAAAATTGTTAAAAAATTCGTCCAAAATCTTGATGTCTCCAATCTCTTTTTTGTACGTTTTTTCCACGTGTCTTGACATCCAATGTATCCCTGCAAAGTTTGGTGAAGATCTGAGTATGTAGTTTTTGACCTTATCTGGAACCTTTCATCTGAAAATTTGAAAATTCTTAAAAAATTCGACCAAAATCTTGATGTCTCCAATCTTTTGTTTTGTACGTTTTTTCCACGTGTCTTGACACATAATGTATCCATGCAAAGTTTGGTGAAGATCTGAGTATGTAGTTTTTGACCTTATATGGAACCTCCTATCTGAAAATTTGAAAATTCTTAAAAAATTCGTCCAAAATCTTGATGTCTCCAATCTCTTGTTTTGTACGTTTTTTCCACGTGTCTTGACATCCAATGTATCCCTGCAAAGTTTGGTGAAGATCTGAGTATGTAGTTTTTGACCTTATCTGGAACCTCCCATCTGAAAATTTGAAAATTCTTAAAAAATTCGTCGAAAATCTTGATGTCTCCGATCTCTTGTTTTGTACGTTTTTTCCACGTGTCTTGACATCCAATGTATCCCTGCAAAGTTTGGTGAAGATCTGAGTATGTTGTTTTTGACCTTATCTGGAACATCCTTTCTGAAAATTTGAAAATTGTTAAAAAATTCGTCCAAAATCTTGATGTCTCCTATCTCTTGTTTTGTACGTTTTTTCCACGTGTCTTGACATCCAATGTATCCCTGCAAAGTTTGGTGAAGATCTGAGTATGTAGTTTTTGACCTTATCTGGAACCTCCCATCTGAAAATTTGAAAATTCTTAAAAAATTCGACCAATATCTTGATGTCTCCAATCTTTTGTTTTGTACGTTTTTTCCACGTGTCTTGACATCCAATGTATCCCTGCAAAGTTTGGTGAAGATCTGAGTATGTAGTTTTTGACCTTATATGGAACCTCCTATCTGAAAATTTGAAAATTCTTAAAAAATTCGTCCAAAATCTTGATGACCCCAATCTCTTGTTTTGTACGTTTTTTCCACGTGTCTTGACACATAATGTATCCATGCAAAGTTTGGTGAAGATCTGAGTATGTAGTTTTTGACTTTATATGGAACCTCCTATCTGAAAATTTGAAAATTCTTAAAAAATTCGTCGAAAATCTTGATGTCTCCAATCTCTTGTTTTGTACGTTTTTTCCACGTGTCTTGATATCCAATGTATCCCTGCAAAGTTTTGTGAAGATCTGAGTATGTCGTTTTTGACCTTATCTGGAACATCCTTTCTGAAAATTTGAAAATTGTTAAAAAATTCGTCCAAAATCTTGATGTCTCCAATCTCTTTTTGTACGTTTTTTCCACGTGTCTTGACATCCAATGTATCCCTGCAAAGTTTGGTGAAGATCTGAGTATGTAGTTTTTGACCTTATCTGGAACCTCCCATCTGAAAATTTGAAAATTCTTAAAAAATTCGACCAAAATCTTGATGTCTCCAATCTTTTGTTTTGTACGTTTTTTCCACGTGTCTTGACACATAATGTATCCATGCAAAGTTTGGTGAAGATCTGAGTATGTAGTTTTTGACCTTATATGGAACCTCCTATCTGAAAATTTGAAAATTCTTAAAAAATTCGTCCAAAATCTTGATGTCTCCAATCTCTTGTTTTGTACGTTTTTTCCACGTGTCTTGACATCCAATGGATCCCTGCAAAGTTTGGTGAAGATCTGAGTATGTAGTTTTTGACCTTATCTGGAACCTCCCATCTGAAAATTTGAAAATTCCTAAAAAATCCGTGCAAAATCTTGATGACCCCAATCTCTTGTTTTGTACGTTTTTTCCACGTGTCTTGACATCCAATGTATCCATGCAAAGTTTGGTGAAGATCTGAGTATGTCGTTTTTGACCTTATCTGGAACATCCTTTCTGAAAATTTGAAAATTGTTAAAAAATTCGTCCAAAATCTTGATGTCTCCAATCTCTTTTTTGTACGTTTTTTCCACGTGTCTTGACATCCAATGTATCCCTGCAAAGTTTGGTGAAGATCTGAGTATGTTGTTTTTGACCTTATCTGGAACATCCTTTCTGAAAATTTGAAAATTGTTAAAAAATTCGTCCAAAATCTTGATGTCTCCTATCTCTTGTTTTGTACGTTTTTTCCACGTGTCTTGACATCCAATATATCCCTGCAAAGTTTGGTGAAGATCTGAGTATGTAGTTTTTGACCTTATCTGGAACCTCCCATCTGAAAATTTGAAAATTCTTAAAAAATTCGACCAATATCTTGATGTCTCCAATCTTTTGTTTTGTACGTTTTTTCCACGTGTCTTGACATCCAATGTATCCCTGCAAAGTTTGGTGAAGATCTGAGTATGTAGTTTTTGACCTTATATGGAACCTCCTATCTGAAAATTTGAAAATTCTTAAAAAATTCGTCCAAAATCTTGATGACCCCAATCTCTTGTTTTGTACGTTTTTTCCACGTGTCTTGACACATAATGTATCCATGCAAAGTTTGGTGAAGATCTGAGTATGTAGTTTTTGACCTTATATGGAACCTCCTATCTGAAAATTTGAAAATTCTTAAAAAATTCGTCGAAAATCTTGATGTCTCCAATCTCTTGTTTTGTACGTTTTTTCCACGTGTCTTGATATCCAATGTATCCCTGCAAAGTTTTGTGAAGATCTGAGTATGTCGTTTTTGACCTTATCTGGAACATCCTTTCTGAAAATTTGAAAATTGTTAAAAAATTCGTCCAAAATCTTGATGTCTCCAATCTCTTTTTGTACGTTTTTTCCACGTGTCTTGACATCCAATGTATCCCTGCAAAGTTTGGTGAAGATCTGAGTATGTAGTTTTTGACCTTATCTGGAACCTCCCATCTGAAAATTTGAAAATTCTTAAAAAATTCGACCAAAATCTTGATGTCTCCAATCTTTTGTTTTGTACGTTTTTTCCACGTGTCTTGACACATAATGTATCCATGCAAAGTTTGGTGAAGATCTGAGTATGTAGTTTTTGACCTTATATGGAACCTCCTATCTGAAAATTTGAAAATTCTTAAAAAATTCGTCCAAAATCTTGATGTCTCCAATCTCTTGTTTTGTACGTTTTTTCCACGTGTCTTGACATCCAATGTATCCCTGCAAAGTTTGGTGAAGATCTGAGTATGTAGTTTTTGACCTTATCTGGAACCTCCCATCTGAAAATTTGAAAATTCCTAAAAAATCCGTGCAAAATCTTGATGACCCCAATCTCTTGTTTTGTACGTTTTTTCCACGTGTCTTGACATCCAATGTATCCATGCAAAGTTTGGTGAAGATCTGAGTATGTCGTTTTTGACCTTATCTGGAACATCCTTTCTGAAAATTTGAAAATTGTTAAAAAATTCGTCCAAAATCTTGATGTCTCCAATCTCTTTTTTGTACGTTTTTTCCACGTGTCTTGACATCCAATGTATCCCTGCAAAGTTTGGTGAAGATCTGAGTATGTAGTTTTTGACCTTATCTGGAACCTCCCATCTGAAAATTTGAAAATTCTTAAAAAATTCGTCGAAAATCTTGATGTCTCCGATCTCTTGTTTTGTACGTTTTTTCCACGTGTCTTGACATCCAATGTATCCCTGCAAAGTTTGGTGAAGATCTGAGTATGTTGTTTTTGACCTTATCTGGAACATCCTTTCTGAAAATTTGAAAATTGTTAAAAAATTCGTCCAAAATCTTGATGTCTCCAATCTCTTGTTTTGTACGTTTTTTCCACGTGTCTCGACCTCCAATGGATCCCTGCAAAGTTTGGTGAAGATCTGAGTATGTCGTTTTTGACCTTATCTGGAACATCCTTTCTGAAAATTTGAAAATTCTTAAAAAATTCGTCGAAAATCTTGATGTCTCCAATCTCTTGTTTTGTACGTTTTTTCCACGTGTCTTGACATCCAATGTATCCCTGCAAAGTTTGGTGAAGATCTGAGTATGTAGTTTTTGACCTTATATGGAACCTCCTATCTGAAAATTTGAAAATTCTTAAAAAATTCGTCCAAAATCTTGATGTCTCCAATCTCTTGTTTTGTACGTTTTTTCCACGTGTCTCGACCTCCAATGGATCCCTGCAAAGTTTGGTGAAGATCTGAGTATGTCGTTTTTGACCTTATCTGGAACCTCCCATCTGAAAATTTGAAAATTCTTAAAAAATTCTTCGAAAATCTTGATGTCTCCGATCTCTTGTTTTGTACGTTTTTTCCACGTGTCTTGACATGCAAAGTATTCCTGCAAAGTTTGGTGAAGATCTGAGTATGTAGTTTTTGACCTCATCTGGAACCTCCTATCTGAAAATTTGAAAATTCTTAAAAAATTCGTCCAAAATCTTGATGTCTCCAATCTCTTGTTTTGTACGTTTTTTCCACGTGTCTTGACATCCAATGTATCCCTGCAATGTTTGGTGAAGATCTGAGTATGTAGTTTTTGACCTTATCTGGAACCTCCCATCTGAAAATTTGAAAATTCCTAAAAAATCCGTCCAAAATCTTGATGACCCCAATCTCTTGTTTTGTACTTTTTTTCCACGTGTCTCGACCTCCAATGTATCCCTGCAAAGTTTGGTGAAGATCTGAGTATGTAGTTTTTGACCTTATATGGAACCTCCTATCTGAAAATTTGAAAATTCTTAAAAAATTCGTCCAAAATCTTGATGTCACCAATCCTATGTTTTGTATGTTTTTTCCACGTGTCTTGACATGCAAAGTATTCCTGCAAAGTTTGGTGAAGATCTGAGTATGTAGTTTTTGACCTCATCTGGAACCTCCTATCTGAAAATTTGAAAATTCTTAAAAAATTCGTCCAAAATTTTTATGTCTCCAATCTCTTGTTTTGTACGTTTTTTCCACGTGTCTTGACATCCAATGTATCCCTGCAATGTTTGGTGAAGATCTGAGTATGTAGTTTTTGACCTTATCTGGAACCTCCCATCTGAAAATTTGAAAATTCCTAAAAAATCCGTCCAAAATCTTGATGACCCCAATCTCTTGTTTTGTACGTTTTTTCCACGTGTCTTGACATCCAATGTATCCCTGCAAAGTTTGGTGAAGATCTGAGTATGTAGTTTTTGACCTTATCTGGAACCTCCTATCTGAAAATTTGAAAATTCTTAAAAAATTCGTCCAAAATCTTGATGTCTCCAATCTCTTGTTTTGTACGTTTTTTCCACGTGTCTTGACATCCAATGTATTCCTGCAATGTTTGGTGAAGATCTGAGTATGTAGTTTTTGACCTTATATGGAACCTCCTATCTGAAAATTTGAAAATTCTTAAAAAATTCGACCAAAATCTTGATGTCTCCAATCTCTTGTTTTGTACGTTTTTTCCACGTGTCTTGACATCCAATGTATCCCTGCAAAGTTTGGTGAAGATCTGAGTATGTAGTTTTTGACCTTATATTGAACCTCCCATCTGAAAATTTGAAAATTCTTAAAAAATTCGTCCAAAATCTTGATGTCTCCAATCTCTTGTTTTGTACGTTTTTTCCACGTGTCTTGATATCCAATGTATCCCTGCAAAGTTTGGTGAAGATCTGAGTATGTCGTTTTTGACCTTATCTGGAACATCCTTTCTGAAAATTTGAAAATTGTTAAAAAATTCGTCCAAAATCTTGATGTCTCCAATCTCTTTTTTGTACGTTTTTTCCACGTGTCTTGACATCCAATGTATCCCTGCAAAGTTTGGTGAAGATCTGAGTATGTCGTTTTTGACCTTATCTGGAACCTCCCATCTGAAAATTTGAAAATTCTTAAAAAATTCGTCGAAAATCTTGATGTCTCCGATCTCTTGTTTCGTACGTTTTTTCCACGTGTCTTGACATGCAAAGTATTCCTGCAAAGTTTGGTGAAGATCTGAGTATGTAGTTTTTGACCTCATCTGGAACCTCCTATCTGAAAATTTGAAAATTCTTAAAAAATTCGTCCAAAATCTTGATGACCCCAATCTCTTGTTTTGTACGTTTTTTCCACGTGTCTTGACATCCAATGTATCCCTGCAAAGTTTGGTGAAGATCTGAGTATGTAGTTTTTGACCTTATCTGGAACCTCCTATCTGAAAATTTGAAAATTCTTAAAAAATTCGTCCAAAATCTTGATGTCTCCAATCTCTTGTTTTGTACGTTTTTTCCACGTGTCTTGATATCCAATGTATCCCTGCAAAGTTTGGTGAAGATCTGAGTATGTAGTTTTTGACCTTATATGGAACCTCCTATCTGAAAATTTGAAAATTCTTAAAAAATTCGTCCAAAATCTTGATGTCTCCAATCTCTTGTTTTGTACGTTTTTTCCACGTGTCTTGACATCCAATGTATCCCTGCAAAGTTTGGTGAAGATCTGAGTATGTAGTTTTTGACCTTATATTGAACCTCCCATCTGAAAATTTGAAAATTCTTAAAAAATTCGTCCAAAATCTTGATGTCTCCAATCTCTTGTTTTGTACGTTTTTTCCACGTGTCTTGATATCCAATGTATCCCTGCAAAGTTTGGTGAAGATCTGAGTATGTAGTTTTTGACCTTATATGGAACCTCCTATCTGAAAATTTGAAAATTCTTAAAAAATTCGTATAAAAATTTTGATGTCTCCAATCTCTTGTTTTGTACGTTTTTTCCACGTGTCTTGACATCCAATGTATCCCTGCAATGTTTGGTGAAGATCTGAGTATGTAGTTTTTGACCTTATCTGGAACCTCCCATCTGAAAATTTGAAAATTCCTAAAAAATCCGTCCAAAATCTTGATGACCCCAATCTCTTGTTTTGTACGTTTTTTCCACGTGTCTTGACATCCAATGTATCCATGCAAAGTTTGGTGAAGATCTGAGTATGTAGTTTTTGACCTTATATGGAACCTCCTATCTGAAAATTTGAAAATTCTTAAAAAATTCGTCCAAAATCTTGATGTCTCCAATCTCTTGTTTTGTACGTTTTTTCCACGTGTCTTGACATCCAATGTATCCCTGCAAAGTTTGGTGAAGATCTGAGTATGTAGTTTTTGACCTTATCTGGAACCTCCCATCTGAAAATTTGAAAATTGTTAAAAAATTCGTCCAAAATCTTGATGTCTCCAATCTCTTTTTTGTACGTTTTTTCCACGTGTCTTGACATCCAATGTATCCCTGCAAAGTTTGGTGAAGATCTGAGTATGTAGTTTTTGACCTTATCTGGAACCTCCCATCTGAAAATTTGAAAATTCTTAAAAAATTCGACCAAAATCTTGATGTCTCCAATCTTTTGTTTTGTACGTTTTTTCCACGTGTCTTGACACATAATGTATCCATGCAAAGTTTGGTGAAGATCTGAGTATGTAGTTTTTGACCTTATATGGAACCTCCTATCTGAAAATTTGAAAATTCTTAAAAAATTCGTCCAAAATCTTGATGTCTCCAATCTCTTGTTTTGTACGTTTTTTCCACGTGTCTTGACATCCAATGTATCCCTGCAAAGTTTGGTGAAGATCTGAGTATGTAGTTTTTGACCTTATCTGGAACCTCCCATCTGAAAATTTGAAAATTCCTAAAAAATCCGTGCAAAATCTTGATGACCCCAATCTCTTGTTTTGTACGTTTTTTCCACGTGTCTTGACATCCAATGTATCCATGCAAAGTTTGGTGAAGATCTGAGTATGTCGTTTTTGACCTTATCTGGAACATCCTTTCTGAAAATTTGAAAATTGTTAAAAAATTCGTCGAAAATCTTGATGTCTCCAATCTCTTTTTTGTACGTTTTTTCCACGTGTCTTGACATCCAATGTATCCCTGCAAAGTTTGGTGAAGATCTGAGTATGTAGTTTTTGACCTTATCTGGAACCTCCCATCTGAAAATTTCAAAATTCTTAAAAAATTCGTCGAAAATCTTGATGTCTCCGATCTCTTGTTTTGTACGTTTTTTCCACGTGTCTTGACATCCAATGTATCCCTGCAAAGTTTGGTGAAGATCTGAGTATGTTGTTTTTGACCTTATCTGGAACATCCTTTCTGAAAATTTGAAAATTGTTAAAAAATTCGTCCAAAATCTTGATGTCTCCTATCTCTTGTTTTGTACGTTTTTTCCACGTGTCTTGACATCCAATGTATCCCTGCAAAGTTTGGTGAAGATCTGAGTATGTAGTTTTTGACCTTATCTGGAACCTCCCATCTGAAAATTTGAAAATTCTTAAAAAATTCGACCAATATCTTGATGTCTCCAATCTTTTGTTTTGTACGTTTTTTCCACGTGTCTTGACATCCAATGTATCCCTGCAAAGTTTGGTGAAGATCTGAGTATGTAGTTTTTGACCTTATATGGAACCTCCTATCTGAAAATTTGAAAATTCTTAAAAAATTCTTCCAAAATCTTGATGACCCCAATCTCTTGTTTTGTACGTTTCTTCCACGTGTCTTGACACATAATGTATCCATGCAAAGTTTGGTGAAGATCTGAGTATGTAGTTTTTGACCTTATATTTAACCTCCTATCTGAAAATTTGAAAATTCTTAAAAAATTCGTCGAAAATCTTGATGTCTCCAATCTCTTGTTTTGTACGTTTTTTCCACGTGTCTTGATATCCAATGTATCCCTGCAAAGTTTTGTGAAGATCTGAGTATGTCGTTTTTGACCTTATCTGGAACATCCTTTCTGAAAATTTGAAAATTGTTAAAAAATTCGTCCAAAATCTTGATGTCTCCAATCTCTTTTTTGTACGTTTTTTCCACGTGTCTTGACATCCAATGTATCCCTGCAAAGTTTGGTGAAGATCTGAGTATGTAGTTTTTGACCTTATCTGGAACCTCCCATCTGAAAATTTGAAAATTCTTAAAAAATTCGACCAAAATCTTGATGTCTCCAATCTTTTGTTTTGTACGTTTTTTCCACGTGTCTTGACACATAATGTATCCATGCAAAGTTTGGTGAAGATCTGAGTATGTAGTTTTAGACCTTATATGGAACCTCCTATCTGAAAATTTGAAAATTCTTAAAAAATTCGTCCAAAATCTTGATGTCTCCAATCTCTTGTTTTGTACGTTTTTTCCACGTGTCTTGACATCCAATGTATCCCTGCAAAGTTTGGTGAAGATCTGAGTATGTAGTTTTTGACCTTATCTGGAACCTCCCATCTGAAAATTTGAAAATTCCTAAAAAATCCGTGCAAAATCTTGATGACCCCAATCTCTTGTTTTGTACGTTTTTTCCACGTGTCTTGACATCCAATGTATCCATGCAAAGTTTGGTGAAGATCTGAGTATGTCGTTTTTGACCTTATCTGGAACATCCTTTCTGAAAATTTGAAAATTGTTAAAAAATTCGTCCAAAATCTTGATGTCTCCAATCTCTTTTTTGTACGTTTTTTCCACGTGTCTTGACATCCAATGTATCCCTGCAAAGTTTGGTGAAGATCTGAGTATGTAGTTTTTGACTTTATCTGGAACCTCCCATCTGAAAATTTGAAAATTCTTAAAAAATTCGTCGAAAATCTTGATGTCTCCGATCTCTTGTTTTGTACGTTTTTTCCACGTGTCTTGACATCCAATGTATCCCTGCAAAGTTTGGTGAAGATCTGAGTATGTTGTTTTTGACCTTATCTGGAACATCCTTTCTGAAAATTTGAAAATTGTTAAAAAATTCGTCCAAAATCTTGATGTCTCCTATCTCTTGTTTTGTACGTTTTTTCCACGTGTCTTGACATCCAATGTATCCCTGCAAAGTTTGGTGAAGATCTGAGTATGTAGTTTTTGACCTTATCTGGAACCTCCCATCTGAAAATTTGAAAATTCTTAAAAAATTCGACCAATATCTTGATGTCTCCAATCTTTTGTTTTGTACGTTTTTTCCACGTGTCTTGACACATAATGTATCCATGCAAAGTTTGGTGAAGATCTGAGTATGTAGTTTTTGACCTTATATGGAACCTCCTATCTGAAAATTTGAAAATTCTTAAAAAATTCGTATAAAATCTTGATGTCTCCAATCTCTTGTTTTGTACGTTTTTTCCACGTGTCTTGACATGCAAAGTATCCCTGCAACGTTTGGTGAAGATCTGAGTATGTAGTTTTTGACCTTATCTGGAACCTCCTATCTGAAAATTTGAAAATTCTTCAAAAATTCGTCGAAAATCTTGATGTCTCCAATCTCTTGTTTTGTACGTTTTTTCCACGTGTCTTGACATCCAATGTATCCCTGCAATGTTTGGTGGAGATCTGAGTATGTAGTTTTTGACCTTATCTGGGACCTCCTATCAGAAAATTTGAAAATTCTTCAAAAATTCGTCCAAAATCTTGATGTCTCCAATCTCTTGTTTTGTACATTTTTTCCACGTGTCTCGACCTCCAATGTATCCCTGCAAAGTTTGGTGAAGATCTGAGTATGTCGTTTTTGACCTTATCTGGAACATCCTTTCTGAAAATTTGAAAATTCTTAAAAAATTCGTCGAAAATCTTGATGTCTCCAATCTCTTGTTTTGTACGTTTTTTCCACGTGTCTTGACATCCAATGTATCCCTGCAAAGTTTGGTGAAGATCTGAGTATGTAGTTTTTGACCTTATATGGAACCTCCTTTCTGAAAATTTGAAAATTCTCAAAAAATTCGTCCATAATCTTGATGTCTCCAATCTCTTGTTTTGTACGTTTTTTCCACGTGTCTTGACATCCAATGTATCCCTGCAAGTAGTATAAAAGGTGATATTATAAACCCGAGAAAGGAAGAGCCCCCCTCGAGCAGATTTGCTTACACTTAAAACAAGCTCAACATGCCCATATGAGCTTTTTGCTCAAGTGTGGAACCCTGTCTAATCCAAGATTTTTGTAAAAATGCTCTTATGGATTCCATGAGAAAGGAAGAGCCTCCTCAGATTGATTTGTCTACACTTACAGAAGGCACTTCTGTGAGATTGTTGTCCATAATCCTGTCAAAAATATTCCCCTCCTCATATTTTTTTTGACCACACCTGAAACTATGCCAAACGTATTAACACCCACCTACACCCACCCACACCCACCCACGCATATTTACTTCCGGTCCACTTCCGGTCCACTTCCGGTCCACTTCCGGTCCACTTCCGGTCTACTTCCGGTCCACTTCCGGTTTACTTCCGGTTTACTTCCGGTTTACTTCCGGTTTGCCTACTTCCGGTCTACTTGTGGCCAAGTTGTGGCCTATTTCTGCTTTTTTTATCCAGCATAGAGTTTTGAATTGAATCCCAAGAAATTGTATATAAATACCAAAGCCAAAAATATTAAGTGTATACACACATACACTTACACACACACACACAAAGGACAGTGTTGAACCCAACTGATATTTTTATCCAGCATAGAGTTTTGAATTGAATCCCAAGAAATTGTATATAAATACCAAAGCCAAAAATATTAAGTGTATACACACATACACTTACACACACACACACAAAGGACAGTGTTGAACCCAACTGATATTTTTATCCAGCATAGAGTTTTGAATTGAATCCCAAGAAATTGTATATAAATACCAAAGCCAAAAATATTAAGTGTATACACACATACACTTACACACACACACACAAAGGACAGTGTTGAACCCAACTGATATTTTTATCCAGCATAGAGTTTTGAATTGAATCCCAAGAAATTGTATATAATAAACAACAACAAAAATGCCGAATCAAAAACATTGTAATCAATGCAATAAAAATATATTTAGCTCTAATTGGGCCAGACACCAAAAGATTTGTAACCCAGACAAATACAGAACTCCCACAAAAATTTGCCCCAAATGCAATAGAAAATACAGCATGGAATATTTTACATATAAACATAAAGATACTTGCTCTGCACAGTCATCAACACAACCATCTACATCTGGTCTGAAAAGGAAGCATGAAGCACCTGTTAATGCTAAAGCAGCAAAGCAGCCACGCCATGCACCCATCCATAGCAGTTTTAATACCCAACTTAGGGATTACCGGTTTGTGTCAGAGCCAAGATGTGGCATTGAGAATTTCTTGAAGAGTATAAATTCTAATCTCCAGGCAATTCTAAATGCACATCTTGGCTCTTATAAGCTGTCCCTCAAATTGTATACACAATATAAGAAACCAAATGGCACAAAATTTATACACCCCCACGTAACAGAAACTGTACCGGTATATTCAAATTCAAATTCGGACAAAATAATAAGCAGATTGATGGATCAACTGAATATCAAACACTCTGAATTTGCGGCAAAAGAGTCCGGATGGAGCCTATGCGGATCCCCACACAAGTTATATGTTAATATTTCTGAATTCAGCCCATTAAAAGGTTCTACATATCTGCCATTACCTGCTAATATTAAAAACAGAAGAGCCGTGGTTAATATAGAAAATACCGACCAGAAATGTTTTCTGTGGTGTATATTAGCTGCTTTGTTTCCAGTTTCAAGGCATCCTGAGAGAATAAGTTATTACAAACAGCATGAACATCTTTTTGACGATGCAATGGAGGGTTTGGAATATCCAATGTCTGTTCAGAATATTGATAAATTTGAAAAAAGGGCCAGGCACATCAATGGCAAACAATTATCTATTAATGTATTTACTTGTTCCACTGGCAATTGCTTGATAGCACCTCTCAGAATCAGTACACTTGATGATGAATCTGCTATTCCGATTGATCTGCTCTTAATTGAAGGGGATGGCACATATCATTACACTCTGATACATAATCTTGAAGCTTTAGTGAGAATACAACTAGACAAATCTAATAGAATATTCAAGTTGTGCAGAAGATGCTTAACTGTATTTGATGGTAAAAAAATAATAAATGGGGTTCGGGAAGAGAATGCAGAAATTGCTAAAAACAAGTTAATTGAGCATCTGAAATACTGTGGGAACCATAAACCTGTTCATATGGTGATGCCCAATCCAAGTGAAAATTGCAAATTCAAAAAGTATGAAGCCTCGTTGGAATACCCAGCATATATTGTCTGGGATTCTGAATCAAATCTCAAATCTCTTGCATTCTGTAGCCCAGATCCCGAAGAATCTTCAAGTACACCATACCAGCAACATGAACCTTCCAGCTTTTGTTATATGGTTATACGGGATGGTGTTGTTATTAAAGAATATTCATACAAGGGACCAAATGCCATCAAAATATTTGCACATATAATAGAAAATGTGTGCCGTGACATAGCATCTAACATCTTATTAATATCAAAACCCATGTTGCCTTTAACAGAGGAACAGATTGAAGATTTCAACAAAGCAGAAAAATGCCCGGTATGTGATTCTGAATTTTCAGATACAAATATCAAGATTCATCACCATTCTCATACAGATGGTAAATTCTTAATGGCCCTGTGTAATAGCTGTAATATTAAGATCAAGAGACCAAGATTTGTCCCCATATTTTGCCATGGAGCATCCAATTATGATTTTCATCATCTGATCAGGTACGAGGGGTTTGAGAAGCAGAATTTAAATATTTTAGCTGAAAATGACGAGAAATATATATCTATTAGCAAGATAATTAAAGTTGATGGTGTTCCTATTCACATAAGATTTCTTGATTCCTACAGATTTTTATCTGCTAGCCTGGCTACACTGGCCACTCAATTATCTGATGATCAATTCAAAATCACACGTGCATTGTTTCCAAATCAGGACCTGAAATTAATTAGGCGGAAGGGTGTATATCCATATGACTATGTTACAGATTTTTCTAAATTCGATGAGTGTTCCCTGCCACCACAAGAAGAGTTTTACAGCAGAATCAGAGGATCTGGAATCAGTGATGATGATTATCGCCATGCTCAGTTGATGTGGAACAATTTAAAATGCCAGACATTTGGTGATTATCACATGGCATATTTGAAACTTGATGTCACCCTCTTAGCTGATATATTGCAGGCATTCAGAAAATCTTCCATGCAAAATTATGGACTGGATCCAGTGTATTTTTACAGTGCCCCGGGCCTAGCATGGGCTGCAACGTTTTTCAACACCAAAATGCAATTGGATCTGATCCACGATCAAGATATGTATCTGTTTATGGAGAAATGTATAAGAGGAGGGATGGTGCAATGTTCCCAGAGATATGCCAGAGCAAATAACAAGCATATGCCTGATTATGATCCAGCACGGCCATCAAATTATATACTGTATGTAGATGCAAACAACCTCTATGGTCATGCCATGATGCAAAAACTGCCATATGCAGGGCTTGAGTGGGTCGAAGATTTTAATATTGAAGATCTTAAGGATTTTGATGACAGTGAATATGGCCTCTTCTTAGAGGTTGATTTGACAATTCCTGATGATTTGCACAATAAATTTTCTGATCTGCCCCCAATTCCCGAGGTTCAGTGCTCACCTGGCTCTAAACAGAAGAAGCTCATGATGACTCTGGAGCCGAAACAAGGCTATGTCATATATTACAAAAACCTCCAGTTCCTGATGAAACATGGTGTTCAAGTGCCCAAAGTTGGAAAAGTCTTAAGGTTCAGGCACTCAAGATGGTTGAAACCATACATTGATACAAACACGGAGCTTCGAACATCTGCAAAGAGCCAATTTGATAAGGGCTTGTTTAAATTGATGGTGAATTCAGTGTATGGCAAAACTATTGAAAATGTCAGAAAACATACCGATGTTAAAATAATTACTGACCCCAGCCGGAGCAAAAAATTGGTTGCAAAGCCTAATTTCAATTACAGAAGAATTTATGATGAGCACATGGCACTTTTCAACATGATGAAAACAAAGATCAAATTTGATAAACCTATTTATGTAGGGGCTGCGATATTGGAATCGTCCAAATTACATATGTTAACATTGTATTATGATGTGTTGAAACCTTTTTATGGTGATCGTGTAAAATTATTGTACATGGACACGGATAGTTTTATTCTTGATATTCAAACAGAAGATGTTTATCAAGATATGTCACAGCCTGAATTGTTTCAATACTTTGATACCAGTGAACATACAAGGATTCAACCCCACAACAAAAAGGTGCCTGGGAAGTTAAAAGATGAGACACTTGGTGATGTTATTGTGAAATTTGCTGGGTTAAGTGCCAAGATGTACAGTTTTGAAACATGTAGTGGCGCTGTTGCCAAAAAGGCCAAGGGCATTGGCAAAGTAACTGTGGAAAAAGATCTCCAATTTGAAGATTATGAAAATTGCATCAAATCACAGAGTTCAATTAGAACATCAGAAAATAGAATTCAGAGTGAGGATCATTTGCTGACTAGCAATATTGTAAGAAAAGTGGCCCTGGACCCACATGATGATAAGAGATGCATTTTATCATGTGACATACATACTTTACCTTGGGGGCATTGTGATTTGAAAAATGGCAAACAATGCCCAATTACAGAGCATGATTTGAAATAAATAAACATGCCTATGAACTTATTTGGGTTCAAAAAACAGGCTATTATGGAGCTGCCAACACCACAAACCTCTTCTGATATGCTGTCTAAACTGAGTGGCTTGTTAATTATTCATCTGAACAGCATACTTACAGATGTTGATGATGAAACAGGTAAAATATTGTACATATTTAACAATAATTTAAATCATTACCAATTACCTGTAGGTGGTCAATTACAATTTATTACAACCCCTGAGGGTGATGTCAAGATTTCAGTAGGGAGAAATATTTATAGAATCAAGCACTCAAACATGATTTCTGGCACTGTATATACTGTTTCTGCTGGTGACTGCTTATATATTGAGGTCCCTGGATCCTATGACAAGCTTATACCTTTTTTTATAGAATTAAGAATCAGATATTCAATAATAAATAACCACTAAAACAAAAATGCCTAATGATATATTTGGCCATACAAGACATGAAGATCACAGTGATGAGATTCTGATGCTTGATGTCAGAGTCAAGAAATTAAGAAGTGATTTACAAGCTTTACAAACCACACTCAATGCCAGTCTTCAATTAGAAATTACAAATTTGCAATCACAATGCATGGACCCTCTTCTTAAAATTGATTCCGAACTCAAATTGTTGCTTCAAAAATATACTGATTTGGCCACATTAGATAATTTTCAAAGTTTAGAAGAAGCTGTAGCAGCTCTTCAAGCCAAATTTAAGACCCAGGCCACCAACTCCGAGCAATTGAAACAACAATTGGAAGAGCAGATAAATAATGTCCAGGTACAGCTCCAAACAATTGTCAAAAGCATAAAATCACAAGAAGATTTTGATCTAGTGATTTCCACTCTAAAAGAACAGATTCAGTCACTCCAGATACCTAATCTGGATCCTCTGCACAATGCCATAGCCGAGGTTAAAGATAAAATTGAGACACTTGAAAATTTTATGAACAATTTGCCATCTTCTGATGCTTTGAATGCAATAACTCGGAGTGTTGCAAACATCAAGCTGCAACTTGAAACATATGAAGATTTTGGAAAAATTCAAAGTTCCATAACCCATCTTGAGGGTACAATAGCAGCAGTGCAAAATGATTTGGCAAATGTACTAGAATCCAGATTGCCCGGGATTGTAGATACCCTTGTCAGTGTCCAGCACCAAATCACAAAGCTTGAAAACCTCAACACTGAATCTGAACTATCTCATTTTCATCACTTGATCGATGATATCCAAACAAAACTTGAAATTTTACAACAATCAACACCCTCTCAGGCAGATATAGCCCTGCTCCAAAATGCTATGCAAAATGTGGCTGATGCATCTGAATTAAACAATGTGAAATTGGCACTTGAATTTTTGCAAAACACAGTATCAAATCTTCCCACATCACAGGAACTTAAAAATATTAAGAGGGCAGTGAATCCCATATTGAAATCAGAAGATATCAAGAATATCCAGACAGAGATCAAACAACTTACTCAGACAGTGGCCACTCTTCCAACAAATCAACATATTAATGAACTGCATGCCCTGTTTGAGGATATCAGAAGACAAGTCCATGATCTTACTGCTCAAAATTCAAAATTGGCAGTTGTTGAAAATTTGCAACAAATTGTAGCTAATATCAAGCAACAGCTAGGGACCATGGAATCCAATCAAGCAAATGCTCTGTCTGTTTTTGCCACCCAGCTACAAGAGATTGTGCAACAATACAAGAGACTTGCTGTGGACATAAAGATCAAGCCAGGCCATGATGATGTTGTTAGGACCATCAATGAGCATCTTGAATCTGTAACAAGCAGATTGCTTACAGCAGAAAAGGAAATAACGGGCATAATCGAGAATCCAAAACATACAGTAATTCTTGAATTGTACAGCATCCCCAACAAAGAATATGATTCACCATTTACACCAGGTGGCAAAATATATATGCTGTCCCCTGCACAATTTTATTACCAGTTTTTTGTTGGGGGCACACTGAGACCAATCAAGATCAAATATTGGCTACAGCCACAGGCATACCACTACCCTACCTTATCAATAACAAATGCTGACAACAAACCAAAAATCACCAGTGTAGAGTTAGAGGATTTTACAGACCCCAATACATTAGAAACAGCCTATACTGAAGATGATGGCTCTCTGGAATTTAAAATACAAATAGGGGACAAATTATATTTAGAAAATCCTGTAGTATCAGCTGCTGAACACCCCATAGTTGCAATATTCTTGTTTACATATTATGTCTAGACAAATTATTGTTGATGAATTACACAGACAAGCCCGACATAATTTTAAGAGACTGCCAGTAGTCACAAAGGGCATAGATGATTTATGGCAGAGTGACTTGATTGAGTTGGCAAGTGGGCAGTTGAAAAACTTAGACAAAATCAACAAGGGCTACAAGTATCTACTCACTCTAATAGACACATTTTCAAAATTTGCCTGGGCTGTGCCACTCAAATCCAAGACTGGAAAATGTGTTACAGAAGCCTTCAGGACAATCATCAATCATTCAGGAAGATCCCCGCGCTATTTGCAAACAGATAATGGCAAAGAATTTTATAATTCTGTGTTTCAACAATTTATTAAAAGCCAGTCAATACAACATTACTCGAGTTACAGTGATCTCAAAGCCTCAATTGTAGAAAGATTCAACAGAACCTTAAAAAATCTTATGTATAAACAATTTACACTCCAAGGTAATTATAAATGGCTTAATATTCTTCCAGAACTTCTACATAAATATAACAACTCGGTCCATTCCACAATCAACATGAAACCCTCTGAAGTAACTTCATCTGATGAGCAAAAATTGATCAGGACTGTTTATTATCCTAGATACCAGCCAACAACAAGAAGGGCCAAATACAGGGTGGGTGATCAAGTAAGAATCAGCAAATATAAGCACTTATTCAAAAGAGGCTTTACAAGAAACTGGAGTACCGAATTATTTACAGTGGTTCAAGTTAAACCCGGGACCCTTAACACATATATAATAAAAGATCATCGAGGAGAAATTCTCAAAGGCCGATTCTATGAACAAGAGCTCAGCAAAACTAAACAGCCTGACACATATCTCATAGAAAAAATCATCCGCAGAAAAGGCAACAAGTTATTTGTCAAATGGCTAGGTCATCCGGAAAACAGCTGGATCGATGCAAACAAAGTGATAATATGAGCACCTGGGATGTTATAAAAAGGCTGCCAGAACCTGAACAACAGAATAAGATAAATGGAGTGCTGCTGCCTGAAAATATTAGGTGTCTTATTGTTGGGCCATCTGCTTGTGGTAAAACTACTCTAATAGTTGATAATTTTTTATTGGCACCCAACTGGTTAGACTGGAAAAACAGGCACTTGTATGTCTTCTCTAAGAGCTTGGAACAATTAAAATATCAGCAGCTGATCAAGCTATATGATGGACTGGATATTGCCACTTTTGAACCAGATGTTAAGCCACTCCATGAATGTCTCGATAACTCTGTTGTTGTGTTTGATGACATTATACTGGATAATCAAAACAAGGTTAGAAATTTCTTTACACAGGGCCGACACAAAAACATCGATTGCTTCTACCTGGCACAGACTTTTTCAAAAATACCGAAGCAGCTGATCCGAGACAACAGCAATTTTATATGTGTGTTTCATCAAGATCATACCAACCTCAAACACATACACGATGAATATGTAGGTGGGGACTTGAGCTACAATGATTTTTCCAAGTTTTGCAGTAGGTGCTGGAACCAGGACAGTTATGGCTTTGTCACAATTGATATGACAAGAAAACCCAATAGTGGCAAATACAGAAATAAAATCAACGATTTTCTAGACGTTGAGACATATATAAACAACCATGAAACGACCAATCATTGATGATCTTAAGTTAAGAGATTATCTTGTAAAAAGATTTAAGGGATGGAAATCAGAGAACCGTGGAATTTATGAAAAACACAAACAAACAGAACAGCCTGTAATTGATGCTATTAATAATTTAGGTAAGAATATCAAAACTGTTACAGAGCAGAATCAAGATTTGATCACAGAGCTTGTACCTGTAGCTGCTAGGAACATATTAGATTATCCATTCACCCCACTTTCCAGTATTCATACACCTAGTCCTGTTGCCCCTCGAAGAATTGAAGCTAGTCAAGATCCTATTGAATTGGGTCTTCTTGCTCAAAAATATTTAACCACACCTAAAGACAATAAAGATGAGGTGTCTGGCTTATATGCTGACACAGAGCTTGATGGCAGCATCATACATAGAATTGGCAATTTCAGAGTAACTTTTATGGGAGATGATATAATTGTTTATTCAGAATCTCGTCTCGGAGAAAAAGGTGCTTTTGTTAAGTACACCGGCACACCTGGATTGTGGGAACTGATGACTAGGAAAAGGCCTGGCAGCTATACAGATCAAGATTATGAGGATTACAAAGAAATATTAATAAAATCAGATGCTCTATACCAGAACAATGATCCCACACAAAAAAGAGTCAAGTCTAGCAGTGGAGCAAAATACAATAATTTAATCAAGCCCATATGGTCACAGATCAAGACAGGTAGTGGAATCAAACAATACAACACCCTGCCCAAAGAATTTGTGTGGGTTGATGATGTCAGGAAACTTGTAGATAGGTTATTGGTGATAGCTGGGGAGGAAAATGCTGGCAACCACAATTTTTACAATGAAAAGGTTGGAATTATGGACATGATAAGCACCAAATTGTCTAATTTTATAGTGAATGACCCTAAGGGGATTGGATATCTCATAAAAATTATTAATACCCTACCACCTAAATTTTGGAATGTTTCTGAGGGTCGGGGCCTGGTTAATGACATTATAAACAAACTGCCATTTGAACTACACATTCCAGGCTATCAGTATTGTGGTCCAGGCACAAAATTGGACCATAGATTAAACAGAGGTGATGCTGGTGTAAATCCCCTAGATGCTGCTTGTAGAGACCATGACATAGCATACAACACACATACTGATCTTGACAAGAGACATGTTGCAGACAAGAAATTAGAAGAGGCTGCATTTGGTAGATTTGTAAGCAAAGATGCTTCTTTGAGTGAAAAAATAGCAGCATTGGGGACCACCATAGCTATGAGCACCAAACAAAAACTGGGGTGGGGGTTGTGAATATGTATATAATAAACCTACAATGAAGGCCAAGGGTGTTATGTATCAAATACCTTATGCAGGTCTCAAATCTCTTAAAACTATTGACAGCCTTTTGACCAAAAAGCAGCGCAAGAAAAAAAGCTCTTGTCTTGCAAAGGGACATGGTATGAAATTGTTGCTTAGTACCCCCCAATTAAAAAAATTACAGCAATCAAGAAAAAAATCACATGTGGGGGGATTTATATTTACCATCCCTGCCATCTTAGCTGCTCTCGGGGCTGTTGGGAGCTTGGCCGGGGGTTCAGCTGCCATAGCAAAAACGGTAATAGATGCCAAGAAGAATAGGGCAGAATTAGATGAGCAGAGGCGCCATAACCTGGCTATGGAGAAAAAAGGCAAAGGTGTTAAGAGAGCCATGAATAAGTTTAAAAAAAACAAGAGCCGCTTACAAACCAAGATATTGAAGCTTTAATCAAGCCACTGGGCATCAAACATTTTAGGGGTGTGTACATGTCTGATTCTTTACCGGAACAACCACTCAACAAAGAGTGTGGCATTGTTAATTTGGATGAGTACAAAAATCAGGGCACTCACTGGATCTGTTATCTTAAATATTTAAAAGATGAGGCTTTTGTGTTTGATTCATTTGGAGGTGTTCCACCTGAAAATTTAGTAAAATATTTAAAATCAGCTAATCTTTATTACAATAATGCCCGTGTTCAAAACTTCAAAGATGTTAATTGCGGACATTTGTGTTTATCCGTTCTTAGATATATGTCTCAAATAAATAAACCATCAATTGAAAATTTTCAAAAAGCCTTGTGGTATCTGAAACATCATGGGGGTATTCCATCTCACCAGCCAAAATTCAATATTGAAACTCAAATTGCACGATGACATAGTGTATCCCAAAACAATAGCTCTCAGAGCATTTTACGGCATGTACTTGATACCTAATATTACGCACCACAACAACAAAATTACAGTAGGGGATCAAAAAATTGTCATCACTCCAGGGCAGTATAATCTGTCCACTCTAAATGCTCAATTACCCAGAGGTGTAGTGTTAAGTCAAAATTCTGTCACTCACAGAGTAGAGATTGTATCTGCTACAGAAACAGTGCATCTGGGTACTATAGGAGAGCTGTTGGGATTTGAGAACAACACAAAACTCGAACCGGCCATCAAACACACTGCTATGAATATACCTAAATTCTTAGCCATAGAGACTCTGAATATTCACTGTAATGTGGCCGAGGGTATGATCACCAAATCAAATGGCATAGGCACTCACAAACAAACCGGCATCATTGCAACATTCAAACCTAATTCCGAATTCATGGAGCCAATCATCTACAATCCATCCCCAACATTATATTTTCCTGTGTGCCATAATAGAATAGATTACATTGAATTGATGGTCACTAATGAAAAAGAAGAATTAGTTGATTTTGCTGGAGCCACAACAACTGCAATCATAGAGATTAACATTTAAATAAAAATACATACAATGGAAAATATTGAGAGTTATGAGCTACAATCATTCCCCCCAAACAGGAGGACATTTGCAAATTTAAATCAACCCAACACAGAAATCGAGGTTGATCTTGATGTAGGGGATGGATTTATACACCCCCACAGAGCAGATCTATACATCAAATTTGATGTTGTAAAGCTCGATGGAACAGATTATCCGGCAAATTCAAATATAAGATTGGTAGATAATTTTGTGCCGCATCTGTTCTCTGAAATTGAGATCAGAAAGCATGGTGTTGTTATAAACAGAGTGGATTATCCCGGCATTACCTCCACAGCTTTGGCTACATTAAAATTATCCAAAACCGAAGCTTCTTACTACAAAATAGGTGGATTTGAGGCTGGTGATAAAATATTATCTAAAAACCACACAGTGCTGTTCCCTATGCGCCTGTTGCCAGGATTCTTCTCAGATTACAAAGATATTATGTGGAAGGGTGGGTTAAGAATTACATTTAGAAGAGCTGCCAATGATAACAATGCTTTGATGAGGTACAGCACATTAAACCCTACAGGAGAAGCTCTGCCTAATACCTTACCTGATGAAGGCAAATGCATTATTCAGACTATGGAGCTAAGAATCCCGGTTGTTGAATATGAAGCCAGTTATGCTCTTAAATACAAAGCTGATATCCTAAAAAATCCACAGATTCCTCTGCAATTTTACACATATCAATGCGTACAGAAGCCCGCATCTGGTACATATTATGAGTTTGATGCTACAAATTCATTCTCCAGCATACAATATGACATGCCGGATTTTGTAGTGGTATTGTTTCAGACTGGAAGACACAATAATCAGGAAAAAAATTCAAGTAAATTTGATAGCTGCAACATCAAGAACATATATCTTAAAAATGGCAGAAATGAGGTATTTCCTAGAGAAAATTACAATTTAGACATTTCCAAGGATGATTTCCTCAAATTATATGAGGCATTTTCGGCTTTCAAGAGGGTCACTACGGGCAGTACTGACATGTATTACACTCCAGATGAATTCAAGGCACGGAGACCCATGTTTGTAATCAACACTTCAAAAAGGAAACAAGTTGTGGTGAATGACAGGACAAACATTAAAATTATCTGTGAATTTCACGAGGCTTTACCCGATGACACTATTTGTAGTGTCATTCTCATAGGTGAAAAATCATATGTTTATGATGTAAGAAATGAGAGAGTTACGGAGCAATTCTAGAGGGTCTCTGCATATTGCATTGTCTTAGTACTAGATATGCAAGATGAGCCTGGTGTCCAATTGAACTCAAACCGGAAGTGGACCGGAAGTGGACCGGAAGTGGACCGGAAGTGGACCGGAAGTGGACCGGAAGTGGACCGGAAGTGGACCGGAAGTAAATATGCGTGGGTGGGTGTGGGTGGGTGTAGGTGGGTGTTAATACGTTTGGCATAGTTTCAGGTATGGTCAAAAAAAATATGAGGAGGGGCATATTTTTGACAGGATTATGGACAACAATCTCACAGAAGTGCCTTCTGTAAGTGTAGACAAATCAATCTGAGGAGGCTCTTCCTTTCTCATGGAATCCATAAGAGCATTTTTACAAAAATCTTGGATTAGACAGGGTTCCACACTTGAGCAAAAAGCTCATATGGGCATGTTGAGCTTGTTTTAAGTGAAAGCAAATCTGCTCGAGGGGGGCTCTTCCTTTCTCGGGTTTATAATATCACCTTTTATACTACTCCTGCAAAGTTTGGTGAAGATCTGAGTATGTAGTTTTTGACCTTATATGGAACCTCCTATCTGAAAATTTGAAAATTCTTAAAAAATTCGTCCAAAATCTTGATGACCCCAATCTCTTGTTTTGTACGTTTTTTCCACGTGTCTTGACACATAATGTATCCATGCAAAGTTTGGTGAAGATCTGAGTATGTAGTTTTTGACCTTATATGGAACCTCCTATCTGAAAATTTGAAAATTCTTAAAAAATTCGTCCAAAATCTTGATGTCTCCAATCTCTTGTTTTGTACGTTTTTTCCACGTGTCTTGACATCCAATGTATCCCTGCAAAGTTTGGTGAAGATCTGAGTATGTAGTTTTTGACCTTATCTGGAACCTCCCATCTGAAAATTTGAAAATTCCTAAAAAATCCGTGCAAAATCTTGATGACCCCAATCTCTTGTTTTGTACGTTTTTTCCATGTGTCTTGACATCCAATGTATCCATGCAAAGTTTGGTGAAGATCTGAGTATGTCGTTTTTGACCTTATCTGGAACATCCTTTCTGAAAATTTGAAAATTGTTAAAAAATTCGTCCAAAATCTTGATGTCTCCAATCTCTTGTTTTGTACGTTTTTTCCACGTGTCTTGACACATAATGTATCCATGCAAAGTTTGGTGAAGATCTGAGTATGTAGTTTTTGACCTTATATGGAACCTCCTATCTGAAAATTTGAAAATTCTTAAAAAATTCGTCCAAAATCTTGATGTCTCCAATCTCTTGTTTTGTACGTTTTTTCCACGTGTCTTGACATGCAAAGTATCCCTGCAACGTTTGGTGAAGATCTGAGTATGTAGTTTTTGACCTTATATGGAACCTCCTATCTGAAAATTTGAAAATTCTTAAAAAATTCGTCCAAAATCTTGATGACCCCAATCTCTTGTTTTGTACGTTTTTTCCACGTGTCTTGACACATAATGTATCCATGCAAAGTTTGGTGAAGATCTGAGTATGTAGTTTTTGACCTTATATGGAACCTCCTATCTGAAAATTTGAAAATTCTTAAAAAATTCGTCCAAAATCTTGATGTCTCCAATCTCTTGTTTTGTACGTTTTTTCCACGTGTCTTGACACATAATGTATCCCTGCAAAGTTTGGTGAAGATCTGAGTATGTAGTTTTTGACCTTATCTGGAACCTCCCATCTGAAAATTTGAAAATTCCTAAAAAATCCGTGCAAAATCTTGATGACCCCAATCTCTTGTTTTGTACGTTTTTTCCACGTGTCTTGACATCCAATGTATCCATGCAAAGTTTGGTGAAGATCTGAGTATGTCGTTTTTGACCTTATCTGGAACATCCTTTCTGAAAATTTGAAAATTGTTAAAAAATTCGTCCAAAATCTTGATGTCTCCAATCTCTTGTTTTGTACGTTTTTTCCACGTGTCTTGACATCCAATGTATTCCTGCAATGTTTGGTGAAGATCTGAGTATGTAGTTTTTGACCTTATATGGAACCTCCTATCTGAAAATTTGAAAATTCTTAAAAAATTCGACCAAAATCTTGATGTTCCGAATCCTATGTTTTGTATGTTTTTTCCACGTGTCTTGACATCCAATGTATCCATGCAAAGTTTGGTGAAGATCTGAGTATGTAGTTTTTGACCTTATATTGAACCTCCCATCTGAAAATTTGAAAATTGTTAAAAAATTCGTCCAAAATCTTGATGTCTCCAATCTCTTTTTTGTACGTTTTTTCCACGTGTCTTGACATCCAATGTATCCCTGCAAAGTTTGGTGAAGATCTGAGTATGTAGTTTTTGACCTTATCTGGAACCTCCCATCTGAAAATTTGAAAATTCTTAAAAAATTCGACCAAAATCTTGATGTCTCCAATCTTTTGTTTTGTACGTTTTTTCCACGTGTCTTGACACATAATGTATCCATGCAAAGTTTGGTGAAGATCTGAGTATGTAGTTTTTGACCTTATATGGAACCTCCTATCTGAAAATTTGAAAATTCTTAAAAAATTCGTCCAAAATCTTGATGTCTCCAATCTCTTGTTTTGTACGTTTTTTCCACGTGTCTTGACATCCAATGTATCCCTGCAAAGTTTGGTGAAGATCTGAGAATGTAGTTTTTGACCTTATCTGGAACCTCCCATCTGAAAATTTGAAAATTCCTAAAAAATCCGTGCAAAATCTTGATGACCCCAATCTCTTGTTTTGTACGTTTTTTCCACGTGTCTTGACATCCAATGTATTCCTGCAATGTTTGGTGAAGATCTGAGTATGTAGTTTTTGACCTTATATGGAACCTCCTATCTGAAAATTTGAAAATTCTTAAAAAATTCGACCAAAATCTTGATGTTCCGAATCCTATGTTTTGTATGTTTTTTCCACGTGTCTTGACATCCAATGTATCCATGCAAAGTTTGGTGAAGATCTGAGTATGTAGTTTTTGACCTTATATTGAACATCCCATCTGAAAATTTGAAAATTCTTAAAAAATTCGTCCAAAATCTTGATCACCCCAATCTCTTGTTTTGTACGTTTTTTCCACGTGTCTTGACATCCAAAGTATCCCTGCAAAGTTTGGTGAAGATCTGAGTATGTAGTTTTTGACCTTATATGGAACCTCCTTTCTGAAAATTTGAGAATTCTTAAAAAATTCGTCCAAAATCTTGATGTCTCCAATCTCTTGTTTTGTACGTTTTTTCCACGTGTCTTGACATCCAATGTATCCATGCAAAGTTTGGTGAAGATCTGAGTATGTCGTTTTTGACCTTATCTGGAACCTTCCATCTGAAAATTTGAAAATTCTTAAAAAATTCGTCGAAAATCTTGATGTCTCCAATCTTTTGTTTTGTACGTTTTTTCCACGTGTCTTGACATGCAAAGTATCCCTGCAACGTTTGGTGAAGATCTGAGTATGTAGTTTTTGACCTTATCTGGAACCTCCTATCTGAAAATTTGAAAATTCTTAAAAAATTCGTCGAAAATCTTGATGTCTCCAATCTCTTGTTTTGTACGTTTTTTCCACGTGTCTTGATATCCAATGTATCCCTGCAAAGTTTGGTGAAGATCTGAGTATGTCGTTTTTGACCTTATCTGGAACATCCTTTCTGAAAATTTGAAAATTGTTAAAAAATTCGTCCAAAATCTTGATGTCTCCAATCTCTTTTTTGTACGTTTTTTCCACGTGTCTTGACATCCAATGTATCCCTGCAAAGTTTGGTGAAGATCTGAGTATGTAGTTTTTGACCTTATCTGGAACCTCCCATCTGAAAATTTGAAAATTCTTAAAAAATTCGACCAAAATCTTGATGTCTCCAATCTTTTGTTTTGTACGTTTTTTCCACGTGTCTTGACACATAATGTATCCATGCAAAGTTTGGTGAAGATCTGAGTATGTAGTTTTTGACCTTATATGGAACCTCCTATCTGAAAATTTGAAAATTCTTAAAAAATTCGTCCAAAATCTTGATGTCTCCAATCTCTTGTTTTGTACGTTTTTTCCACGTGTCTTGACATCCAATGTATCCCTGCAAAGTTTGGTGAAGATCTGAGTATGTAGTTTTTGACCTTATCTGGAACCTCCCGTCTGAAAATTTGAAAATTCCTAAAAAATCCGTGCAAAATCTTGATGACCCCAATCTCTTGTTTTGTACGTTTTTTCCACGTGTCTTGACATCCAATGTATCCATGCAAAGTTTGGTGAAGATCTGAGTATGTCGTTTTTGACCTTATCTGGAACATCCTTTCTGAAAATTTGAAAATTGTTAAAAAATTCGTCCAAAATCTTGATGTCTCCAATCTCTTTTTTGTACGTTTTTTCCACGTGTCTTGACATCCAATGTATCCCTGCAAAGTTTGGTGAAGATCTGAGTATGTAGTTTTTGACCTTATCTGGAACCTCCCATCTGAAAATTTGAAAATTCTTCAAAAATTCGTCGAAAATCTTGATGTCTCCAATCTCTTGTTTTGTACGTTTTTTCCACGTGTCTCGACCTCCAATGGATCCCTGCAAAGTTTGGTGAAGATCTGAGTATGTCGTTTTTGACCTTATCTGGAACATCCTTTCTGAAAATTTGAAAATCCTTAAAAAATTCGTCGAAAATCTTGATGTCTCCAATCTCTTGTTTTGTACGTTTTTTCCACGTGTCTTGACATCCAATGTATCCCTGCAAAGTTTGGTGAAGATCTGAGTATGTAGTTTTTGACCTTATATGGAACCTCCTATCTGAAAATTTGAAAATTCTTAAAAAATTCGTCCAAAATCTTGATGTCTCCAATCTCTTGTTTTGTACGTTTTTTCCACGTGTCTCGACCTCCAATGGATCCCTGCAAAGTTTGGTGAAGATCTGAGTATGTCGTTTTTGACCTTATCTGGAACCTCCCATCTGAAAATTTGAAAATTCTTAAAAAATTCGTCGAAAATCTTGATGTCTCCAATCTTTTGTTTTGTACGTTTTTTCCACGTGTCTTGACATGCAAAGTATCCCTGCAACGTTTGGTGAAGATCTGAGTATGTAGTTTTTGACCTTATCTGGAACCTCCTATCTGAAAATTTGAAAATTCTTAAAAAATTCGTCGAAAATCTTGATGTCTCCAATCTCTTGTTTTGTACGTTTTTTCCACGTGTCTTGATATCCAATGTATCCCTGCAAAATTTGGTGAAGATCTGAGTATGTCGTTTTTGACCTTATCTGGAACATCCTTTCTGAAAATTTGAAAATTGTTAAAAAATTCGTCCAAAATCTTGATGTCTCCAATCTCTTTTTTGTACGTTTTTTCCACGTGTCTTGACATCCAATGTATCCCTGCAAAGTTTGGTGAAGATCTGAGTATGTAGTTTTTGACCTTATCTGGAACCTCCCATCTGAAAATTTGAAAATTCTTAAAAAATTCGACCAAAATCTTGATGTCTCCAATCTTTTGTTTTGTACGTTTTTTCCACGTGTCTTGACACATAATGTATCCATGCAAAGTTTGGTGAAGATCTGAGTATGTAGTTTTTGACCTTATATGGAACCTCCTATCTGAAAATTTGAAAATTCTTAAAAAATTCGTCCAAAATCTTGATGTCTCCAATCTCTTGTTTTGTACGTTTTTTCCACGTGTCTTGACATCCAATGTATCCCTGCAAAGTTTGGTGAAGATCTGAGTATGTAGTTTTTGACCTTATCTGGAACCTCCCGTCTGAAAATTTGAAAATTCCTAAAAAATCCGTGCAAAATCTTGATGACCCCAATCTCTTGTTTTGTACGTTTTTTCCACGTGTCTTGACATCCAATGTATCCATGCAAAGTTTGGTGAAGATCTGAGTATGTCGTTTTTGACCTTATCTGGAACATCCTTTCTGAAAATTTGAAAATTGTTAAAAAATTCGTCCAAAATCTTGATGTCTCCAATCTCTTTTTTGTACGTTTTTTCCACGTGTCTTGACATCCAATGTATCCCTGCAAAGTTTGGTGAAGATCTGAGTATGTAGTTTTTGACCTTATCTGGAACCTCCCATCTGAAAATTTGAAAATTCTTCAAAAATTCGTCGAAAATCTTGATGTCTCCAATCTCTTGTTTTGTACGTTTTTTCCACGTGTCTCGACCTCCAATGGATCCCTGCAAAGTTTGGTGAAGATCTGAGTATGTCGTTTTTGACCTTATCTGGAACATCCTTTCTGAAAATTTGAAAATCCTTAAAAAATTCGTCGAAAATCTTGATGTCTCCAATCTCTTGTTTTGTACGTTTTTTCCACGTGTCTTGACATCCAATGTATCCCTGCAAAGTTTGGTGAAGATCTGAGTATGTAGTTTTTGACCTTATATGGAACCTCCTATCTGAAAATTTGAAAATTCTTAAAAAATTCGTCCAAAATCTTGATGTCTCCAATCTCTTGTTTTGTACGTTTTTTCCACGTGTCTCGACCTCCAATGGATCCCTGCAAAGTTTGGTGAAGATCTGAGTATGTCGTTTTTGACCTTATCTGGAACCTCCCATCTGAAAATTTGAAAATTCTTAAAAAATTCGTCGAAAATCTTGATGTCTCCAATCTTTTGTTTTGTACGTTTTTTCCACGTGTCTTGACATGCAAAGTATCCCTGCAACGTTTGGTGAAGATCTGAGTATGTAGTTTTTGACCTTATCTGGAACCTCCTATCTGAAAATTTGAAAATTCTTAAAAAATTCGTCGAAAATCTTGATGTCTCCAATCTCTTGTTTTGTACGTTTTTTCCACGTGTCTTGATATCCAATGTATCCCTGCAAAGTTTGGTGAAGATCTGAGTATGTCGTTTTTGACCTTATCTGGAACATCCTTTCTGAAAATTTGAAAATTCTTAAAAAATTCGACCAAAATCTTGATGTCTCCAATCTTTTGTTTTGTACGTTTTTTCCACGTGTCTTGACACATAATGTATCCATGCAAAGTTTGGTGAAGATCTGAGTATGTAGTTTTTGACCTTATATGGAACCTCCTATCTGAAAATTTGAAAATTCTTAAAAAATTCGTCCAAAATCTTGATGTCTCCAATCTCTTGTTTTGTACGTTTTTTCCACGTGTCTTGACATCCAATGTATCCCTGCAAAGTTTGGTGAAGATCTGAGTATGTAGTTTTTGACCTTATCTGGAACCTCCCATCTGAAAATTTGAAAATTCCTAAAAAATCCGTGCAAAATCTTGATGACCCCAATCTCTTGTTTTGTACGTTTTTTCCACGTGTCTTGACATCCAATGTATTCCTGCAATGTTTGGTGAAGATCTGAGTATGTAGTTTTTGACCTTATATGGAACCTCCTATCTGAAAATTTGAAAATTCTTAAAAAATTCGACCAAAATCTTGATGTTCCGAATCCTATGTTTTGTATGTTTTTTCCACGTGTCTTGACATCCAATGAATCCATGCAAAGTTTGGTGAAGATCTGAGTATGTAGTTTTTGACCTTATATTGAACCTCCCATCTGAAAATTTGAAAATTCTTAAAAAATTCGTCCAAAATCTTGATGACCCCAATCTCTTGTTTTGTACGTTTTTTCCACGTGTCTTGACATCCAAAGTATCCCTGCAAAGTTTGGTGAAGATCTGAGTATGTAGTTTTTGACCTTATATGGAACCTCCTTTCTGAAAATTTGAGAATTCTTAAAAAATTCGTCCAAAATCTTGATGTCTCCAATCTCTTGTTTTGTACGTTTTTTCCACGTGTCTTGACATCCAATGTATCCATGCAAAGTTTGGTGAAGATCTGAGTATGTCGTTTTTGACCTTATCTGGAACCTCCCATCTGAAAATTTGAAAATTCTTAAAAAATTCGTCGAAAATCTTGATGTCTCCAATCTTTTGTTTTGTACGTTTTTTCCACGTGTCTTGACATGCAAAGTATCCCTGCAACGTTTGGTGAAGATCTGAGTATGTAGTTTTTGACCTTATCTGGAACCTCCTATCTGAAAATTTGAAAATTCTTAAAAAATTCGTCCAAAATCTTGATGTCTCCAATCTCTTGTTTTGTACGTTTTTTCCACGTGTCTTGATATCCAATGTATCCCTGCAAAGTTTGGTGAAGATCTGAGTATGTCGTTTTTGACCTTATCTGGAACATCCTTTCTGAAAATTTGAAAATTGTTAAAAAATTCGTCCAAAATCTTGATGTCTCCAATCTCTTTTTTGTACGTTTTTTCCACGTGTCTTGACATCCAATGTATCCCTGCAAAGTTTGGTGAAAATCTGAGTATGTAGTTTTTGACCTTATCTGGAACCTCCCATCTGAAAATTTGAAAATTCTTAAAAAATTCGACCAAAATCTTGATGTCTCCAATCTTTTGTTTTGTACGTTTTTTCCACGTGTCTTGACACATAATGTATCCATGCAAAGTTTGGTGAAGATCTGAGTATGTAGTTTTTGACCTTATATGGAACCTCCTATCTGAAAATTTGAAAATTCTTAAAAAATTCGTCCAAAATCTTGATGTCTCCAATCTCTTGTTTTGTACGTTTTTTCCACGTGTCTTGACATCCAATGTATCCCTGCAAAGTTTGGTGAAGATCTGAGTATGTAGTTTTTGACCTTATCTGGAACCTCCCATCTGAAAATTTGAAAATTCCTAAAAAATCCGTGCAAAATCTTGATGACCCCAATCTCTTGTTTTGTACGTTTTTTCCACGTGTCTTGACATCCAATGTATCCATGCAAAGTTTGGTGAAGATCTGAGTATGTCGTTTTTGACCTTATCTGGAACATCCTTTCTGAAAATTTGAAAATTGTTAAAAAATTCGTCCAAAATCTTGATGTCTCCAATCTCTTTTTTGTACGTTTTTTCCACGTGTCTTGACATCCAATGTATCCCTGCAAAGTTTGGTGAAGATCTGAGTATGTAGTTTTTGACCTTATCTGGAACCTCCCATCTGAAAATTTGAAAATTCTTCAAAAATTCGTCGAAAATCTTGATGTCTCCAATCTCTTGTTTTGTACGTTTTTTCCACGTGTCTCGACCTCCAATGGATCCCTGCAAAGTTTGGTGAAGATCTGAGTATGTCGTTTTTGACCTTATCTGGAACATCCTTTCTGAAAATTTGAAAATCCTTAAAAAATTCGTCGAAAATCTTGATGTCTCCAATCTCTTGTTTTGTACGTTTTTTCCACGTGTCTTGACATCCAATGTATCCCTGCAAAGTTTGGTGAAGATCTGAGTATGTAGTTTTTGACCTTATATGGAACCTCCTATCTGAAAATTTGAAAATTCTTAAAAAATTCGTCCAAAATCTTGATGTCTCCAATCTCTTGTTTTGTACGTTTTTTCCACGTGTCTCGACCTCCAATGGATCCCTGCAAAGTTTGGTGAAGATCTGAGTATGTCGTTTTTGACCTTATCTGGAACCTCCCATCTGAAAATTTGAAAATTCTTAAAAAATTCGTCGAAAATCTTGATGTCTCCAATCTTTTGTTTTGTACGTTTTTTCCACGTGTCTTGACATGCAAAGTATCCCTGCAACGTTTGGTGAAGATCTGAGTATGTAGTTTTTGACCTTATCTGGAACCTCCTATCTGAAAATTTGAAAATTCTTAAAAAATTCGTCGAAAATCTTGATGTCTCCAATCTCTTGTTTTGTACGTTTTTTCCACGTGTCTTGATATCCAATGTATCCCTGCAAAGTTTGGTGAAGATCTGAGTATGTCGTTTTTGACCTTATCTGGAACATCCTTTCTGAAAATTTGAAAATTCTTAAAAAATTCGTCCAAAATCTTGATGTCTCCAATCTCTTGTTTTGTACGTTTTTTCCACGTGTCTTGACACATAATGTATCCATGCAAAGTTTGGTGAAGATCTGAGTATGTAGTTTTTGACCTTATATGGAACCTCCTATCTGAAAATTTGAAAATTCTTAAAAAATTCGTCCAAAATCTTGATGACCCCAATCTCTTGTTTTGTACGTTTTTTCCACGTGTCTTGACACATAATGTATCCATGCAAAGTTTGGTGAAGATCTGAGTATGTAGTTTTTGACCTTATATGGAACCTCCTATCTGAAAATTTGAAAATTCTTAAAAAATTCGTCCAAAATCTTGATGTCTCCAATCTCTTGTTTTGTACGTTTTTTCCACGTGTCTTGACATCCAATGTATCCCTGCAAAGTTTGGTGAAGATCTGAGTATGTAGTTTTTGACCTTATCTGGAACCTCCCATCTGAAAATTTGAAAATTCCTAAAAAATCCGTGCAAAATCTTGATGACCCCAATCTCTTGTTTTGTACGTTTTTTCCACGTGTCTTGACATCCAATGTATCCATGCAAAGTTTGGTGAAGATCTGAGTATGTCGTTTTTGACCTTATCTGGAACATCCTTTCTGAAAATTTGAAAATTGTTAAAAAATTCGTCCAAAATTTTGATGTCTCCAATCTCTTGTTTTGTACGTTTTTTCCACGTGTCTTGACATCCAATGTATTCCTGCAATGTTTGGTGAAGATCTGAGTATGTAGTTTTTGACCTTATATGGAACCTCCTATCTGAAAATTTGAAAATTCTTAAAAAATTCGACCAAAATCTTGATGTTCCGAATCCTATGTTTTGTATGTTTTTTCCACGTGTCTTGACATCCAATGTATAAATGCAAAGTTTGGTGAAGATCTGAGTATGTAGTTTTTGACCTTATATTGAACCTCCCATCTGAAAATTTGAAAATTGTTAAAAAATTCGTCCAAAATCTTGATGTCTCCAATCTCTTTTTTGTACGTTTTTTCCACGTGTCTTGACATCCAATGTATCCCTGCAAAGTTTGGTGAAGATCTGAGTATGTAGTTTTTGACCTTGTCTGGAACCTCCCATCTGAAAATTTGAAAATTCTTAAAAAATTCGACCAAAATCTTGATGTCTCCAATCTTTTGTTTTGTACGTTTTTTCCACGTGTCTTGACACATAATGTATCCATGCAAAGTTTGGTGAAGATCTGAGTATGTAGTTTTTGACCTTATATGGAACCTCCTATCTGAAAATTTGAAAATTCTTAAAAAATTCGTCCAAAATCTTGATGTCTCCAATCTCTTGTTTTGTACGTTTTTTCCACGTGTCTTGACATCCAATGTATCCCTGCAAAGTTTGGTGAAGATCTGAGTATGTAGTTTTTGACCTTATCTGGAACCTCCCATCTGAAAATTTGAAAATTCCTAAAAAATCCGTGCAAAATCTTGATGACCCCAATCTCTTGTTTTGTACGTTTTTTCCACGTGTCTTGACATCCAATGTATTCCTGCAATGTTTGGTGAAGATCTGAGTATGTAGATTTTGACCTTATATGGAACCTCCTATCTGAAAATTTGAAAATTCTTAAAAAATTCGACCAAAATCTTGATGTTCCGAATCCTATGTTTTGTATGTTTTTTCCACGTGTCTTGACATCCAATGTATCCATGCAAAGTCTGGTGAAGATCTGAGTATGTAGTTTTTGACCTTATATTGAACCTCCCATCTGAAAATTTGAAAATTCTTAAAAAATTCGTCGAAAATCTTGATGTCTCCAATCTTTTGTTTTGTACGTTTTTTCCACGTGTCTTGACATGCAAAGTATCCCTGCAACGTTTGGTGAAGATCTGAGTATGTAGTTTTTGACCTTATCTGGAACCTCCTATCTGAAAATTTGAAAATTCTTAAAAAATTCGTCGAAAATCTTGATGTCTCCAATCTCTTGTTTTGTACGTTTTTTCCACGTGTCTTGATATCCAATGTATCCCTGCAAAGTTTGGTGAAGATCTGAGTATGTCGTTTTTGACCTTATCTGGAACATCCTTTCTGAAAATTTGAAAATTGTTAAAAAATTCGTCCAAAATCTTGATATCTCCAATCTCTTTTTTGTACGTTTTTTCCACGTGTCTTGACATCCAATGTATCCCTGCAAAGTTTGGTGAAGATCTGAGTATGTAGTTTTTGACCTTATCTGGAACCTCCCATCTGAAAATTTGAAAATTCTTAAAAAATTCGACCAAAATCTTGATGTCTCCAATCTTTTGTTTTGTACGTTTTTTCCACGTGTCTTGACACATAATGTATCCATGCAAAGTTTGGTGAAGATCTGAGTATGTAGTTTTTGACCTTATATGGAACCTCCTATCTGAAAATTTGAAAATTCTTAAAAAATTCGTCCAAAATCTTGATGTCTCCAATCTCTTGTTTTGTACGTTTTTTCCACGTGTCTTGACATCCAATGTATCCCTGCAAAGTTTGGTGAAGATCTGAGTATGTAGTTTTTGACCTTATCTGGAACCTCCCATCTGAAAATTTGAAAATTCCTAAAAAATCCGTGCAAAATCTTGATGACCCCAATCTCTTGTTTTGTACGTTTTTTCCACGTGTCTTGACATCCAATGTATCCATGCAAAGTTTGGTGAAGATCTGAGTATGTCGTTTTTGACCTTATCTGGAACATCCTTTCTGAAAATTTGAAAATTGTTAAAAAATTCGTCCAAAATCTTGATGTCTCCAATCTCTTTTTTGTACGTTTTTTCCACGTGTCTTGACATCCAATGTATCCCTGCAAAGTTTGGTGAAGATCTGAGTATGTAGTTTTTGACCTTATCTGGAACCTCCCATCTGAAAATTTGAAAATTCTTCAAAAATTCGTCGAAAATCTTGATGTCTCCAATCTCTTGTTTTGTACGTTTTTTCCACGTGTCTCGACCTCCAATGGATCCCTGCAAAGTTTGGTGAAGATCTGAGTATGTCGTTTTTGACCTTATCTGGAACATCCTTTCTGAAAATTTGAAAATTCTTAAAAAATTCGTCGAAAATCTTGATGTCTCCAATCTCTTGTTTTGTACGTTTTTTCCACGTGTCTTGACATCCAATGTATCCCTGCAAAGTTTGGTGAAGATCTGAGTATGTAGTTTTAGACCTTATCTGGAACCTCCTATCTGAAAATTTGAAAATTCTTAAAAAAATCGTCCAAAATCTTGATGTCTCCAATCTCTTGTTTTGTACGTTTTTTCCACGTGTCTCGACCTCCAATGGATCCCTGCAAAGTTTGGTGAAGATCTGAGTATGTCGTTTTTGACCTTATCTGGAACCTCCCATCTGAAAATTTGAAAATTCTTAAAAAATTCGTCGAAAATCTTGATGTCTCCGATCTCTTGTTTTGTACGTTTTTTCCACGTGTCTTGACATGCAAAGTATTCCTGCAAAGTTTGGTGAAGATCTGAGTATGTAGTTTTTGACCTCATCTGGAACCTCCTATCTGAAAATTTGAAAATTCTTAAAAAATTCGTCCAAAATCTTGATGTCTCCAATCTCTTGTTTTGTACGTTTTTTCCACGTGTCTTGACATCCAATGTATCCCTGCAATGTTTGGTGAAGATCTGAGTATGTAGTTTTTGACCTTATCTGGAACCTCCCATCTGAAAATTTGAAAATTCCTAAAAAATCCGTCCAAAATCTTGATGACCCCAATCTCTTGTTTTGTACTTTTTTTCCACGTGTCTCGACCTCCAATGTATCCCTGCAAAGTTTGGTGAAGATCTGAGTATGTAGTTTTTGACCTTATATGGAACCTCCTATCTGAAAATTTGAAAATTCTTAAAAAATTCGTCGAAAATCTTGATGTCTCCGATCTCTTGTTTTGTACGTTTTTTCCACGTGTCTTGACATGCAAAGTATTCCTGCAAAGTTTGGTGAAGATCTGAGTATGTAGTTTTTGACCTCATCTGGAACCTCCTATCTGAAAATTTGAAAATTCTTAAAAAATTCGTCCAAAATCTTGATGTCTCCAATCTCTTGTTTTGTACGTTTTTTCCACGTGTCTTGACATCCAATGTATCCCTGCAATGTTTGGTGAAGATCTGAGTATGTAGTTTTTGACCTTATCTGGAACCTCCCATCTGAAAATTTGAAAATTCCTAAAAAATCCGTCCAAAATCTTGATGACCCCAATCTCTTTTTTGTACGTTTTTTCCACGTGTCTTGACATCCAATGTATCCCTGCAAAGTTTGGTGAAGATCTGAGTATGTAGTTTTTGACCTTATCTGGAACCTCCCATCTGAAAATTTGAAAATTCTTAAAAAATTCGACCAAAATCTTGATGTCTCCAATCTCTTTTTTGTACGTTTTTTCCACGTGTCTTGACATCCAATGTATCCCTGCAAAGTTTGGTGAAGATCTGAGTATGTAGTTTTTGACCTTATCTGGAACCTCCCATCTGAAAATTTGAAAATTCCTAAAAATCCGTGCAAAATCTTGATGACCCCAATCTCTTGTTTTGTACGTTTTTTCCACGTGTCTTGACATCCAATGTATCCATGCAAAGTTTGGTGAAGATCTGAGTATGTCGTTTTTGACCTTATCTGGAACATCCTTTCTGAAAATTTGAAAATTGTTAAAAAATTCGTCCAAAATCTTGATGTCTCCAATCTCTTTTTTGTACGTTTTTTCCACGTGTCTTGACATCCAATGTATCCCTGCAAAGTTTGGTGAAGATCTGAGTATGTAGTTTTTGACCTTATCTGGAACCTCCCATCTGAAAATTTGAAAATTCTTCAAAAATTCGTCCAAAATCTTGATGTCTCCAATCTCTTGTTTTGTACGTTTTTTCCACGTGTCTCGACCTCCAATGGATACCTGCAAAGTTTGGTGAAGATCTGAGTATGTCGTTTTTGACCTTATCTGGAACATCCTTTCTGAAAATTTGAAAATTCTTAAAAAATTCGTCGAAAATCTTGATGTCTCCAATCTCTTGTTTTGTACGTTTTTTCCACGTGTCTTGACATCCAATGTATCCCTGCAAAGTTTGGTGAAGATCTGAGTATGTAGTTTTTGACCTTATATGGAACCTCCTATCTGAAAATTTGAAAATTCTTAAAAAATTCGTCCAAAATCTTGATGTCTCCAATCTCTTGTTTTGTACGTTTTTTCCACGTGTCTCGACCTCCAATGGATCCCTGCAAAGTTTGGTGAAGATCTGAGTATGTCGTTTTTGACCTTATCTGGAACCTCCCATCTGAAAATTTGAAAATTCTTAAAAAATTCGTCGAAAATCTTGATGTCTCCGATCTCTTGTTTTGTACGTTTTTTCCACGTGTCTTGACATGCAAAGTATTCCTGCAAAGTTTGGTGAAGATCTGAGTATGTAGTTTTTGACCTCATCTGGAACCTCCTATCTGAAAATTTGAAAATTCTTAAAAAATTCGTCCAAAATCTTGATGTCTCCAATCTCTTGTTTTGTACGTTTTTTCCACGTGTCTTGACATCCAATGTATCCCTGCAATGTTTGGTGAAGATCTGAGTATGTAGTTTTTGACCTTATCTGGAACCTCCCATCTGAAAATTTGAAAATTCCTAAAAAATCCGTCCAAAATCTTGATGACCCCAATCTCTTGTTTTGTACTTTTTTTCCACGTGTCTCGACCTCCAATGTATCCCTGCAAAGTTTGGTGAAGATCTGAGTATGTAGTTTTTGACCTTATATGGAACCTCCTATCTGAAAATTTGAAAATTCTTAAAAAATTCGTCGAAAATCTTGATGTCTCCGATCTCTTGTTTTGTACGTTTTTTCCACGTGTCTTGACATGCAAAGTATTCCTGCAAAGTTTGGTGAAGATCTGAGTATGTAGTTTTTGACCTCATCTGGAACCTCCTATCTGAAAATTTGAAAATTCTTAAAAAATTAGTCCAAAATCTTGATGTCTCCAATCTCTTGTTTTGTACGTTTTTTCCACGTGTCTTGACATCCAATGTATCCCTGCAAAGTTTGGTGAAGATCTGAGTATGTAGTTTTTGACCTTATCTGGAACCTCCCATCTGAAAATTTGAAAATTCCTAAAAAATCCGTGCAAAATCTTGATGACCCCAATCTCTTGTTTTGTACGTTTTTTCCACGTGTCTTGACATCCAATGTATCCATGCAAAGTTTGGTGAAGATCTGAGTATGTCGTTTTTGACCTTATCTGGAACATCCTTTCTGAAAATTTGAAAATTGTTAAAAAATTCGTCCAAAATCTTGATGTCTCCAATCTCTTTTTTGTACGTTTTTTCCACGTGTCTTGACATCCAATGTATCCCTGCAAAGTTTGGTGAAGATCTGAGTATGTAGTTTTTGACCTTATCTGGAACCTCCCATCTGAAAATTTGAAAATTCTTCAAAAATTCGTCGAAAATCTTGATGTCTCCAATCTCTTGTTTTGTACGTTTTTTCCACGTGTCTCGACCTCCAATGGATCCCTGCAAAGTTTGGTGAAGATCTGAGTATGTCGTTTTTGACCTTATCTGGAACATCCTTTCTGAAAATTTGAAAATCCTTAAAAAATTCGTCGAAAATCTTGATGTCTCCAATCTCTTGTTTTGTACGTTTTTTCCACGTGTCTTGACATCCAATGTATCCCTGCAAAGTTTGGTGAAGATCTGAGTATGTAGTTTTTGACCTTATATGGAACCTCCTATCTGAAAATTTGAAAATTCTTAAAAAATTCGTCCAAAATCTTGATGTCTCCAATCTCTTGTTTTGTACGTTTTTTCCACGTGTCTCGACCTCCAATGGATCCCTGCAAAGTTTGGTGAAGATCTGAGTATGTCGTTTTTGACCTTATCTGGAACCTCCCATCTGAAAATTTGAAAATTCTTAAAAAATTCGTCGAAAATCTTGATGTCTCCGATCTCTTGTTTTGTACGTTTTTTCCACGTGTCTTGACATGCAAAGTATTCCTGCAAAGTTTGGTGAAGATCTGAGTATGTAGTTTTTGACCTCATCTGGAACCTCCTATCTGAAAATTTGAAAATTCTTAAAAAATTCGTCCAAAATCTTGATGTCTCCAATCTCTTGTTTTGTACGTTTTTTCCACGTGTCTTGACATCCAATGTATCCCTGCAATGTTTGGTGAAGATCTGAGTATGTAGTTTTTGACCTTATCTGGAACCTCCCATCTGAAAATTTGAAAATTCCTAAAAAATCCGTCCAAAATCTTGATGACCCCAATCTCTTGTTTTGTACTTTTTTTCCACGTGTCTCGACCTCCAATGTATCCCTGCAAAGTTTGGTGAAGATCTGAGTATGTAGTTTTTGACCTTATATGGAACCTCCTATCTGAAAATTTGAAAATTCTTAAAAAATTCGTCGAAAATCTTGATGTCTCCGATCTCTTGTTTTGTACGTTTTTTCCACGTGTCTTGACATGCAAAGTATTCCTGCAAAGTTTGGTGAAGATCTGAGTATGTAGTTTTTGACCTCATCTGGAACCTCCTATCTGAAAATTTGAAAATTCTTAAAAAATTCGTCCAAAATCTTGATGTCTCCAATCTCTTGTTTTGTACGTTTTTTCCACGTGTCTTGACATCCAATGTATCCCTGCAATATTTGGTGAAGATCTGAGTATGTAGTTTTTGACCTTATCTGGAACCTCCCATCTGAAAATTTGAAAATTCCTAAAAAATCCGTCCAAAATCTTGATGACCCCAATCTCTTTTTTGTACGTTTTTTCCACGTGTCTTGACATCCAATGTATCCCTGCAATGTTTGGTGAAGATCTGAGTATGTCGTTTTTGACCTTATCTGGAACATCCTTTCTGAAAATTTGAAAATTGTTAAAAAATTCGTCCAAAATCTTGATGTCTCCAATCTCTTTTTTGTACGTTTTTTCCACGTGTCTTGACATCCAATGTATCCCTGCAAAGTTTGGTGAAGATCTGAGTATGTAGTTTTTGACCTTATCTGGAACCTCCCATCTGAAAATTTGAAAATTCTTAAAAAATTCGACCAAAATCTTGATGTCTCCAATCTTTTGTTTTGTACGTTTTTTCCACGTGTCTTGACACATAATGTATCCATGCAAAGTTTGGTGAAGATCTGAGTATGTAGTTTTTGACCTTATATGGAACCTCCTATCTGAAAATTTGAAAATTCTTAAAAAATTCGTCCAAAATCTTGATGTCTCCAATCTCTTGTTTTGTACGTTTTTTCCACGTGTCTTGACATCCAATGTATCCCTGCAAAGTTTGGTGAAGATCTGAGTATGTAGTTTTTGACCTTATCTGGAACCTCCCATCTGAAAATTTGAAAATTCCTAAAAAATCCGTGCAAAATCTTGATGACCCCAATCTCTTGTTTTGTACGTTTTTTCCACGTGTCTTGACATCCAATGTATCCATGCAAAGTTTGGTGAAGATCTGAGTATGTCGTTTTTGACCTTATCTGGAACATCCTTTCTGAAAATTTGAAAATTGTTAAAAAATTCGTCCAAAATCTTGATGTCTCCAATCTCTTTTTTGTACGTTTTTTCCACGTGTCTTGACATCCAATGTATCCCTGCAAAGTTTGGTGAAGATCTGAGTATGTAGTTTTTGACCTTATCTGGAACCTCCCATCTGAAAATTTGAAAATTCTTCAAAAATTCGTCCAAAATCTTGATGTCTCCAATCTCTTGTTTTGTACGTTTTTTCCACGTGTCTCGACCTCCAATGGATCCCTGCAAAGTTTGGTGAAGATCTGAGTATGTCGTTTTTGACCTTATCTGGAACACCCTTTCTGAAAATTTGAAAATTCTTAAAAAATTCGTCGAAAATCTTGATGTCTCCAATCTCTTGTTTTGTACGTTTTTTCCACGTGTCTTGACATCCAATGTATCCCTGCAAAGTTTGGTGAAGATCTGAGTATGTAGTTTTTGACCTTATATGGAACCTCCTATCTGAAAATTTGAAAATTCTTAAAAAATTCGTCCAAAATCTTGATGTCTCCAATCTCTTGTTTTGTACGTTTTTTCCACGTGTCTCGACCTCCAATGGATCCCTGCAAAGTTTGGTGAAGATCTGAGTATGTCGTTTTTGACCTTATCTGGAACCTCCCATCTGAAAATTTGAAAATTCTTAAAAAATTCGTCGAAAATCTTGATGTCTCCGATCTCTTGTTTTGTACGTTTTTTCCACGTGTATTGACATGCAAAGTATTCCTGCAAAGTTTGGTGAAGATCTGAGTATGTAGTTTTTGACCTCATCTGGAACCTCCTATCTGAAAATTTGAAAATTCTTAAAAAATTCGTCCAAAATCTTGATGTCTCCAATCTCTTGTTTTGTACGTTTTTTCCACGTGTCTTGACATCCAATGTATCCCTGCAATGTTTGGTGAAGATCTGAGTATGTAGTTTTTGACCTTATCTGGAACCTCCCATCTGAAAATTTGAAAATTCCTAAAAAACCGTCCAAAATCTTGATGACCCCAATCTCTTGTTTTGTACTTTTTTTCCACGTGTCTCGACCTCCAATGTATCCCTGCAAAGTTTGGTGAAGATCTGAGTATGTAGTTTTTGACCTTATATGGAACCTCCTATCTGAAAATTTGAAAATTCTTAAAAAATTCGTCGAAAATCTTGATGTCTCCGATCTCTTGTTTTGTACGTTTTTTCCACGTGTCTTGACATGCAAAGTATTCCTGCAAAGTTTGGTGAAGATCTGAGTATGTAGTTTTTGACCTCATCTGGAACCTCCTATCTGAAAATTTGAAAATTCTTAAAAAATTCGTCCAAAATCTTGATGTCTCCAATCTCTTGTTTTGTACGTTTTTTCCACGTGTCTTGACATCCAATGTATCCCTGCAATGTTTGGTGAAGATCTGAGTATGTAGTTTTTGACCTTATCTGGAACCTCCCATCTGAAAATTTGAAAATTCCTAAAAAATCCGTCCAAAATCTTGATGACCCCAATCTCTTGTTTTGTACTTTTTTTCCACGTGTCTCGACCTCCAATGTATCCCTGCAAAGTTTGGTGAAGATCTGAGTATGTAGTTTTTGACCTTATATGGAACCTCCTATCTGAAAATTTGAAAATTCTTAAAAAATTCGTCCAAAATCTTGATGTCACCAATCCTATGTTTTGTATGTTTTTTCCACGTGTCTTGACATCCAATGGATCCCTGCAAAGTTTGGTGAAGATCTGAGTATGTCGTTTTTGACCTTATCTGGAACCTCCCATCTGAAAATTTGAAAATTCTTAAAAAATTCGTCGAAAATCTTGATGTCTCCGATCTCTTGTTTTGTACGTTTTTTCCACGTGTCTTGACATGCAAAGTATTCCTGCAAAGTTTGGTGAAGATCTGAGTATGTAGTTTTTGACCTCATCTGGAACCTCCTATCTGAAAATTTGAAAATTCTTAAAAAATTCGTCCAAAATCTTGATGTCTCCAATCTCTTGTTTTGTACGTTTTTTCCACGTGTCTTGACATCCAATGTATCCATGCAAAGTTTGGTGAAGATCTGAGTATGTCGTTTTTGACCTTATCTGGAACCTCCCATCTGAAAATTTGAAAATTCTTAAAAAATCCGTGCAAAATCTTGATGACCCCAATCTCTTGTTTTGTACGTTTTTTCCACGTGTCTTGACATCCAATGTATCCATGCAAAGTTTGGTGAAGATCTGAGTATGTCGTTTTTGACCTTATCTGGAACCTCCCATCTGAAAATTTGAAAATTCTTAAAAAATTCGTCGAAAATCTTGATGTCTCCAATCTCTTGTTTTGTACGTTTTTTCCACGTGTCTTGACATGCAAAGTATCCCTGCAACGTTTGGTGAAGATCTGAGTATGTAGTTTTTGACCTTATCTGGAACCTCCTATCTGAAAATTTGAAAATTCTTCAAAAATTCGTCCAAAATCTTGATGTCTCCAATCTCTTGTTTTGTACGTTTTTTCCACGTGTCTCGACCTCCAATGTATCCCTGCAAAGTTTGGTGAAGATCTGAGTATGTCGTTTTTGACCTTATCTGGAACATCCTTTCTGAAAATTTGAAAATTCTTAAAAAATTCGTCGAAAATCTTGATGTCTCCAATCTCTTGTTTTGTACGTTTTTTCCACGTGTCTTGACATCCAATGTATCCCTGCAAAGTTTGGTGAAGATCTGAGTATGTAGTTTTTGACCTTATATGGAACCTCCTATCTGAAAATTTGAAAATTCTTAAAAAATTCGACCAAAATCTTGATGTTCCGAATCCTATGTTTTGTATGTTTTTTCCACGTGTCTTGACATCCAATGTATCCATGCAAAGTTTGGTGAAGATCTGAGTATGTAGTTTTTGACCTTATATTGAACCTCCCATCTGAAAATTTGAAAATTCTTAAAAAATTCGTCCAAAATCTTGATGACCCCAATCTCTTGTTTTGTACGTTTTTTCCACGTGTCTTGACATCCAAAGTATCCCTGCAAAGTTTGGTGAAGATCTGAGTATGTAGTTTTTGACCTTATATGGAACCTCCTTTCTGAAAATTTGAGAATTCTTAAAAAATTCGTCCAAAATCTTGATGTCTCCAATCTCTTGTTTTGTACGTTTTTTCCACGTGTCTTGACATCCAATGTATCCATGCAAAGTTTGGTGAAGATCTGAGTATGTCGTTTTTGACCTTATCTGGAACATCCCATCTGAAAATTTGAAAATTCTTAAAAAATCCGTGCAAAATCTTGATGACCCCAATCTCTTGTTTTGTACGTTTTTTTAACGTGTCTTGACATCCAATGTATCCATGCAAAGTTTGGTGAAGATCTGAGTATGTCGTTTTTGACCTTATCTGGAACCTCCCATCTGAAAATTTGAAAATTCTTAAAAAATTCGTCGAAAATCTTGATGTCTCCAATCTCTTGTTTTGTACGTTTTTTCCACGTGTCTTGACATGCAAAGTATCCCTGCAACGTTTGGTGAAGATCTGAGTATGTAGTTTTTGACCTTATCTGGAACCTCCTATCTGAAAATTTGAAAATTCTTAAAAAATTCGTCCAAAATCTTGATGTCTCCAATCTCTTGTTTTGTACGTTTTTTCCACGTGTCTTGACATCCAATGTATCCCTGCAATGTTTGGTGAAGATCTGAGTATGTAGTTTTTGACCTTATATGGAGCCTCCTATCTGAAAATTTGAAAATTCTTAAAAAATTCGTCCAAAATCTTGATGTCTCCAATCTCTTGTTTTGTACGTTCTTTCCACGTGTCTTGACATCCAATGTATCCCTGCAATGTTTGGTGAAGATCTGAGTATGTAGTTTTTGACCTTATATGGAACCTCCTATCTGAAAATTTGAAAATTCTTAAAAGAATTTAACAAAATCATGATGTCCCCAATCCTATGTTTTGTATGTTTTTTCCACGTGTCTTGACATACAATGTATCCCTGCAGAGTTTGGTGAAGATCTGAGTATGTAGTTTTTGACCTTATCTGGAACCTCCCATCTGAAAATTTGAAAATTCCTAAAAAATCCGTCCAAAATCTTGTTGACCCGAATCTCTTGTTTTGTACGTTTTTTCCACGTGTCTTGACATCCAATGTATCCCTGCAAAGTTTGGTGAAGATCTGAGTATGTAGTTTTTTACCTTATCTGGAACCGCATTTCTGAAAATTTGAAAATTTTTAAAAAAATCGTCCAAAATCTTGATGTCTCCAATCTCTTGTTTTGTACGTTTTTTCCACGTGTCTTGACCTCCAATGGATCCCTGCAAAGTTTGGTGAAGATCTGAGTATGTCGTTTTTGACCTTATCTGGAACACCCTTTCTGAAAATTTGAAAATTCTTAAAAAATTCGTCGAAAATCTTGATGTCTCCAATCTCTTGTTTTGTACGTTTTTTCCACGTGTCTTGACATCCAATGTATCCCTGCAAAGTTTGGTGAAGATCTGAGTATGTAGTTTTTGACCTTATATGGAACCTCCTATCTGAAAATTTGAAAATTCTTAAAAAATTCGTCCAAAATCTTGATGTCTCCAATCTCTTGTTTTGTACGTTTTTTCCACGTGTCTCGACCTCCAATGGATCCCTGCAAAGTTTGGTGAAGATCTGAGTATGTCGTTTTTGACCTTATCTGGAACCTCCCATCTGAAAATTTGAAAATTCTTAAAAAATTCGTCGAAAATCTTGATGTCTCCGATCTCTTGTTTTGTACGTTTTTTCCACGTGTATTGACATGCAAAGTATTCCTGCAAAGTTTGGTGAAGATCTGAGTATGTAGTTTTTGACCTCATCTGGAACCTCCTATCTGAAAATTTGAAAATTCTTAAAAAATTCGTCCAAAATCTTGATGTCTCCAATCTCTTGTTTTGTACGTTTTTTCCACGTGTCTTGACATCCAATGTATCCCTGCAATGTTTGGTGAAGATCTGAGTATGTAGTTTTTGACCTTATCTGGAACCTCCCATCTGAAAATTTGAAAATTCCTAAAAAACCGTCCAAAATCTTGATGACCCCAATCTCTTGTTTTGTACTTTTTTTCCACGTGTCTCGACCTCCAATGTATCCCTGCAAAGTTTGGTGAAGATCTGAGTATGTAGTTTTTGACCTTATATGGAACCTCCTATCTGAAAATTTGAAAATTCTTAAAAAATTCGTCGAAAATCTTGATGTCTCCGATCTCTTGTTTTGTACGTTTTTTCCACGTGTCTTGACATGCAAAGTATTCCTGCAAAGTTTGGTGAAGATCTGAGTATGTAGTTTTTGACCTCATCTGGAACCTCCTATCTGAAAATTTGAAAATTCTTAAAAAATTCGTCCAAAATCTTGATGTCTCCAATCTCTTGTTTTGTACGTTTTTTCCACGTGTCTTGACATCCAATGTATCCCTGCAATGTTTGGTGAAGATCTGAGTATGTAGTTTTTGACCTTATCTGGAACCTCCCATCTGAAAATTTGAAAATTCCTAAAAAATCCGTCCAAAATCTTGATGACCCCAATCTCTTGTTTTGTACTTTTTTTCCACGTGTCTCGACCTCCAATGTATCCCTGCAAAGTTTGGTGAAGATCTGAGTATGTAGTTTTTGACCTTATATGGAACCTCCTATCTGAAAATTTGAAAATTCTTAAAAAATTCGTCCAAAATCTTGATGTCACCAATCCTATGTTTTGTATGTTTTTTCCACGTGTCTTGACATCCAATGGATCCCTGCAAAGTTTGGTGAAGATCTGAGTATGTCGTTTTTGACCTTATCTGGAACCTCCCATCTGAAAATTTGAAAATTCTTAAAAAATTCGTCGAAAATCTTGATGTCTCCGATCTCTTGTTTTGTACGTTTTTTCCACGTGTCTTGACATGCAAAGTATTCCTGCAAAGTTTGGTGAAGATCTGAGTATGTCGTTTTTGACCTTATCTGGAACATCCTTTCTGAAAATTTGAAAATTGTTAAAAAATTCGTCCAAAATCTTGATGTCTCCAATCTCTTTTTTGTACGTTTTTTCCACGTGTCTTGACATCCAATGTATCCCTGCAAAGTTTGGTGAAGATCTGAGTATGTAGTTTTTGACCTTATCTGGAACCTCCCATCTGAAAATTTGAAAATTCTTCAAAAATTCGTCCAAAATCTTGATGTCTCCAATCTCTTGTTTTGTACGTTTTTTCCACGTGTCTCGACCTCCAATGGATCCCTGCAAAGTTTGGTGAAGATCTGAGTATGTCGTTTTTGACCTTATCTGGAACACCCTTTCTGAAAATTTGAAAATTCTTAAAAAATTCGTCGAAAATCTTGATGTCTCCAATCTCTTGTTTTGTACGTTTTTTCCACGTGTCTTGACATCCAATGTATCCCTGCAAAGTTTGGTGAAGATCTGAGTATGTAGTTTTTGACCTTATATGGAACCTCCTATCTGAAAATTTGAAAATTCTTAAAAAATTCGTCCAAAATCTTGATGTCTCCAATCTCTTGTTTTGTACGTTTTTTCCACGTGTCTCGACCTCCAATGGATCCCTGCAAAGTTTGGTGAAGATCTGAGTATGTCGTTTTTGACCTTATCTGGAACCTCCCATCTGAAAATTTGAAAATTCTTAAAAAATTCGTCGAAAATCTTGATGTCTCCGATCTCTTGTTTTGTACGTTTTTTCCACGTGTATTGACATGCAAAGTATTCCTGCAAAGTTTGGTGAAGATCTGAGTATGTAGTTTTTGACCTCATCTGGAACCTCCTATCTGAAAATTTGAAAATTCTTAAAAAATTCGTCCAAAATCTTGATGTCTCCAATCTCTTGTTTTGTACGTTTTTTCCACGTGTCTTGACATCCAATGTATCCCTGCAATGTTTGGTGAAGATCTGAGTATGTAGTTTTTGACCTTATCTGGAACCTCCCATCTGAAAATTTGAAAATTCCTAAAAAACCGTCCAAAATCTTGATGACCCCAATCTCTTGTTTTGTACTTTTTTTCCACGTGTCTCGACCTCCAATGTATCCCTGCAAAGTTTGGTGAAGATCTGAGTATGTAGTTTTTGACCTTATATGGAACCTCCTATCTGAAAATTTGAAAATTCTTAAAAAATTCGTCGAAAATCTTGATGTCTCCGATCTCTTGTTTTGTACGTTTTTTCCACGTGTCTTGACATGCAAAGTATTCCTGCAAAGTTTGGTGAAGATCTGAGTATGTAGTTTTTGACCTCATCTGGAACCTCCTATCTGAAAATTTGAAAATTCTTAAAAAATTCGTCCAAAATCTTGATGTCTCCAATCTCTTGTTTTGTACGTTTTTTCCACGTGTCTTGACATCCAATGTATCCCTGCAATGTTTGGTGAAGATCTGAGTATGTAGTTTTTGACCTTATCTGGAACCTCCCATCTGAAAATTTGAAAATTCCTAAAAAATCCGTCCAAAATCTTGATGACCCCAATCTCTTGTTTTGTACTTTTTTTCCACGTGTCTCGACCTCCAATGTATCCCTGCAAAGTTTGGTGAAGATCTGAGTATGTAGTTTTTGACCTTATATGGAACCTCCTATCTGAAAATTTGAAAATTCTTAAAAAATTCGTCCAAAATCTTGATGTCACCAATCCTATGTTTTGTATGTTTTTTCCACGTGTCTTGACATCCAATGGATCCCTGCAAAGTTTGGTGAAGATCTGAGTATGTCGTTTTTGACCTTATCTGGAACCTCCCATCTGAAAATTTGAAAATTCTTAAAAAATTCGTCGAAAATCTTGATGTCTCCGATCTCTTGTTTTGTACGTTTTTTCCACGTGTCTTGACATGCAAAGTATTCCTGCAAAGTTTGGTGAAGATCTGAGTATGTAGTTTTTGACCTCATCTGGAACCTCCTATCTGAAAATTTGAAAATTCTTAAAAAATTCGTCCAAAATCTTGATGTCTCCAATCTCTTGTTTTGTACGTTTTTTCCACGTGTCTTGACATCCAATGTATCCATGCAAAGTTTGGTGAAGATCTGAGTATGTCGTTTTTGACCTTATCTGGAACCTCCCATCTGAAAATTTGAAAATTCTTAAAAAATCCGTGCAAAATCTTGATGACCCCAATCTCTTGTTTTGTACGTTTTTTCCACGTGTCTTGACATCCAATGTATCCATGCAAAGTTTGGTGAAGATCTGAGTATGTCGTTTTTGACCTTATCTGGAACCTCCCATCTGAAAATTTGAAAATTCTTAAAAAATTCGTCGAAAATCTTGATGTCTCCAATCTCTTGTTTTGTACGTTTTTTCCACGTGTCTTGACATGCAAAGTATCCCTGCAACGTTTGGTGAAGATCTGAGTATGTAGTTTTTGACCTTATCTGGAACCTCCTATCTGAAAATTTGAAAATTCTTCAAAAATTCGTCCAAAATCTTGATGTCTCCAATCTCTTGTTTTGTACGTTTTTTCCACGTGTCTCGACCTCCAATGTATCCCTGCAAAGTTTGGTGAAGATCTGAGTATGTCGTTTTTGACCTTATCTGGAACATCCTTTCTGAAAATTTGAAAATTCTTAAAAAATTCGTCGAAAATCTTGATGTCTCCAATCTCTTGTTTTGTACGTTTTTTCCACGTGTCTTGACATCCAATGTATCCCTGCAAAGTTTGGTGAAGATCTGAGTATGTAGTTTTTGACCTTATATGGAACCTCCTATCTGAAAATTTGAAAATTCTTAAAAAATTCGACCAAAATCTTGATGTTCCGAATCCTATGTTTTGTATGTTTTTTCCACGTGTCTTGACATCCAATGTATCCATGCAAAGTTTGGTGAAGATCTGAGTATGTAGTTTTTGACCTTATATTGAACCTCCCATCTGAAAATTTGAAAATTCTTAAAAAATTCGTCCAAAATCTTGATGACCCCAATCTCTTGTTTTGTACGTTTTTTCCACGTGTCTTGACATCCAAAGTATCCCTGCAAAGTTTGGTGAAGATCTGAGTATGTAGTTTTTGACCTTATATGGAACCTCCTTTCTGAAAATTTGAGAATTCTTAAAAAATTCGTCCAAAATCTTGATGTCTCCAATCTCTTGTTTTGTACGTTTTTTCCACGTGTCTTGACATCCAATGTATCCATGCAAAGTTTGGTGAAGATCTGAGTATGTCGTTTTTGACCTTATCTGGAACATCCCATCTGAAAATTTGAAAATTCTTAAAAAATCCGTGCAAAATCTTGATGACCCCAATCTCTTGTTTTGTACGTTTTTTTAACGTGTCTTGACATCCAATGTATCCATGCAAAGTTTGGTGAAGATCTGAGTATGTCGTTTTTGACCTTATCTGGAACCTCCCATCTGAAAATTTGAAAATTCTTAAAAAATTCGTCGAAAATCTTGATGTCTCCAATCTCTTGTTTTGTACGTTTTTTCCACGTGTCTTGACATGCAAAGTATCCCTGCAACGTTTGGTGAAGATCTGAGTATGTAGTTTTTGACCTTATCTGGAACCTCCTATCTGAAAATTTGAAAATTCTTAAAAAATTCGTCCAAAATCTTGATGTCTCCAATCTCTTGTTTTGTACGTTTTTTCCACGTGTCTTGACATCCAATGTATCCCTGCAATGTTTGGTGAAGATCTGAGTATGTAGTTTTTGACCTTATATGGAGCCTCCTATCTGAAAATTTGAAAATTCTTAAAAAATTCGTCCAAAATCTTGATGTCTCCAATCTCTTGTATTGTACGTTCTTTCCACGTGTCTTGACATCCAATGTATCCCTGCAATGTTTGGTGAAGATCTGAGTATGTAGTTTTTGACCTTATATGGAACCTCCTATCTGAAAATTTGAAAATTCTTAAAAGAATTTAACAAAATCATGATGTCCCCAATCCTATGTTTTGTATGTTTTTTCCACGTGTCTTGACATACAATGTATCCCTGCAGAGTTTGGTGAAGATCTGAGTATGTAGTTTTTGACCTTATCTGGAACCTCCCATCTGAAAATTTGAAAATTCCTAAAAAATCCGTCCAAAATCTTGTTGACCCGAATCTCTTGTTTTGTACGTTTTTTCCACGTGTCTTGACATCCAATGTATACCTGCAAAGTTTGGTGAAGATCTGAGTATGTAGTTTTTTACCTTATCTGGAACCGCATTTCTGAAAATTTGAAAATTTTTAAAAAAATCGTCCAAAATCTTGATGTCTCCAATCTCTTGTTTTGTACGTTTTTTCCACGTGTCTTGACATCCAATGTATCCCTGCAAAGTTTGGTGAAGATCTGAGTATGTAGTTTTTGACCTTATATGGAACCTCCTATCTGAAAATTTGAAAATTCTTAAAAAATTCGTCCAAAATCTTGATGTCTCCAATCTCTTGTTTTGTACGTTTTTTCCACGTGTCTCGACCTCCAATGGATCCCTGCAAAGTTTGGTGAAGATCTGAGTATGTCGTTTTTGACCTTATCTGGAACCTCATTTCTGAAAATTTGAAAATTCTTAAAAAATTCGTCGAAAATCTTGATGTCTCCGATCTCTTGTTTTGTACGTTTTTTCCACGTGTCTTGACATGCAAAGTATTCCTGCAAAGTTTGGTGAAGATCTGAGTATGTAGTTTTTGACCTCATCTGGAACCTCCTATCTGAAAATTTGAAAATTCTTAAAAAATTCGTCCAAAATCTTGATGTCTCCAATCTCTTGTTTTGTACGTTTTTTCCACGTGTCTTGACATCCAATGTATCCCTGCAAAGTTTGGTGAAGATCTGAGTATGTAGTTTTTGACCTTATCTGGAACCTCCTATCTGAAAATTTGAAAATTCTTAAAAAATTCGTCCAAAATCTTGATGTCTCCAATCTCTTGTTTTGTACGTTTTTTCCACGTGTCTTGATATCCAATGTATCCCTGCAAAGTTTGGTGAAGATCTGAGTATGTCGTTTTTGACCTTATCTGGAACATCCTTTCTGAAAATTTGAAAATTGTTAAAAAATTCGTCCAAAATCTTGATGTCTCCAATCTCTTTTTTGTACGTTTTTTCCACGTGTCTTGACATCCAATGTATCCCTGCAAAGTTTGGTGAAGATCTGAGTATGTAGTTTTTGACCTTATCTGGAACCTCCCATCTGAAAATTTGAAAATTCTTAAAAAATTCGACCAAAATCTTGATGTCTCCAATCTTTTGTTTTGTACGTTTTTTCCACGTGTCTTGACACATAATGTATCCATGCAAAGTTTGGTGAAGATCTGAGTATGTAGTTTTTGACCTTATATGGAACCTCCTATCTGAAAATTTGAAAATTCTTAAAAAATTCGTCCAAAATCTTGATGTCTCCAATCTCTTGTTTTGTACGTTTTTTCCACGTGTCTTGACATCCAATGTATCCCTGCAAAGTTTGGTGAAGATCTGAGTATGTAGTTTTTGACCTTATCTGGAACCTCCCATCTGAAAATTTGAAAATTCCTAAAAAATCCGTGCAAAATCTTGATGACCCCAATCTCTTGTTTTGTACGTTTTTTCCACGTGTCTTGACATCCAATGTATTCCTGCAATGTTTGGTGAAGATCTGAGTATGTAGTTTTTGACCTTATATGGAACCTCCTATCTGAAAATTTGAAAATTCTTAAAAAATTCGACCAAAATCTTGATGTTCCGAATCCTATGTTTTGTATGTTTTTTCCACGTGTCTTGACATCCAATGTATCCATGCAAAGTTTGGTGAAGATCTGAGTATGTAGTTTTTGACCTTATATTGAACCTCCCATCTGAAAATTTGAAAATTCTTAAAAAATTCGTCCAAAATCTTGATGACCCCAATCTCTTGTTTTGTACGTTTTTTCCACGTGTCTTGACATCCAAAGTATCCCTGCAAAGTTTGGTGAAGATCTGAGTATGTAGTTTTTGACCTTATATGGAACCTCCTTTCTGAAAATTTGAGAATTCTTAAAAAATTCGTCCAAAATCTTGATGTCTCCAATCTCTTGTTTTGTACGTTTTTTCCACGTGTCTTGACATCCAATGTATCCATGCAAAGTTTGGTGAAGATCTGAGTATGTCGTTTTTGACCTTATCTGAAAATTTGAAAATTCTTAAAAAATTCGTCGAAAATCTTGATGTCTGAAATCTTTTGTTTTGTACGTTTTTTCCACGTGTCTTGACATGCAAAGTATCCCTGCAACGTTTGGTGAAGATCTGAGTATGTAGTTTTTGACCTTATCTGGAACCTCCTATCTGAAAATTTGAAAATTCTTAAAAAATTCGTCGAAAATCTTGATGTCTCCAATCTCTTGTTTTGTACGTTTTTTCCACGTGTCTTGACATCCAATGTATCCATGCAAAGTTTGGTGAAGATCTGAGTATGTCGTTTTTGACCTTATCTGGAACCTCCCATCTGAAAATTTGAAAATTCTTAAAAAATTCGTCGAAAATCTTGATGTCTGAAATCTTTTGTTTTGTACGTTTTTTCCACGTGTCTTGACATGCAAAGTATCCCTGCAACGTTTGGTGAAGATCTGAGTATGTAGTTTTTGACCTTATCTGGAACCTCCTATCTGAAAATTTGAAAATTCTTAAAAAATTCGTCCAAAATCTTGATGTCTCCAATCTCTTGTTTTGTACGTTTTTTCCACGTGTCTTGACATCCAATGTATCCATGCAAAGTTTGGTGAAGATCTGAGTATGTCGTTTTTGACCTTATCTGGAACCTCCCATCTGAAAATTTGAAAATTCTTAAAAAATTCGTCGAAAATCTTGATGTCTGAAATCTTTTGTTTTGTACGTTTTTTCCACGTGTCTTGACATGCAAAGTATCCCTGCAACGTTTGGTGAAGATCTGAGTATGTAGTTTTTGACCTTATCTGGAACCTCCTATCTGAAAATTTGAAAATTCTTAAAAAATTCGTCCAAAATCTTGATGTCTCCAATCTCTTGTTTTGTACGTTTTTTCCACGTGTCTTGACATCCAATGTATCCCTGCAATGTTTGGTGAAGATCTGAGTATGTAGTTTTTGACCTTATATGGAGCCTCCTATCTGAAAATTTGAAAATTCTTAAAAAATTCGTCCAAAATCTTGATGTCTCCAATCTCTTGTTTTGTACGTTCTTTCCACGTGTCTTGACATCCAATGTATCCCTGCAATGTTTGGTGAAGATCTGAGTATGTAGTTTTTGACCTTATATGGAACCTCCTATCTGAAAATTTGAAAATTCTTAAAAGAATTTAACAAAATCATGATGTCCCCAATCCTATGTTTTGTATGTTTTTTCCACGTGTCTTGACATACAATGTATCCCTGCAGAGTTTGGTGAAGATCTGAGTATGTAGTTTTTGACCTTATCTGGAACCTCCCATCTGAAAATTTGAAAATTCCTAAAAAATCCGTCCAAAATCTTGTTGACCCGAATCTCTTGTTTTGTACGTTTTTTCCACGTGTCTTGACATCCAATGTATCCCTGCAAAGTTTGGTGAAGATCTGAGTATGTAGTTTTTTACCTTATCTGGAACCGCATTTCTGAAAATTTGAAAATTTTTAAAAAAATCGTCCAAAATCTTGATGTCTCCAATCTCTTGTTTTGTACGTTTTTTCCACGTGTCTTGACATCCAATGTATCCCTGCAAAGTTTGGTGAAGATCTGAGTATGTAGTTTTTGACCTTATATGGAACCTCCTATCTGAAAATTTGAAAATTCTTAAAAAATTCGTCCAAAATCTTGATGTCTCCAATCTCTTGTTTTGTACGTTTTTTCCACGTGTCTCGACCTCCAATGGATCCCTGCAAAGTTTGGTGAAGATCTGAGTATGTCGTTTTTGACCTTATCTGGAACCTCATTTCTGAAAATTTGAAAATTCTTAAAAAATTCGTCGAAAATCTTGATGTCTCCGATCTCTTGTTTTGTACGTTTTTTCCACGTGTCTTGACATGCAAAGTATTCCTGCAAAGTTTGGTGAAGATCTGAGTATGTAGTTTTTGACCTCATCTGGAACCTCCTATCTGAAAATTTGAAAATTCTTAAAAAATTCGTCCAAAATCTTGATGTCTCCAATCTCTTGTTTTGTACGTTTTTTCCACGTGTCTTGACATCCAATGTATCCCTGCAAAGTTTGGTGAAGATCTGAGTATGTAGTTTTTGACCTTATCTGGAACCTCCTATCTGAAAATTTGAAAATTCTTAAAAAATTCGTCCAAAATCTTGATGTCTCCAATCTCTTGTTTTGTACGTTTTTTCCACGTGTCTTGATATCCAATGTATCCCTGCAAAGTTTGGTGAAGATCTGAGTATGTCGTTTTTGACCTTATCTGGAACATCCTTTCTGAAAATTTGAAAATTGTTAAAAAATTCGTCCAAAATCTTGATGTCTCCAATCTCTTTTTTGTACGTTTTTTCCACGTGTCTTGACATCCAATGTATCCCTGCAAAGTTTGGTGAAGATCTGAGTATGTAGTTTTTGACCTTATCTGGAACCTCCCATCTGAAAATTTGAAAATTCTTAAAAAATTCGACCAAAATCTTGATGTCTCCAATCTTTTGTTTTGTACGTTTTTTCCACGTGTCTTGACACATAATGTATCCATGCAAAGTTTGGTGAAGATCTGAGTATGTAGTTTTTGACCTTATATGGAACCTCCTATCTGAAAATTTGAAAATTCTTAAAAAATTCGTCCAAAATCTTGATGTCTCCAATCTCTTGTTTTGTACGTTTTTTCCACGTGTCTTGACATCCAATGTATCCCTGCAAAGTTTGGTGAAGATCTGAGTATGTAGTTTTTGACCTTATCTGGAACCTCCCATCTGAAAATTTGAAAATTCCTAAAAAATCCGTGCAAAATCTTGATGACCCCAATCTCTTGTTTTGTACGTTTTTTCCACGTGTCTTGACATCCAATGTATTCCTGCAATGTTTGGTGAAGATCTGAGTATGTAGTTTTTGACCTTATATGGAACCTCCTATCTGAAAATTTGAAAATTCTTAAAAAATTCGACCAAAATCTTGATGTTCCGAATCCTATGTTTTGTATGTTTTTTCCACGTGTCTTGACATCCAATGTATCCATGCAAAGTTTGGTGAAGATCTGAGTATGTAGTTTTTGACCTTATATTGAACCTCCCATCTGAAAATTTGAAAATTCTTAAAAAATTCGTCCAAAATCTTGATGACCCCAATCTCTTGTTTTGTACGTTTTTTCCACGTGTCTTGACATCCAAAGTATCCCTGCAAAGTTTGGTGAAGATCTGAGTATGTAGTTTTTGACCTTATATGGAACCTCCTTTCTGAAAATTTGAGAATTCTTAAAAAATTCGTCCAAAATCTTGATGTCTCCAATCTCTTGTTTTGTACGTTTTTTCCACGTGTCTTGACATCCAATGTATCCATGCAAAGTTTGGTGAAGATCTGAGTATGTCGTTTTTGACCTTATCTGGAACCTCCCATCTGAAAATTTGAAAATTCTTAAAAAATTCGTCGAAAATCTTGATGTCTGAAATCTTTTGTTTTGTACGTTTTTTCCACGTGTCTTGACATGCAAAGTATCCCTGCAACGTTTGGTGAAGATCTGAGTATGTAGTTTTTGACCTTATCTGGAACCTCCTATCTGAAAATTTGAAAATTCTTAAAAAATTCGTCGAAAATCTTGATGTCTCCAATCTCTTGTTTTGTACGTTTTTTCCACGTGTCTTGATATCCAATGTATCCCTGCAAAGTTTGGTGAAGATCTGAGTATGTCGTTTTTGACCTTATCTGGAACATCCTTTCTGAAAATTTGAAAATTGTTAAAAAATTCGTCCAAAATCTTGATGTCTCCAATCTCTTGTTTTGTACGTTTTTTCCACGTGTCTTGACATCCAATGTATCCCTGCAAAGTTTGGTGAAGATCTGAGTATGTAGTTTTTGACCTTATCTGGAACCTCCCATCTGAAAATTTGAAAATTCCTAAAAAATCCGTGCAAAATCTTGATGACCCCAATCTCTTGTTTTGTACGTTTTTTCCACGTGTCTTGACATCCAATGTATCCATGCAAAGTTTGGTGAAGATCTGAGTATGTCGTTTTTGACCTTATCTGGAACATCCTTTCTGAAAATTTGAAAATTGTTAAAAAATTCGTCCAAAATCTTGATGTCTCCAATCTCCTTTTTGTACGTTTTTTCCACGTGTCTTGACATCCAATGTATCCCTGCAAAGTTTGGTGAAGATCTGAGTATGTAGTTTTTGACCTTATCTGGAACCTCCCATCTGAAAATTTGAAAATTCTTCAAAAATTCGTCGAAAATCTTGATGTCTCCAATCTCTTGTTTTGTACGTTTTTTCCACGTGTCTTGACATCCAATGTATCCCTGCAATGTTTGGTGGAGATCTGAGTATGTAGTTTTTGACCTTATCTGGGACCTCCTATCAGAAAATTTGAAAATTCTTCAAAAATTCGTCCAAAATCTTGATGTCTCCAATCTCTTGTTTTGTACGTTTTTTCCACGTGTCTCGACCTCCAATGTATCCCTGCAAAGTTTGGTGAAGATCTGAGTATGTCGTTTTTGACCTTATCTGGAACATCCTTTCTGAAAATTTGAAAATTCTTAAAAAATTCGTCGAAAATCTTGATGTCTCCAATCTCTTGTTTTGTACGTTTTTTCCACGTGTCTTGACATCCAATGTATCCCTGCAAAGTTTGGTGAAGATCTGAGTATGTAGTTTTTGACCTTATATGGAACCTCCTATCTGAAAATTTGAAAATTCTTAAAAAATTCGTCCAAAATCTTGATGTCTCCAATCTCTTGTTTTGTACGTTTTTTCCACGTGTCTCGACCTCCAATGGATCCCTGCAAAGTTTGGTGAAGATCTGAGTATGTCGTTTTTGACCTTATCTGGAACCTCCCATCTGAAAATTTGAAAATTCTTAAAAAATTCGTCGAAAATCTTGATGTCTCCGATCTCTTGTTTTGTACGTTTTTTCCACGTGTCTTGACATGCAAAGTATTCCTGCAAAGTTTGGTGAAGATCTGAGTATGTAGTTTTTGACCTCATCTGGAACCTCCTATCTGAAAATTTGAAAATTCTTAAAAAATTCGTCCAAAATCTTGATGTCTCCAATCTCTTGTTTTGTACGTTTTTTCCACGTGTCTTGACATCCAATGTATCCCTGCAAAGTTTGGTGAAGATCTGAGTATGTAGTTTTTGACCTTATCTGCAACCTCCTATCTGAAAATTTGAAAATTCTTAAAAAATTCGTCCAAAATCTTGATGTCTCCAATCTCTTGTTTTGTACGTTTTTTCCACGTGTCTTGATATCCAATGTATCCCTGCAAAGTTTGGTGAAGATCTGAGTATGTCGTTTTTGACCTTATCTGGAACATCCTTTCTGAAAATTTGAAAATTGTTAAAAAATTCGTCCAAAATCTTGATGTCTCCTATCTCTTGTTTTGTACGTTTTTTCCACGTGTCTTGACATCCAATGTATCCCTGCAAAGTTTGGTGAAGATCTGAGTATGTAGTTTTTGACCTTATCTGGAACCTCCCATCTGAAAATTTGAAAATTCTTAAAAAATTCGACCAAAATCTTGATGTCTCCAATCTCTTGTTTTGTACGTTTTTTCCACGTGTCTTGACACATAATGTATCCATGCAAAGTTTGGTGAAGATCTGAGTATGTAGTTTTTGACCTTATATGGAACCTCCTATCTGAAAATTTGAAAATTCTTAAAAAATTCGTCCAAAATCTTGATGTCTCCAATCTCTTGTTTTGTACGTTTTTTCCACGTGTCTTGACATCCAATGTATCCCTGCAAAGTTTGGTGAAGATCTGAGTATGTAGTTTTTGACCTTATCTGGAACCTCCCATCTGAAAATTTGAAAATTCCTAAAAAATCCGTCCAAAATCTTGATGACCACAATCTCTTGTTTTGTACGTTTTTTCCACGTGTCTTGACATTCAATGTATCCCTGCAAAGTTTGGTGAAGATCTGAGTATGTAGTTTTTGACCTTATATGGAACCTCCTTTCTGAAAATTTGAAAATTCTTAAAAAATTCGTCCAAAATCTTGAAGACCCCAATCTCTTGTTTTGTACGTTTTTTCCACGTGTCTTGACATCCAATGTATCCCTGCAAAGTTTGGTGAAGATCTGAGTATGTAGTTTTTGACCTTATATGGAACCTCCTTTCTGAAAATTTGAGAATTCTTAAAAAATTCGTCCAAAATCTTGATGTCTCCAATCTCTTGTTTTGTACGTTTTTTCCACGTGTCTTGACATCCAATGTATCCATGCAAAGTTTGGTGAAGATCTGAGTATGTCGTTTTTGACCTTATCTGGAACCTCCCATCCGAAAATTTGAAAATTCTTAAAAAATTCGTCGAAAATCTTGATGTCTCCAATCTCTTGTTTTGTACGTTTTTTCCACGTGTCTTGACATGCAAAGTATCCCTGCAACGTTTGGTGAAGATCTGAGTATGTAGTTTTTGACCTTATCTGGAACCTCCTATCTGAAAATTTGAAAATTCTTCAAAAATTCGTCGAAAATCTTGATGTCTCCAATCTCTTGCTTTGTACGTTTTTTCCACGTGTCTTGACATCCAATGTATCCCTGCAATGTTTGGTGGAGATCTGAGTATGTAGTTTTTGACCTTATCTGGAACCTCCTATCTGAAAATTTGAAAATTCTTCAAAAATTCGTCCAAAATCTTGATGTCTCCAATCTCTTGTTTTGTACGTTTTTTCCACGTGTCTCGACCTCCAATGTATCCCTGCAAAGTTAGTGAAGATCTGAGTATGTCGTTTTTGACCTTATCTGGAACATCCTTTCTGAAAATTTGAAAATTCTTAAAAAATTCGTCGAAAATCTTGATGTCTCCAATCTCTTGTTTTGTACGTTTTTTCCACGTTTCTTGACATCCAATGTATCCCTGCAAAGTTTGGTGAAGATCTGAGTATGTAGTTTTTGACCTTATATGGAACCTCCTTTCTGAAAATTTGAAAATTCTCAAAAAATTCGTCCATAATCTTGATGTCTCCAATCTCTTGTTTTGTACGTTTTTTCCACGTGTCTTGACATCCAATGTATCCCTGCAAAGTTTGGTGAAGATCTGAGCATGTAGTTTTTGACCTTATATGGAACCTCCTATATGAAAATTTGAAAATTCTTAAAAAATTCGTCCAAAATCTTGATGTCACCAATCCTATGTTTTGTATGTTTTTTCCACGTGTCTTGACATCCAATGTATCCATGCAAAGTTTGGTGAAGATCTGAGTATGTCGTTTTTGACCTTATCTGGAACCTCCCATCTGAAAATTTGAAAATTCTTAAAAAATTCGTCGAAAATCTTGATGTCTCCGATCTCTTGTTTTGTACGTTTTTTCCACGTGTCTTGACATGCAAAGTATTCCTGCAAAGTTTGGTGAAGATCTGAGTATGTAGTTTTTGACCTCATCTGGAACCTCCTATCTGAAAATTTGAAAATTCTTAAAAAATTCGTCCAAAATTTTGATGTCTCCAATCTCTTGTTTTGTACGTTTTTTCCACGTGTCTTGACATCCAATGTATCCCTGCAATGTTTGGTGAAGATCTGAGTATGTAGTTTTTGACCTTATCTGGAACCTCCCATCTGAAAATTTGAAAATTCCTAAAAAATCCGTCCAAAATCTTGATGACCCCAATCTCTTGTTTTGTACGTTTTTTCCACGTGTCTTGACATCCAATGTATCCCTGCAAAGTTTGGTGAAGATCTGAGTATGTAGTTTTTGACCTTATCTGGGACCTCCTATCTGAAAATTTGAAAATTCTTCAAAAATTCGTCCAAAATCTTGATGTCTCCAATCTCTTGTTTTGTACGTTTTTTCCACGTGTCTCGACCTCCAATGTATCCCTGCAAAGTTTGGTGAAGATCTGAGTATGTCGTTTTTGACCTTATCTGGAACATCCTTTCTGAAAATTTGAAAATTCTTAAAAAATTCGTCGAAAATCTTGATGTCTCCAATCTCTTGTTTTGTACGTTTTTTCCACGTGTCTTGACATCCAATGTATCCCTGCAAAGTTTGGTGAAGATCTGAGTATGTAGTTTTTGACCTTATATGGAACCTCCTATCTGAAAATTTGAAAATTCTTAAAAAATTCGTCCAAAATCTTGATGTCTCCAATCTCTTGTTTTGTACGTTTTTTCCACGTGTCTCGACCTCCAATGGATCCCTGCAAAGTTTGGTGAAGATCTGAGTATGTCGTTTTTGACCTTATCTGGAACCTCCCATCTGAAAATTTGAAAATTCTTAAAAAATTCGTCGAAAATCTTGATGTCTCCGATCTCTTGTTTTGTACGTTTTTTCCACGTGTCTTGACATGCAAAGTATTCCTGCAAAGTTTGGTGAAGATCTGAGTATGTAGTTTTTGACCTCATCTGGAACCTCCTATCTGAAAATTTGAAAATTCTTAAAAAATTCGTCCAAAATCTTGATGTCTCCAATCTCTTGTTTTGTACGTTTTTTCCACGTGTCTTGACATCCAATGTATCCCTGCAAAGTTTGGTGAAGATCTGAGTATGTAGTTTTTGACCTTATCTGCAACCTCCTATCTGAAAATTTGAAAATTCTTAAAAAATTCGTCCAAAATCTTGATGTCTCCAATCTCTTGTTTTGTACGTTTTTTCCACGTGTCTTGATATCCAATGTATCCCTGCAAAGTTTGGTGAAGATCTGAGTATGTCGTTTTTGACCTTATCTGGAACATCCTTTCTGAAAATTTGAAAATTGTTAAAAAATTCGTCCAAAATCATGATGTCTCCTATCTCTTGTTTTGTACGTTTTTTCCACGTGTCTTGACATCCAATGTATCCCTGCAAAGTTTGGTGAAGATCTGAGTATGTAGTTTTTGACCTTATCTGGAACCTCCCATCTGAAAATTTGAAAATTCTTAAAAAATTCGACCAAAATCTTGATGTCTCCAATCTCTTGTTTTGTACGTTTTTTCCACGTGTCTTGACACATAATGTATCCATGCAAAGTTTGGTGAAGATCTGAGTATGTAGTTTTTGACCTTATATGGAACCTCCTATCTGAAAATTTGAAAATTCTTAAAAAATTCGTCCAAAATCTTGATGTCTCCAATCTCTTGTTTTGTACGTTTTTTCCACGTGTCTTGACATCCAATGTATCCCTGCAAAGTTTGGTGAAGATCTGAGTATGTAGTTTTTGACCTTATCTGGAACCTCCCATCTGAAAATTTGAAAATTCCTAAAAAATCCGTCCAAAATCTTGATGACCACAATCTCTTGTTTTGTACGTTTTTTCCACGTGTCTTGACATTCAATGTATCCCTGCAAAGTTTGGTGAAGATCTGAGTATGTAGTTTTTGACCTTATATGGAACCTCCTTTCTGAAAATTTGAAAATTCTTAAAAAATTCGTCCAAAATCTTGAAGACCCCAATCTCTTGTTTTGTACGTTTTTTCCACGTGTCTTGACATCCAATGTATCCCTGCAAAGTTTGGTGAAGATCTGAGTATGTAGTTTTTGACCTTATATGGAACCTCCTTTCTGAAAATTTGAGAATTCTTAAAAAATTCGTCCAAAATCTTGATGTCTCCAATCTCTTGTTTTGTACGTTTTTTCCACGTGTCTTGACATCCAATGTATCCATGCAAAGTTTGGTGAAGATCTGAGTATGTCGTTTTTGACCTTATCTGGAACCTCCCATCCGAAAATTTGAAAATTCTTAAAAAATTCGTCGAAAATCTTGATGTCTCCAATCTCTTGTTTTGTACGTTTTTTCCACGTGTCTTGACATGCAAAGTATCCCTGCAACGTTTGGTGAAGATCTGAGTATGTAGTTTTTGACCTTATCTGGAACCTCCTATCTGAAAATTTGAAAATTCTTCAAAAATTCGTCGAAAATCTTGATGTCTCCAATCTCTTGCTTTGTACGTTTTTTCCACGTGTCTTGACATCCAATGTATCCCTGCAATGTTTGGTGGAGATCTGAGTATGTAGTTTTTGACCTTATCTGGAACCTCCTATCTGAAAATTTGAAAATTCTTCAAAAATTCGTCCAAAATCTTGATGTCTCCAATCTCTTGTTTTGTACGTTTTTTCCACGTGTCTCGACCTCCAATGTATCCCTGCAAAGTTAGTGAAGATCTGAGTATGTCGTTTTTGACCTTATCTGGAACATCCTTTCTGAAAATTTGAAAATTCTTAAAAAATTCGTCGAAAATCTTGATGTCTCCAATCTCTTGTTTTGTACGTTTTTTCCACGTTTCTTGACATCCAATGTATCCCTGCAAAGTTTGGTGAAGATCTGAGTATGTAGTTTTTGACCTTATATGGAACCTCCTTTCTGAAAATTTGAAAATTCTCAAAAAATTCGTCCATAATCTTGATGTCTCCAATCTCTTGTTTTGTACGTTTTTTCCACGTGTCTTGACATCCAATGTATCCCTGCAAAGTTTGGTGAAGATCTGAGCATGTAGTTTTTGACCTTATATGGAACCTCCTATCTGAAAATTTGAAAATTCTTAAAAAATTCGTCCAAAATCTTGATGTCACCAATCCTATGTTTTGTATGTTTTTTCCACGTGTCTTGACATCCAATGTATCCATGCAAAGTTTGGTGAAGATCTGAGTATGTCGTTTTTGACCTTATCTGGAACCTCCCATCTGAAAATTTGAAAATTCTTAAAAAATTCGTCGAAAATCTTGATGTCTCCGATCTCTTGTTTTGTACGTTTTTTCCACGTGTCTTGACATGCAAAGTATTCCTGCAAAGTTTGGTGAAGATCTGAGTATGTAGTTTTTGACCTCATCTGGAACCTCCTATCTGAAAATTTGAAAATTCTTAAAAAATTCGTCCAAAATTTTGATGTCTCCAATCTCTTGTTTTGTACGTTTTTTCCACGTGTCTTGACATCCAATGTATCCCTGCAATGTTTGGTGAAGATCTGAGTATGTAGTTTTTGACCTTATCTGGAACCTCCCATCTGAAAATTTGAAAATTCCTAAAAAATCCGTCCAAAATCTTGATGACCCCAATCTCTTGTTTTGTACGTTTTTTCCACGTGTCTTGACATCCAATGTATCCCTGCAAAGTTTGGTGAAGATCTGAGTATGTAGTTTTTGACCTTATCTGGAACCTCCTATCTGAAAATTTGAAAATTCTTAAAAAATTCGTCCAAAATCTTGATGTCTCCAATCTCTTGTTTTGTACGTTTTTTCCACGTGTCTTGATATCCAATGTATCCCTGCAAAGTTTGGTGAAGATCTGAGTATGTCGTTTTTGACCTTATCTGGAACATCCTTTCTGAAAATTTGAAAATTGTTAAAAAATTCGTCCAAAATCTTGATGTCTCCAATCTCTTTTTTGTACGTTTTTTCCACGTGTCTTGACATCCAATGTATCCCTGCAAAGTTTGGTGAAGATCTGAGTATGTAGTTTTTGACCTTATCTGGAACCTCCCATCTGAAAATTTGAAAATTCTTAAAAAATTCGACCAAAATCTTGATGTCTCCAATCTTTTGTTTTGTACGTTTTTTCCACGTGTCTTGACACATAATGTATCCATGCAAAGTTTGGTGAAGATCTGAGTATGTAGTTTTTGACCTTATATGGAACCTCCTATCTGAAAATTTGAAAATTCTTAAAAAATTCGTCCAAAATCTTGATGTCTCCAATCTCCTGTTTTGTACGTTTTTTCCACGTGTCTTGACATCCAATGTATCCCTGCAAAGTTTGGTGAAGATCTGAGTATGTAGTTTTTGACCTTATCTGGAACCTCCCATCTGAAAATTTGAAAATTCCTAAAAAATCCGTGCAAAATCTTGATGACCCCAATCTCTTGTTTTGTACGTTTTTTCCACGTGTCTTGACATCCAATGTATCCATGCAAAGTTTGGTGAAGATCTGAGTATGTAGTTTTTGACCTTATATTGAACTTCCCATCTGAAAATTTGAAAATTCTTAAAAAATTCGTCCAAAATCTTGATGACCCCAATCTCTTGTTTTGTACGTTTTTTCCACGTGTCTTGACATCCAAAGTATCCCTGTAAAGTTTGGTGAAGATCTGAGTATGTAGTTTTTGACCTTATATTGAACCTCCCATCTGAAAATTTGAAAATTCTTAAAAAATTCGTCCAAAATCTTGATGTCTCCAATCTCTTGTTTTGTACGTTTTTTCCACGTGTCTTGACATCCAATGTATCCATGCAAAGTTTGGTGAAGATCTGAGTATGTCGTTTTTGACCTTATCTGGAACCTCCCATCTGAAAATTTGAAAATTCTTAAAAAATTCGTCGAAAATCTTGATGTCTCCAATCTTTTGTTTTGTACGTTTTTTCCACGTGTCTTGACATGCAAAGTATCCCTGCAACGTTTGGTGAAGATCTGAGTATGTAGTTTTTGACCTTATCTGGAACCTCCTATCTGAAAATTTGAAAATTCTTCAAAAATTCGTCGAAAATCTTGATGTCTCCAATCTCTTGTTTTGTACGTTTTTTCCACGTGTCTTGACATCCAATGTATTCCTGCAATGTTTGGTGGAGATCTGAGTATGTAGTTTTAGACCTTATCTGGAACCTCCTATCTGAAAATTTGAAAATTCTTCAAAAATTCGTCCAAAATCTTGATGTCTCCAATCTCTTGTTTTGTACGTTTTTTCCACGTGTCTCGACCTCCAATGGATCCCTGCAAAGTTTGGTGAAGATCTGAGTATGTCGTTTTTGACCTTATCTGGAACATCCTTTCTGAAAATTCGAAAATTCTTAAAAAATTCGTCGAAAATCTTGATGTCTCCAATCTCTTGTTTTGTACGTTTTTTCCACGTGTCTTGACATCCAATGTATCCCTGCAAAGTTTGGTGAAGATCTGAGTATGTAGTTTTTGACCTTATATGGAACCTCCTATCTGAAAATTTGAAAATTCTTAAAAAATTCGTCCAAAATCTTGATGTCTCCAATCTCTTGTTTTGTACGTTTTTTCCACGTGTCTCGACCTCCAATGGATCCCTGCAAAGTTTGGTGAAGATCTGAGTATGTCGTTTTTGACCTTATCTGGAACCTCCCATCTGAAAATTTGAAAATTCTTAAAAAATTCGTCGAAAATCTTGATGTCTCCGATCTCTTGTTTTGTACGTTTTTTCCACGTGTCTTGACATGCAAAGTATTCCTGCAAAGTTTGGTGAAGATCTGAGTATGTAGTTTTTGACCTCATCTGGAACCTCCTATCTGAAAATTTGAAAATTCTTAAAAAATTCGTCCAAAATCTTGATGTCTCCAATCTCTTGTTTTGTACGTTTTTTCCACGTGTCTTGATATCCAATGTATCCCTGCAATGTTTGGTGAAGATCTGAGTATGTAGTTTTTGACCTTATCTGGAACCTCCCATCTGAAAATTTGAAAATTCCTAAAAAATTCGTCCAAAATCTTGATGTCTCCAATCTCTTGTTTTGTACGTTTTTTCCACGTGTCTCGACCTCCAATGGATCCCTGCAAAGTTTGGTGAAGATCTGAGTATGTCGTTTTTGACCTTATTTGGAACCTCCCATCTGAAAATTTGAAAATTCTTAAAAAATTCGTCGAAAATCTTGATGTCTCCGATCTCTTGTTTTGTACGTTTTTTCCACGTGTCTTGACATGCAAAGTATTCCTGCAAAGTTTGGTGAAGATCTGAGTATGTAGTTTTTGACCTCATCTGGAACCTCCTATCTGAAAATTTGAAAATTCTTAAAAAATTCGTCCAAAATCTTGATGTCTCCAATCTCTTGTTTTGTACGTTTTTTCCACGTGTCTTGACATCCAATGTATCCCTGCAATGTTTGGTGAAGATCTGAGTATGTAGTTTTTGACCTTATCTGGAACCTCCCATCTGAAAATTTGAAAATTCCTAAAAAATCCGTCCAAAATCTTGATGACCCCAATCTCTTGTTTTGTACTTTTTTTCCACGTGTCTCGACCTCCAATGTATCCCTGCAAAGTTTGGTGAAGATCTGAGTATGTAGTTTTTGACCTTATATGGAACCTCCTATCTGAAAATTTGAAAATTCTTAAAAAATTCGTCCAAAATCTTGATGTCACCAATCCTATGTTTTGTATGTTTTTTCCACGTGTCTTGACATCCAATGGATCCCTGCAAAGTTTGGTGAAGATCTGAGTATGTCGTTTTTGACCTTATCTGGAACCTCCCATCTGAAAATTTGAAAATTCTTAAAAAATTCGTCGAAAATCTTGATGTCTCCGATCTCTTGTTTTGTACGTTTTTTCCACGTGTCTTGACATGCAAAGTATTCCTGCAAAGTTTGGTGAAGATCTGAGTATGTAGTTTTTGACCTCATCTGGAACCTCCTATCTGAAAATTTGAAAATTCTTAAAAAATTCGTCCAAAATCTTGATGTCTCCAATCTCTTGTTTTGTACGTTTTTCCCACGTGTCTTGACATCCAATGTATCCCTGCAATGTTTGGTGAAGATCTGAGTATGTAGTTTTTGACCTTATCTGGAACCTCCCATCTGAAAATTTGAAAATTCCTAAAAAATCCGTCCAAAATCTTGATGACCCCAATCTCTTGTTTTGTACTTTTTTTCCACGTGTCTCGACCTTCAATGTATCCCTGCAAAGTTTGGTGAAGATCTGAGTATGTAGTTTTTGACCTTATATGGAACCTCCTATCTGAAAATTTGAAAATTCTTAAAAAATTCGTCCAAAATCTTGATGTCTCCAATCTCTTGTTTTGTACGTTTTTTCCACGTGTCTTGATATCCAATGTATCCCTGCAAAGTTTGGTGAAGATCTGAGTATGTCGTTTTTGACCTTATCTGGAACATCCTTTCTGAAAATTTGAAAATTGTTAAAAAATTCGTCCAAAATCTTGATGTCTCCTATCTCTTGTTTTGTACGTTTTTTCCACGTGTCTTGACATCCAATGTATCCCTGCAAAGTTTGGTGAAGATCTGAGTATGTAGTTTTTGAAATTATCTGGAACCTCCCATCTGAAAATTTGAAAATTATTAAAAAATTCGACCAAAATCTTGATGTCTCCAATCTCTTGTTTTGTACGTTTTTTCCACGTGTCTTGACACATAATGTATCCATGCAAAATTTGGTGAAGATCTGAGTATGTAGTTTTTGACCTTATATGGAACCTCCTATCTGAAAATTTGAAAATTCTTAAAAAATTCGTCCAAAATCTTGATGTCTCCAATCTCTTGTTTTGTACGTTTTTTCCACGTGTCTTGACATCCAATGTATCCCTGCAAAGTTTGGTGAAGATCTGAGTATGTAGTTTTTGACCTTATCTGGAACCTCCCATCTGAAAATTTGAAAATTCCTAAAAAATCCGTCCAAAATCTTGATGACCACAATCTCTTGTTTTGTACGTTTTTTCCACGTGTCTTGACATTCAATGTATCCCTGCAAAGTTTGGTGAAGATCTGAGTATGTAGTTTTTGACCTTATATGGAACCTCCTTTCTGAAAATTTGAAAATTCTTAAAAAATTCGTCCAAAATCTTGAAGACCCCAATCTCTTGTTTTGTACGTTTTTTCCACGTGTCTTGACATCCAATGTATCCCTGCAAAGTTTGGTGAAGATCTGAGTATGTAGTTTTTGACCTTATATGGAACCTCCTTTCTGAAAATTTGAGAATTCTTAAAAAATTCGTCCAAAATCTTGATGTCTCCAATCTCTTGTTTTGTACGTTTTTTCCACGTGTCTTGACATCCAATGTATCCATGCAAAGTTTGGTGAAGATCTGAGTATGTCGTTTTTGACCTTATCTGGAACCTCCCATCCGAAAATTTGAAAATTCTTAAAAAATTCGTCGAAAATCTTGATGTCTCCAATCTCTTGTTTTGTACGTTTTTTCCACGTGTCTTGACATGCAAAGTATCCCTGCAACGTTTGGTGAAGATCTGAGTATGTAGTTTTTGACCTTATCTGGAACCTCCTATCTGAAAATTTGAAAATTCTTCAAAAATTCGTCGAAAATCTTGATGTCTCCAATCTCTTGCTTTGTACGTTTTTTCCACGTGTCTTGACATCCAATGTATCCCTGCAATGTTTGGTGGAGATCTGAGTATGTAGTTTTTGACCTTATCTGGAACCTCCTATCTGAAAATTTGAAAATTCTTCAAAAATTCGTCCAAAATCTTGATGTCTCCAATCTCTTGTTTTGTACGTTTTTTCCACGTGTCTCGACCTCCAATGTATCCCTGCAAAGTTAGTGAAGATCTGAGTATGTCGTTTTTGACCTTATCTGGAACATCCTTTCTGAAAATTTGAAAATTCTTAAAAAATTCGTCGAAAATCTTGATGTCTCCAATCTCTTGTTTTGTACGTTTTTTCCACGTTTCTTGACATCCAATGTATCCCTGCAAAGTTTGGTGAAGATCTGAGTATGTAGTTTTTGACCTTATATGGAACCTCCTTTCTGAAAATTTGAAAATTCTCAAAAAATTCGTCCATAATCTTGATGTCTCCAATCTCTTGTTTTGTACGTTTTTTCCACGTGTCTTGACATCCAATGTATCCCTGCAAAGTTTGGTGAAGATCTGAGCATGTAGTTTTTGACCTTATATGGAACCTCCTATCTGAAAATTTGAAAATTCTTAAAAAATTCGTCCAAAATCTTGATGTCACCAATCCTATGTTTTGTATGTTTTTTCCACGTGTCTTGACATCCAATGTATCCATGCAAAGTTTGGTGAAGATCTGAGTATGTCGTTTTTGACCTTATCTGGAACCTCCCATCTGAAAATTTGAAAATTCTTAAAAAATTCGTCGAAAATCTTGATGTCTCCGATCTCTTGTTTTGTACGTTTTTTCCACGTGTCTTGACATGCAAAGTATTCCTGCAAAGTTTGGTGAAGATCTGAGTATGTAGTTTTTGACCTCATCTGGAACCTCCTATCTGAAAATTTGAAAATTCTTAAAAAATTCGTCCAAAATTTTGATGTCTCCAATCTCTTGTTTTGTACGTTTTTTCCACGTGTCTTGACATCCAATGTATCCCTGCAATGTTTGGTGAAGATCTGAGTATGTAGTTTTTGACCTTATCTGGAACCTCCCATCTGAAAATTTGAAAATTCCTAAAAAATCCGTCCAAAATCTTGATGACCCCAATCTCTTGTTTTGTACGTTTTTTCCACGTGTCTTGACATCCAATGTATCCCTGCAAAGTTTGGTGAAGATCTGAGTATGTAGTTTTTGACCTTATCTGGAACCTCCTATCTGAAAATTTGAAAATTCTTAAAAAATTCGTCCAAAATCTTGATGTCTCCAATCTCTTGTTTTGTACGTTTTTTCCACGTGTCTTGATATCCAATGTATCCCTGCAAAGTTTGGTGAAGATCTGAGTATGTCGTTTTTGACCTTATCTGGAACATCCTTTCTGAAAATTTGAAAATTGTTAAAAAATTCGTCCAAAATCTTGATGTCTCCAATCTCTTTTTTGTACGTTTTTTCCACGTGTCTTGACATCCAATGTATCCCTGCAAAGTTTGGTGAAGATCTGAGTATGTAGTTTTTGACCTTATCTGGAACCTCCCATCTGAAAATTTGAAAATTCTTAAAAAATTCGACCAAAATCTTGATGTCTCCAATCTTTTGTTTTGTACGTTTTTTCCACGTGTCTTGACACATAATGTATCCATGCAAAGTTTGGTGAAGATCTGAGTATGTAGTTTTTGACCTTATATGGAACCTCCTATCTGAAAATTTGAAAATTCTTAAAAAATTCGTCCAAAATCTTGATGTCTCCAATCTCCTGTTTTGTACGTTTTTTCCACGTGTCTTGACATCCAATGTATCCCTGCAAAGTTTGGTGAAGATCTGAGTATGTAGTTTTTGACCTTATCTGGAACCTCCCATCTGAAAATTTGAAAATTCCTAAAAAATCCGTGCAAAATCTTGATGACCCCAATCTCTTCTTTTGTACGTTTTTTCCACGTGTCTTGACATCCAATGTATCCATGCAAAGTTTGGTGAAGATCTGAGTATGTAGTTTTTGACCTTATATTGAACCTCCCATCTGAAAATTTGAAAATTCTTAAAAAATTCGTCCAAAATCTTGATGACCCCAATCTCTTGTTTTGTACGTTTTTTCCACGTGTCTTGACATCCAAAGTATCCCTGCAAAGTTTGGTGAAGATCTGAGTATGTAGTTTTTGACCTTATATTGAACCTCCCATCTGAAAATTTGAAAATTCTTAAAAAATTCGTCCAAAATCTTGATGTCTCCAATCTCTTGTTTTGTACGTTTTTTCCACGTGTCTTGACATCCAATGTATCCATGCAAAGTTTGGTGAAGATCTGAGTATGTCGTTTTTGACCTTATCTGGAACCTCCCATCTGAAAATTTGAAAATTCTTAAAAAATTCGTCGAAAATCTTGATGTCTCCAATCTCTTGTTTTGTACGTTTTTTCCACGTGTCTTGACATCCAATGTATTCCTGCAATGTTTGGTGGAGATCTGAGTATGTAGTTTTAGACCTTATCTGGAACCTCCTATCTGAAAATTTGAAAATTCTTCAAAAATTCGTCCAAAATCTTGATGTCTCCAATCTCTTGTTTTGTACGTTTTTTCCACGTGTCTCGACCTCCAATGGATCCCTGCAAAGTTTGGTGAAGATCTGAGTATGTCGTTTTTGACCTTATCTGGAACATCCTTTCTGAAAATTCGAAAATTCTTAAAAAATTCGTCGAAAATCTTGATGTCTCCAATCTCTTGTTTTGTACGTTTTTTCCACGTGTCTTGACATCCAATGTATCCCTGCAAAGTTTGGTGAAGATCTGAGTATGTAGTTTTTGACCTTATATGGAACCTCCTATCTGAAAATTTGAAAATTCTTAAAAAATTCGTCCAAAATCTTGATGTCTCCAATCTCTTGTTTTGTACGTTTTTTCCACGTGTCTCGACCTCCAATGGATCCCTGCAAAGTTTGGTGAAGATCTGAGTATGTCGTTTTTGACCTTATCTGGAACCTCCCATCTGAAAATTTGAAAATTCTTAAAAAATTCGTCGAAAATCTTGATGTCTCCGATCTCTTGTTTTGTACGTTTTTTCCACGTGTCTTGACATGCAAAGTATTCCTGCAAAGTTTGGTGAAGATCTGAGTATGTAGTTTTTGACCTCATCTGGAACCTCCTATCTGAAAATTTGAAAATTCTTAAAAAATTCGTCCAAAATCTTGATGTCTCCAATCTCTTGTTTTGTACGTTTTTTCCACGTGTCTTGACATCCAATGTATCCCTGCAATGTTTGGTGAAGATCTGAGTATGTAGTTTTTGACCTTATCTGGAACCTCCCATCTGAAAATTTGAAAATTCCTAAAAAATTCGTCCAAAATCTTGATGTCTCCAATCTCTTGTTTTGTACGTTTTTTCCACGTGTCTCGACCTCCAATGGATCCCTGCAAAGTTTGGTGAAGATCTGAGTATGTCGTTTTTGACCTTATCTGGAACCTCCCATCTGAAAATTTGAAAATTCTTAAAAAATTCGTCGAAAATCTTGATGTCTCCGATCTCTTGTTTTGTACGTTTTTTCCACGTGTCTTGACATGCAAAGTATTCCTGCAAAGTTTGGTGAAGATCTGAGTATGTAGTTTTTGACCTCATCTGGAACCTCCTATCTGAAAATTTGAAAATTCTTAAAAAATTCGTCCAAAATCTTGATGTCTCCAATCTCTTGTTTTGTACGTTTTTTCCACGTGTCTTGACATCCAATGTATCCCTGCAATGTTTGGTGAAGATCTGAGTATGTAGTTTTTGACCTTATCTGGAACCTCCCATCTGAAAATTTGAAAATTCCTAAAAAATCCGTCCAAAATCTTGATGACCCCAATCTCTTGTTTTGTACTTTTTTTCCACGTGTCTCGACCTCCAATGTATCCCTGCAAAGTTTGGTGAAGATCTGAGTATGTAGTTTTTGACCTTATATGGAACCTCCTATCTGAAAATTTGAAAATTCTTAAAAAATTCGTCCAAAATCTTGATGTCACCAATCCTATGTTTTGTATGTTTTTTCCACGTGTCTTGACATCCAATGGATCCCTGCAAAGTTTGGTGAAGATCTGAGTATGTCGTTTTTGACCTTATCTGGAACCTCCCATCTGAAAATTTGAAAATTCTTAAAAAATTCGTCGAAAATCTTGATGTCTCCGATCTCTTGTTTTGTACGTTTTTTCCACGTGTCTTGACATGCAAAGTATTCCTGCAAAGTTTGGTGAAGATCTGAGTATGTAGTTTTTGACCTCATCTGGAACCTCCTATCTGAAAATTTGAAAATTCTTAAAAAATTCGTCCAAAATCTTGATGTCTCCAATCTCTTGTTTTGTACGTTTTTCCCACGTGTCTTGACATCCAATGTATCCCTGCAATGTTTGGTGAAGATCTGAGTATGTAGTTTTTGACCTTATCTGGAACCTCCCATCTGAAAATTTGAAAATTCCTAAAAAATCCGTCCAAAATCTTGATGACCCCAATCTCTTGTTTTGTACTTTTTTTCCACGTGTCTCGACCTTCAATGTATCCCTGCAAAGTTTGGTGAAGATCTGAGTATGTAGTTTTTGACCTTATATGGAACCTCCTATCTGAAAATTTGAAAATTCTTAAAAAATTCGTCCAAAATCTTGATGTCACCAATCCTATGTTTTGTATGTTTTTTCCACGTGTCTTGACATCCAATGTATCCATGCAAAGTTTGGTGAAGATCTGAGTATGTCGTTTTTGACCTTATCTGGAACCTCCCATCTGAAAATTTGAAAATTCTTAAAAAATTCGTCGAAAATCTTGATGTCTCCGATCTCTTGTTTTGTACGTTTTTTCCACGTGTCTTGACATGCAAAGTATTCCTGCAAAGTTTGGTGAAGATCTGAGTATGTAGTTTTTGACCTCATCTGGAACCTCCTATCTGAAAATTTGAAAATTCTTAAAAAATTCGTCCAAAATTTTGATGTCTCCAATCTCTTGTTTTGTACGTTTTTTCCACGTGTCTTGACATCCAATGTATCCCTGCAATGTTTGGTGAAGATCTGAGTATGTAGTTTTTGACCTTATCTGGAACCTCCCATCTGAAAATTTGAAAATTCCTAAAAAATCCGTCCAAAATCTTGATGACCCCAATCTCTTGTTTTGTACGTTTTTTCCACGTGTCTTGACATCCAATGTATCCCTGCAAAGTTTGGTGAAGATCTGAGTATGTAGTTTTTGACCTTATCTGGAACCTCCTATCTGAAAATTTGAAAATTCTTAAAAAATTCGTCCAAAATCTTGATGTCTCCAATCTCTTGTTTTGTACGTTTTTTCCACGTGTCTTGACATCCAAAGTATCCCTGCAAAGTTTGGTGAAGATCTGAGTATGTAGTTTTTGACCTTATATGGAACCTCCTTTCTGAAAATTTGAGAATTCTTAAAAAATTCGTCCAAAATCTTGATGTCTCCAATCTCTTGTTTTGTACGTTTTTTCCACGTGTCTTGACATCCAATGTATCCATGCAAAGTTTGGTGAAGATCTGAGTATGTCGTTTTTGACCTTATCTGGAACCTCCCATCTGAAAATTTGAAAATTCTTAAAAAATCCGTGCAAAATCTTGATGACCCCAATCTCTTGTTTTGTACGTTTTTTCCACGTGTCTTGACATCCAATGTATCCATGCAAAGTTTGGTGAAGATCTGAGTATGTCGTTTTTGACCTTATCTGGAACCTCCCATCTGAAAATTTGAAAATTCTTAAAAAATTCGTCGAAAATCTTGATGTCTCCAATCTCTTGTTTTGTACGTTTTTTCCACGTGTCTTGACATGCAAAGTATCCCTGCAACGTTTGGTGAAGATCTGAGTATGTAGTTTTTGACCTTATCTGGAACCTCCTATCTGAAAATTTGAAAATTCTTCAAAAATTCGTCGAAAATCTTGATGTCTCCAATCTCTTGTTTTGTACGTTTTTTCCACGTGTCTTGACATCCAATGTATCCCTGCAATGTTTGGTGGAGATCTGAGTATGTAGTTTTTGACCTTATCTGGGACCTCCTATCAGAAAATTTGAAAATTCTTCAAAAATTCGTCCAAAATCTTGATGTCTCCAATCTCTTGTTTTGTACGTTTTTTCCACGTGTCTCGACCTCCAATGTATCCCTGCAAAGTTTGGTGAAGATCTGAGTATGTCGTTTTTGACCTTATCTGGAACATCCTTTCTGAAAATTTGAAAATTCTTAAAAAATTCGTCCAAAATCTTGATGACCCCAATCTCTTGTTTTGTACGTTTTTTCCACGTGTCTTGACATCCAAAGTATCCCTGCAAAGTTTGGTGAAGATCTGAGTATGTAGTTTTTGACCTTATATGGAACCTCCTTTCTGAAAATTTGAGAATTCTTAAAAAATTCGTCCAAAATCTTGATGTCTCCAATCTCTTGTTTTGTACGTTTTTTCCACGTGTCTTGACATCCAATGTATCCATGCAAAGTTTGGTGAAGATCTGAGTATGTCGTTTTTGACCTTATCTGGAACCTCCCATCTGAAAATTTGAAAATTCTTAAAAAATCCGTGCAAAATCTTGATGACCCCAATCTCTTGTTTTGTACGTTTTTTCCACGTGTCTTGACATCCAATGTATCCCTGCAAAGTTTGGTGAAGATCTGAGTATGTCGTTTTTGACCTTATCTGGAACCTCCCATCTGAAAATTTGAAAATTCTTAAAAAATTCGTCGAAAATCTTGATGTCTCCGATCTCTTGTTTTGTACGTTTTTTCCACGTGTCTTGACATGCAAAGTATCCCTGCAACGTTTGGTGAAGATCTGAGTATGTAGTTTTTGACCTTATCTGGAACCTCCTATCTGAAAATTTGAAAATTCTTAAAAAATTCGTCCAAAATCTTGATGTCTCCAATCTCTTGTTTTGTACGTTTTTTCCACGTGTCTTGACATCCAATGTATCCCTGCAATGTTTGGTGAAGATCTGAGTATGTAGTTTTTGACCTTATATGGAGCCTCCTATCTGAAAATTTGAAAATTCTTAAAAAATTCGTCCAAAATCTTGATGTCTCCAATCTCTTGTTTTGTACGTTCTTTCCACGTGTCTTGACATCCAATGTATCCCTGCAATGTTTGGTGAAGATCTGAGTATGTAGTTTTTGACCTTATATGGAACCTCCTATCTGAAAATTTGAAAATTCTTAAAAGAATTTAACAAAATCTTGATGTCCCCAATCCTATGTTTTGTATGTTTTTTCCACGTGTCTTGACATACAATGTATCCCTGCAGAGTTTGGTGAAGATCTGAGTATGTAGTTTTTGACCTTATCTGGAACCTCCCATCTGAAAATTTGAAAATTCCTAAAAAATCCGTCCAAAATCTTGTTGACCCGAATCTCTTGTTTTGTACGTTTTTTCCACGTGTCTTGACATCCAATGTATCCCTGCAAAGTTTGGTGAAGATCTGAGTATGTAGTTTTTGACCTTATCTGGAACCGCATTTCTGAAAATTTGAAAATTTTTAAAAAAATCGTCCAAAATCTTGATGTCTCCAATCTCTTGTTTTGTACGTTTTTTCCAAGTGTCTTGACATCCAATGTATCCCTGCAAAGTTTGGTGAAGATCTGAGTATGTAGTTTTTGACCTCATCTGGAACCTCCTATCTGAAAATTTGAAAATTCTTAAAAAATTCGTCCAAAATCTTGATGTCTCCAATCTCTTGTTTTGTACGTTTTTCCCACGTGTCTTGACATCCAATGTATCCCTGCAATGTTTGGTGAAGATCTGAGTATGTAGTTTTTGACCTTATCTGGAACCTCCCATCTGAAAATTTGAAAATTCCTAAAAAATCCGTCCAAAATCTTGATGACCCCAATCTCTTGTTTTGTACTTTTTTTCCACGTGTCTCGACCTTCAATGTATCCCTGCAAAGTTTGGTGAAGATCTGAGTATGTAGTTTTTGACCTTATATGGAACCTCCTATCTGAAAATTTGAAAATTCTTAAAAAATTCGTCCAAAATCTTGATGTCACCAATCCTATGTTTTGTATGTTTTTTCCACGTGTCTTGACATCCAATGTATCCATGCAAAGTTTGGTGAAGATCTGAGTATGTCGTTTTTGACCTTATCTGGAACCTCCCATCTGAAAATTTGAAAATTCTTAAAAAATTCGTCGAAAATCTTGATGTCTCCGATCTCTTGTTTTGTACATTTTTTCCACGTGTCTTGACATGCAAAGTATTCCTGCAAAGTTTGGTGAAGATCTGAGTATGTAGTTTTTGACCTCATCTGGAACCTCCTATCTGAAAATTTGAAAATTCTTAAAAAATTCGTCCAAAATTTTGATGTCTCCAATCTCTTGTTTTGTACGTTTTTTCCACGTGTCTTGACATCCAATGTATCCCTGCAATGTTTGGTGAAGATCTGAGTATGTAGTTTTTGACCTTATCTGGAACCTCCCATCTGAAAATTTGAAAATTCCTAAAAAATCCGTCCAAAATCTTGATGACCCCAATCTCTTGTTTTGTACGTTTTTTCCACGTGTCTTGACATCCAATGTATCCCTGCAAAGTTTGGTGAAGATCTGAGTATGTAGTTTTTGACCTTATCTGGAACCTCCTATCTGAAAATTTGAAAATTCTTAAAAAATTCGTCCAAAATCTTGATGTCTCCAATCTCTTGTTTTGTACGTTTTTTCCACGTGTCTTGACATCCAAAGTATCCCTGCAAAGTTTGGTGAAGATCTGAGTATGTAGTTTTTGACCTTATATGGAACCTCCTTTCTGAAAATTTGAGAATTCTTAAAAAATTCGTCCAAAATCTTGATGTCTCCAATCTCTTGTTTTGTACGTTTTTTCCACGTGTCTTGACATCCAATGTATCCATGCAAAGTTTGGTGAAGATCTGAGTATGTAGTTTTTGACCTTATCTGGAACCTCCCATCTGAAAATTTGAAAATTCTTAAAAAATCCGTGCAAAATCTTGACCCCAATCTCTTGTTTTGTACGTTTTTTCCACGTGTCTTGACATCCAATGTATCCATGCAAAGTTTGGTGAAGATCTGAGTATGTCGTTTTTGACCTTATCTGGAACCTCCCATCTGAAAATTTGAAAATTCTTAAAAAATTCGTCGAAAATCTTGATGTCTCCAATCTCTTGTTTTGTACGTTTTTTCCACGTGTCTTGACATGCAAAGTATCCCTGCAACGTTTGGTGAAGATCTGAGTATGTAGTTTTTGACCTTATCTGGAACCTCCTATCTGAAAATTTGAAAATTCTTCAAAAATTCGTCGAAAATCTTGATGTCTCCAATCTCTTGTTTTGTACGTTTTTTCCACGTGTCTTGACATCCAATGTATCCCTGCAATGTTTGGTGGAGATCTGAGTATGTAGTTTTTGACCTTATCTGGGACCTCCTATCAGAAAATTTGAAAATTCTTCAAAAATTCGTCCAAAATCTTGATGTCTCCAATCTCTTGTTTTGTACGTTTTTTCCACGTGTCTCGACCTCCAATGTATCCCTGCAAAGTTTGGTGAAGATCTGAGTATGTCGTTTTTGACCTTATCTGGAACATCCTTTCTGAAAATTTGAAAATTCTTAAAAAATTCGTCGAAAATCTTGATGTCTCCAATCTCTTGTTTTGTACGTTTTTTCCACGTGTCTTGACATCCAATGTATCCCTGCAAAGTTTGGTGAAGATCTGAGTATGTAGTTTTGACCTTATATGGAACCTCCTATCTGAAAATTTGAAAATTCTTAAAAAATTCGACCAAAATCTTGATGTTCCGAATCCTATGTTTTGTATGTTTTTTCCACGTGTCTTGACATCCAATGTATCCATGCAAAGTTTGGTGAAGATCTGAGTATGTAGTTTTTGACCTTATATTGAACCTCCCATCTGAAAATTTGAAAATTCTTAAAAAATTCGTCCAAAATCTTGATGACCCCAATCTCTTGTTTTGTACGTTTTTTCCACGTGTCTTGACATCCAAAGTATCCCTGCAAAGTTTGGTGAAGATCTGAGTATGTAGTTTTTGACCTTATATGGAACCTCCTTTCTGAAAATTTGAGAATTCTTAAAAAATTCGTCCAAAATCTTGATGTCTCCAATCTCTTGTTTTGTACGTTTTTTCCACGTGTCTTGACATCCAATGTATCCATGCAAAGTTTGGTGAAGATCTGAGTATGTCGTTTTTGACCTTATCTGGAACCTCCCATCTGAAAATTTGAAAATTCTTAAAAAATCCGTGCAAAATCTTGATGACCCCAATCTCTTGTTTTGTACGTTTTTTCCACGTGTCTTGACATCCAATGTATCCATGCAAAGTTTGGTGAAGATCTGAGTATGTCGTTTTTGACCTTATCTGGAACCTCCCATCTGAAAATTTGAAAATTCTTAAAAAATTCGTCGAAAATCTTGATGTCTCCAATCTCTTGTTTTGTACGTTTTTTCCACGTGTCTTGACATGCAAAGTATCCCTGCAACGTTTGGTGAAGATCTGAGTATGTAGTTTTTGACCTTATCTGGAACCTCCTATCTGAAAATTTGAAAATTCTTAAAAAATTCGTCCAAAATCTTGATGTCTCCAATCTCTTGTTTTGTACGTTTTTTCCACATGTCTTGACATCCAATGTATCCCTGCAATGTTTGGTGAAGATCTGAGTATGTAGTTTTTGACCTTATATGGAGCCTCCTATCTGAAAATTTGAAAATTCTTAAAAAATTCGTCCAAAATCTTGATGTCTCCAATCTCTTGTTTTGTACGTTCTTTCCACGTGTCTTGACATCCAATGTATCCCTGCAATGTTTGGTGAAGATCTGAGTATGTAGTTTTTGACCTTATATGGAACCTCCTATCTGAAAATTTGAAAATTCTTAAAAGAATTTAACAAAATCTTGATGTCCCCAATCCTATGTTTTGTATGTTTTTTCCACGTGTCTTGACATACAATGTATCCCTGCAGAGTTTGGTGAAGATCTGAGTATGTAGTTTTTGACCTTATCTGGAACCTCCCATCTGAAAATTTGAAAATTCCTAAAAAATCCGTCCAAAATCTTGTTGACCCGAATCTCTTGTTTTGTACGTTTTTTCCACGTGTCTTGACATCCAATGTATCCCTGCAAAGTTTGGTGAAGATCTGAGTATGTAGTTTTTGACCTTATCTGGAACCGCATTTCTGAAAATTTGAAAATTTTTAAAAAAATCGTCCAAAATCTTGATGTCTCCAATCTCTTGTTTTGTACGTTTTTTCCACGTGTCTTGACATCCAATGTATCCCTGCAAAGTTTGGTGAAGATCTGAGTATGTAGTTTTTGACCTTATATGGAACCTCCTATCTGAAAATTTGAAAATTCTTAAAAAATTCGTCCAAAATCTTGATGTCTCCAATCTCTTGTTTTGTACGTTTTTTCCACGTGTCTCGACCTCCAATGGATCCCTGCAAAGTTTGGTGAAGATCTGAGTATGTCGTTTTTGACCTTATCTGGAACCTCCCATCTGAAAATTTGAAAATTCTTAAAAAATTCGTCGAAAATCTTGATGTCTCCGATCTCTTGTTTTGTACGTTTTTTCCACGTGTCTTGACATGCAAAGTATTCCTGCAAAGTTTGGTGAAGATCTGAGTATGTAGTTTTTGACCTCATCTGGAACCTCCTATCTGAAAATTTGAAAATTCTTAAAAAATTCGTCCAAAATCTTGATGTCTCCAATCTCTTGTTTTGTACGTTTTTTCCACGTGTCTTGACATCCAATGTATCCCTGCAAAGTTTGGTGAAGATCTGAGTATGTAGTTTTTGACCTTATCTGGAACCTCCTATCTGAAAATTTGAAAATTCTTAAAAAATTCGTCCAAAATCTTGATGTCTCCAATCTCTTGTTTTGTACGTTTTTTCCACGTGTCTTGATATCCAATGTATCCCTGCAAAGTTTGGTGAAGATCTGAGTATGTCGTTTTTGACCTTATCTGGAACATCCTTTCTGAAAATTTGAAAATTGTTAAAAAATTCGTCCAAAATCTTGATGTCTCCAATCTCTTTTTTGTACGTTTTTTCCACGTGTCTTGACATCCAATGTATCCCTGCAAAGTTTGGTGAAGATCTGAGTATGTAGTTTTTGACCTTATCTGGAACCTCCTATCTGAAAATTTGAAAATTCTTAAAAAATTCGACCAAAATCTTGATGTCTCCAATCTTTTGTTTTGTACGTTTTTTCCACGTGTCTTGACACATAATGTATCCATGCAAAGTTTGGTGAAGATCTGAGTATGTAGTTTTTGACCTTATATGGAACCTCCTATCTGAAAATTTGAAAATTCTTAAAAAATTCGTCCAAAATCTTGATGTCTCCAATCTCTTGTTTTGTACGTTTTTTCCACGTGTCTTGACATCCAATGTATCCCTGCAAAGTTTGGTGAAGATCTGAGTATGTAGTTTTTGACCTTATCTGGAACCTCCCATCTGAAAATTTGAAAATTCCTAAAAAATCCGTGCAAAATCTTGATGACCCCAATCTCTTGTTTTGTACGTTTTTTCCACGTGTCTTGACATCCAATGTATTCCTGCAATGTTTGGTGAAGATCTGAGTATGTAGTTTTTGACCTTATATGGAACCTCCTATCTGAAAATTTGAAAATTCTTAAAAAATTCGACCAAAATCTTGATGTTCCGAATCCTATGTTTTGTATGTTTTTTCCACGGGTCTTGCCATCCAATGTATCCATGCAAAGTTTGGTGAAGATCTGAGTATGTAGTTTTTGACCTTATATTGAACCTCCCATCTGAAAATTTGAAAATTCTTAAAAAATTCGTCCAAAATCTTGATGACCCCAATCTCTTGTTTTGTACGTTTTTTCCACGTGTCTTGACATCCAAAGTATCCCTGCAAAGTTTGGTGAAGATCTGAGTATGTAGTTTTTGACCTTATATGGAACCTCCTTTCTGAAAATTTGAGAATTCTTAAAAAATTCGTCCAAAATCTTGATGTCTCCAATCTCTTGTTTTGTACGTTTTTTCCACGTGTCTTGACATCCAATGTATCCATGCAAAGTTTGGTGAAGATCTGAGTATGTCGTTTTTGACCTTATCTGGAACCTCCCATCTGAAAATTTGAAAATTCTTAAAAAATTCGTCGAAAATCTTGATGTCTCCAATCTTTTGTTTTGTACGTTTTTTCCACGTGTCTTGACATGCAAAGTATCCCTGCAACGTTTGGTGAAGATCTGAGTATGTAGTTTTTGACCTTATCTGGAACCTCCTATCTGAAAATTTGAAAATTCTTAAAAAATTCGTCGAAAATCTTGATGTCTCCAATCTCTTGTTTTGTACGTTTTTTCCACGTGTCTTGATATCCAATGTATCCCTGCAAAGTTTGGTGAAGATCTGAGTATGTCGTTTTTGACCTTATCTGGAACATCCTTTCTGAAAATTTGAAAATTGTTAAAAAATTCGTCCAAAATCTTGATGTCTCCAATCTCTTTTTTGTACGTTTTTTCCACGTGTCTTGACATCCAATGTATCCCTGCAAAGTTTGGTGATGATCTGAGTATGTAGTTTTTGACCTTATCTGGAACCTCCCATCTGAAAATTTGAAAATTCTTAAAAAATTCGACCAAAATCTTGATGTCTCCAATCTTTTGTTTTGTACGTTTTTTCCACGTGTCTTGACACATAATGTATCCATGCAAAGTTTGGTGAAGATCTGAGTATGTAGTTTTTGACCTTATATGGAACCTCCTATCTGAAAATTTGAAAATTCTTAAAAAATTCGTCCAAAATCTTGATGTCTCCAATCTCTTGTTTTGTACGTTTTTTCCACGTGTCTTGACATCCAATGTATCCCTGCAAAGTTTGGTGAAGATCTGAGTATGTAGTTTTTGACCTTATCTGGAACCTCCCATCTGAAAATTTGAAAATTCCTAAAAAATCCGTGCAAAATCTTGATGACCCCAATCTCTTGTTTTGTACGTTTTTTCCACGTGTCTTGACATCCAATGTATCCATGCAAAGTTTGGTGAAGATCTGAGTATGTCGTTTTTGACCTTATCTGGAACATCCTTTCTGAAAATTTGAAAATTGTTAAAAAATTCGTCCAAAATCTTGATGTCTCCAATCTCTTTTTTGTACGTTTTTTCCACGTGTCTTGACATCCAATGTATCCCTGCAAAGTTTGGTGAAGATCTGAGTATGTAGTTTTTGACCTTATCTGGAACCTCCCATCTGAAAATTTGAAAATTCTTCAAAAATTCGTCGAAAATCTTGATGTCTCCAATCTCTTGATTTGTACGTTTTTTCCACGTGTCTCGACCTCCAATGGATCCCTGCAAAGTTTGGTGAAGATCTGAGTATGTCGTTTTTGACCTTATCTGGAACATCCTTTCTGAAAATTTGAAAATTCTTAAAAAATTCGTCGAAAATCTTGATGTCTACAATCTCTTGTTTTGTACGTTTTTTCCACGTGTCTTGACATCCAATGTATCCCTGCAAAGTTTGGTGAAGATCTGAGTATGTCGTTTTTGACCTTATCTGGAACATCCTTTCTGAAAATTTGAAAATTCTTAAAAAATTCGTCGAAAATCTTGATGTCTCCAATCTCTTGTTTTGTACGTTTTTTCCACGTGTCTTGACATCCAATGTATCCCTGCAAAGTTTGGTGAAGATCTGAGTATGTAGTTTTTGACCTTATATGGAACCTCCTTTCTGAAAATTTGAAAATTCTCAAAAAATTCGTCCATAATCTTGATGTCTCCAATCTCTTGTTTTGTACGTTTTTTCCACGTGTCTTGACATCCAATGTATCCCTGCAAAGTTTGGTGAAGATCTGAGTATGTAGTTTTTGACCTTATCTGGAACATCCTTTCTGAAAATTTGAAAATTGTTAAAAAATTCGTCCAAAATCTTGATGTCTCCAATCTCTTTTTTGTACGTTTTTTCCACGTGTCTTGACATCCAATGTATCCCTGCAAAGTTTGGTGAAGATCTGAGTATGTAGTTTTTGACCTTATCTGGAACCTCCTATCTGAAAATTTGAAAATTCTTAAAAAATTCGTCCAAAATCTTGATGTCTCCAATCTCTTGTTTTGTACGTTTTTTCCACGTGTCTTGATATCCAATGTATCCCTGCAAAGTTTGGTGAAGATCTGAGTATGTAGTTTTTGACCTTATATGGAACCTCCTATCTGAAAATTTGAAAATTCTTAAAAAATTCGTCCAAAATCTTGATGTCTCCAATCTCTTGTTTTGTACGTTTTTTCCACGTGTCTTGACATCCAATGTATCCCTGCAAAGTTTGGTGAAGATCTGAGTATGTAGTTTTTGACCTTATATTGAACCTCCCATCTGAAAATTTGAAAATTCTTAAAAAATTCGTCCAAAATCTTGATGTCTCCAATCTCTTGTTTTGTACGTTTTTTCCACGTGTCTTGATATCCAATGTATCCCTGCAAAGTTTGGTGAAGATCTGAGTATGTAGTTTTTGACCTTATATGGAACCTCCTATCTGAAAATTTGAAAATTCTTAAAAAATTCGTCCAAAATTTTGATGTCTCCAATCTCTTGTTTTGTACGTTTTTTCCACGTGTCTTGACATCCAATGTATCCCTGCAATGTTTGGTGAAGATCTGAGTATGTAGTTTTTGACCTTATCTGGAACCTCCCATCTGAAAATTTGAAAATTCCTAAAAAATCCGTCCAAAATCTTGATGTCTCCAATCTCTTGTTTTGTACGTTTTTTCCACGTGTCTCGACCTCCAATGTATCCCTGCAAAGTTTGGTGAAGATCTGAGTATGTCGTTTTTGACCTTATCTGGAACATCCTTTCTGAAAATTTGAAAATTCTTAAAAAATTCGTCGAAAATCTTGATGTCTCCAATCTCTTGTTTTGTACGTTTTTTCCACGTGTCTTGACATCCAATGTATCCCTGCAAAGTTTGGTGAAGATCTGAGTATGTAGTTTTTGACCTTATATGGAACCTCCTTTCTGAAAATTTGAAAATTCTCAAAAAATTCGTCCATAATCTTGATGTCTCCAATCTCTTGTTTTGTACGTTTTTTCCACGTGTCTTGACATCCAATGTATCCCTGCAAAGTTTGGTGAAGATCTGAGTATGTAGTTTTTGACCTTATCTGGAACATCCTTTCTGAAAATTTGAAAATTGTTAAAAAATTCGTCCAAAATCTTGATGTCTCCAATCTCTTTTTTGTACGTTTTTTCCACGTGTCTTGACATCCAATGTATCCCTGCAAAGTTTGGTGAAGATCTGAGTATGTAGTTTTTGACCTTATCTGGAACCTCCCATCTGAAAATTTGAAAATTCTTAAAAAATTCGACCAAAATCTTGATGTCTCCAATCTTTTGTTTTGTACGTTTTTTCCACGTGTCTTGACACATAATGTATCCATGCAAAGTTTGGTGAAGATCTGAGTAGGTAGTTTTTGACCTTATATGGAACCTCCTATCTGAAAATTTGAAAATTCTTAAAAAATTCGTCCAAAATCTTGATGTCTCCAATCTCTTGTTTTGTACGTTTTTTCCACGTGTCTTGACATCCAATCTATCCCTGCAAAGTTTGGTGAAGATCTGAGTATGTAGTTTTTGACCTTATCTGGAACCTCCCATCTGAAAATTTGAAAATTCCTAAAAAATCCGTGCAAAATCTTGATGACCCCAATCTCTTGTTTTGTACGTTTTTTCCACGTGTCTTGACATCCAATGTATTCCTGCAATGTTTGGTGAAGATCTGAGTATGTAGTTTTTGACCTTATATGGAACCTCCTATCTGAAAATTTGAAAATTCTTAAAAAATTCGACCAAAATCTTGATGTTCCGAATCCTATGTTTTGTATGTTTTTTCCACGTGTCTTGACATCCAATGTATCCATGCAAAGTTTGGTGAAGATCTGAGTATGTAGTTTTTGACCTTATATTGAACCTCCCATCTGAAAATTTGAAAATTCTTAAAAAATTCGTCCAAAATCTTGATGACCCCAATCTCTTGTTTTGTACGTTTTTTCCACGTGTCTTGACATCCAAAGTATCCCTGCAAAGTTTGGTGAAGATCTGAGTATGTAGTTTTTGACCTTATATTGAACCTCCCATCTGAAAATTTGAAAATTCTTAAAAAATTCGTCCAAAATCTTGATGTCTCCAATCTCTTGTTTTGTACGTTTTTTCCACGTGTCTTGACATCCAATGTATCCATGCAAAGTTTGGTGAAGATCTGAGTATGTCGTTTTTGACCTTATCTGGAACCTCCCATCTGAAAATTTGAAAATTCTTAAAAAATTCGTCGAAAATCTTGATGTCTCCAATCTTTTGTTTTGTACGTTTTTTCCACGTGTCTTGACATGCAAAGTATCCCTGCAACGTTTGGTGAAGATCTGAGTATGTAGTTTTTGACCTTATCTGGAACCTCCTATCTGAAAATTTGAAAATTCTTCAAAAATTCGTCGAAAATCTTGATGTCTCCAATCTCTTGTTTTGTACGTTTTTTCCACGTGTCTTGACATCCAATGTATTCCTGCAATGTTTGGTGGAGATCTGAGTATGTAGTTTTAGACCTTATCTGGAACCTCCTATCTGAAAATTTGAAAATTCTTCAAAAATTCGTCCAAAATCTTGATGTCTCCAATCTCTTGTTTTGTACGTTTTTTCCACGTGTCTCGACCTCCAATGGATCCCTGCAAAGTTTGGTGAAGATCTGAGTATGTCGTTTTTGACCTTATCTGGAACATCCTTTCTGAAAATTTGAAAATTCTTAAAAAATTCGTCGAAAATCTTGATGTCTCCAATCTCTTGTTTTGTACGTTTTTTCCACGTGTCTTGACATCCAATGTATCCCTGCAAAGTTTGGTGAAGATCTGAGTATGTAGTTTTTGACCTTATATGGAACCTCCTATCTGAAAATTTGAAAATTCTTAAAAAATTCGTCCAAAATCTTGATGTCTCCAATCTCTTGTTTTGTACGTTTTTTCCACGTGTCTCGACCTCCAATGGATCCCTGCAAAGTTTGGTGAAGATCTGAGTATGTCGTTTTTGACCTTATCTGGAACCTCCCATCTGAAAATTTGAAAATTCTTAAAAAATTCGTCGAAAATCTTGATGTCTCCGATCTCTTGTTTTGTACGTTTTTTCCACGTGTCTTGACATGCAAAGTATTCCTGCAAAGTTTGGTGAAGATCTGAGTATGTAGTTTTTGACCTCATCTGGAACCTCCTATCTGAAAATTTGAAAATTCTTAAAAAATTCGTCCAAAATCTTGATGTCTCCAATCTCTTGTTTTGTACGTTTTTTCCACGTGTCTTGACATCCAATGTATCCCTGCAATGTTTGGTGAAGATCTGAGTATGTAGTTTTTGACCTTATCTGGAACCTCCCATCTGAAAATTTGAAAATTCCTAAAAAATCCGTCCAAAATCTTGATGACCCCAATCTCTTGTTTTGTACTTTTTTTCCACGTGTCTCGACCTCCAATGTATCCCTGCAAAGTTTGGTGAAGATCTGAGTATGTAGTTTTTGACCTTATATGGAACCTCCTATCTGAAAATTTGAAAATTCTTAAAAAATTCGTCCAAAATCTTGATGTCTCCAATCTCTTGTTTTGTACGTTTTTTCCACGTGTCTTGACATCCAATGTATCCCTGCAAAGTTTGGTGAAGATCTGAGTATGTAGTTTTTGACCTTATCTGGAACCTCCCATCTGAAAATTTGAAAATTCCTAAAAAATCCGTGCAAAATCTTGATGACCCCAATCTCTTGTTTTGTACGTTTTTTCCACGTGTCTTGACATCCAATGTATCCATGCAAAGTTTGGTGAAGATCTGAGTATGTCGTTTTTGACCTTATCTGGAACATCCTTTCTGAAAATTTGAAAATTGTTAAAAAATTCGTCCAAAATCTTGATGTCTCCAATCTCTTTTTTGTACGTTTTTTCCACGTGTCTTGACATCCAATGTATCCCTGCAAAGTTTGGTGAAGATCTGAGTATGTAGTTTTTGACCTTATCTGGAACCTCCCATCTGAAAATTTGAAAATTCTTCAAAAATTCGTCGAAAATCTTGATGTCTCCAATCTCTTGTTTTGTACGTTTTTTCCACGTGTCTTGACATCCAATGTATCCCTGCAATGTTTGGTGGAGATCTGAGTATGTAGTTTTTGACCTTATCTGGGACCTCCTATCAGAAAATTTGAAAATTCTTCAAAAATTCGTCCAAAATCTTGATGTCTCCAATCTCTTGTTTTGTACTTTTTTCCACGTGTCTTGACATCCAATGTATCCATGCAAAGTTTGGTGAAGATCTGAGTATGTAGTTTTTGACCTTATATTGAACCTCCCATCTGAAAATTTGAAAATTCTTAAAAAATTCGTCCAAAATCTTGATGACCCCAATCTCTTGTTTTGTACGTTTTTTCCACGTGTCTTGACATCCAAAGTATCCCTGCAAAGTTTGGTGAAGATCTGAGTATGTAGTTTTTGACCTTATACGGAACCTCCTTTCTGAAAATTTGAGAATTCTTAAAAAATTCGTCCAAAATCTTGATGTCTCCAATCTCTTGTTTTGTACGTTTTTTCCACGTGTCTTGACATCCAATGTATCCATGCAAAGTTTGGTGAAGATCTGAGTATGTCGTTTTTGACCTTATCTGGAACCTCCCATCTGAAAATTTGAAAATTCTTAAAAAATCCGTGCAAAATCTTGATGACCCCAATCTCTTGTTTTGTACGTTTTTTCCACGTGTCTTGACATCCAATGTATCCATGCAAAGTTTGGTGAAGATCTGAGTATGTCGTTTTTGACCTTATCTGGAACCTCCCATCTGAAAATTTGAAAATTCTTAAAAAATTCGTCGAAAATCTTGATGTCTCCAATCTCTTGTTTTGTACGTTTTTTCCACGTGTCTTGACATGCAAAGTATCCCTGCAACGTTTGGTGAAGATCTGAGTATGTAGTTTTTGACCTTATCTGGAACCTCCTATCTGAAAATTTGAAAATTCTTAAAAAATTCGTCCAAAATCTTGATGTCTCCAATCTCTTGTTTTGTACGTTTTTTCCACGTGTCTTGACATCCAATGTATCCCTGCAAAGTTTGGTGAAGATCTGAGTATGTAGTTTTTGACCTTATCTGGAACCTCCCATCTGAAAATTTGAAAATTCCTAAAAAATCCGTGCAAAATCTTGATGACCCCAATCTCTTGTTTTGTACGTTTTTTCCACGTGTCTTGACATCCAATGTATTCCTGCAATGTTTGGTGAAGATCTGAGTATGTAGTTTTTGACCTTATATGGAACCTCCTATCTGAAAATTTGAAAATTCTTAAAAAATTCGACCAAAATCTTGATGTTCCGAATCCTATGTTTTGTATGTTTTTTCCACGTGTCTTGACATCCAATGTATCCATGCAAAGTTTGGTGAAGATCTGAGTATGTAGTTTTTGACCTTATATTGAACCTCCCATCTGAAAATTTGAAAATTCTTAAAAAATTCGTCCAAAATCTTGATGACCCCAATCTCTTGTTTTGTACGTTTTTTCCACGTGTCTTGACATCCAAAGTATCCCTGCAAAGTTTGGTGAAGATCTGAGTATGTAGTTTTTGACCTTATATTGAACCTCCCATCTGAAAATTTGAAAATTCTTAAAAAATTCGTCCAAAATCTTGATGTCTCCAATCTCTTGTTTTGTACGTTTTTTCCACGTGTCTTGACATCCAATGTATCCATGCAAAGTTTGGTGAAGATCTGAGTATGTCGTTTTTGACCTTATCTGGAACCTCCCATCTGAAAATTTGAAAATTCTTAAAAAATTCGTCGAAAATCTTGATGTCTCCAATCTTTTGTTTTGTACGTTTTTTCCACGTGTCTTGACATGCAAAGTATCCCTGCAACGTTTGGTGAAGATCTGAGTATGTAGTTTTTGACCTTATCTGGAACATCCTATCTGAAAATTTGAAAATTCTTCAAAAATTCGTCGAAAATCTTGATGTCTCCAATCTCTTGTTTTGTACGTTTTTTCCACGTGTCTCGACCTCCAATGGATCCCTGCAAAGTTTGGTGAAGATCTGAGTATGTCGTTTTTGACCTTATCTGGAACATCCTTTCTGAAAATTTGAAAATTCTTAAAAAATTCGTCGAAAATCTTGATGTCTCCAATCTCTTGTTTTGTACGTTTTTTCCACGTGTCTTGACATCCAATGTATCCCTGCAAAGTTTGGTGAAGATCTGAGTATGTAGTTTTTGACCTTATATGGAACCTCCTATCTGAAAATTTGAAAATTCTTAAAAAAATCGTCCAAAATCTTGATGTCTCCAATCTCTTGTTTTGTACGTTTTTTCCACGTGTCTCGACCTCCAATGGATCCCTGCAAAGTTTGGTGAAGATCTGAGTATGTCGTTTTTGACCTTATCTGGAACCTCCCATCTGAAAATTTGAAAATTCTTAAAAAATTCGTCGAAAATCTTGATGTCTCCGATCTCTTGTTTTGTACGTTTTTTCCACGTGTCTTGACATGCAAAGTATTCCTGCAAAGTTTGGTGAAGATCTGAGTATGTAGTTTTTGACCTCATCTGGAACCTCCTATCTGAAAATTTGAAAATTCTTAAAAAATTCGTCCAAAATCTTGATGTCTCCAATCTCTTGTTTTGTACGTTTTTTCCACGTGTCTTGACATCCAATGTATCCCTGCAATGTTTGGTGAAGATCTGAGTATGTAGTTTTTGACCTTATCTGGAACCTCCCATCTGAAAATTTGAAAATTCCTAAAAAATCCGTCCAAAATCTTGATGACCCCAATCTCTTGTTTTGTACTTTTTTTCCACGTGTCTCGACCTCCAATGTATCCCTGCAAAGTTTGGTGAAGATCTGAGTATGTAGTTTTTGACCTTATATGGAACCTCCTATCTGAAAATTTGAAAATTCTTAAAAAATTCGTCCAAAATCTTGATGTCACCAATCCTATGTTTTGTATGTTTTTTCCACGTGTCTTGACATCCAATGTATCCATGCAAAGTTTGGTGAAGATCTGAGTATGTCGTTTTTGACCTTATCTGGAACCTCCCATCTGAAAATTTGAAAATTCTTAAAAAATTCGTCGAAAATCTTGATGTCTCCGATCTCTTGTTTTGTACGTTTTTTCCACGTGTCTTGACATGCAAAGTATTCCTGCAAAGTTTGGTGAAGATCTGAGTATCTAGTTTTTGACCTCATCTGGAACCTCCTATCTGAAAATTTGAAAATTCTTAAAAAATTCGTCCAAAATTTTGATGTCTCCAATCTCTTGTTTTGTACGTTTTTTCCACGTGTCTTGACATCCAATGTATCCCTGCAAAGTTTGGTGAAGATCTGAGTATGTAGTTTTTGACCTTATCTGGAACCTCCCATCTGAAAATTTGAAAATTCCTAAAAAATCCGTCCAAAATCTTGATGACCCCAATCTCTTGTTTTGTACGTTTTTTCCACGTGTCTTGACATCCAATGTATCCCTGCAAAGTTTGGTGAAGATCTGAGTATGTAGTTTTTGACCTTATCTGGAACCTCCTATCTGAAAATTTGAAAATTCTTAAAAAATTCGTCCAAAATCTTGATGTCTCCAATCTCTTGTTTTGTACGTTTTTTCCACGTGTCTTGATATCCAATGTATCCCTGCAAAGTTTGGTGAAGATCTGAGTATGTAGTTTTTGACCTTATATGGAACCTCCTATCTGAAAATTTGAAAATTCTTAAAAAATTCGTCCAAAATCTTGATGTCTCCAATCTCTTGTTTTGTACGTTTTTTCCACGTGTCTTGACATCCAATGTATCCCTGCAAAGTTTGGTGAACATCTGAGTATGTAGTTTTTGACCTTATATTGAACCTCCCATCTGAAAATTTGAAAATTCTTAAAAAATTCGTCCAAAATCTTGATGTCTCCAATCTCTTGTTTTGTACGTTTTTTCCACGTGTCTTGATATCCAATGTATCCCTGCAAAGTTTGGTGAAGATCTGAGTATGTAGTTTTTGACCTTATATGGAACCTCCTATCTGAAAATTTGAAAATTCTTATAAAATTCGTCCAAAATTTTGATGTCTCCAATCTCTTGTTTTGTACGTTTTTTCCACGTGTCTTGACATCCAATGTATCCCTGCAATGTTTGGTGAAGATCTGAGTATGTAGTTTTTGACCTTATCTGGAACCTCCCATCTGAAAATTTGAAAATTCCTAAAAAATCCGTCCAAAATCTTGATGACCCCAATCTCTTGTTTTGTACGTTTTTTCCACGTGTCTTGACATCCAATGTATCCCTGCAAAGTTTGGTGAAGATCTGAGTATGTAGTTTTTGACCTTATATTGAACCTCCCATCTGAAAATTTGAAAATTCTTAAAAAATTCGTCCAAAATCTTGATGTCTCCAATCTCTTGTTTTGTACGTTTTTTTCCACGTGTCTTGATATTCAATGTATCCCTGCAAAGTTTGGTGAAGATCTGAGTATGTAGTTTTTGACCTTATATGGAACCTCCTATCTGAAAATTTGAAAATTCTTAAAAAATTCGTCCAAAATCTTGATGTCTCCAATCTCTTGTTTTGTACGTTTTTTCCACGTGTCTCGACCTCCAATGTATCCCTGCAAAGTTTGGTGAAGATCTGAGTATGTCGTTTTTGACCTTATCTGGAACATCCTTTCTGAAAATTTGAAAATTCTTAAAAAATTCGTCGAAAATCTTGATGTCTCCAATCTCTTGTTTTGTACGTTTTTTCCACGTGTCTTGACATCCAATGTATCCCTGCAAAGTTTGGTGAAGATCTGAGTATGTAGTTTTTGACCTTATATGGAACCTCCTATCTGAAAATTTGAAAATTCTTAAAAAATTCGACCAAAATCTTGATGTTCCGAATCCTATGTTTTGTATGTTTTTTCCACGTGTCTTGACATCCAATGTATCCATGCAAAGTTTGGTGAAGATCTGAGTATGTAGTTTTTGACCTTATATTGAACCTCCCATCTGAAAATTTGAAAATTCTTAAAAAATTCGTCCAAAATCTTGATGACCCCAATCTCTTGTTTTGTACGTTTTTTCCACGTGTCTTGACATCCAAAGTATCCCTGCAAAGTTTGGTGAAGATCTGAGTATGTAGTTTTTGACCTTATACGGAACCTCCTTTCTGAAAATTTGAGAATTCTTAAAAAATTCGTCCAAAATCTTGATGTCTCCAATCTCTTGTTTTGTACGTTTTTTCCACGTGTCTTGACATCCAATGTATCCATGCAAAGTTTGGTGAAGATCTGAGTATGTCGTTTTTGACCTTATCTGGAACCTCCCATCTGAAAATTTGAAAATTCTTAAAAAATCCGTGCAAAATCTTGATGACCCCAATCTCTTGTTTTGTACGTTTTTTCCACGTGTCTTGACATCCAATGTATCCATGCAAAGTTTGGTGAAGATCTGAGTATGTCGTTTTTGACCTTATCTGGAACCTCCCATCTGAAAATTTGAAAATTCTTAAAAAATTCGTCGAAAATCTTGATGTCTCCAATCTCTTGTTTTGTACGTTTTTTCCACGTGTCTTGACATGCAAAGTATCCCTGCAACGTTTGGTGAAGATCTGAGTATGTAGTTTTTGACCTTATCTGGAACCTCCTATCTGAAAATTTGAAAATTCTTAAAAAATTCGTCCAAAATCTTGATGTCTCCAATCTCTTGTTTTGTACGTTTTTTCCACGTGTCTTGACATCCAATGTATCCCTGCAATGTTTGGTGAAGATCTGAGTATGTAGTTTTTGACCTTATATGGAGCCTCCTATCTGAAAATTTGAAAATTCTTAAAAAATTCGTCCAAAATCTTGATGTCTCCAATCTCTTGTTTTGTACGTTCTTTCCACGTGTCTTGACATCCAATGTATCCCTGCAATGTTTGGTGAAGATCTGAGTATGTAGTTTTTGACCTTATATGGAACCTCCTATCTGAAAATTTGAAAATTCTTAAAAGAATTTAACAAAATCTTGATGTCCCCAATCCTATGTTTTGTATGTTTTTTCCACGTGTCTTGACATACAATGTATCCCTGCAGAGTTTGGTGAAGATCTGAGTATGTAGTTTTTGACCTTATCTGGAACCTCCCATCTGAAAATTTGAAAATTCCTAAAAAATCCGTCCAAAATCTTGTTGACCCGAATCTCTTGTTTTGTACGTTTTTTCCACGTGTCTTGACATCCAATGTATCCCTGCAAAGTTTGGTGAAGATCTGAGTATGTAGTTTTTGACCTTATCTGGAACCGCATTTCTGAAAATTTGAAAATTTTTAAAAAAATCGTCCAAAATCTTGATGTCTCCAATCTCTTGTTTTGTACGTTTTTTCCACGTGTCTTGACATCCAATGTATCCCTGCAAAGTTTGGTGAAGATCTGAGTATGTAGTTTTTGACCTTATATGGAACCTCCTATCTGAAAATTTGAAAATTCTTAAAAAATTCGTCCAAAATCTTGATGTCTCCAATCTCTTGTTTTGTACGTTTTTTCCACGTGTCTCGACCTCCAATGGATCCCTGCAAAGTTTGGTGAAGATCTGAGTATGTCGTTTTTGACCTTATCTGGAACCTCCCATCTGAAAATTTGAAAATTCTTAAAAAATTCGTCGAAAATCTTGATGTCTCCGATCTCTTGTTTTGTACGTTTTTTCCACGTGTCTTGACATGCAAAGTATTCCTGCAAAGTTTGGTGAAGATCTGAGTATGTAGTTTTTGACCTCATCTGGAACCTCCTATCTGAAAATTTGAAAATTCTTAAAAAATTCGTCCAAAATCTTGATGTCTCCAATCTCTTGTTTTGTACGTTTTTTCCACGTGTCTTGACATCCAATGTATCCCTGCAAAGTTTGGTGAAGATCTGAGTATGTAGTTTTTGACCTTATCTGGAACCTCCTATCTGAAAATTTGAAAATTCTTAAAAAATTCGTCCAAAATCTTGATGTCTCCAATCTCTTGTTTTGTACGTTTTTTCCACGTGCCTTGATATCCAATGTATCCATGCAAAGTTTGGTGAAGATCTGAGTATGTCGTTTTTGACCTTATCTGGAACATCCTTTCTGAAAATTTGAAAATTGTAAAAAAATTCGTCCAAAATCTTGATGTCTCCAATCTCTTTTTTGTACGTTTTTTCCACGTGTCTTGACATCCAATGTATCCCTGCAAAGTTTGGTGAAGATCTGAGTATGTAGTTTTTGACCTTATCTGGAACCTCCCATCTGAAAATTTGAAAATTCTTAAAAAATTCGACCAAAATCTTGATGTCTCCAATCTTTTGTTTTGTACGTTTTTTCCACGTGTCTTGACACATAATGTATCCATGCAAAGTTTGGTGAAGATCTGAGTATGTAGTTTTTGACCTTATATGGAACCTCCTATCTGAAAATTTGAAAATTCTTAAAAAATTCGTCCAAAATCTTGATGTCTCCAATCTCTTGTTTTGTACGTTTTTTCCACGTGTCTTGACATCCAATGTATCCCTGCAAAGTTTGGTGAAGATCTGAGTATGTAGTTTTTGACCTTATCTGGAACCTCCCATCTGAAAATTTGAAAATTCCTAAAAAATCCGTGCAAAATCTTGATGACCCCAATCTCTTGTTTTGTACGTTTTTTCCACGTGTCTTGACATCCAATGTATTCCTGCAATGTTTGGTGAAGATCTGAGTATGTAGTTTTTGACCTTATATGGAACCTCCTATCTGAAAATTTGAAAATTCTTAAAAAATTCGACCAAAATCTTGATGTTCCGAATCCTATGTTTTGTATGTTTTTTCCACGTGTCTTGACATCCAATGTATCCATGCAAAGTTTGGTGAAGATCTGAGTATGTAGTTTTTGACTTTATATTGAACCTCCCATCTGAAAATTTGAAAATTCTTAAAAAATTCGTCCAAAATCTTGATGACCCCAATCTCTTGTTTTGTACGTTTTTTCCACGTGTCTTGACATCCAAAGTATCCCTGCAAAGTTTGGTGAAGATCTGAGTATGTAGTTTTTGACCTTATATGGAACCTCCTTTCTGAAAATTTGAGAATTCTTAAAAAATTCGTCCAAAATCTTGATGTCTCCAATCTCTTGTTTTGTACGTTTTTCCACGTGTCTTAACATCCAATGTATCCATGCAAAGTTTGGTGAAGATCTGAGTATGTCGTTTTTGACCTTATCTGGAACCTCCCATCTGAAAATTTGAAAATTCTTAAAAAATTCGTCGAAAATCTTGATGTCTCCAATCTTTTGTTTTGTACGTTTTTTCCACGTGTCTTGACATGCAAAGTATCCCTGCAACGTTTGGTGAAGATCTGAGTATGTAGTTTTTGACCTTATCTGGAACCTCCTATCTGAAAATTTGAAAATTCTTAAAAAATTCGTCGAAAATCTTGATGTCTCCAATCTCTTGTTTTGTACGTTTTTTCCACGTGTCTTGACATCCAATGTATTCCTGCAATGTTTGGTGGAGATCTGAGTATGTAGTTTTAGACCTTATCTGGAACCTCCTATCTGAAAATTTGAAAATTCTTCAAAAATTCGTCCAAAATCTTGATGTCTCCAATCTCTTGTTTTGTACGTTTTTTCCACGTGTCTCGACCTCCAATGGATCCCTGCAAAGTTTGGTGAAGATCTGAGTATGTCGTTTTTGACCTTATCTGGAACCTCCTATCTGAAAATTTGAAAATTCTTAAAAAATTCGTCCAAAATCTTGATGTCTCCAATCTCTTGTTTTGTACGTTTTTTCCACGTGTCTTGATATCCAATGTATCCCTGCAAAGTTTGGTGAAGATCTGAGTATGTCGTTTTTGACCTTATCTGGAACATCCTTTCTGAAAATTTGAAAATTGTTAAAAAATTCGTCCAAAATCTTGATGTCTCCTATCTCTTGTTTTGTACGTTTTTTCCACGTGTCTTGACATCCAATGTATCCCTGCAAAGCTTGGTGAAGATCTGAGTATGTAGTTTTTGACCTTATCTGGAACCTCCCATCTGAAAATTTGAAAATTCTTAAAAAATTCGACCAAAATCTTGATGTCTCCAATCTCTTGTTTTGTACGTTTTTTCCACGTGTCTTGACACATAATGTATCCATGCAAAGTTTGGTGAAGATCTGAGTATGTAGTTTTTGACCTTATATCGAACCTCCTATCTGAAAATTTGAAAATTCTTAAAAAATTCGTCCAAAATCTTGATGTCTCCAATCTCTTGTTTTGTACGTTTTTTCCACGTGTCTTGACATCCAATGTATCCCTGCAAAGTTTGGTGAAGATCTGAGTATGTAGTTTTTGACCTTATCTGGAACCTCCCATCTGAAAATTTGAAAATTCCTAAAAAATCCGTCCAAAATCTTGATGACCACAATCTCTTGTTTTGTACGTTTTTTCCACGTGTCTTGACATTCAATGTATCCCTCCAAAGTTTGGTGAAGATCTGAGTATGTAGTTTTTGACCTTATATGGAACCTCCTTTCTGAAAATTTGAAAATTCTTAAAAAATTCGTCCAAAATCTTGAAGACCCCAATCTCTTGTTTTGTACGTTTTTTCCACGTGTCTTGACATCCAATGTATCCCTGCAAAGTTTGGTGAAGATCTGAGTATGTAGTTTTTGACCTTATATGGAACCTCCTTTCTGAAAATTTGAGAATTCTTAAAAAATTCGTCCAAAATCTTGATGTCTCCAATCTCTTGTTTTGTACGTTTTTTCCACGTGTCTTGACATCCAATGTATCCATGCAAAGTTTGGTGAAGATCTGAGTATGTCGTTTTTGACCTTATCTGGAACCTCCCATCCGAAAATTTGAAAATTCTTAAAAAATTCGTCGAAAATCTTGATGTCTCCAATCTCTTGTTTTGTACGTTTTTTCCACGTGTCTTGACATGCAAAGTATCCCTGCAACGTTTGGTGAAGATCTGAGTATGTAGTTTTTGACCTTATCTGGAACCTCCTATCTGAAAATTTGAAAATTCTTCAAAAATTCGTCGAAAATCTTGATGTCTCCAATCTCTTGCTTTGTACGTTTTTTCCACGTGTCTTGACATCCAATGTATCCCTGCAATGTTTGGTGGAGATCTGAGTATGTAGTTTTTGACCTTATCTGGAACCTCCTATCTGAAAATTTGAAAATTCTTAAAAAATTCGTCCAAAATCTTGATGTCTCCAATCTCTTGTTTTGTACGTTTTTTCCACGTGTCTCGACCTCCAATGTATCCCTGCAAAGTTAGTGAAGATCTGAGTATGTCGTTTTTGACCTTATCTGGAACATCCTTTCTGAAAATTTGAAAATTCTTAAAAAATTCGTCGAAAATCTTGATGTCTCCAATCTCTTGTTTTGTACGTTTTTTCCACGTTTCTTGACATCCAATGTATCCCTGCAAAGTTTGGTGAAGATCCGAGTATGTAGTTTTTGACCTTATATGGAACCTCCTTTCTGAAAATTTGAAAATTCTCAAGAAATTCGTCCATAATCTTGATGTCTCCAATCTCTTGTTTTGTACGTTTTTTCCACGTGTCTTGACATCCAATGTATCCCTGCAAAGTTTGGTGAAGATTTGAGCATGTAGTTTTTGACCTTATATGGAACCTCCTATCTGAAAATTTGAAAATTCTTAAAAAATTCGTCCAAAATCTTGATGTCACCAATCCTATGTTTTGTATGTTTTTTCCACGTGTCTTGACATCCAATGTATCCATGCAAATTTGGTGAAGATCTGAGTATGTCGTTTTTGACCTTATCTGGAACCTCCCATCTGAAAATTTGAAAATTCTTAAAAAATTCGTCGAAAATCTTGATGTCTCCGATCTCTTGTTTTGTACGTTTTTTCCACGTGTCTTGACATGCAAAGTATTCCTGCAAAGTTTGGTGAAGATCTGAGTATGTAGTTTTTGACCTCATCTGGAACCTCCTATCTGAAAATTTGAAAATTCTTAAAAAATTCGTCCAAAATTTTGATGTCTCCAATCTCTTGTTTTGTACGTTTTTTCCACGTGTCTTGATATCCAATGTATCCCTGCAAAGTTTGGTGAAGATCTGAGTATGTCGTTTTTGACCTTATCTGGAACATCCTTTCTGAAAATTTGAAAATTGTTAAAAAATTCGTCCAAAATCTTGATGTCTCCAATCTCTTTTTTGTACGTTTTTTCCACGTGTCTTGACATCCAATGTATCCCTGCAAAGTTTGGTGAAGATCTGACTATGTAGTTTTTGACCTTATCTGGAACCTCCCATCTGAAAATTTGAAAATTCTTAAAGAATTCGACCAAAATCTTCATGTCTCCAATCTTTTGTTTTGTACGTTTTTTCCACGTGTCTTGACACATAATGTATCCATGCAAAGTTTGGTGAAGATCTGAGTATGTAGGTTTTGACCTTATATGGAACCTCCTATCTGAAAATTTGAAAATTCTTAAAAAATTCGTCCAAAATCTTGATGTCTCCAATCTCTTGTTTTGTACGTTTTTTCCACGTGTCTTGACATCCAATGTATCCCTGCAAAGTTTGGTGAAGATCTGAGTATGTCGTTTTTGACCTTATCTGGAACATCCTTTCTGAAAATTTGAAAATTGTTAAAAAATTCGTCCAAAATCTTGATGTCTCCAATCTCTTTTTTGTACGTTTTTTCCACGTGTCTTGACATCCAATGTATCCCTGCAAAGTTTGGTGAAGATCTGAGTATGTAGTTTTTGACCTTATATGGAACCTCCTATCTGAAAATTTGAAAATTCTTAAAAAATTCGACCAAAATCTTGATGTTCCGAATCCTATGTTTTGTATGTTTTTTCCACGTGTCTTGACATCCAATGTATCCATGCAAAATTTGGTGAAGATCTGAGTATGTAGTTTTTGACCTTATATTGAACCTCCCATCTGAAAATTTGAAAATTCTTAAAAAATTCGTCCAAAACCTTGATGACCCCAATCTCTTGTTTTGTACGTTTTTTCCACGTGTCTTGACATCCAAAGTATCCCTGCAAAGTTTGGTGAAGATCTGAGTATGTAGTTTTTGACCTTATATTGAACCTCCCATCTGAAAATTTGAAAATTCTTAAAAAATTCGTCCAAAATCTTGATGTCTCCAATCTCTTGTTTTGTACGTTTTTTCCACGTGTCTTGACATCCAATGTATCCATGCAAAGTTTGGTGAAGATCTGAGTATGTCGTTTTTGACCTTATCTGGAACCTCCCATCTGAAAATTTGAAAATTCTTAAAAAATTCGTCGAAAATCTTGATGTCTCCAATCTTTTGTTTTGTACGTTTTTTCCACGTGTCTTGACATGCAAAGTATCCCTGCAACGTTTGGTGAAGATCTGAGTATGTAGTTTTTGACCTTATCTGGAACCTCCTATCTGAAAATTTGAAAATTCTTCAAAAATTCGTCGAAAATCTTGATGTCTCCAATCTCTTGTTTTGTACGTTTTTTCCACGTGTCTTGACATCCAATGTATTCCTGCAATGTTTGGTGGAGATCTGAGTATGTAGTTTTAGACCTTATCTGGAACCTCCTATCTGAAAATTTGAAAATTCTTCAAAAATTCGTCCAAAATCTTGATGTCTCCAATCTCTTGTTTTGTACGTTTTTTCCACGTGTCTCGACCTCCAATGGATCCCTGCAAAGTTTGGTGAAGATCTGAGTATGTCGTTTTTGACCTTATCTGGAACATCCTTTCTGAAAATTTGAAAATTCTTAAAAAATTCGTCGAAAATCTTGATGTCTCCAATCTCTTGTTTTGTACGTTTTTTCCACGTGTCTTGACATCCAATGTATCCCTGCAAAGTTTGGTGAAGATCTGAGTATGTAGTTTTTGACCTTATATGGAACCTCCTATCTGAAAATTTGAAAATTCTTAAAAAATTCGTCCAAAATCTTGATGTCTCCAATCTCTTGTTTTGTACGTTTTTTCCACGTGTCTCGACCTCCAATGGATCCCTGCAAAGTTTGGTGAAGATCTGAGTATGTAGTTTTTGACCTCATCTGGAACCTCCTATCTGAAAATTTGAAAATTCTTAAAAAATTCGTCCAAAATCTTGATGTCTCCAATATCTTGTTTTGTACGTTTTTTCCACGTGTCTTGACATCCAATGTATCCCTGCAATGTTTGGTGAAGATCTGAGTATGTAGTTTTTGACCTTATCTGGAACCTCCCATCTGAAAATTTGAAAATTCCTAAAAAATCCGTCCAAAATCTTGATGACCCCAATCTCTTGTTTTGTACTTTTTTTCCAAATGTCTCGACCTCCAATGTATCCCTGCAAAGTTTGGTGAAGATCTGAGTATGTAGTTTTTGACCTTATATGGAACCTCCTATCTGAAAATTTGAAAATTCTTAAAAAATTCGTCCAAAATCTTGATGTCACCAATCCTATGTTTTGTATGTTTTTTCCACGTGTCTTGACATCCAATGTATCCATGCAAAGTTTGGTGAAGATCTGAGTATGTCGTTTTTGACCTTATCTGGAACCTCCCATCTGAAAATTTGAAAATTCTTAAAAAATTCGTCGAAAATCTTGATGTCTCCGATCTCTTGTTTTGTACGTTTTTTCCACGTGTCTTGACATGCAAAGTATTCCTGCAAAGTTTGGTGAAGATCTGAGTATGTAGTTTTTGACCTTATCTGGAACCTCCCATCTGAAAATTTGAAAATTCTTAAAAAATTCGACCAAAATCTTCATGTCTCCAATCTTTTGTTTTGTACGTTTTTTCCACGTGTCTTGACACATAATGTATCCATGCAAAGTTTGGTGAAGATCTGAGTATGTAGGTTTTGACCTTATATGGAACCTCCTATCTGAAAATTTGAAAATTCTTAAAAAATTCGTCCAAAATCTTGATGTCTCCAATCTCTTGTTTTGTACGTTTTTTCCACGTGTCTTGACATCCAATGTATCCCTGCAAAGTTTGGTGAAGATCTGAGTATGTCGTTTTTGACCTTATCTGGAACATCCTTTCTGAAAATTTGAAAATTGTTAAAAAATTCGTCCAAAATCTTGATGTCTCCAATCTCTTTTTTGTACGTTTTTTCCACGTGTCTTGACATCCAATGTATCCCTGCAAAGTTTGGTGAAGATCTGAGTATGTAGTTTTTGACCTTATATGGAACCTCCTATCTGAAAATTTGAAAATTCTTAAAAAATTCGACCAAAATCTTGATGTTCCGAATCCTATGTTTTGTATGTTTTTTCCACGTGTCTTGACATCCAATGTATCCATGCAAAATTTGGTGAAGATCTGAGTATGTAGTTTTTGACCTTATATTGAACCTCCCATCTGAAAATTTGAAAATTCTTAAAAAATTCGTCCAAAACCTTGATGACCCCAATCTCTTGTTTTGTACGTTTTTTCCACGTGTCTTGACATCCAAAGTATCCCTGCAAAGTTTGGTGAAGATCTGAGTATGTAGTTTTTGACCTTATATTGAACCTCCCATCTGAAAATTTGAAAATTCTTAAAAAATTCGTCCAAAATCTTGATGTCTCCAATCTCTTGTTTTGTACGTTTTTTCCACGTGTCTTGACATCCAATGTATCCATGCAAAGTTTGGTGAAGATCTGAGTATGTCGTTTTTGACCTTATCTGGAACCTCCCATCTGAAAATTTGAAAATTCTTAAAAAATTCGTCGAAAATCTTGATGTCTCCAATCTTTTGTTTTGTACGTTTTTTCCACGTGTCTTGACATGCAAAGTATCCCTGCAACGTTTGGTGAAGATCTGAGTATGTAGTTTTTGACCTTATCTGGAACCTCCTATCTGAAAATTTGAAAATTCTTCAAAAATTCGTCGAAAATCTTGATGTCTCCAATCTCTTGTTTTGTACGTTTTTTCCACGTGTCTTGACATCCAATGTATTCCTGCAATGTTTGGTGGAGATCTGAGTATGTAGTTTTAGACCTTATCTGGAACCTCCTATCTGAAAATTTGAAAATTCTTCAAAAATTCGTCCAAAATCTTGATGTCTCCAATCTCTTGTTTTGTACGTTTTTTCCACGTGTCTCGACCTCCAATGGATCCCTGCAAAGTTTGGTGAAGATCTGAGTATGTCGTTTTTGACCTTATCTGGAACATCCTTTCTGAAAATTTGAAAATTCTTAAAAAATTCGTCGAAAATCTTGATGTCTCCAATCTCTTGTTTTGTACGTTTTTTCCACGTGTCTTGACATCCAATGTATCCCTGCAAAGTTTGGTGAAGATCTGAGTATGTAGTTTTTGACCTTATATGGAACCTCCTATCTGAAAATTTGAAAATTCTTAAAAAATTCGTCCAAAATCTTGATGTCTCCAATCTCTTGTTTTGTACGTTTTTTCCACGTGTCTCGACCTCCAATGGATCCCTGCAAAGTTTGGTGAAGATCTGAGTATGTAGTTTTTGACCTCATCTGGAACCTCCTATCTGAAAATTTGAAAATTCTTAAAAAATTCGTCCAAAATCTTGATGTCTCCAATATCTTGTTTTGTACGTTTTTTCCACGTGTCTTGACATCCAATGTATCCCTGCAATGTTTGGTGAAGATCTGAGTATGTAGTTTTTGACCTTATCTGGAACCTCCCATCTGAAAATTTGAAAATTCCTAAAAAATCCGTCCAAAATCTTGATGACCCCAATCTCTTGTTTTGTACTTTTTTTCCAAATGTCTCGACCTCCAATGTATCCCTGCAAAGTTTGGTGAAGATCTGAGTATGTAGTTTTTGACCTTATATGGAACCTCCTATCTGAAAATTTGAAAATTCTTAAAAAATTCGTCCAAAATCTTGATGTCACCAATCCTATGTTTTGTATGTTTTTTCCACGTGTCTTGACATCCAATGTATCCATGCAAAGTTTGGTGAAGATCTGAGTATGTCGTTTTTGACCTTATCTGGAACCTCCCATCTGAAAATTTGAAAATTCTTAAAAAATTCGTCGAAAATCTTGATGTCTCCGATCTCTTGTTTTGTACGTTTTTTCCACGTGTCTTGACATGCAAAGTATTCCTGCAAAGTTTGGTGAAGATCTGAGTATGTAGTTTTTGACCTTATCTGGAACCTCCCATCTGAAAATTTGAAAATTCTTAAAAAATTCGACCAAAATCTTCATGTCTCCAATCTTTTGTTTTGTACGTTTTTTCCACGTGTCTTGACACATAATGTATCCATGCAAAGTTTGGTGAAGATCTGAGTATGTAGGTTTTGACCTTATATGGAACCTCCTATCTGAAAATTTGAAAATTCTTAAAAAATTCGTCCAAAATCTTGATGTCTCCAATCTCTTGTTTTGTACGTTTTTTCCACGTGTCTTGACATCCAATGTATCCCTGCAAAGTTTGGTGAAGATCTGAGTATGTCGTTTTTGACCTTATCTGGAACATCCTTTCTGAAAATTTGAAAATTGTTAAAAAATTCGTCCAAAATCTTGATGTCTCCAATCTCTTTTTTGTACGTTTTTTCCACGTGTCTTGACATCCAATGTATCCCTGCAAAGTTTGGTGAAGATCTGAGTATGTAGTTTTTGACCTTATATGGAACCTCCTATCTGAAAATTTGAAAATTCTTAAAAAATTCGACCAAAATCTTGATGTTCCGAATCCTATGTTTTGTATGTTTTTTCCACGTGTCTTGACATCCAATGTATCCATGCAAAATTTGGTGAAGATCTGAGTATGTAGTTTTTGACCTTATATTGAACCTCCCATCTGAAAATTTGAAAATTCTTAAAAAATTCGTCCAAAACCTTGATGACCCCAATCTCTTGTTTTGTACGTTTTTTCCACGTGTCTTGACATCCAAAGTATCCCTGCAAAGTTTGGTGAAGATCTGAGTATGTAGTTTTTGACCTTATATTGAACCTCCCATCTGAAAATTTGAAAATTCTTAAAAAATTCGTCCAAAATCTTGATGTCTCCAATCTCTTGTTTTGTACGTTTTTTCCACGTGTCTTGACATCCAATGTATCCATGCAAAGTTTGGTGAAGATCTGAGTATGTCGTTTTTGACCTTATCTGGAACCTCCCATCTGAAAATTTGAAAATTCTTAAAAAATTCGTCGAAAATCTTGATGTCTCCAATCTTTTGTTTTGTACGTTTTTTCCACGTGTCTTGACATGCAAAGTATCCCTGCAACGTTTGGTGAAGATCTGAGTATGTAGTTTTTGACCTTATCTGGAACCTCCTATCTGAAAATTTGAAAATTCTTCAAAAATTCGTCGAAAATCTTGATGTCTCCAATCTCTTATTTTGTACGTTTTTTCCACGTGTCTTGACATCCAATGTATTCCTGCAATGTTTGGTGGAGATCTGAGTATGTAGTTTTAGACCTTATCTGGAACCTCCTATCTGAAAATTTGAAAATTCTTCAAAAATTCGTCCAAAATCTTGATGTCTCCAATCTCTTGTTTTGTACGTTTTTTCCACGTGTCTCGACCTCCAATGGATCCCTGCAAAGTTTGGTGAAGATCTGAGTATGTCGTTTTTGACCTTATCTGGAACATCCTTTCTGAAAATTTGAAAATTCTTAAAAAATTCGTCGAAAATCTTGATGTCTCCAATCTCTTGTTTTGTACGTTTTTTCCACGTGTCTTGACATCCAATGTATCCCTGCAAAGTTTGGTGAAGATCTGAGTATGTAGTTTTTGACCTTATATGGAACCTCCTATCTGAAAATTTGAAAATTCTTAAAAAATTCGTCCAAAATCTTGATGTCTCCAATCTCTTGTTTTGTACGTTTTTTCCACGTGTCTCGACCTCCAATGGATCCCTGCAAAGTTTGGTGAAGATCTGAGTATGTCGTTTTTGACCTTATCTGGAACCTCCCATCTGAAAATTTGAAAATTCTTAAAAAATTCGTCGAAAATCTTGATGTCTCCGATCTCTTGTTTTGTACGTTTTTTCCACGTGTCTTGACATGCAAAGTATTCCTGCAAAGTTTGGTGAAGATCTGAGTATGTAGTTTTTGACCTCATCTGGAACCTCCTATCTGAAAATTTGAAAATTCTTAAAAAATTCGTCCAAAATCTTGATGTCTCCAATCTCTTGTTTTGTACGTTTTTTCCACGTGTCTTGACATCCAATGTATCCCTGCAATGTTTGGTGAAGATCTGAGTATGTAGTTTTTGACCTTATCTGGAACCTCCCATCTGAAAATTTGAAAATTCCTAAAAAATCCGTCCAAAATCTTGATGACCCCAATCTCTTGTTTTGTACTTTTTTTCCACGTGTCTCGACCTCCAATGTATCCCTGCAAAGTTTGGTGAAGATCTGAGTATGTAGTTTTTGACCTTATATGGAACCTCCTATCTGAAAATTTGAAAATTCTTAAAAAATTCGTCCAAAATCTTGATGTCACCAATCCTATGTTTTGTATGTTTTTTCCACGTGTCTTGACATCCAATGTATCCATGCAAAGTTTGGTGAAGATCTGAGTATGTCGTTTTTGACCTTATCTGGAACCTCCCATCTGAAAATTTGAAAATTCTTAAAAAATTCGTCGAAAATCTTGATGTCTCCGATCTCTTGTTTTGTACGTTTTTTCCACGTGTCTTGACATGCAAAGTATTCCTGCAAAGTTTGGTGAAGATCTGAGTATGTAGTTTTTGACCTTATATCGAACCTCCTATCTGAAAATTTGAAAATTCTTAAAAAATTCGTCCAAAATCTTGATGTCTCCAATCTCTTGTTTTGTACGTTTTTTCCACGTGTCTTGACATCCAATGTATCCCTGCAAAGTTTGGTGAAGATCTGAGTATGTAGTTTTTGACCTTATCTGGAACCCCCCATCTGAAAATTTGAAAATTCCTAAAAAATCCGTCCAAAATCTTGATGACCACAATCTCTTGTTTTGTACGTTTTTTCCACGTGTCTTGACATTCAATGTATCCCTGCAAAGTTTGGTGAAGATCTGAGTATGTAGTTTTTGACCTTATATGGAACCTCCTTTCTGAAAATTTGAAAATTCTTAAAAAATTCGTCCAAAATCTTGAAGACCCCAATCTCTTGTTTTGTACGTTTTTTCCACGTGTCTTGACATCCAATGTATCCCTGCAAAGTTTGGTGAAGATCTGAGTATGTAGTTTTTGACCTTATATGGAACCTCCTTTCTGAAAATTTGAGAATTCTTAAAAAATTCGTCCAAAATCTTGATGTCTCCAATCTCTTGTTTTGTACGTTTTTTCCACGTGTCTTGACATCCAATGTATCCATGCAAAGTTTGGTGAAGATCTGAGTATGTCGTTTTTGACCTTATCTGGAACCTCCCATCCGAAAATTTGAAAATTCTTAAAAAATTCGTCGAAAATCTTGATGTCTCCAATCTCTTGTTTTGTACGTTTTTTCCACGTGTCTTGACATGCAAAGTATCCCTGCAACGTTTGGTGAAGATCTGAGTATGTAGTTTTTGACCTTATCTGGAACCTCCTATCTGAAAATTTGAAAATTCTTCAAAAATTCGTCGAAAATCTTGATGTCTCCAATCTCTTGCTTTGTACGTTTTTTCCACGTGTCTTGACATCCAATGTATCCCTGCAATGTTTGGTGGAGATCTGAGTATGTAGTTTTTGACCTTATCTGGAACCTCCTATCTGAAAATTTGAAAATTCTTCAAAAATTCGTCCAAAATCTTGATGTCTCCAATCTCTTGTTTTGTACGTTTTTTCCACGTGTCTCGACCTCCAATGTATCCCTGCAAAGTTAGTGAAGATCTGAGTATGTCGTTTTTGACCTTATCTGGAACATCCTTTCTGAAAATTTGAAAATTCTTAAAAAATTCGTCGAAAATCTTGATGTCTCCAATCTCTTGTTTTGTACGTTTTTTCCACGTTTCTTGACATCCAATGTATCCCTGCAAAGTTTGGTGAAGATCTGAGTATGTAGTTTTTGACCTTATATGGAACCTCCTTTCTGAAAATTTGAAAATTCTCAAGAAATTCGTCCATAATCTTGATGTCTCCAATCTCTTGTTTTGTACGTTTTTTCCACGTGTCTTGACATCCAATGTATCCCTGCAAAGTTTGGTGAAGATTTGAGCATGTAGTTTTTGACCTTATATGGAACCTCCTATCTGAAAATTTGAAAATTCTTAAAAAATTCGTCCAAAATCTTGATGTCACCAATCCTATGTTTTGTATGTTTTTTCCACGTGTCTTGACATCCAATGTATCCATGCAAAGTTTGGTGAAGATCTGAGTATGTCGTTTTTGACCTTATCTGGAACCTCCCATCTGAAAATTTGAAAATTCTTAAAAAATTCGTCGAAAATCTTGATGTCTCCGATCTCTTGTTTTGTACGTTTTTTCCACGTGTCTTGACATGCAAAGTATTCCTGCAAAGTTTGGTGAAGATCTGAGTATGTAGTTTTTGACCTCATCTGGAACCTCCTATCTGAAAATTTGAAAATTCTTAAAAAATTCGTCCAAAATTTTGATGTCTCCAATCTCTTGTTTTGTACGTTTTTTCCACGTGTCTTGACATCCAATGTATCCCTGCAATGTTTGGTGAAGATCTGAGTATGTAGTTTTTGACCTTATCTGGAACCTCCCATCTGAAAATTTGAAAATTCCTAAAAAATCCGTCCAAAATCTTGATGACCCCAATCTCTTGTTTTGTACGTTTTTTCCACGTGTCTTGACATCCAATGTATCCCTGCAAAGTTTGGTGAAGATCTGAGTATGTAGTTTTTGACCTTATCTGGAACCTCCTATCTGAAAATTTGAAAATTCTTAAAAAATTCGTCCAAAATCTTGATGTCTCCAATCTCTTGTTTTGTACGTTTTTTCCACGTGTCTTGATATCCAATGTATCCCTGCAAAGTTTGGTGAAGATCTGAGTATGTCGTTGACCTTATCTGGAACATCCTTTCTGAAAATTTGAAAATTGTTAAAAAATTCGTCCAAAATCTTGATGTCTCCAATCTCTTTTTTGTACGTTTTTTCCACGTGTCTTGACATCCAATGTATCCCTGCAAAGTTTGGTGAAGATCTGAGTATGTAGTTTTTGACCTTATCTGGAACCTCCCATCTGAAAATTTGAAAATTCTTAAAAAATTCGACCAAAATCTTGATGTCTCCAATCTTTTGTTTTGTACGTTTTTTCCACGTGTCTTGACACATAATGTATCCATGCAAAGTTTGGTGAAGATCTGAGTATGTAGGTTTTGACCTTATATGGAACCTCCTATCTGAAAATTTGAAAATTCTTAAAAAATTCGTCCAAAATCTTGATGTCTCCAATCTCTTGTTTTGTACGTTTTTTCCACGTGTCTTGACATCCAATGTATCCCTGCAAAGTTTGGTGAAGATCTGAGTATGTAGTTTTTGACCTTATTTGGAACCTCCCATCTGAAAATTTGAAAATTCCTAAAAAATCCGTGCAAAATCTTGATGACCCCAATCTCTTGTTTTGTACGTTTTTTCCACGTGTCTTGACATCCAATGTATTCCTGCAATGTTTGGTGAAGATCTGAGTATGTAGTTTTTGACCTTATATGGAACCTCCTATCTGAAAATTTGAAAATTCTTAAAAAATTCGACCAAAATCTTGATGTTCCGAATCCTATGTTTTGTATGTTTTTTCCACGTGTCTTGACATCCAATGTATCCATGCAAAATTTGGTGAAGATCTGAGTATGTAGTTTTTGACCTTATATTGAACCTCCCATCTGAAAATTTGAAAATTCTTAAAAAATTCGTCCAAAACCTTGATGACCCCAATCTCTTGTTTTGTACGTTTTTTCCACGTGTCTTGACATCCAAAGTATCCCTGCAAAGTTTGGTGAAGATCTGAGTATGTAGTTTTTGACCTTATATTGAACCTCCCATCTGAAAATTTGAAAATTCTTAAAAAATTCGTCCAAAATCTTGATGTCTCCAATCTCTTGTTTTGTACGTTTTTTCCTCGTGTCTTGACATCCAATGTATCCATGCAAAGTTTGGTGAAGATCTGAGTATGTCGTTTTTGACCTTATCTGGAACCTCCCATCTGAAAATTTGAAAATTCTTAAAAAATTCGTCGAAAATCTTGATGTCTCCAATCTTTTGTTTTGTACGTTTTTTCCACGTGTCTTGACATGCAAAGTATCCCTGCAACGTTTGGTGAAGATCTGAGTATGTAGTTTTTGACCTTATCTGGAACCTCCTATCTGAAAATTTGAAAATTCTTCAAAAATTCGTCGAAAATCTTGATGTCTCCAATCTCTTGTTTTGTACGTTTTTTCCACGTGTCTTGACATCCAATGTATTCCTGCAATGTTTGGTGGAGATCTGAGTATGTAGTTTTAGACCTTATCTGGAACCTCCTATCTGAAAATTTGAAAATTCTTCAAAAATTCGTCCAAAATCTTGATGTCTCCAATCTCTTGTTTTGTACGTTTTTTCCACGTGTCTCGACCTCCAATGGATCCCTGCAAAGTTTGGTGAAGATCTGAGTATGTCGTTTTTGACCTTATCTGGAACATCCTTTCTGAAAATTTGAAAATTCTTAAAAAATTCGTCGAAAATCTTGATGTCTCCAATCTCTTGTTTTGTACGTTTTTTCCACGTGTCTTGACATCCAATGTATCCCTGCAAAGTTTGGTGAAGATCTGAGTATGTAGTTTTTGACCTTATATGGAACCTCCTATCTGAAAATTTGAAAATTCTTAAAAAATTCGTCCAAAATCTTGATGTCTCCAATCTCTTGTTTTGTACGTTTTTTCCACGTGTCTCGACCTCCAATGGATCCCTGCAAAGTTTGGTGAAGATCTGAGTATGTCGTTTTTGACCTTATCTGGAACCTCCCATCTGAAAATTTGAAAATTCTTAAAAAATTCGTCGAAAATCTTGATGTCTCCGATCTCTTGTTTTGTACGTTTTTTCCACGTGTCTTGACATGCAAAGTATTCCTGCAAAGTTTGGTGAAGATCTGAGTATGTAGTTTTTGACCTCATCTGGAACCTCCTATCTGAAAATTTGAAAATTCTTAAAAAATTCGTCCAAAATCTTGATGTCTCCAATCTCTTGTTTTGTACGTTTTTTCCACGTGTCTTGACATCCAATGTATCCCTGCAATGTTTGGTGAAGATCTGAGTATGTAGTTTTTGACCTTATCTGGAACCTCCCATCTGAAAATTTGAAAATTCCTAAAAAATCCGTCCAAAATCTTGATGACCCCAATCTCTTGTTTTGTACTTTTTTTCCACGTGTCTCGACCTCCAATGTATCCCTGCAAAGTTTGGTGAAGATCTGAGTATGTAGTTTTTGACCTTATATGGAACCTCCTATCTGAAAATTTGAAAATTCTTAAAAAATTCGTCCAAAATCTTGATGTCACCAATCCTATGTTTTGTATGTTTTTTCCACGTGTCTTGACATCCAATGTATCCATGCAAAGTTTGGTGAAGATCTGAGTATGTCGTTTTTGACCTTATCTGGAACCTCCCATCTGAAAATTTGAAAATTCTAAAAAAAATCGTCGAAAATCTTGATGTCTCCGATCTCTTGTTTTGTACGTTTTTTCCACGTGTCTTGACATGCAAAGTATTCCTGCAAAGTTTGGTGAAGATCTGAGTATGTAGTTTTTGACCTCATCTGGAACCTCCTATCTGAAAATTTGAAAATTCTTAAAAAATTCGTCCAAAATTTTGATGTCTCCAATCTCTTGTTTTGTACGTTTTTTCCACGTGTCTTGACATACAATGTATCCCTGCAATGTTTGGTGAAGATCTGAGTATGTAGTTTTTGACCTTATCTGGAACCTCCCATCTGAAAATTTGAAAATTCCTAAAAAATCCGTCCAAAATCTTGATGACCCCAATCTCTTGTTTTGTACGTTTTTTCCACGTGTCTTGATATCCAATGTATCCCTGCAAAGTTTGGTGAAGATCTGAGTATGTCGTTTTTGACCTTATCTGGAACATCCTTTCTGAAAATTTGAAAATTGTTAAAAAATTCGTCCAAAATCTTGATGTCTCCAATCTCTTTTTTGTACGTTTTTTCCACGTGTCTTGACATCCAATGTATCCCTGCAAAGTTTGGTGAAGATCTGAGTATGTAGTTTTTGACCTTATCTGGAACCTCCCATCTGAAAATTTGAAAATTCTTAAAAAATTCGACCAAAATCTTGATGTCTCCAATCTTTTGTTTTGTACGTTTTTTCCACGTGTCTTGACACATAATGTATCCATGCAAAGTTTGGTGAAGATCTGAGTATGTAGTTTTTGACCTTATATGGAACCTCCTATCTGAAAATTTGAAAATTCTTAAAAAATTCGTCCAAAATCTTGATGTCTCCAATCTCTTGTTTTGTACGTTTTTTCCACGTGTCTTGACATCCAATGTATCCCTGCAAAGTTTGGTGAAGATCTGAGTATGTAGTTTTTGATCTTATCTGGAACCTCCCATCTGAAAATTTGAAAATTCCTAAAAAATCCGTGCAAAATCTTGATGACCCCAATCTCTTGTTTTGTACGTTTTTTCCACGTGTCTTGACATCCAATGTATTCCTGCAATGTTTGGTGAAGATCTGAGTATGTAGTTTTTGACCTTATATGGAACCTCCTATCTGAAAATTTGAAAATTCTTAAAAAATTCGTCGAAAATCTTGATGTCTCCAATCTCTTGTTTTGTACGTTTTTCCACGTGTCTTGACATGCAAAGTATCCCTGCAACGTTTGGTGAAGATCTGAGTATGTAGTTTTTGACCTTATCTGGAACCTCCTATCTGAAAATTTGAAAATTCTTCAAAAATTCGTCGAAAATCTTGATGTCTCCAATCTCTTGTTTTGTACGTTTTTTCCACGTGTCTTGACATCCAATGTATTCCTGCAATGTTTGGTGAAGATCTGAGTATGTAGTTTTTGACCTTATATGGAACCTCCTTTCTGAAAATTTGAGAATTCTTAAAAAATTCGTCGAAAATCTTGATGTCTCCAATCTCTTGTTTTGTACGTTTTTTCCACGTGTCTTGACATGCAAAGTATCCCTGCAACGTTTGGTGAAGATCTGAGTATGTAGTTTTTGACCTTATCTGGAACCTCCTATCTGAAAATTTGAAAATTCTTAAAAAATTCGTCCAAAATCTTGAAGACCCCAATCTCTTGTTTTGTACGTTTTTTCCACGTGTCTTGACATCCAATGTATCCCTGCAAAGTTTGGTGAAGATCTGAGTATGTAGTTTTTGACCTTATATGGAACCTCCTTTCTGAAAATTTGAGAATTCTTAAAAAATTCGTCCAAAATCTTGATGTCTCCAATCTCTTGTTTTGTACGTTTTTTCCACGTGTCTTGACATCCAATGTATCCATGCAAAGTTTGGTGAAGATCTGAGTATGTCGTTTTTGACCTTATCTGGAACCTCCCATCCGAAAATTTGAAAATTCTTAAAAAATTCGTCGAAAATCTTGATGTCTCCAATCTCTTGTTTTGTACGTTTTTTCCACGTGTCTTGACATGCAAAGTATCCCTGCAACGTTTGGTGAAGATCTGAGTATGTCGTTTTTGACCTTATCTGGAACCTCCCATCCGAAAATTTGAAAATTCTTAAAAAATTCGTCGAAAATCTTGATGTCTCCAATCTCTTGTTTTGTACGTTTTTTCCACGTGTCTTGACATGCAAAGTATCCCTGCAACGTTTGGTGAAGATCTGAGTATGTAGTTTTTGACCTTATCTGGAACCTCCTATCTGAAAATTTGAAAATTCTTCAAAAATTCGTCGAAAATCTTGATGTCTCCAATCTCTTGCTTTGTACGTTTTTTCCACGTGTCTTGACCTCCAATGTATCCCTGCAAAGTTAGTGAAGATCTGAGTATGTCGTTTTTGACCTTATCTGGAACATCCTTTCTGAAAATTTGAAAATTCTTAAAAAATTCGTCGAAAATCTTGATGTCTCCAATCTCTTGTTTTGTACGTTTTTTCCACGTTTCTTGACATCCAATGTATCCCTGCAAAGTTTGGTGAAGATCTGAGTATGTAGTTTTTGACCTTATATGGAACCTCCTATCTGAAAATTTGAAAATTCTTAAAAAATTCGTCGAAAATCTTGATGTCTCCAATCTCTTGTTTTGTACGTTTTTTCCACGTGTCTTGACATGCAAAGTATCCCTGCAACGTTTGGTGAAGATCTGAGTATGTAGTTTTTGACCTTATCTGGAACCTCCTATCTGAAAATTTGAAAATTCTTCAAAAATTCGTCGAAAATCTTGATGTCTCCAATCTCTTGTTTTGTACGTTTTTTCCACGTGTCTTGACATCCAATGTATTCCTGCAATGTTTGGTGAAGATCTGAGTATGTAGTTTTTGACCTTATATGGAACCTCCTTTCTGAAAATTTGAGAATTCTTAAAAAATTCGTCGAAAATCTTGATGTCTCCAATCTCTTGTTTTGTACGTTTTTTCCACGTGTCTTGACATGCAAAGTATCCCTGCAACGTTTGGTGAAGATCTGAGTATGTAGTTTTTGACCTTATCTGGAACCTCCTATCTGAAAATTTGAAAATTCTTAAAAAATTCGTCCAAAATCTTGAAGACCCCAATCTCTTGTTTTGTACGTTTTTTCCACGTGTCTTGACATCCAATGTATCCCTGCAAAGTTTGGTGAAGATCTGAGTATGTAGTTTTTGACCTTATATGGAACCTCCTTTCTGAAAATTTGAGAATTCTTAAAAAATTCGTCCAAAATCTTGATGTCTCCAATCTCTTGTTTTGTACGTTTTTTCCACGTGTCTTGACATCCAATGTATCCATGCAAAGTTTGGTGAAGATCTGAGTATGTCGTTTTGACCTTATCTGGAACCTCCCATCCGAAAATTTGAAAATTCTTAAAAAATTCGTCGAAAATCTTGATGTCTCCAATCTCTTGTTTTGTACGTTTTTTCCACGTGTCTTGACATGCAAAGTATCCCTGCAACGTTTGGTGAAGATCTGAGTATGTAGTTTTTGACCTTATCTGGAACCTCCTATCTGAAAATTTGAAAATTCTTCAAAAATTCGTCGAAAATCTTGATGTCTCCAATCTCTTGCTTTGTACGTTTTTTCCACGTGTCTTGACCTCCAATGTATCCCTGCAAAGTTAGTGAAGATCTGAGTATGTCGTTTTTGACCTTATCTGGAACATCCTTTCTGAAAATTTGAAAATTCTTAAAAAATTCGTCGAAAATCTTGATGTCTCCAATCTCTTGTTTTGTACGTTTTTTCCACGTTTCTTGACATCCAATGTATCCCTGCAAAGTTTGGTGAAGATCTGAGTATGTAGTTTTTGACCTTATATGGAACCTCCTTTCTGAAAATTTGAAAATTCTTAAAAAATTCTTCCAAAATCTTGATGTCACCAATCTGTTGTTTTGTACGTTTTTTCCACGTGTCTTGACATCCAATGTATCCATGCAAAGTTTGGTGAAGATCTGAGTATGTCGTTTTTGACCTTATCTGGAACCTCCCATCTGAAAATTTGAAAATTCTTAAAAAATCCGTGCAAAATCTTGATGACCCCAATCTCTTGTTTTGTACGTTTTTTCCACGTTTCTTGACATCCAATGTATCCCTGCAAAGTTTGGTGAAGATCTGAGTATGTCGTTTTTGACCTTATCTGGAACCTCCCATCTGAAAATTTGAAAATTCTTAAAAAATCCGTGCAAAATCTTGATGACCCCAATCTCTTGTTTTGTACGTTTTTTCCACGTGTCTTGACATCCAATGTATCCATGCAAAGTTTGGTGAAGATCTGAGTATGTCGTTTTTGACCTTATCTGGAACCTCCCATCTGAAAATTTGAAAATTCTTAAAAAATTCGTCGAAAATCTTGATGTCTCCAATCTCTTGTTTTGTACGTTTTTTCCACGTGTCTTGACATGCAAAGTATCCCTGCAACGTTTGGTGAAGATCTGAGTATGTAGTTTTTGACCTTATCTGGAACCTCCTATCTGAAAATTTGAAAATTCTTAAAAAATTCGTCCAAAATCTTGATGTCTCCAATCTCTTGTTTTGTACGTTTTTTCCACGTGTCTTGACATCCAATGTATCCCTGCAATGTTTGGTGAAGATCTGAGTATGTAGTTTTTGACCTTATATGGAGCCTCCTATCTGAAAATTTGAAAATTCTTAAAAAATTCGTCCAAAATCTTGATGTCTCCAATCTCTTGTTTTGTACGTTCTTTCCACGTGTCTTGACATCCAATGTATCCCTGCAATGTTTGGTGAAGATCTGAGTATGTAGTTTTTGACCTTATATGGAACCTCCTATCTGAAAATTTGAAAATTCTTAAAAGAATTTAACAAAATCTTGATGTCCCCAATCCTATGTTTTGTATGTTTTTTCCACGTGTCTTGACATACAATGTATCCCTGCAGAGTTTGGTGAAGATCTGAGTATGTAGTTTTTGACCTTATCTGGAACCTCCCATCTGAAAATTTGAAAATTCCTAAAAAATCCGTCCAAAATCTTGTTGACCCGAATCTCTTGTTTTGTACGTTTTTTCCACGTGTCTTGACATCCAATGTATCCCTGCAAAGTTTGGTGAAGATCTGAGTATGTAGTTTTTGACCTTATCTGGAACCGCATTTCTGAAAATTTGAAAATTTTTAAAAAAATCGTCCAAAATCTTGATGTCTCCAATCTCTTGTTTTGTACGTTTTTTCCACGTGTCTTGACATCCAATGTATCCCTGCAAAGTTTGGTGAAGATCTGAGTATGTAGTTTTTGACCTTATATGGAACCTCCTATCTGAAAATTTGAAAATTCTTAAAAAATTCGTCCAAAATCTTGATGTCTCCAATCTCTTGTTTTGTACGTTTTTTCCACGTGTCTCGACCTCCAATGGATCCCTGCAAAGTTTGGTGAAGATCTGAGTATGTCGTTTTTGACCTTATCTGGAACCTCCCATCTGAAAATTTGAAAATTCTTAAAAAATTCGTCGAAAATCTTGATGTCTCCGATCTCTTGTTTTGTACGTTTTTTCCACGTGTCTTGACATGCAAGGTATTCCTGCAAAGTTTGGTGAAGATCTGAGTATGTAGTTTTTGACCTCATCTGGAACCTCCTATCTGAAAATTTGAAAATTCTTAAAAAATTCGTCCAAAATCTTGATGTCTCCAATCTCTTGTTTTGTACGTTTTTTCCACGTGTCTTGACATCCAATGTATCCCTGCAAAGTTTGGTGAAGATCTGAGTATGTAGTTTTTGACCTTATCTGGAACCTTCTATCTGAAAATTTGAAAATTCTTAAAAAATTCGTCCAAAATCTTGATGTCTCCAATCTCTTGTTTTGTACGTTTTTTCCACGTGTCTTGATATCCAATGTATCCCTGCAAAGTTTGGTGAAGATCTGAGTATGTCGTTTTTGACCTTATCTGGAACATCCTTTCTGAAAATTTGAAAATTGTTAAAAAATTCGTCCAAAATCTTGATGTCTCCAATCTCTTTTTTGTACGTTTTTTCCACGTGTCTTGACATCCAATGTATCCCTGCAAAGTTTGGTGAAGATCTGAGTATGTAGTTTTTGACCTTATCTGGAACCTCCCATCTGAAAATTTGAAAATTCTTAAAAAATTCGACCAAAATCTTGATGTCTCCAATCTTTTGTTTTGTACGTTTTTTCCACGTGTCTTGACACATAATGTATCCATGCAAAGTTTGGTGAAGATCTGAGTATGTAGTTTTTGACCTTATATGGAACCTCCTATCTGAAAATTTGAAAATTCTTAAAAAAATCGTCCAAAATCTTGATGTCTCCAATCTCTTGTTTTGTACGTTTTTTCCACGTGTCTTGACATCCAATGTATCCCTGCAAAGTTTGGTGAAGATCTGAGTATGTAGTTTTTGACCTTATCTGGAACCTCCCATCTGAAAATTTGAAAATTCCTAAAAAATCCCTGCAAAATCTTGATGACCCCAATCTCTTGTTTTGTACGTTTTTTCCACGTGTCTTGACATCCAATGTATTCCTGCAATGTTTGGTGAAGATCTGAGTATGTAGTTTTTGACCTTATATAGAACCTCCTATCTGAAAATTTGAAAATTCTTAAAAAATTCGACCAAAATCTTGATGTTCCGAATCCTATGTTTTGTATGTTTTTTCCACGTGTCTTGACATCCAATGTATCCATGCAAACTTTGGTGAAGATCTGAGTATGTAGTTTTTGACCTTATATTGAACCTCCCATCTGAAAATTTGAAAATTCTTAAAAAATTCGTCCAAAATCTTGATGACCCCAATCTCTTGTTTTGTACGTTTTTTCCACGTGTCTTGACATCCAAAGTATCCCTGCAAAGTTTGGTGAAGATCTGAGTATGTCGTTTTTGACCTTATCTGGAACATCCTTTCTGAAAATTTGAAAATTCTTAAAAAATTCGTCGAAAATCTTGATGTCTCCAATCTCTTGTTTTGTACGTTTTTTCCACGTGTCTTGACATCCAATGTATCCCTGCAAAGTTTGGTGAAGATCTGAGTATGTAGTTTTTGACCTTATATGGAACCTCCTATCTGAAAATTTGAAAATTCTTAAAAAATTCGTCCAAAATCTTGATGTCTCCAATCTCTTGTTTTGTACGTTTTTTCCACGTGTCTCGACCTCCAATGGATCCCTGCAAAGTTTGGTGAAGATCTGAGTATGTCGTTTTTGACCTTATCTGGAACCTCCCATCTGAAAATTTGAAAATTCTTAAAAAATTCGTCGATAATCTTGATGTCTCCGATCTCTTGTTTTGTACGTTTTTTCCACGTGTCTTGACATGCAAAGTATTCCTGCAAAGTTTGGTGAAGATCTGAGTATGTAGTTTTTGACCTCATCTGGAACCTCCTATCTGAAAATTTGAAAATTCTTAAAAAATTCGTCCAAAATCTTGATGTCTCCAATCTCTTGTTTTGTACGTTTTTTTTACGTGTCTTGACATCCAATGTATCCCTGCAAAGTTTGGTGAAGATCTGAGTATGTAGTTTTTGACCTTATCTGGAACCTCCTATCTGAAAATTTGAAAATTCTTAAAAAATTCGTCCAAAATCTTGATGTCTCCAATCTCTTGTTTTGTACGTTTTTTCCACGTGTCTTGATATCCAATGTATCCCTGCAAAGTTTGGTGAAGATCTGAGTATGTCGTTTTTGACCTTATCTGGAACATCCTTTCTGAAAATTTGAAAATTGTTAAAAAATTCGTCCAAAATCTTGATGTCTCCTATCTCTTGTTTTGTACGTTTTTTCCACGTGTCTTGACATCCAATGTATCCCTGCAAAGTTTGGTGAAGATCTGAGTATGTAGTTTTTGACCTTATCTGGAACCTCCCATCTGAAAATTTGAAAATTCTTAAAAAATTCGACCAAAATCTTGATGTCTCCAATCTCTTGTTTTGTACGTTTTTTCCACGTGTCTTGACACATAATGTATCCATGCAAAGTTTGGTGAAGATCTGAGTATGTAGTTTTTGACCTTATATGGAACCTCCTATCTGAAAATTTGAAAATTCTTAAAAAATTCGTCCAAAATCTTGATGTCTCCAATCTCTTGTTTTGTACGTTTTTTCCACGTGTCTTGACATCCAATGTATCCCTGCAAAGTTTGGTGAAGATCTGAGTATGTAGTTTTTGACCTTATCTGGAACCTCCCATCTGAAAATTTGAAAATTCCTAAAAAATCCGTCCAAAATCTTGATGACCACAATCTCTTGTTTTGTACGTTTTTTCCACGTGTCTTGACATTCAATGTATCCCTGCAAAGTTTGGTGAAGATCTGAGTATGTAGTTTTTGACCTTATATGGAACCTCCTTTCTGAAAATTTGAAAATTCTTAAAAAATTCGTCCAAAATCTTGAAGACCCCAATCTCTTGTTTTGTACGTTTTTTCCACGTGTCTTAACATCCAATGTATCCCTGCAAAGTTTGGTGAAGATCTGAGTATGTAGTTTTTGACCTTATATGGAACCTCCTTTCTGAAAATTTGAGAATTCTTAAAAAATTCGTCCAAAATCTTGATGTCTCCAATCTCTTGTTTTGTACGTTTTTTCCACGTGTCTTGACATCCAATGTATCCATGCAAAGTTTGGTGAAGATCTGAGTATGTCGTTTTTGACCTTATCTGGAACCTCCCATCCGAAAATTTGAAAATTCTTAAAAAATTCGTCGAAAATCTTGATGTCTCCAATCTCTTGTTTTGTACGTTTTTTCCACGTGTCTTGACATGCAAAGTATCCCTGCAACGTTTGGTGAAGATCTGAGTATGTAGTTTTTGACCTTATCTGGAACCTCCTATCTGAAAATTTGAAAATTCTTCAAAAATTCGTCGAAAATCTTGATGTCTCCAATCTCTTGCTTTGTACGTTTTTTCCACGTGTCTTGACATCCAATGTATCCCTGCAATGTTTGGTGGAGATCTGAGTATGTAGTTTTTGACCTTATCTGGAACCTCCTATCTGAAAATTTGAAAATTCTTCAAAAATTCGTCCAAAATTTTTGATGTCTCCAATCTCTTGTTTTGTACGTTTTTTCCACGTGTCTCGACCTCCAATGTATCCCTGCAAAGTTAGTGAAGATCTGAGTATGTCGTTTTTGACCTTATCTGGAACATCCTTTCTGAAAATTTGAAAATTCTTAAAAAATTCGTCGAGAATCTTGATGTCTCCAATCTCTTGTTTTGTACGTTTTTTCCACGTTTCTTGACATCCAATGTATCCCTGCAAAGTTTGGTGAAGATCTGAGTATGTAGTTTTTGACCTTATATGGAACCTCCTTTCTGAAAATTTGAAAATTCTCAAAAAATTCGTCCATAATCTTGATGTCTCCAATCTCTTGTTTTGTACGTTTTTTCCACGTGTCTTGACATCCAATGTATCCCTGCAAAGTTTGGTGAAGATCTGAGCATGTAGTTTTTGACCTTATATGGAACCTCCTATCTGAAAATTTGAAAATTCTTAAAAAATTCGTCCAAAATCTTGATGTCACCAATCCTATGATTTGTATGTTTTTTCCACGTGTCTTGACATCCAATGTATCCATGCAAAGTTTGGTGAAGATCTGAGTATGTCGTTTTTGACCTTATCTGGAACCTCCCATCTGAAAATTTGAAAATTCTTAAAAAATTCGTCGAAAATCTTGATGTCTCCGATCTCTTGTTTTGTACGTTTTTTCCACGTGTCTTGACATGCAAAGTATTCCTGCAAAGTTTGGTGAAGATCTGAGTATGTAGTTTTTGACCTCATCTGGAACCTCCTATCTGAAAATTTGAAAATTCTTAAAAAATTCGTCCAAAATTTTGATGTCTCCAATCTCTTGTTTTGTACGTTTTTTCCACGTGTCTTGACATCCAATGTATCCCTGCAATGTTTGGTGAAGATCTGAGTATGTAGTTTTTGACCTTATCTGGAACCTCCCATCTGAAAATTTGAAAATTCCTAAAAAATCCGTCCAAAATCTTGATGACCCCAATCTCTTGTTTTGTACGTTTTTTCCACGTGTCTTGACATCCAATGTATCCCTGCAAAGTTTGGTGAAGATCTGAGTATGTAGTTTTTGACCTTATCTGGAACCTCCTATCTGAAAATTTGAAAATTCTTAAAAAATTCGTCCAAAATCTTGATGTCTCCAATCTCTTGTTTTGTACGTTTTTTCCACGTGTCTTGATATCCAATGTATCCCTGCAAAGTTTGGTGAAGATCTGAGTATGTCGTTTTTGACCTTATCTGGAACATCGTTTCTGAAAATTTGAAAATTGTTAAAAAATTCGTCTAAAATCTTGATGTCTCCAATCTCTTTTTTGTACGTTTTTTCCACGTGTCTTGACCTCCAATGTATCCCTGCAAAGTTAGTGAAGATCTGAGTATGTCGTTTTTGACCTTATCTGGTACATCCTTTCTGAAAATTTGAAAATTCTTAAAAAATTCGTCGAAAATCTTGATGTCTCCAATCTCTTGTTTTGTACGTTTTTTCCACGTTTCTTGACATCCAATGTATCCCTGCAAAGTTTGGTGAAGATCTGAGTATGTAGTTTTTGACCTTATATGGAACCTCCTTTCTGAAAATTTGAAAATTCTTAAAAAATTCGTCCAAAATCTTGATGTCACCAATCTGTTGTTTTGTACGTTTTTTCCACGTGTCTTGACATCCAATGTATCCATGCAAAGTTTGGTGAAGATCTGAGTATGTCGTTTTTGACCTTATCTGGAACCTCCCATCTGAAAATTTGAAAATTCTTAAAAAATCCGTGCAAAATCTTGATGACCCCAATCTCTTGTTTTGTACGTTTTTTCCACGTTTCTTGACATCCAATGTATCCCTGCAAAGTTTGGTGAAGATCTGAGTATGTCGTTTTTGACCTTATCTGGAACCTCCCATCTGAAAATTTGAAAATTCTTAAAAAATCCGTGCAAAATCTTGATGACCCCAATCTCTTGTTTTGTACGTTTTTTCCACGTGTCTTGACATCCAATGTATCCATGCAAAGTTTGGTGAAGATCTGAGTATGTCGTTTTTGACCTTATCTGGAACCTCCCATCTGAAAATTTGAAAATTCTTAAAAAATTCGTCGAAAATCTTGATGTCTCCAATCTCTTGTTTTGTACGTTTTTTCCACGTGTCTTGACATGCAAAGTATCCCTGCAACGTTTGGTGAAGATCTGAGTATGTAGTTTTTGACCTTATCTGGAACCTCCTATCTGAAAATTTGAAAATTCTTAAAAAATTCGTCCAAAATCTTGATGTCTCCAATCTCTTGTTTTGTACGTTTTTTCCACGTGTCTTGACATCCAATGTATCCCTGCAATGTTTGGTGAAGATCTGAGTATGTAGTTTTTGACCTTATATGGAGCCTCCTATCTGAAAATTTGAAAATTCTTAAAAAATTCGTCCAAAATCTTGATGTCTCCAATCTCTTGTTTTGTACGTTCTTTCCACGTGTCTTGACATCCAATGTATCCCTGCAATGTTTGGTGAAGATCTGAGTATGTAGTTTTTGACCTTATATGGAACCTCCTATCTGAAAATTTGAAAATTCTTAAAAGAATTTAACAAAATCTTGATGTCCCCAATCCTATGTTTTGTATGTTTTTTCCACGTGTCTTGACATACAATGTATCCCTGCAGAGTTTGGTGAAGATCTGAGTATGTAGTTTTTGACCTTATCTGGAACCTCCCATCTGAAAATTTGAAAATTCCTAAAAAATCCGTCCAAAATCTTGTTGACCCGAATCTCTTGTTTTGTACGTTTTTTCCACGTGTCTTGACATCCAATGTATCCCTGCAAAGTTTGGTGAAGATCTGAGTATGTAGTTTTTGACCTTATCTGGAACCGCATTTCTGAAAATTTGAAAATTTTTAAAAAAATCGTCCAAAATCTTGATGTCTCCAATCTCTTGTTTTGTACGTTTTTTCCACGTGTCTTGACATCCAATGTATCCCTGCAAAGTTTGGTGAAGATCTGAGTATGTAGTTTTTGACCTTATATGGAACCTCCTATCTGAAAATTTGAAAATTCTTAAAAAATTCGTCCAAAATCTTGATGTCTCCAATCTCTTGTTTTGTACGTTTTTTCCACGTGTCTCGACCTCCAATGGATCCCTGCAAAGTTTGGTGAAGATCTGAGTATGTCGTTTTTGACCTTATCTGGAACCTCCCATCTGAAAATTTGAAAATTCTTAAAAAATTCGTCGAAAATCTTGATGTCTCCGATCTCTTGTTTTGTACGTTTTTTCCACGTGTCTTGACATGCAAGGTATTCCTGCAAAGTTTGGTGAAGATCTGAGTATGTAGTTTTTGACCTCATCTGGAACCTCCTATCTGAAAATTTGAAAATTCTTAAAAAATTCGTCCAAAATCTTGATGTCTCCAATCTCTTGTTTTGTACGTTTTTTCCACGTGTCTTGACATCCAATGTATCCCTGCAAAGTTTGGTGAAGATCTGAGTATGTAGTTTTTGACCTTATCTGGAACCTTCTATCTGAAAATTTGAAAATTCTTAAAAAATTCGTCCAAAATCTTGATGTCTCCAATCTCTTGTTTTGTACGTTTTTTCCACGTGTCTTGATATCCAATGTATCCCTGCAAAGTTTGGTGAAGATCTGAGTATGTCGTTTTTGACCTTATCTGGAACATCCTTTCTGAAAATTTGAAAATTGTTAAAAAATTCGTCCAAAATCTTGATGTCTCCAATCTCTTTTTTGTACGTTTTTTCCACGTGTCTTGACATCCAATGTATCCCTGCAAAGTTTGGTGAAGATCTGAGTATGTAGTTTTTGACCTTATCTGGAACCTCCCATCTGAAAATTTGAAAATTCTTAAAAAATTCGACCAAAATCTTGATGTCTCCAATCTTTTGTTTTGTACGTTTTTTCCACGTGTCTTGACACATAATGTATCCATGCAAAGTTTGGTGAAGATCTGAGTATGTAGTTTTTGACCTTATATGGAACCTCCTATCTGAAAATTTGAAAATTCTTAAAAAAATCGTCCAAAATCTTGATGTCTCCAATCTCTTGTTTTGTACGTTTTTTCCACGTGTCTTGACATCCAATGTATCCCTGCAAAGTTTGGTGAAGATCTGAGTATGTAGTTTTTGACCTTATCTGGAACCTCCCATCTGAAAATTTGAAAATTCCTAAAAAATCCGTGCAAAATCTTGATGACCCCAATCTCTTGTTTTGTACGTTTTTTCCACGTGTCTTGACATCCAATGTATTCCTGCAATGTTTGGTGAAGATCTGAGTATGTAGTTTTTGACCTTATATAGAACCTCCTATCTGAAAATTTGAAAATTCTTAAGAAATTCGACCAAAATCTTGATGTTCCGAATCCTATGTTTTGTATGTTTTTTCCACGTGTCTTGACATCCAATGTATCCATGCAAACTTTGGTGAAGATCTGAGTATGTAGTTTTTGACCTTATATTGAACCTCCCATCTGAAAATTTGAAAATTCTTAAAAAATTCGTCCAAAATCTTGATGACCCCAATCTCTTGTTTTGTACGTTTTTTCCACGTGTCTTGACATCCAAAGTATCCCTGCAAAGTTTGGTGAAGATCTGAGTATGTCGTTTTTGACCTTATCTGGAACATCCTTTCTGAAAATTTGAAAATTCTTAAAAAATTCGTCGAAAATCTTGATGTCTCCAATCTCTTGTTTTGTACGTTTTTTCCACGTGTCTTGACATCCAATGTATCCCTGCAAAGTTTGGTGAAGATCTGAGTATGTAGTTTTTGACCTTATATGGAACCTCCTATCTGAAAATTTGAAAATTCTTAAAAAATTCGTCCAAAATCTTGATGTCTCCAATCTCTTGTTTTGTACGTTTTTTCCACGTGTCTCGACCTCCAATGGATCCCTGCAAAGTTTGGTGAAGATCTGAGTATGTCGTTTTTGACCTTATCTGGAACCTCCCATCTGAAAATTTGAAAATTCTTAAAAAATTCGTCGATAATCTTGATGTCTCCGATCTCTTGTTTTGTACGTTTTTTCCACGTGTCTTGACATGCAAAGTATTCCTGCAAAGTTTGGTGAAGATCTGAGTATGTAGTTTTTGACCTCATCTGGAACCTCCTATCTGAAAATTTGAAAATTCTTAAAAAATTCGTCCAAAATCTTGATGTCTCCAATCTCTTGTTTTGTACGTTTTTTCCACGTGTCTTGACATCCAATGTAACCCTGCAATGTTTGGTGAAGATCTGAGTATGTAGTTTTTGACCTTATCTGGAACCTCCCATCTGAAAATTTGAAAATTCCTAAAAAATCCGTCCAAAATCTTGATGACCCCAATCTCTTGTTTTGTACGTTTTTTCCACGTGTCTTGACATCCAATGTATCCCTGCAAAGTTTGGTGAAGATCTGAGTATGTAGTTTTTGACCTTATCTGGAACCTCCTATCTGAAAATTTGAAAATTCTTAAAAAATTCGTCCAAAATCTTGATGTCTCCAATCTCTTGTTTTGTACGTTTTTTCCACGTGTCTTGATATCCAATGTATCCCTGCAAAGTTTGGTGAAGATCTGAGTATGTCGTTTTTGACCTTATCTGGAACATCCTTTCTGAAAATTTGAAAATTGTTAAAAAATTCGTCCAAAATCTTGATGTCTCCAATCTCTTTTTTGTACGTTTTTTCCACGTGTCTTGACCTCCAATGTATCCCTGCAAAGTTAGTGAAGATCTGAGTATGTCGTTTTTGACCTTATCTGGAACATCCTTTCTGAAAATTTGAAAATTCTTAAAAAATTCGTCGAAAATCTTGATGTCTCCAATCTCTTGTTTTGTACGTTTTTTCCACGTTTCTTGACATCCAATGTATCCCTGCAAAGTTTGGTGAAGATCTGAGTATGTAGTTTTTGACCTTATATGGAACCTCCTTTCTACAAATTTGAAAATTCTTAAAAAATTCGTCCAAAATCTTGATGTCACCAATCTGTTGTTTTGTACGTTTTTTCCACGTGTCTTGACATCCAATGTATCCATGCAAAGTTTGGTGAAGATCTGAGTATGTCGTTTTTGACCTTATCTGGAACCTCCCATCTGAAAATTTGAAAATTCTTAAAAAATCCGTGCAAAATCTTGATGACCCCAATCTCTTGTTTTGTACGTTTTTTCCACGTTTCTTGACATCCAATGTATCCCTGCAAAGTTTGGTGAAGATCTGAGTATGTCGTTTTTGACCTTATCTGGAACCTCCCATCTGAAAATTTGAAAATTCTTAAAAAATCCGTGCAAAATCTTGATGACCCCAATCTCTTGTTTTGTACGTTTTTCCACGTGTCTTGACATCCAATGTATCCATGCAAAGTTTGGTGAAGATCTGAGTATGTCGTTTTTGACCTTATCTGGAACCTCCCATCTGAAAATTTGAAAATTCTTAAAAAATTCGTCGAAAATCTTGATGTCTCCAATCTCTTGTTTTGTACGTTTTTTCCACGTGTCTTGACATGCAAAGTATCCCTGCAACGTTTGGTGAAGATCTGAGTATGTAGTTTTTGACCTTATCTGGAACCTCCTATCTGAAAATTTGAAAATTCTTAAAAAATTCGTCCAAAATCTTGATGTCTCCAATCTCTTGTTTTGTACGTTTTTTCCACGTGTCTTGACATCCAATGTATCCCTGCAATGTTTGGTGAAGATCTGAGTATGTAGTTTTTGACCTTATATGGAGCCTCCTATCTGAAAATTTGAAAATTCTTAAAAAATTCGTCCAAAATCTTGATGTCTCCAATCTCTTGTTTTGTACGTTCTTTCCACGTGTCTTGACATCCAATGTATCCCTGCAATGTTTGGTGAAGATCTGAGTATGTAGTTTTTGACCTTATATGGAACCTCCTATCTGAAAATTTGAAAATTCTTAAAAGAATTTAACAAAATCTTGATGTCCCCAATCCTATGTTTTGTATGTTTTTTCCACGTGTCTTGACATACAATGTATCCCTGCAGAGTTTGGTGAAGATCTGAGTATGTAGTTTTTGACCTTATCTGGAACCTCCCATCTGAAAATTTGAAAATTCCTAAAAAATCCGTCCAAAATCTTGTTGACCCGAATCTCTTGTTTTGTACGTTTTTTCCACGTGTCTTGACATCCAATGTATCCCTGCAAAGTTTGGTGAAGATCTGAGTATGTAGTTTTTGACCTTATCTGGAACCGCATTTCTGAAAATTTGAAAATTTTTAAAAAAATCGTCCAAAATCTTGATGTCTCCAATCTCTTGTTTTGTACGTTTTTTCCACGTGTCTTGACATCCAATGTATCCCTGCAAAGTTTGGTGAAGATCTGAGTATGTAGTTTTTGACCTTATATGGAACCTCCTATCTGAAAATTTGAAAATTCTTAAAAAATTCGTCCAAAATCTTGATGTCTCCAATCTCTTGTTTTGTACGTTTTTTCCACGTGTCTCGACCTCCAATGGATCCCTGCAAAGTTTGGTGAAGATCTGAGTATGTAGTTTTTGACCTTATCTGGAACCTCCCATCTGAAAATTTGAAAATTCTTAAAAAATTCGACCAAAATCTTGATGTCTCCAATCTTTTGTTTTGTACGTTTTTTCCACGTGTCTTGACACATAATGTATCCATGCAAAGTTTGGTGAAGATCTGAGTATGTAGTTTTTGACCTTATATGGAACCTCCTATCTGAAAATTTGAAAATTCTTAAAAAAATCGTCCAAAATCTTGATGTCTCCAATCTCTTGTTTTGTACGTTTTTTCCACGTGTCTTGACATCCAATGTATCCCTGCAAAGTTTGGTGAAGATCTGAGTATGTAGTTTTTGACCTTATCTGGAACCTCCCATCTGAAAATTTGAAAATTCCTAAAAAATCCGTGCAAAATCTTGATGACCCCAATCTCTTGTTTTGTACGTTTTTTCCACGTGTCTTGACATCCAATGTATTCCTGCAATGTTTGGTGAAGATCTGAGTATGTAGTTTTTGACCTTATATAGAACCTCCTATCTGAAAATTTGAAAATTCTTAAAAAATTCGACCAAAATCTTGATGTTCCGAATCCTATGTTTTGTATGTTTTTTCCACGTGTCTTGACATCCAATGTATCCATGCAAACTTTGGTGAAGATCTGAGTATGTAGTTTTTGACCTTATATTGAACCTCCCATCTGAAAATTTGAAAATTCTTAAAAAATTCGTCCAAAATCTTGATGACCCCAATCTCTTGTTTTGTACGTTTTTTCCACGTGTCTTGACATCCAAAGTATCCCTGCAAAGTTTGGTGAAGATCTGAGTATGTCGTTTTTGACCTTATCTGGAACATCCTTTCTGAAAATTTGAAAATTCTTAAAAAATTCGTCGAAAATCTTGATGTCTCCAATCTCTTGTTTTGTACGTTTTTTCCACGTGTCTTGACATCCAATGTATCCCTGCAAAGTTTGGTGAAGATCTGAGTATGTAGTTTTTGACCTTATATGGAACCTCCTATCTGAAAATTTGAAAATTCTTAAAAAATTCGTCCAAAATCTTGATGTCTCCAATCTCTTGTTTTGTACGTTTTTTCCACGTGTCTCGACCTCCAATGGATCCCTGCAAAGTTTGGTGAAGATCTGAGTATGTCGTTTTTGACCTTATCTGGAACCTCCCATCTGAAAATTTGAAAATTCTTAAAAAATTCGTCGATAATCTTGATGTCTCCGATCTCTTGTTTTGTACGTTTTTTCCACGTGTCTTGACATGCAAAGTATTCCTGCAAAGTTTGGTGAAGATCTGAGTATGTAGTTTTTGACCTCATCTGGAACCTCCTATCTGAAAATTTGAAAATTCTTAAAAAATTCGTCCAAAATCTTGATGTCTCCAATCTCTTGTTTTGTACGTTTTTTTTACGTGTCTTGACATCCAATGTATCCCTGCAAAGTTTGGTGAAGATCTGAGTATGTAGTTTTTGACCTTATCTGGAACCTCCTATCTGAAAATTTGAAAATTCTTAAAAAATTCGTCCAAAATCTTGATGTCTCCAATCTCTTGTTTTGTACGTTTTTTCCACGTGTCTTGATATCCAATGTATCCCTGCAAAGTTTGGTGAAGATCTGAGTATGTCGTTTTTGACCTTATCTGGAACATCCTTTCTGAAAATTTGAAAATTGTTAAAAAATTCGTCCAAAATCTTGATGTCTCCTATCTCTTGTTTTGTACGTTTTTTCCACGTGTCTTGACATCCAATGTATCCCTGCAAAGTTTGGTGAAGATCTGAGTATGTAGTTTTTGACCTTATCTGGAACCTCCCATCTGAAAATTTGAAAATTCTTAAAAAATTCGACCAAAATCTTGATGTCTCCAATCTCTTGTTTTGTACGTTTTTTCCACGTGTCTTGACACATAATGTATCCATGCAAAGTTTGGTGAAGATCTGAGTATGTAGTTTTTGACCTTATATGGAACCTCCTATCTGAAAATTTGAAAATTCTTAAAAAATTCGTCCAAAATCTTGATGTCTCCAATCTCTTGTTTTGTACGTTTTTTCCACGTGTCTTGACATCCAATGTATCCCTGCAAAGTTTGGTGAAGATCTGAGTATGTAGTTTTTGACCTTATCTGGAACCTCCCATCTGAAAATTTGAAAATTCCTAAAAAATCCGTCCAAAATCTTGATGACCACAATCTCTTGTTTTGTACGTTTTTTCCACGTGTCTTGACATTCAATGTATCCCTGCAAAGTTTGGTGAAGATCTGAGTATGTAGTTTTTGACCTTATATGGAACCTCCTTTCTGAAAATTTGAAAATTCTTAAAAAATTCGTCCAAAATCTTGAAGACCCCAATCTCTTGTTTTGTACGTTTTTTCCACGTGTCTTGACATCCAATGTATCCCTGCAAAGTTTGGTGAAGATCTGAGTATGTAGTTTTTGACCTTATATGGAACCTCCTTTCTGAAAATTTGAGAATTCTTAAAAAATTCGTCCAAAATCTTGATGTCTCCAATCTCTTGTTTTGTACGTTTTTTCCACGTGTCTTGACATCCAATGTATCCATGCAAAGTTTGGTGAAGATCTGAGTATGTCGTTTTTGACCTTATCTGGAACCTCCCATCCGAAAATTTGAAAATTCTTAAAAAATTCGTCGAAAATCTTGATGTCTCCAATCTCTTGTTTTGTACGTTTTTTCCACGTGTCTTGACATGCAAAGTATCCCTGCAACGTTTGGTGAAGATCTGAGTATGTAGTTTTTGACCTTATCTGGAACCTCCTATCTGAAAATTTGAAAATTCTTCAAAAATTCGTCGAAAATCTTGATGTCTCCAATCTCTTGCTTTGTACGTTTTTTCCACGTGTCTTGACATCCAATGTATCCCTGCAATGTTTGGTGGAGATCTGAGTATGTAGTTTTTGACCTTATCTGGAACCTCCTATCTGAAAATTTGAAAATTCTTCAAAAATTCGTCCAAAATTTTTGATGTCTCCAATCTCTTGTTTTGTACGTTTTTTCCACGTGTCTCGACCTCCAATGTATCCCTGCAAAGTTAGTGAAGATCTGAGTATGTCGTTTTTGACCTTATCTGGAACATCCTTTCTGAAAATTTGAAAATTCTTAAAAAATTCGTCGAGAATCTTGATGTCTCCAATCTCTTGTTTTGTACGTTTTTTCCACGTTTCTTGACATCCAATGTATCCCTGCAAAGTTTGGTGAAGATCTGAGTATGTAGTTTTTGACCTTATATGGAACCTCCTTTCTGAAAATTTGAAAATTCTCAAAAAATTCGTCCATAATCTTGATGTCTCCAATCTCTTGTTTTGTACGTTTTTTCCACGTGTCTTGACATCCAATGTATCCCTGCAAAGTTTGGTGAAGATCTGAGCATGTAGTTTTTGACCTTATATGGAACCTCCTATCTGAAAATTTGAAAATTCTTAAAAAATTCGTCCAAAATCTTGATGTCACCAATCCTATGATTTGTATGTTTTTTCCACGTGTCTTGACATCCAATGTATCCATGCAAAGTTTGGTGAAGATCTGAGTATGTCGTTTTTGACCTTATCTGGAACCTCCCATCTGAAAATTTGAAAATTCTTAAAAAATTCGTCGAAAATCTTGATGTCTCCGATCTCTTGTTTTGTACGTTTTTTCCACGTGTCTTGACATGCAAAGTATTCCTGCAAAGTTTGGTGAAGATCTGAGTATGTAGTTTTTGACCTCATCTGGAACCTCCTATCTGAAAATTTGAAAATTCTTAAAAAATTCGTCCAAAATTTTGATGTCTCCAATCTCTTGTTTTGTACGTTTTTTCCACGTGTCTTGACATCCAATGTATCCCTGCAATGTTTGGTGAAGATCTGAGTATGTAGTTTTTGACCTTATCTGGAACCTCCCATCTGAAAATTTGAAAATTCCTAAAAAATCCGTCCAAAATCTTGATGACCCCAATCTCTTGTTTTGTACGTTTTTTCCACGTGTCTTGACATCCAATGTATCCCTGCAAAGTTTGGTGAAGATCTGAGTATGTAGTTTTTGACCTTATCTGGAACCTCCTATCTGAAAATTTGAAAATTCTTAAAAAATTCGTCCAAAATCTTGATGTCTCCAATCTCTTGTTTTGTACGTTTTTTCCACGTGTCTTGATATCCAATGTATCCCTGCAAAGTTTGGTGAAGATCTGAGTATGTCGTTTTTGACCTTATCTGGAACATCCTTTCTGAAAATTTGAAAATTGTTAAAAAATTCGTCCAAAATCTTGATGTCTCCAATCTCTTTTTTGTACGTTTTTTCCACGTGTCTTGACCTCCAATGTATCCCTGCAAAGTTAGTGAAGATCTGAGTATGTCGTTTTTGACCTTATCTGGAACATCCTTTCTGAAAATTTGAAAATTCTTAAAAAATTCGTCGAAAATCTTGATGTCTCCAATCTCTTGTTTTGTACGTTTTTTCCACGTTTCTTGACATCCAATGTATCCCTGCAAAGTTTGGTGAAGATCTGAGTATGTAGTTTTTGACCTTATATGGAACCTCCTTTCTGAAAATTTGAAAATTCTTAAAAAATTCGTCCAAAATCTTGATGTCACCAATCTGTTGTTTTGTACGTTTTTTCCACGTGTCTTGACATCCAATGTATCCATGCAAAGTTTGGTGAAGATCTGAGTATGTCGTTTTTGACCTTATCTGGAACCTCCCATCTGAAAATTTGAAAATTCTTAAAAAATCCGTGCAAAATCTTGATGACCCCAATCTCTTGTTTTGTACGTTTTTTCCACGTTTCTTGACATCCAATGTATCCCTGCAAAGTTTGGTGAAGATCTGAGTATGTCGTTTTTGACCTTATCTGGAACCTCCCATCTGAAAATTTGAAAATTCTTAAAAAATCCGTGCAAAATCTTGATGACCCCAATCTCTTGTTTTGTACGTTTTTTCCACGTGTCTTGACATCCAATGTATCCATGCAAAGTTTGGTGAAGATCTGAGTATGTCGTTTTTGACCTTATCTGGAACCTCCCATCTGAAAATTTGAAAATTCTTAAAAAATTCGTCGAAAATCTTGATGTCTCCAATCTCTTGTTTTGTACGTTTTTTCCACGTGTCTTGACATGCAAAGTATCCCTGCAACGTTTGGTGAAGATCTGAGTATGTAGTTTTTGACCTTATCTGGAACCTCCTATCTGAAAATTTGAAAATTCTTAAAAAATTCGTCCAAAATCTTGATGTCTCCAATCTCTTGTTTTGTACGTTTTTTCCACGTGTCTTGACATCCAATGTATCCCTGCAATGTTTGGTGAAGATCTGAGTATGTAGTTTTTGACCTTATATGGAGCCTCCTATCTGAAAATTTGAAAATTCTTAAAAAATTCGTCCAAAATCTTGATGTCTCCAATCTCTTGTTTTGTACGTTCTTTCCACGTGTCTTGACATCCAATGTATCCCTGCAATGTTTGGTGAAGATCTGAGTATGTAGTTTTTGACCTTATATGGAACCTCCTATCTGAAAATTTGAAAATTCTTAAAAGAATTTAACAAAATCTTGATGTCCCCAATCCTATGTTTTGTATGTTTTTTCCACGTGTCTTGACATACAATGTATCCCTGCAGAGTTTGGTGAAGATCTGAGTATGTAGTTTTTGACCTTATCTGGAACCTCCCATCTGAAAATTTGAAAATTCCTAAAAAATCCGTCCAAAATCTTGTTGACCCGAATCTCTTGTTTTGTACGTTTTTTCCACGTGTCTTGACATCCAATGTATCCCTGCAAAGTTTGGTGAAGATCTGAGTATGTAGTTTTTGACCTTATCTGGAACCGCATTTCTGAAAATTTGAAAATTTTAAAAAATAGCGTCCAAAATCTTGATGTCTCCAATCTCTTGTTTTGTACGTTTTTTCCACGTGTCTTGACATCCAATGTATCCCTGCAAAGTTTGGTGAAGATCTGAGTATGTAGTTTTTGACCTTATATGGAACCTCCTATCTGAAAATTTGAAAATTCTTAAAAAATTCGTCCAAAATCTTGATGTCTCCAATCTCTTGTTTTGTACGTTTTTTCCACGTGTCTCGACCTCCAATGGATCCCTGCAAAGTTTGGTGAAGATCTGAGTATGTCGTTTTTGACCTTATCTGGAACCTCCCATCTGAAAATTTGAAAATTCTTAAAAAATTCGTCGAAAATCTTGATGTCTCCGATCTCTTGTTTTGTACGTTTTTTCCACGTGTCTTGACATGCAAGGTATTCCTGCAAAGTTTGGTGAAGATCTGAGTATGTAGTTTTTGACCTCATCTGGAACCTCCTATCTGAAAATTTGAAAATTCTTAAAAAATTCGTCCAAAATCTTGATGTCTCCAATCTCTTGTTTTGTACGTTTTTTCCACGTGTCTTGACATCCAATGTATCCCTGCAAAGTTTGGTGAAGATCTGAGTATGTAGTTTTTGACCTTATCTGGAACCTTCTATCTGAAAATTTGAAAATTCTTAAAAAATTCGTCCAAAATCTTGATGTCTCCAATCTCTTGTTTTGTACGTTTTTTCCACGTGTCTTGATATCCAATGTATCCCTGCAAAGTTTGGTGAAGATCTGAGTATGTCGTTTTTGACCTTATCTGGAACATCCTTTCTGAAAATTTGAAAATTGTTAAAAAATTCGTCCAAAATCTTGATGTCTCCAATCTCTTTTTTGTACGTTTTTTCCACGTGTCTTGACATCCAATGTATCCCTGCAAAGTTTGGTGAAGATCTGAGTATGTAGTTTTTGACCTTATCTGGAACCTCCCATCTGAAAATTTGAAAATTCTTAAAAGATTCGACCAAAATCTTGATGTCTCCAATCTTTTGTTTTGTACGTTTTTTCCACGTGTCTTGACACATAATGTATCCATGCAAAGTTTGGTGAAGATCTGAGTATGTAGTTTTTGACCTTATATGGAACCTCCTATCTGAAAATTTGAAAATTCTTAAAAAAATCGTCCAAAATCTTGATGTCTCCAATCTCTTGTTTTGTACGTTTTTTCCACGTGTCTTGACATCCAATGTATCCCTGCAAAGTTTGGTGAAGATCTGAGTATGTAGTTTTTGACCTTATCTGGAACCTCCCATCTGAAAATTTGAAAATTCCTAAAAAATCCGTGCAAAATCTTGATGACCCCAATCTCTTGTTTTGTACGTTTTTTCCACGTGTCTTGACATCCAATGTATTCCTGCAATGTTTGGTGAAGATCTGAGTATGTAGTTTTTGACCTTATATAGAACCTCCTATCTGAAAATTTGAAAATTCTTAAAAAATTCGACCAAAATCTTGATGTTCCGAATCCTATGTTTTGTATGTTTTTTCCACGTGTCTTGACATCCAATGTATCCATGCAAACTTTGGTGAAGATCTGAGTATGTAGTTTTTGACCTTATATTGAACCTCCCATCTGAAAATTTGAAAATTCTTAAAAAATTCGTCCAAAATCTTGATGACCCCAATCTCTTGTTTTGTACGTTTTTTCCACGTGTCTTGACATCCAAAGTATCCCTGCAAAGTTTGGTGAAGATCTGAGTATGTCGTTTTTGACCTTATCTGGAACATCCTTTCTGAAAATTTGAAAATTCTTAAAAAATTCGTCGAAAATCTTGATGTCTCCAATCTCTTGTTTTGTACGTTTTTTCCACGTGTCTTGACATCCAATGTATCCCTGCAAAGTTTGGTGAAGATCTGAGTATGTAGTTTTTGACCTTATATGGAACCTCCTATCTGAAAATTTGAAAATTCTTAAAAAATTCGTCCAAAATCTTGATGTCTCCAATCTCTTGTTTTGTACGTTTTTTCCACGTGTCTCGACCTCCAATGGATCCCTGCAAAGTTTGGTGAAGATCTGAGTATGTCGTTTTTGACCTTATCTGGAACCTCCCATCTGAAAATTTGAAAATTCTTAAAAAATTCGTCGATAATCTTGATGTCTCCGATCTCTTGTTTTGTACGTTTTTTCCACGTGTCTTGACATGCAAAGTATTCCTGCAAAGTTTGGTGAAGATCTGAGTATGTAGTTTTTGACCTCATCTGGAACCTCCTATCTGAAAATTTGAAAATTCTTAAAAAATTCGTCCAAAATCTTGATGTCTCCAATCTCTTGTTTTGTACGTTTTTTCCACGTGTCTTGACATCCAATGTAACCCTGCAATGTTTGGTGAAGATCTGAGTATGTAGTTTTTGACCTTATCTGGAACCTCCCATCTGAAAATTTGAAAATTCCTAAAAAATCCGTCCAAAATCTTGATGACCCCAATCTCTTGTTTTGTACGTTTTTTCCACGTGTCTTGACATCCAATGTATCCCTGCAAAGTTTGGTGAAGATCTGAGTATGTAGTTTTTGACCTTATCTGGAACCTCCTATCTGAAAATTTGAAAATTCTTAAAAAATTCGTCCAAAATCTTGATGTCTCCAATCTCTTGTTTTGTACGTTTTTTCCACGTGTCTTGATATCCAATGTATCCCTGCAAAGTTTGGTGAAGATCTGAGTATGTCGTTTTTGACCTTATCTGGAACATCCTTTCTGAAAATTTGAAAATTGTTAAAAAATTCGTCCAAAATCTTGATGTCTCCAATCTCTTTTTTGTACGTTTTTTCCACGTGTCTTGACCTCCAATGTATCCCTGCAAAGTTAGTGAAGATCTGAGTATGTCGTTTTTGACCTTATCTGGAACATCCTTTCTGAAAATTTGAAAATTCTTAAAAAATTCGTCGAAAATCTTGATGTCTCCAATCTCTTGTTTTGTACGTTTTTTCCACGTTTCTTGACATCCAATGTATCCCTGCAAAGTTTGGTGAAGATCTGAGTATGTAGTTTTTGACCTTATATGGAACCTCCTTTCTGAAAATTTGAAAATTCTTAAAAAATTCGTCCAAAATCTTGATGTCACCAATCTGTTGTTTTGTACGTTTTTTCCACGTGTCTTGACATCCAATGTATCCATGCAAAGTTTGGTGAAGATCTGAGTATGTCGTTTTTGACCTTATCTGGAACCTCCCATCTGAAAATTTGAAAATTCTTAAAAAATCCGTGCAAAATCTTGATGACCCCAATCTCTTGTTTTGTACGTTTTTTCCACGTTTCTTGACATCCAATGTATCCCTGCAAAGTTTGGTGAAGATCTGAGTATGTCGTTTTTGACCTTATCTGGAACCTCCCATCTGAAAATTTGAAAATTCTTAAAAAATCCGTGCAAAATCTTGATGACCCCAATCTCTTGTTTTGTACGTTTTTTCCACGTGTCTTGACATCCAATGTATCCATGCAAAGTTTGGTGAAGATCTGAGTATGTCGTTTTTGACCTTATCTGGAACCTCCCATCTGAAAATTTGAAAATTCTTAAAAAATTCGTCGAAAATCTTGATGTCTCCAATCTCTTGTTTTGTACGTTTTTTCCACGTGTCTTGACATGCAAAGTATCCCTGCAACGTTTGGTGAAGATCTGAGTATGTAGTTTTTGACCTTATCTGGAACCTCCTATCTGAAAATTTGAAAATTCTTAAAAAATTCGTCCAAAATCTTGATGTCTCCAATCTCTTGTTTTGTACGTTTTTTCCACGTGTCTTGACATCCAATGTATCCCTGCAATGTTTGGTGAAGATCTGAGTATGTAGTTTTTGACCTTATATGGAGCCTCCTATCTGAAAATTTGAAAATTCTTAAAAAATTCGTCCAAAATCTTGATGTCTCCAATCTCTTGTTTTGTACGTTCTTTCCACGTGTCTTGACATCCAATGTATCCCTGCAATGTTTGGTGAAGATCTGAGTATGTAGTTTTTGACCTTATATGGAACCTCCTATCTGAAAATTTGAAAATTCTTAAAAGAATTTAACAAAATCTTGATGTCCCCAATCCTATGTTTTGTATGTTTTTTCCACGTGTCTTGACATACAATGTATCCCTGCAGAGTTTGGTGAAGATCTGAGTATGTAGTTTTTGACCTTATCTGGAACCTCCCATCTGAAAATTTGAAAATTCCTAAAAAATCCGTCCAAAATCTTGTTGACCCGAATCTCTTGTTTTGTACGTTTTTTCCACGTGTCTTGACATCCAATGTATCCCTGCAAAGTTTGGTGAAGATCTGAGTATGTAGTTTTTGACCTTATCTGGAACCGCATTTCTGAAAATTTGAAAATTTTTAAAAAAATCGTCCAAAATCTTGATGTCTCCAATCTCTTGTTTTGTACGTTTTTTCCACGTGTCTTGACATCCAATGTATCCCTGCAAAGTTTGGTGAAGATCTGAGTATGTAGTTTTTGACCTTATATGGAACCTCCTATCTGAAAATTTGAAAATTCTTAAAAAATTCGTCCAAAATCTTGATGTCTCCAATCTCTTGTTTTGTACGTTTTTTCCACGTGTCTCGACCTCCAATGGATCCCTGCAAAGTTTGGTGAAGATCTGAGTATGTCGTTTTTGACCTTATCTGGAACCTCCCATCTGAAAATTTGAAAATTCTTAAAAAATTCGTCGAAAATCTTGATGTCTCCGATCTCTTGTTTTGTACGTTTTTTCCACGTGTCTTGACATGCAAGGTATTCCTGCAAAGTTTGGTGAAGATCTGAGTATGTAGTTTTTGACCTCATCTGGAACCTCCTATCTGAAAATTTGAAAATTCTTAAAAAATTCGTCCAAAATCTTGATGTCTCCAATCTCTTGTTTTGTACGTTTTTTCCACGTGTCTTGACATCCAATGTATCCCTGCAAAGTTTGGTGAAGATCTGAGTATGTAGTTTTTGACCTTATCTGGAACCTTCTATCTGAAAATTTGAAAATTCTTAAAAAATTCGTCCAAAATCTTGATGTCTCCAATCTCTTGTTTTGTACGTTTTTTCCACGTGTCTTGATATCCAATGTATCCCTGCAAAGTTTGGTGAAGATCTGAGTATGTCGTTTTTGACCTTATCTGGAACATCCTTTCTGAAAATTTGAAAATTGTTAAAAAATTCGTCCAAAATCTTGATGTCTCCAATCTCTTTTTTGTACGTTTTTTCCACGTGTCTTGACATCCAATGTTTCCCTGCAAAGTTTGGTGAAGATCTGAGTATGTAGTTTTTGACCTTATCTGGAACCTCCCATCTGAAAATTTGAAAATTCTTAAAAAATTCGACCAAAATCTTGATGTCTCCAATCTTTTGTTTTGTACGTTTTTTCCACGTGTCTTGACACATAATGTATCCATGCAAAGTTTGGTGAAGATCTGAGTATGTAGTTTTTGACCTTATATGGAACCTCCTATCTGAAAATTTGAAAATTCTTAAAAAAATCGTCCAAAATCTTGATGTCTCCAATCTCTTGTTTTGTACGTTTTTTCCACGTGTCTTGACATCCAATGTATCCCTGCAAAGTTTGGTGAAGATCTGAGTATGTAGTTTTTGACCTTATCTGGAACCTCCCATCTGAAAATTTGAAAATTCCTAAAAAATCCGTGCAAAATCTTGATGACCCCAATCTCTTGTTTTGTACGTTTTTTCCACGTGTCTTGACATCCAATGTATTCCTGCAATGTTTGGTGAAGATCTGAGTATGTAGTTTTTGACCTTATATAGAACCTCCTATCTGAAAATTTGAAAATTCTTAAAAAATTCGACCAAAATCTTGATGTTCCGAATCCTATGTTTTGTATGTTTTTTCCACGTGTCTTGACATCCAATGTATCCATGCAAACTTTGGTGAAGATCTGAGTATGTAGTTTTTGACCTTATATTGAACCTCCCATCTGAAAATTTGAAAATTCTTAAAAAATTCGTCCAAAATCTTGATGACCCCAATCTCTTGTTTTGTACGTTTTTTCCACGTGTCTTGACATCCAAAGTATCCCTGCAAAGTTTGGTGAAGATCTGAGTATGTCGTTTTTGACCTTATCTGGAACATCCTTTCTGAAAATTTGAAAATTCTTAAAAAATTCGTCGAAAATCTTGATGTCTCCAATCTCTTGTTTTGTACGTTTTTTCCACGTGTCTTGACATCCAATGTATCCCTGCAAAGTTTGGTGAAGATCTGAGTATGTAGTTTTTGACCTTATATGGAACCTCCTATCTGAAAATTTGAAAATTCTTAAAAAATTCGTCCAAAATCTTGATGTCTCCAATCTCTTGTTTTGTACGTTTTTTCCACGTGTCTCGACCTCCAATGGATCCCTGCAAAGTTTGGTGAAGATCTGAGTATGTCGTTTTTGACCTTATCTGGAACCTCCCATCTGAAAATTTGAAAATTCTTAAAAAATTCGTCGATAATCTTGATGTCTCCGATCTCTTGTTTTGTACGTTTTTTCCACGTGTCTTGACATGCAAAGTATTCCTGCAAAGTTTGGTGAAGATCTGAGTATGTAGTTTTTGACCTCATCTGGAACCTCCTATCTGAAAATTTGAAAATTCTTAAAAAATTCGTCCAAAATCTTGATGTCTCCAATCTCTTGTTTTGTACGTTTTTTTTACGTGTCTTGACATCCAATGTATCCCTGCAAAGTTTGGTGAAGATCTGAGTATGTAGTTTTTGACCTTATCTGGAACCTCCTATCTGAAAATTTGAAAATTCTTAAAAAATTCGTCCAAAATCTTGATGTCTCCAATCTCTTGTTTTGTACGTTTTTTCCACGTGTCTTGATATCCAATGTATCCCTGCAAAGTTTGGTGAAGATCTGAGTATGTCGTTTTTGACCTTATCTGGAACATCCTTTCTGAAAATTTGAAAATTGTTAAAAAATTCATCCAAAATCTTGATGTCTCCTATCTCTTGTTTTGTACGTTTTTTCCACGTGTCTTGACATCCAATGTATCCCTGCAAAGTTTGGTGAAGATCTGAGTATGTAGTTTTTGACCTTATCTGGAACCTCCCATCTGAAAATTTGAAAATTCTTAAAAAATTCGACCAAAATCTTGATGTCTCCAATCTCTTGTTTTGTACGTTTTTTCCACGTGTCTTGACACATAATGTATCCATGCAAAGTTTGGTGAAGATCTGAGTATGTAGTTTTTGACCTTATATGGAACCTCCTATCTGAAAATTTGAAAATTCTTAAAAAATTCGTCCAAAATCTTGATGTCTCCAATCTCTTGTTTTGTACGTTTTTTCCACGTGTCTTGACATCCAATGTATCCCTGCAAAGTTTGGTGAAGATCTGAGTATGTAGTTTTTGACCTTATCTGGAACCTCCCATCTGAAAATTTGAAAATTCCTAAAAAATCCGTCCAAAATCTTGATGACCACAATCTCTTGTTTTGTACGTTTTTTCCACGTGTCTTGACATTCAATGTATCCCTGCAAAGTTTGGTGAAGATCTGAGTATGTAGTTTTTGACCTTATATGGAACCTCCTTTCTGAAAATTTGAAAATTCTTAAAAAATTCGTCCAAAATCTTGAAGACCCCAATCTCTTGTTTTGTACGTTTTTTCCACGTGTCTTGACATCCAATGTATCCCTGCAAAGTTTGGTGAAGATCTGAGTATGTAGTTTTTGACCTTTTATGGAACCTCCTTTCTGAAAATTTGAGAATTCTTAAAAAATTCGTCCAAAATCTTGATGTCTCCAATCTCTTGTTTTGTACGTTTTTTCCACGTGTCTTGACATCCAATGTATCCATGCAAAGTTTGGTGAAGATCTGAGTATGTCGTTTTTGACCTTATCTGGAACCTCCCATCCGAAAATTTGAAAATTCTTAAAAAATTCGTCCAAAATCTTGATGTCTCCAATCTCTTGTTTTGTACGTTTTTTCCACGTGTCTTGACATGCAAAGTATCCCTGCAACGTTTGGTGAAGATCTGAGTATGTAGTTTTTGACCTTATCTGGAACCTCCTATCTGAAAATTTGAAAATTCTTCAAAAATTCGTCGAAAATCTTGATGTCTCCAATCTCTTGCTTTGTACATTTTTTCCACGTGTCTTGACATCCAATGTATCCCTGCAATGTTTGGTGGAGATCTGAGTATGTAGTTTTTGACCTTATCTGGAACCTCCTATCTGAAAATTTGAAAATTCTTCAAAAATTCGTCCAAAATTTTTGATGTCTCCAATCTCTTGTTTTGTACGTTTTTTCCACGTGTCTCGACCTCCAATGTATCCCTGCAAAGTTAGTGAAGATCTGAGTATGTCGTTTTTGACCATATCTGGAACATCCTTTCTGAAAATTTGAAAATTCTTAAAAAATTCGTCGAGAATCTTGATGTCTCCAATCTCTTGTTTTGTACGTTTTTTCCACGTTTCTTGACATCCAATGTATCCCTGCAAAGTTTGGTGAAGATCTGAGTATGTAGTTTTTGACCTTATATGGAACCTCCTTTCTGAAAATTTGAAAATTCTCAAAAAATTCGTCCATAATCTTGATGTCTCCAATCTCTTGTTTTGTACGTTTTTTCCACGTGTCTTGACATCCAATGTATCCCTGCAAAGTTTGGTGAAGATCTGAGCATGTAGTTTTTGACCTTATATGGAACCTCCTATCTGAAAATTTGAAAATTCTTAAAAAATTCGTCCAAAATCTTGATGTCACCAATCCTATGATTTGTATGTTTTTTCCACGTGTCTTGACATCCAATGTATCCATGCAAAGTTTGGTGAAGATCTGAGTATGTCGTTTTTGACCTTATCTGGAACCTCCCATCTGAAAATTTGAAAATTCTTAAAAAATTCGTCGAAAATCTTGATGTCTCCGATCTCTTGTTTTGTACGTTTTTTCCACGTGTCTTGACATGCAAAGTATTCCTGCAAAGTTTGGTGAAGATCTGAGTATGTAGTTTTTGACCTCATCTGGAACCTCCTATCTGAAAATTTGAAAATTCTTAAAAAATTCGTCCAAAATTTTGATGTCTCCAATCTCTTGTTTTGTACGTTTTTTCCACGTGTCTTGACATCCAATGTATCCCTGCAATGTTTGGTGAAGATCTGAGTATGTAGTTTTTGACCTTATCTGGAACCTCCCATCTGAAAATTTGAAAATTCCTAAAAAATCCGTCCAAAATCTTGATGACCCCAATCTCTTGTTTTGTACGTTTTTTCCACGTGTCTTGACATCCAATGTATCCCTGCAAAGTTTGGTGAAGATCTGAGTATGTAGTTTTTGACCTTATCTGGAACCTCCTATCTGAAAATTTGAAAATTCTTAAAAAATTCGTCCAAAATCTTGATGTCTCCAATCTCTTGTTTTGTACGTTTTTTCCACGTGTCTTGATATCCAATGTATCCCTGCAAAGTTTGGTGAAGATCTGAGTATGTCGTTTTTGACCTTATCTGGAACATCCTTTCTGAAAATTTGAAAATTGTTAAAAAATTCGTCCAAAATCTTGATGTCTCCAATCTCTTTTTTGTACGTTTTTTCCACGTGTCTTGACATCCAATGTATCCCTGCAAAGTTTGGTGAAGATCTGAGTATGTAGTTTTTGACCTTATCTGGAACCTCCCATCTGAAAATTTGAAAATTCTTAAAAAATTCGACCAAAATCTTGATGTCTCCAATCTTTTGTTTTGTACGTTTTTTCCACGTGTCTTGACACATAATGTATCCATGCAAAGTTTGGTGAAGATCTGAGTATGTAGTTTTTGACCTTATATGGAACCTCCTATCTGAAAATTTGAAAATTCTTAAAAAATTCGTCCAAAATCTTGATGTCTCCAATCTCTTGTTTTGTACGTTTTTTCCACGTGTCTTGACATCCAATGTATCCCTGCAAAGTTTGGTGAAGATCTGAGTATGTAGTTTTTGACCTTATCTGGAACCTCCCATCTGAAAATTTGAAAATTCCTAAAAAATCCGTCCAAAATCTTGATGACCACAATCTCTTGTTTTGTACGTTTTTTCCACGTGTCTTGACATTCAATGTATCCCTGCAAAGTTTGGTGAAGATCTGAGTATGTAGTTTTTGACCTTATATGGAACCTCCTTTCTGAAAATTTGAAAATTCTTAAAAAATTCGTCCAAAATCTTGAAGACCCCAATCTCTTGTTTTGTACGTTTTTTCCACGTGTCTTGACATCCAATGTATCCCTGCAAAGTTTGGTGAAGATCTGAGTATGTAGTTTTTGACCTTATATGGAACCTCCTTTCTGAAAATTTGAGAATTCTTAAAAAATTCGTCCAAAATCTTGATGTCTCCAATCTCTTGTTTTGTACGTTTTTTCCACGTGTCTTGACATCCAATGTATCCATGCAAAGTTTGGTGAAGATCTGAGTATGTCGTTTTTGACCTTATCTGGAACCTCCCATCCGAAAATTTGAAAATTCTTAAAAAATTCGTCGAAAATCTTGATGTCTCCAATCTCTTGTTTTGTACGTTTTTTCCACGTGTCTTGACATGCAAAGTATCCCTGCAACGTTTGGTGAAGATCTGAGTATGTAGTTTTTGACCTTATCTGGAACCTCCTATCTGAAAATTTGAAAATTCTTCAAAAATTCGTCGAAAATCTTGATGTCTCCAATCTCTTGCTTTGTACGTTTTTTCCACGTGTCTTGACATCCAATGTATCCCTGCAATGTTTGGTGGAGATCTGAGTATGTAGTTTTTGACCTTATCTGGAACCTCCTATCTGAAAATTTGAAAATTCTTCAAAAATTCGTCCAAAATTTTTGATGTCTCCAATCTCTTGTTTTGTACGTTTTTTCCACGTGTCTTGACCTCCAATGTATCCCTGCAAAGTTAGTGAAGATCTGAGTATGTCGTTTTTGACCTTATCTGGAACATCCTTTCTGAAAATTTGAAAATTCTTAAAAAATTCGTCGAAAATCTTGATGTCTCCAATCTCTTGTTTTGTACGTTTTTTCCACGTTTCTTGACATCCAATGTATCCCTGCAAAGTTTGGTGAAGATCTGAGTATGTAGTTTTTGACCTTATATGGAACCTCCTTTCTGAAAATTTGAAAATTCTTAAAAAATTCGTCCAAAATCTTGATGTCACCATCTGTTGTTTTGTACGTTTTTTCCACGTGTCTTGACATCCAATGTATCCATGCAAAGTTTGGTGAAGATCTGAGTATGTCGTTTTTGACCTTATCTGGAACCTCCCATCTGAAAATTTGAAAATTCTTAAAAAATCCGTGCAAAATCTTGATGACCCCAATCTCTTGTTTTGTACGTTTTTTCCACGTTTCTTGACATCCAATGTATCCCTGCAAAGTTTGGTGAAGATCTGAGTATGTCGTTTTTGACCTTATCTGGAACCTCCCATCTGAAAATTTGAAAATTCTTAAAAAATCCGTGCAAAATCTTGATGACCCCAATCTCTTGTTTTGTACGTTTTTTCCACGTGTCTTGACATCCAATGTATCCATGCAAAGTTTGGTGAAGATCTGAGTATGTCGTTTTTGACCTTATCTGGAACCTCCCATCTGAAAATTTGAAAATTCTTAAAAAATTCGTCGAAAATCTTGATGTCTCCAATCTCTTGTTTTGTACGTTTTTTCCACGTGTCTTGACATGCAAAGTATCCCTGCAACGTTTGGTGAAGATCTGAGTATGTAGTTTTTGACCTTATCTGGAACCTCCTATCTGAAAATTTGAAAATTCTTAAAAAATTCGTCCAAAATCTTGATGTCTCCAATCTCTTGTTTTGTACGTTTTTTCCACGTGTCTTGACATCCAATGTATCCCTGCAATGTTTGGTGAAGATCTGAGTATGTAGTTTTTGACCTTATATGGAGCCTCCTATCTGAAAATTTGAAAATTCTTAAAAAATTCGTCCAAAATCTTGATGTCTCCAATCTCTTGTTTTGTACGTTCTTTCCACGTGTCTTGACATCCAATGTATCCCTGCAATGTTTGGTGAAGATCTGAGTATGTAGTTTTTGACCTTATATGGAACCTCCTATCTGAAAATTTGAAAATTCTTAAAAGAATTTAACAAAATCTTGATGTCCCCAATCCTATGTTTTGTATGTTTTTTCCACGTGTCTTGACATACAATGTATCCCTGCAGAGTTTGGTGAAGATCTGAGTATGTAGTTTTTGACCTTATCTGGAACCTCCCATCTGAAAATTTGAAAATTCCTAAAAAATCCGTCCAAAATCTTGTTGACCCGAATCTCTTGTTTTGTACGTTTTTTCCACGTGTCTTGACATCCAATGTATCCCTGCAAAGTTTGGTGAAGATCTGAGTATGTAGTTTTTGACCTTATCTGGAACCGCATTTCTGAAAATTTGAAAATTTTTAAAAAAATCGTCCAAAATCTTGATGTCTCCAATCTCTTGTTTTGTACGTTTTTTCCACGTGTCTTGACATCCAATGTATCCCTGCAAAGTTTGGTGAAGATCTGAGTATGTAGTTTTTGACCTTATATGGAACCTCCTATCTGAAAATTTGAAAATTCTTAAAAAATTCGTCCAAAATCTTGATGTCTCCAATCTCTTGTTTTGTACGTTTTTTCCACGTGTCTCGACCTCCAATGGATCCCTGCAAAGTTTGGTGAAGATCTGAGTATGTCGTTTTTGACCTTATCTGGAACCTCCCATCTGAAAATTTGAAAATTCTTAAAAAATTCGTCGAAAATCTTGATGTCTCCGATCTCTTGTTTTGTACGTTTTTTCCACGTGTCTTGACATGCAAGGTATTCCTGCAAAGTTTGGTGAAGATCTGAGTATGTAGTTTTTGACCTCATCTGGAACCTCCTATCTGAAAATTTGAAAATTCTTAAAAAATTCGTCCAAAATCTTGATGTCTCCAATCTCTTGTTTTGTACGTTTTTTCCACGTGTCTTGACATCCAATGTATCCCTGCAAAGTTTGGTGAAGATCTGAGTATGTAGTTTTTGACCTTATCTGGAACCTTCTATCTGAAAATTTGAAAATTCTTAAAAAATTCGTCCAAAATCTTGATGTCTCCAATCTCTTGTTTTGTACGTTTTTTCCACGTGTCTTGATATCCAATGTATCCCTGCAAAGTTTGGTGAAGATCTGAGTATGTCGTTTTTGACCTTATCTGGAACATCCTTTCTGAAAATTTGAAAATTGTTAAAAAATTCGTCCAAAATCTTGATGTCTCCAATCTCTTTTTTGTACGTTTTTTCCACGTGTCTTGACATCCAATGTATCCCTGCAAAGTTTGGTGAAGATCTGAGTATGTAGTTTTTGACCTTATCTGGAACCTCCCATCTGAAAATTTGAAAATTCTTAAAAAATTCGACCAAAATCTTGATGTCTCCAATCTTTTGTTTTGTACGTTTTTTCCACGTGTCTTGACACATAATGTATCCATGCAAAGTTTGGTGAAGATCTGAGTATGTAGTTTTTGACCTTATATGGAACCTCCTATCTGAAAATTTGAAAATTCTTAAAAAAATCGTCCAAAATCTTGATGTCTCCAATCTCTTGTTTTGTACGTTTTTTCCACGTGTCTTGACATCCAATGTATCCCTGCAAAGTTTGGTGAAGATCTGAGTATGTAGTTTTTGACCTTATCTGGAACCTCCCATCTGAAAATTTGAAAATTCCTAAAAAATCCGTGCAAAATCTTGATGACCCCAATCTCTTGTTTTGTACGTTTTTTCCACGTGTCTTGACATCCAATGTATTCCTGCAATGTTTGGTGAAGATCTGAGTATGTAGTTTTTGACCTTATATAGAACCTCCTATCTGAAAATTTGAAAATTCTTAAAAAATTCGACCAAAATCTTGATGTTCCGAATCCTATGTTTTGTATGTTTTTTCCACGTGTCTTGACATCCAATGTATCCATGCAAACTTTGGTGAAGATCTGAGTATGTAGTTTTTGACCTTATATTGAACCTCCCATCTGAAAATTTGAAAATTCTTAAAAAATTCGTCCAAAATCTTGATGACCCCAATCTCTTGTTTTGTACGTTTTTTCCACGTGTCTTGACATCCAAAGTATCCCTGCAAAGTTTGGTGAAGATCTGAGTATGTCGTTTTTGACCTTATCTGGAACATCCTTTCTGAAAATTTGAAAATTCTTAAAAAATTCGTCGAAAATCTTGATGTCTCCAATCTCTTGTTTTGTACGTTTTTTCCACGTGTCTTGACATCCAATGTATCCCTGCAAAGTTTGGTGAAGATCTGAGTATGTAGTTTTTGACCTTATATGGAACCTCCTATCTGAAAATTTGAAAATTCTTAAAAAATTCGTCCAAAATCTTGATGTCTCCAATCTCTTGTTTTGTACGTTTTTTCCACGTGTCTCGACCTCCAATGGATCCCTGCAAAGTTTGGTGAAGATCTGAGTATGTCGTTTTTGACCTTATCTGGAACCTCCCATCTGAAAATTTGAAAATTCTTAAAAAATTCGTCGATAATCTTGATGTCTCCGATCTCTTGTTTTGTACGTTTTTTCCACGTGTCTTGACATGCAAAGTATTCCTGCAAAGTTTGGTGAAGATCTGAGTATGTAGTTTTTGACCTCATCTGGAACCTCCTATCTGAAAATTTGAAAATTCTTAAAAAATTCGTCCAAAATCTTGATGTCTCCAATCTCTTGTTTTGTACGTTTTTTTTACGTGTCTTGACATCCAATGTATCCCTGCAAAGTTTGGTGAAGATCTGAGTATGTAGTTTTTGACCTTATCTGGAACCTCCTATCTGAAAATTTGAAAATTCTTAAAAAATTCGTCCAAAATCTTGATGTCTCCAATCTCTTGTTTTGTACGTTTTTTCCACGTGTCTTGATATCCAATGTATCCCTGCAAAGTTTGGTGAAGATCTGAGTATGTCGTTTTTGACCTTATCTGGAACATCCTTTCTGAAAATTTGAAAATTGTTAAAAAATTCGTCCAAAATCTTGATGTCTCCTATCTCTTGTTTTGTACGTTTTTTCCACGTGTCTTGACATCCAATGTATCCCTGCAAAGTTTGGTGAAGATCTGAGTATGTAGTTTTTGACCTTATCTGGAACCTCCCATCTGAAAATTTGAAAATTCTTAAAAAATTCGACCAAAATCTTGATGTCTCCAATCTCTTGTTTTGTACGTTTTTTCCACGTGTCTTGACACATAATGTATCCATGCAAAGTTTGGTGAAGATCTGAGTATGTAGTTTTTGACCTTATATGGAACCTCCTATCTGAAAATTTGAAAATTCTTAAAAAATTCGTCCAAAATCTTGATGTCTCCAATCTCTTGTTTTGTACGTTTTTTCCACGTGTCTTGACATCCAATGTATCCCTGCAAAGTTTGGTGAAGATCTGAGTATGTAGTTTTTGACCTTATCTGGAACCTCCCATCTGAAAATTTGAAAATTCCTAAAAAATCCGTCCAAAATCTTGATGACAACAATCTCTTGTTTTGTACGTTTTTTCCACGTGTCTTGACATTCAATGTATCCCTGCAAAGTTTGGTGAAGATCTGAGTATGTAGTTTTTGACCTTATATGGAACCTCCTTTCTGAAAATTTGAAAATTCTTAAAAAATTCGTCCAAAATCTTGAAGACCCCAATCTCTTGTTTTGTACGTTTTTTCCACGTGTCTTGACATCCAATGTATCCCTGCAAAGTTTGGTGAAGATCTGAGTATGTAGTTTTTGACCTTTTATGGAACCTCCTTTCTGAAAATTTGAGAATTCTTAAAAAATTCGTCCAAAATCTTGATGTCTCCAATCTCTTGTTTTGTACGTTTTTTCCACGTGTCTTGACATCCAATGTATCCATGCAAAGTTTGGTGAAGATCTGAGTATGTCGTTTTTGACCTTATCTGGAACCTCCCATCCGAAAATTTGAAAATTCTTAAAAAATTCGTCCAAAATCTTGATGTCTCCAATCTCTTGTTTTGTACGTTTTTTCCACGTGTCTTGACATGCAAAGTATCCCTGCAACGTTTGGTGAAGATCTGAGTATGTAGTTTTTGACCTTATCTGGAACCTCCTATCTGAAAATTTGAAAATTCTTCAAAAATTCGTCGAAAATCTTGATGTCTCCAATCTCTTGCTTTGTACATTTTTTCCACGTGTCTTGACATCCAATGTATCCCTGCAATGTTTGGTGGAGATCTGAGTATGTAGTTTTTGACCTTATCTGGAACCTCCTATCTGAAAATTTGAAAATTCTTCAAAAATTCGTCCAAAATTTTTGATGTCTCCAATCTCTTGTTTTGTACGTTTTTTCCACGTGTCTCGACCTCCAATGTATCCCTGCAAAGTTAGTGAAGATCTGAGTATGTCGTTTTTGACCATATCTGGAACATCCTTTCTGAAAATTTGAAAATTCTTAAAAAATTCGTCGAGAATCTTGATGTCTCCAATCTCTTGTTTTGTACGTTTTTTCCACGTTTCTTGACATCCAATGTATCCCTGCAAAGTTTGGTGAAGATCTGAGTATGTAGTTTTTGACCTTATATGGAACCTCCTTTCTGAAAATTTGAAAATTCTCAAAAAATTCGTCCATAATCTTGATGTCTCCAATCTCTTGTTTTGTACGTTTTTTCCACGTGTCTTGACATCCAATGTATCCCTGCAAAGTTTGGTGAAGATCTGAGCATGTAGTTTTTGACCTTATATGGAACCTCCTATCTGAAAATTTGAAAATTCTTAAAAAATTCGTCCAAAATCTTGATGTCACCAATCCTATGATTTGTATGTTTTTTCCACGTGTCTTGACATCCAATGTATCCATGCAAAGTTTGGTGAAGATCTGAGTATGTCGTTTTTGACCTTATCTGGAACCTCCCATCTGAAAATTTGAAAATTCTTAAAAAATTCGTCGAAAATCTTGATGTCTCCGATCTCTTGTTTTGTACGTTTTTTCCACGTGTCTTGACATGCAAAGTATTCCTGCAAAGTTTGGTGAAGATCTGAGTATGTAGTTTTTGACCTCATCTGGAACCTCCTATCTGAAAATTTGAAAATTCTTAAAAAATTCGTCCAAAATTTTGATGTCTCCAATCTCTTGTTTTGTACGTTTTTTCCACGTGTCTTGACATCCAATGTATCCCTGCAATGTTTGGTGAAGATCTGAGTATGTAGTTTTTGACCTTATCTGGAACCTCCCATCTGAAAATTTGAAAATTCCTAAAAAATCCGTCCAAAATCTTGATGACCCCAATCTCTTGTTTTGTACGTTTTTTCCACGTGTCTTGACATCCAATGTATCCCTGCAAAGTTTGGTGAAGATCTGAGTATGTAGTTTTTGACCTTATCTGGAACCTCCTATCTGAAAATTTGAAAATTCTTAAAAAATTCGTCCAAAATCTTGATGTCTCCAATCTCTTGTTTTGTACGTTTTTTCCACGTGTCTTGATATCCAATGTATCCCTGCAAAGTTTGGTGAAGATCTGAGTATGTCGATTTTTTGACCTTATCTGGAACATCCTTTCTGAAAATTTGAAAATTGTTAAAAAATTCGTCCAAAATCTTGATGTCTCCAATCTCTTTTTTGTACGTTTTTTCCACGTGTCTTGACATCCAATGTATCCCTGCAAAGTTTGGTGAAGATCTGAGTATGTAGTTTTTGACCTTATCTGGAACCTCCCATCTGAAAATTTGAAAATTCTTAAAAAATTCGACCAAAATCTTGATGTCTCCAATCTTTTGTTTTGTACGTTTTTTCCACGTGTCTTGACACATAATGTATCCATGCAAAGTTTGGTGAAGATCTGAGTATGTAGTTTTTGACCTTATATGGAACCTCCTATCTGAAAATTTGAAAATTCTTAAAAAATTCGTCCAAAATCTTGATGTCTCCAATCTCTTGTTTTGTACGTTTTTTCCACGTGTCTTGACATCCAATGTATCCCTGCAAAGTTTGGTGAAGATCTGAGTATGTAGTTTTTGACCTTATCTGGAACCTCCCATCTGAAAATTTGAAAATTCCTAAAAAATCCCTGCAAAATCTTGATGACCCCAATCTCTTGTTTTGTACGTTTTTTCCACGTGTCTTGACATCCAATGTATTCCTGCAATGTTTGGTGAAGATCTGAGTATGTAGTTTTTGACCTTATATAGAACCTCCTATCTGAAAATTTGAAAATTCTTAAAAAATTCGACCAAAATCTTGATGTTCCGAATCCTATGTTTTGTATGTTTTTTCCACGTGTCTTGACATCCAATGTATCCATGCAAACTTTGGTGAAGATCTGAGTATGTAGTTTTTGACCTTATATTGAACCTCCCATCTGAAAATTTGAAAATTCTTAAAAAATTCGTCCAAAATCTTGATGACCCCAATCTCTTGTTTTGTACGTTTTTTCCACGTGTCTTGACACCCAAAGTATCCCTGCAAAGTTTGGTGAAGATCTGAGTATGGCGTTTTTGACCTTATCTGGAACATCCTTTCTGAAAATTTGAAAATTCTTAAAAAATTCGTCGAAAATCTTGATGTCTCCAATCTCTTGTTTTGTACGTTTTTTCCACGTGTCTTGACATCCAATGTATCCCTGCAAAGTTTGGTGAAGATCTGAGTATGTAGTTTTTGACCTTATATGGAACCTCCTATCTGAAAATTTGAAAATTCTTAAAAAATTCGTCCAAAATCTTGATGTCTCCAATCTCTTGTTTTGTACGTTTTTTCCACGTGTCTCGACCTCCAATGGATCCCTGCAAAGTTTGGTGAAGATCTGAGTATGTCGTTTTTGACCTTATCTGGAACCTCCCATCTGAAAATTTGAAAATTCTTAAAAAATTCGTCGAAAATCTTGATGTCTCCGATCTCTTGTTTTGTACGTTTTTTCCACGTGTCTTGACATGCAAAGTATTCCTGCAAAGTTTGGTGAAGATCTGAGTATGTAGTTTTTGACCTCATCTGGAACCTCCTATCTGAAAATTTGAAAATTCTTAAAAAATTCGTCCAAAATCTTGATGTCTCCAATCTCTTGTTTTGTACGTTTTTTCCACGTGTCTTGACATCCAATGTATCCCTGCAAAGTTTGGTGAAGATCTGAGTATGTAGTTTTTGACCTTATATGGAACCTCCTATCTGAAAATTTGAAAATTCTTAAAAAATTCGTCCAAAAACTTGATGTCTCCAATCTCTTGTTTTGTACGTTTTTTCCACGTGTCTCGACCTCCAATGGATCCCTGCAAAGTTTGGTGAAGATCTGAGTATGTAGTTTTTGACCTTATCTGGAACCTCCCATCTGAAAATTTGAAAATTCTTAAAAAATTCGACCAAAATCTTGATGTCTCCAATCTCTTGTTTTGTACGTTTTTTCCACGTGTCTTGACACATAATGTATCCATGCAAAGTTTGGTGAAGATCTGAGTATGTAGTTTTTGACCTTATATGGAACCTCCTATCTGAAAATTTGAAAATTCTTAAAAAATTCGTCCAAAATCTTGATGTCTCCAATCTCTTGTTTTGTACGTTTTTTCCACGTGTCTTGACATCCAATGTATCCCTGCAAAGTTTGGTGAAGATCTGAGTATGTAGTTTTTGACCTTATCTGGAACCTCCCATCTGAAAATTTGAAAATTCCTAAAAAATCCGTCCAAAATCTTGATGACCACAATCTCTTGTTTTGTACGTTTTTTCCACGTGTCTTGACATTCAATGTATCCCTGCAAAGTTTGGTGAAGATCTGAGTATGTAGTTTTTGACCTTATATGGAACCTCCTTTCTGAAAATTTGAAAATTCTTAAAAAATTCGTCCAAAATCTTGAAGACCCCAATCTCTTGTTTTGTACGTTTTTTCCACGTGTCTTGACATCCAATGTATCCCTGCAAAGTTTGGTGAAGATCTGAGTATGTAGTTTTTGACCTTATATGGAACCTCCTTTCTGAAAATTTGAGAATTCTTAAAAAATTCGTCCAAAATCTTGATGTCTCCAATCTCTTGTTTTGTACGTTTTTTCCACGTGTCTTGACATCCAATGTATCCATGCAAAGTTTGGTGAAGATCTGAGTATGTCGTTTTTGACCTTATCTGGAACCTCCCATCCGAAAATTTGAAAATTCTTAAAAAATTCGTCGAAAATCTTGATGTCTCCAATCTCTTGTTTTGTACGTTTTTTCCACGTGTCTTGACATGCAAAGTATCCCTGCAACGTTTGGTGAAGATCTGAGTATGTAGTTTTTGACCTTATCTGGAACCTCCTATCTGAAAATTTGAAAATTCTTCAAAAATTCGTCGAAAATCTTGATGTCTCCAATCTCTTGCTTTGTACGTTTTTTCCACGTGTCTTGACATCCAATGTATCCCTGCAATGTTTGGTGGAGATCTGAGTATGTAGTTTTTGACCTTATCTGGAACCTCCTATCTGAAAATTTGAAAATTCTTCAAAAATTCGTCCAAAATCTTGATGTCTCCAATCTCTTGTTTTGTACGTTTTTTCCACGTGTCTCGACCTCCAATGTATCCCTGCAAAGTTAGTGAAGATCTGAGTATGTCGTTTTTGACCTTATCTGGAACATCCTTTCTGAAAATTTGAAAATTCTTAAAAAATTCGTCGAGAATCTTGATGTCTCCAATCTCTTGTTTTGTACGTTTTTTCCACGTTTCTTGACATCCAATGTATCCCTGCAAAGTTTGGTGAAGATCTGAGTATGTAGTTTTTGACCTTATATGGAACCTCCTTTCTGAAAATTTGAAAATTCTCAAAAAATTCGTCCATAATCTTGATGTCTCCAATCTCTTGTTTTGTACGTTTTTTCCACGTGTCTTGACATCCAATGTATCCCTGCAAAGTTTGGTGAAGATCTGAGCATGTAGTTTTTGACCTTATATGGAACCTCCTATCTGAAAATTTGAAAATTCTTAAAAAATTCGTCCAAAATCTTGATGTCACCAATCCTATGATTTGTATGTTTTTTCCACGTGTCTTGACATCCAATGTATCCATGCAAAGTTTGGTGAAGATCTGAGTATGTCGTTTTTGACCTTATCTGGAACCTCCCATCTGAAAATTTGAAAATTCTTAAAAAATTCGTCGAAAATCTTGATGTCTCCGATCTCTTGTTTTGTACGTTTTTTCCACGTGTCTTGACATGCAAAGTATTCCTGCAAAGTTTGGTGAAGATCTGAGTATGTAGTTTTTGACCTCATCTGGAACCTTATATCTGAAAATTTGAAAATTCTTAAAAAATTCGTCCAAAATTTTGATGTCTCCAATCTCTTGTTTTGTACGTTTTTTCCACGTGTCTTGACATCCAATGTATCCCTGCAATGTTTGGTGAAGATCTGAGTATGTAGTTTTTGACCTTATCTGGAACCTCCCATCTGAAAATTTGAAAATTCCTAAAAAATCCGTCCAAAATCTTGATGACCCCAATCTCTTGTTTTGTACGTTTTTTCCACGTGTCTTGACATCCAATGTATCCCTGCAAAGTTTGGTGAAGATCTGAGTATGTAGTTTTTGACCTTATCTGCAACCTCCTATCTGAAAATTTGAAAATTCTTAAAAAATTCGTCCAAAATCTTGATGTCTCCAATCTCTTGTTTTGTACGTTTTTTCCACGTGTCTTGATATCCAATGTATCCCTGCAAAGTTTGGTGAAGATCTGAGTATGTCGTTTTTGACCTTATCTGGAACATCCTTTCTGAAAATTTGAAAATTGTTAAAAAATTCGTCCAAAATCTTGATGTCTCCAATCTCTTTTTTGTACGTTTTTTCCACGTGTCTTGACATCCAATGTATCCCTGCAAAGTTTGGTGAAGATCTGAGTATGTAGTTTTTGACCTTATCTGGAACCTCCCATCTGAAAATTTGAAAATTCTTAAAAAATTCGACCAAAATCTTGATGTCTCCAATCTTTTGTTTTGTACGTTTTTTCCACGTGTCTTGACACATAATGTATCCATGCAAAGTTTGGTGAAGATCTGAGTATGTAGTTTTTGACCTTATATGGAACCTCCTATCTGAAAATTTGAAAATTCTTAAAAAATTCGTCCAAAATCTTGATGTCTCCAATCTCTTGTTTTGTACGTTTTTTCCACGTGTCTTGACATCCAATGTATCCCTGCAAAGTTTGGTGAAGATCTGAGTATGTAGTTTTTGACCTTATATGGAACCTCCTATCTGAAAATTTGAAAATTCTTAAAAAATTCGACCAAAATCTTGATGTTCCGAATCCTATGTTTTGTATGTTTTTTCCACGTGTCTTGACATCCAATGTATCCATGCAAAGTTTGGTGAAGATCTGAGTATGTAGTTTTTGACCTTATATTGAACCTCCCATCTGAAAATTTGAAAATTCTTAAAAAATTCGTCGAAAATCTTGATGACCCCAATCTCTTGTTTTGTACGTTTTTTCCACGTGTCTTGACATCCAAAGTATCCCTGCAAAGTTTGGTGAAGATCTGAGTATGTAGTTTTTGACCTTATATTGAACCTCCCATCTGAAAATTTGAAAATTCTTAAAAAATTCGTCCAAAATCTTGATGTCTCCAATCTCTTGTTTTGTACGTTTTTTCCACGTGTCTTGACATCCAATGTATCCATGCAAAGTTTGGTGAAGATCTGAGTATGTCGTTTTTGACCTTATCTGGAACCTCCCATCTGAAAATTTGAAAATTCTTAAAAAATTCGTCGAAAATCTTGATGTCTCCAATCTTTTGTTTTGTACGTTTTTTCCACGTGTCTTGACATGCAAAGTATCCCTGCAACGTTTGGTGAAGATCTGAGTATGTAGTTTTTGACCTTATCTGGAACCTCCTATCTGAAAATTTGAAAATTCTTCAAAAATTCGTCGAAAATCTTGATGTCTCCAATCTCTTGTTTTGTACGTTTTTTCCACGTGTCTTGACATCCAATGTATTCCTGCAATGTTTGGTGGAGATCTGAGTATGTAGTTTTAGACCTTATCTGGAACCTCCTATCTGAAAATTTGAAAATTCTTCAAAAATTCGTCCAAAATCTTGATGTCTCCAATCTCTTGTTTTGTACGTTTTTTCCACGTGTCTCGACCTCCAATGGATCCCTGCAAAGTTTGGTGAAGATCTGAGTATGTCGTTTTTGACCTTATCTGGAACATCCTTTCTGAAAATTTGAAAATTCTTAAAAAATTCGTCGAAAATCTTGATGTCTCCAATCTCTTGTTTTGTACGTTTTTTCCACGTGTCTTGACATCCAATGTATCCCTGCAAAGTTTGGTGAAGATCTGAGTATGTAGTTTTTGACCTTATATGTAACTTCCTATCTGAAAATTTGAAAATTCTTAAAAAATTCGTCCAAAATCTTGATGTCTCCAATCTCTTGTTTTGTACGTTTTTTCCACGTGTCTCGACCTCCAATGGATCCCTGCAAAGTTTTGGTGAAGATCTGAGTATGTCGTTTTTGACCTTATCTGGAACCTCCCATCTGAAAATTTGAAAATTCTTAAAAAATTCGTCGAAAATCTTGATGTCTCCGATCTCTTGTTTTGTACGTTTTTTTCCACGTGTCTTGACATGCAAAGTATTCCTGCAAAGTTTGGTGAAGATCTGAGTATGTAGTTTTTGACCTCATCTGGAACCTCCTATCTGAAAATTTGAAAATTCTTAAAAAATTCGTCCAAAATCTTGATGTCTCCAATCTCTTGTTTTGTACGTTTTTTCCACGTGTCTTGACATCCAATGTATCCCTGCAATGTTTGGTGAAGATCTGAGTATGTAGTTTTTGACCTTATCTGGAACCTCCCATCTGAAAATTTGAAAATTCCTAAAAAATCCGTCCAAAATCTTGATGACCACAATCTCTTGTTTTGTACTTTTTTTCCACGTGTCTCGACCTCCAATGTATCCCTGCAAAGTTTGGTGAAGATCTGAGTATGTAGTTTTTGACCTTATATGGAACCTCCTATCTGAAAATTTGAAAAATTCTTAAAAAATTCGTCCAAAATCTTGATATCACCAATCCTATGTTTTGTATGTTTTTTCCACGTGTCTTGACATCCAATGTATCCATGCAAAGTTTGGTGAAGATCTGAGTATGTCGTTTTTGACCTTATCTGGAACCTCCCATCTGAAAATTTGAAAATTCTTAAAAAATTCGTCGAAAATCTTGATGTCTCCGATCTCTTGTTTTGTACGTTTTTTCCACGTGTCTTGACATGCAAAGTATTCCTGCAAAGTTTGGTGAAGATCTGAGTATGTAGTTTTTGACCTCATCTGGAACCTCCTATCTGAAAATTTGAAAATTCTTAAAAAATTCGTCCAAAATTTTGATGTCTCCAATCTCTTGTTTTGTACGTTTTTTCCACGTGTCTTGACATCCAATGTATCCCTGCAATGTTTGGTGAAGATCTGAGTATGTAGTTTTTGACCTTATCTGGAACCTCCCATCTGAAAATTTGAAAATTCCTAAAAAACCCGTCCAAAATCTTGATGACCCCAATCTCTTGTTTTGTACGTTTTTTCCACGTGTCTTGACATCCAATGTATCCCTGCAAAGTTTGGTGAAGATCTGAGTATGTAGTTTTTGACCTTATCTGGAACCTCCTATCTGAAAATTTGAAAATTCTTAAAAAATTCGTCCAAAATCTTGATGTCTCCAATCTCTTGTTTTGTACGTTTTTTCCACGTGTCTTGATATCCAATGTATCCCTGCAAAGTTTGGTGAAGATCTGAGTATGTAGTTTTTGACCTTATATGGAACCTCCTATCTGAAAATTTGAAAATTCTTAAAAAATTCGTCCAAAATCTTGATGTCTCCAATCTCTTGTTTTGTACGTTTTTTCCACGTGTCTCGACCTCCAATGGATCCCTGCAAAGTTTGGTGAAGATCTGAGTATGTAGTTTTTGACCTTATCTGGAACCTCCCATCTGAAAATTTGAAAATTCTTAAAAAATTCGACCAAAATCTTGATGTCTCCAATCTTTTGTTTTGTACGTTTTTTCCACGTGTCTTGACACATAATGTATCCCTGCAAAGTTTGGTGAAGATCTGAGTATGTAGTTTTTGACCTTATATGGAACCTCCTATCTGAAAATTTGAAAATTCTTAAAAAATTCGTCGAAAATCTTGATGTCTCCAATCTTTTGTTTTGTACGTTTTTTCCACGTGTCTTGACATCCAATGTATCCCTGCAAAGTTTGGTGAAGATCTGAGTATGTAGTTTTTGACCTTATATGGAACCTCCTATCTGAAAATTTGAAAATTCTTAAAAAATTCGTCCAAAATCTTGATGTCTCCAATCTCTTGTTTTGTACGTTTTTTCCACGTGTCTCGACCTCCAATGGATCCCTGCAAAGTTTGGTGAAGATCTGAGTATGTCGTTTTTGACCTTATCTGGAACCTCCCATCTGAAAATTTGAAAATTCTTAAAAAATTCGTCGAAAATCTTGATGTCTCCGATCTCTTGTTTTGTACGTTTTTCCACGTGTCTTGACATGCAAAGTATTCCTGCAAAGTTTGGTGAAGATCTGAGTATGTAGTTTTTGACCTCATCTGGAACTTCCTATCTGAAAATTTGAAAATTCTTAAAAAATTCGTCCAAAATCTTGATGTCTCCAATCTCTTGTTTTGTACGTTTTTTCCACGTGTCTTGACATCCAATGTATCCCTGCAATGTTTGGTGAAGATCTGAGTATGTAGTTTTTGACCTTATCTGGAACCTCCCATCTGAAAATTTGAAAATTCCTAAAAAATCCGTCCAAAATCTTGATGACCCCAATCTCTTGTTTTGTACTTTTTTTCCACGTGTCTCGACCTCCAATGTATCCCTGCAAAGTTTGGTGAAGATCTGAGTATGTAGTTTTTGACCTTATATGGAACCTCCTATCTGAAAATTTGAAAATTCTTAAAAAATTCGTCCAAAATCCTGATGTCACCAATCCTATGTTTTGTATGTTTTTTCCACGTGTCTTGACATCCAATGTATCCATGCAAAGTTTGGTGAAGATCTGAGTATGTCGTTTTTGACCTTATCTGGAACCTCCCATCTGAAAATTTGAAAATTCTTAAAAAATTCGTCGAAAATCTTGATGTCTCCGATCTCTTGTTTTGTACGTTTTTTCCACGTGTCTTGACATGCAAAGTATTCCTGCAAAGTTTGGTGAAGATCTGAGTATGTAGTTTTTGACCTCATCTGGAACCTCCCATCTGAAAATTTGAAAATTCTTAAAAAATTCGTCGAAAATCTTGATGTCTCCGATCTCTTGTTTTGTACGTTTTTTCCACGTGTCTTGACATCCAATGTATTCCTGCAATGTTTTTTGAAGATCTGAGTATGTAGTTTTTGACCTTATATGGAACCTCCTATCTGAAAATTTGAAAATTCTTAAAAAATTCGACCAAAATCTTGATGTTCCGAATCCTATGTTTTGTATGTTTTTTCCACGTGTCTTGACATCCAATGTATCCATGCAAAGTTTGGTGAAGATCTGAGTATGTAGTTTTTGACCTTATATTGAACCTCCCATCTGAAAATTTGAAAATTCTTAAAAAATTCGTCCAAAATCTTGATGACCCCAATCTCTTGTTTTGTACGTTTTTTCCACGTGTCTTGACATCCAAAGTATCCCTGCAAAGTTTGGTGAAGATCTGAGTATGTAGTTTTTGACCTTATATTGAACCTCCCATCTGAAAATTTGAAAATTCTTAAAAAATTCGTCCAAAATCTTGATGTCTCCAATCTCTTGTTTTGTACGTTTTTTCCACGTGTCTTGACATCCAATGTATCCATGCAAAGTTTGGTGAAGATCTGAGTATGTCGTTTTTTACCTTATCTGGAACCTCCCATCTGAAAATTTGAAAATTCTTAAAAAATTCGTCGAAAATCTTGATGTCTCCAATCTTTTGTTTTGTACGTTTTTTCCACGTGTCTTGACATGCAAAGTATCCCTGCAACGTTTGGTGAAGATCTGAGTATGTAGTTTTTGACCTTATCTGGAACCTCCTATCTGAAAATTTGAAAATTCTTCAAAAATTCGTCGAAAATCTTGATGTCTCCAATCTCTTGTTTTGTACGTTTTTTCCACGTGTCTCGACCTCCAATGGATCCCTGCAAAGTTTGGTGAAGATCTGAGTATGTAGTTTTTGACCTTATCTGGAACCTCCCATCTGAAAATTTGAAAATTCTTAAAAAATTCGACCAAAATCCTGATGTCTCCAATCTTTTGTTTTGTACGTTTTTTCCACGTGTCTTGACACATAATGTATCCCTGCAAAGTTTGGTGAAGATCTGAGTATGTAGTTTTTGACCTTATATGGAACCTCCTATCTGAAAATTTGAAAATTCTTAAAAAATTCTTCGAAAATCTTGATGTCTCCAATCTTTTGTTTTGTACGTTTTTTCCACGTGTCTTGACATCCAATGTATCCCTGCAAAGTTTGGTGAAGATCTGAGTATGTAGTTTTTGACCTTATATGGAACCTCCTATCTGAAAATTTGAAAATTCTTAAAAAATTCGTCCAAAATCTTGATGTCTCCAATCTCTTGTTTTGTACGTTTTTTCCACGTGTCTCGACCTCCAATGGATCCCTGCAAAGTTTGGTGAAGATCTGAGTATGTCGTTTTTGACCTTATCTGGAACCTCCCATCTGAAAATTTGAAAATTCTTAAAAAATTCGTCGAAAATCTTGATATCTCCGATCTCTTGTTTTGTACGTTTTTCCACGTGTCTTGACATGCAAAGTATTCCTGCAAAGTTTGGTGAAGATCTGAGTATGTAGTTTTTGACCTCATCTGGAACTTCCTATCTGAAAATTTGAAAATTCTTAAAAAATTCGTCCAAAATCTTGATGTCTCCAATCTCTTGTTTTGTACGTTTTTTCCACGTGTCTTGACATCCAATGTATCCCTGCAATGTTTGGTGAAGATCTGAGTATGTAGTTTTTGACCTTATCTGGAACCTCCCATCTGAAAATTTGAAAATTCCTAAAAAATCCGTCCAAAATCTTGATGACCCCAATCTCTTGTTTTGTACTTTTTTTCCACGTGTCTCGACCTCCAATGTATCCCTGCAAAGTTTGGTGAAGATCTGAGTATGTAGTTTTTGACCTTATATGGAACCTCCTATCTGAAAATTTGAAAATTCTTAAAAAATTCGTCCAAAATCTTGATGTCACCAATCCTATGTTTTGTATGTTTTTTCCACGTGTCTTGACATCCAATGTATCCATGCAAAGTTTGGTGAAGATCTGAGTATGTCGTTTTTGACCTTATCTGGAACCTCCCATCTGAAAATTTGAAAATTCTTAAAAAATTCGTCGAAAATCTTGATGTCTCCGATCTCTTGTTTTGTACGTTTTTTCCACGTGTCTTGACATGCAAAGTATTCCTGCAAAGTTTGGTGAAGATCTGAGTATGTAGTTTTTGACCTCATCTGGAACCTCCCATCTGAAAATTTGAAAATTCTTAAAAAATTCGTCGAAAATCTTGATGTCTCCGATCTCTTGTTTTGTACGTTTTTTCCACGTGTCTTGACATCCAATGTATTCCTGCAATGTTTTTTGAAGATCTGAGTATGTAGTTTTTGACCTTATATGGAACCTCCTATCTGAAAATTTGAAAATTCTTAAAAAATTCGACCAAAATCTTGATGTTCCGAATCCTATGTTTTGTATGTTTTTTCCACGTGTCTTGACATCCAATGTATCCATGCAAAGTTTGGTGAAGATCTGAGTATGTAGTTTTTGACCTTATATTGAACCTCCCATCTGAAAATTTGAAAATTCTTAAAAAATTCGTCCAAAATCTTGATGACCCCAATCTCTTGTTTTGTACGTTTTTTCCACGTGTCTTGACATCCAAAGTATCCCTGCAAAGTTTGGTGAAGATCTGAGTATGTAGTTTTTGACCTTATATTGAACCTCCCATCTGAAAATTTGAAAATTCTTAAAAAATTCGTCCAAAATCTTGATGTCTCCAATCTCTTGTTTTGTACGTTTTTTCCACGTGTCTTGACATCCAATGTATCCATGCAAAGTTTGGTGAAGATCTGAGTATGTCGTTTTTGACCTTATCTGGAACCTCCCATCTGAAAATTTGAAAATTCTTAAAAAATTCGTCGAAAATCTTGATGTCTCCAATCTTTTGTTTTGTACGTTTTTTCCACGTGTCTTGACATGCAAAGTATCCCTGCAACGTTTGGTGAAGATCTGAGTATGTAGTTTTTGACCTTATCTGGAACCTCCTATCTGAAAATTTGAAAATTCTTCAAAAATTCGTCGAAAATCTTGATGTCTCCAATCTCTTGTTTTGTACGTTTTTTCCACGTGTCTTGACATCCAATGTATTCCTGCAATGTTTGGTGGAGATCTGAGTATGTAGTTTTAGACCTTATCTGGAACATCCTTTCTGAAAATTTGAAAATTCTTCAAAAATTCGTCGAAAATCTTGATGTCTCCAATCTCTTGTTTTGTACGTTTTTTCCACGTGTCTCGACCTCCAATGGATCCCTGCAAAGTTTGGTGAAGATCTGAGTATGTCGTTTTTGACCTTATCTGGAACATCCTTTCTGAAAATTTGAAAATTCTTAAAAAATTCGTCGAAAATCTTGATGTCTCCAATCTCTTGTTTTGTACGTTTTTTCCACGTGTCTTGACATCCAATGTATCCCTGCAAAGTTTGGTGAAGATCTGAGTATGTAGTTTTTGACCTTATATGGAACCTCCTATCTGAAAATTTGAAAATTCTTAAAAAATTCGTCCAAAATCTTGATGTCTCCAATCTCTTGTTTTGTACGTTTTTTCCACGTGTCTTGACATCCAATGTATCCCTGCAATGTTTGGTGAAGATCTGAGTATGTCGTTTTTGACTTTATCTGGAACCTCCCATCTGAAAATTTGAAAATTCCTAAAAAATCCGTCCAAAATCTTGATGACCCCAATCTCTTGTTTTGTACTTTTTTTCCACGTGTCTCGACCTCCAATGTATCCCTGCAAAGTTTGGTGAAGATCTGAGTATGTAGTTTTTGACCTTATATGGAACCTCCTATCTGAAAATTTGAAAATTCTTAAAAAATTCGTCCAAAATCCTGATGTCACCAATCCTATGTTTTGTATGTTTTTTCCACGTGTCTTGACATCCAATGTATCCATGCAAAGTTTGGTGAAGATCTGAGTATGTCGTTTTTGACCTTATCTGGAACCTCCCATCTGAAAATTTGAAAATTCTTAAAAAATTCGTCGAAAATCTTGATGTCTCCGATCTCTTGTTTTGTACGTTTTTTCCACGTGTCTTGACATGCAAAGTATTCCTGCAAAGTTTGGTGAAGATCTGAGTATGTAGTTTTTGACCTCATCTGGAACCTCCCATCTGAAAATTTGAAAATTCTTAAAAAATTCGTCGAAAATCTTGATGTCTCCGATCTCTTGTTTTGTACGTTTTTTCCACGTGTCTTGACATCCAATGTATTCCTGCAATGTTTTTTGAAGATCTGAGTATGTAGTTTTTGACCTTATATGGAACCTCCTATCTGAAAATTTGAAAATTCTTAAAAAATTCGACCAAAATCTTGATGTTCCGAATCCTATGTTTTGTATGTTTTTTCCACGTGTCTTGACATCCAATGTATCCATGCAAAGTTTGGTGAAGATCTGAGTATGTAGTTTTTGACCTTATATTGAACCTCCCATCTGAAAATTTGAAAATTCTTAAAAAATTCGTCCAAAATCTTGATGACCCCAATCTCTTGTTTTGTACGTTTTTTCCACGTGTCTTGACATCCAAAGTATCCCTGCAAAGTTTGGTGAAGATCTGAGTATGTAGTTTTTGACCTTATATTGAACCTCCCATCTGAAAATTTGAAAATTCTTAAAAAATTCGTCCAAAATCTTGATGTCTCCAATCTCTTGTTTTGTACGTTTTTTCCACGTGTCTTGACATCCAATGTATCCATGCAAAGTTTGGTGAAGATCTGAGTATGTCGTTTTTGACCTTATCTGGAACCTCCCATCTGAAAATTTGAAAATTCTTAAAAAATTCGTCGAAAATCTTGATGTCTCCAATCTTTTGTTTTGTACGTTTTTTCCACGTGTCTTGACATGCAAAGTATCCCTGCAACGTTTGGTGAAGATCTGAGTATGTAGTTTTTGACCTTATCTGGAACCTCCTATCTGAAAATTTGAAAATTCTTCAAAAATTCGTCGAAAATCTTGATGTCTCCAATCTCTTGTTTTGTACGTTTTTTCCACGTGTCTCGACCTCCAATGGATCCCTGCAAAGTTTGGTGAAGATCTGAGTATGTAGTTTTTGACCTTATCTGGAACCTCCCATCTGAAAATTTGAAAATTCTTAAAAAATTCGACCAAAATCTTGATGTCTCCAATCTTTTGTTTTGTACGTTTTTTCCACGTGTCTTGACACATAATGTATCCCTGCAAAGTTTGGTGAAGATCTGAGTATGTAGTTTTTGACCTTATATGGAACCTCCTATCTGAAAATTTGAAAATTCTTAAAAAATTCTTCGAAAATCTTGATGTCTCCAATCTTTTGTTTTGTACGTTTTTTCCACGTGTCTTGACATCCAATGTATCCCTGCAAAGTTTGGTGAAGATCTGAGTATGTAGTTTTTGACCTTATATGGAACCTCCTATCTGAAAATTTGAAAATTCTTAAAAAATTCGTCCAAAATCTTGATGTCTCCAATCTCTTGTTTTGTACGTTTTTTCCACGTGTCTCGACCTCCAATGGATCCCTGCAAAGTTTGGTGAAGATCTGAGTATGTCGTTTTTGACCTTATCTGGAACCTCCCATCTGAAAATTTGAAAATTCTTAAAAAATTCGTCGAAAATCTTGATATCTCCGATCTCTTGTTTTGTACGTTTTTCCACGTGTCTTGACATGCAAAGTATTCCTGCAAAGTTTGGTGAAGATCTGAGTATGTAGTTTTTGACCTTATCTGGAACTTCCTATCTGAAAATTTGAAAATTCTTAAAAAATTCGTCCAAAATCTTGATGTCTCCAATCTCTTGTTTTGTACGTTTTTTCCACGTGTCTTGACATCCAATGTATCCCTGCAATGTTTGGTGAAGATCTGAGTATGTAGTTTTTGACCTTATCTGGAACCTCCCATCTGAAAATTTGAAAATTCCTAAAAAATCCGTCCAAAATCTTGATGACCCCAATCTCTTGTTTTGTACTTTTTTTCCACGTGTCTCGACCTCCAATGTATCCCTGCAAAGTTTGGTGAAGATCTGAGTATGTAGTTTTTGACCTTATATGGAACCTCCTATCTGAAAATTTGAAAATTCTTAAAAAATTCGTCCAAAATCTTGATGTCACCAATCCTATGTTTTGTATGTTTTTTCCACGTGTCTTGACATCCAATGTATCCATGCAAAGTTTGGTGAAGATCTGAGTATGTCGTTTTTGACCTTATCTGGAACCTCCCATCTGAAAATTTGAAAATTCTTAAAAAATTCGTCGAAAATCTTGATGTCTCCGATCTCTTGTTTTGTACGTTTTTTCCACGTGTCTTGACATGCAAAGTATTCCTGCAAAGTTTGGTGAAGATCTGAGTATGTAGTTTTTGACCTCATCTGGAACCTCCCATCTGAAAATTTGAAAATTCTTAAAAAATTCGTCGAAAATCTTGATGTCTCCGATCTCTTGTTTTGTACGTTTTTTCCACGTGTCTTGACATCCAATGTATTCCTGCAATGTTTTTTGAAGATCTGAGTATGTAGTTTTTGACCTTATATGGAACCTCCTATCTGAAAATTTGAAAATTCTTAAAAAATTCGACCAAAATCTTGATGTTCCGAATCCTATGTTTTGTATGTTTTTTCCACGTGTCTTGACATCCAATGTATCCATGCAAAGTTTGGTGAAGATCTGAGTATGTAGTTTTTGACCTTATATTGAACCTCCCATCTGAAAATTTGAAAATTCTTAAAAAATTCATCCAAAATCTTGATGACCCCAATCTCTTGTTTTGTACGTTTTTTCCACGTGTCTTGACATCCAAAGTATCCCTGCAAAGTTTGGTGAAGATCTGAGTATGTAGTTTTTGACCTTATATTGAACCTCCCATCTGAAAATTTGAAAATTCTTAAAAAATTCGTCCAAAATCTTGATGTCTCCAATCTCTTGTTTTGTACGTTTTTTCCACGTGTCTTGACATCCAATGTATCCATGCAAAGTTTGGTGAAGATCTGAGTATGTCGTTTTTGACCTTATCTGGAACCTCCCATCTGAAAATTTGAAAATTCTTAAAAAATTCGTCGAAAATCTTGATGTCTCCAATCTTTTGTTTTGTACGTTTTTTCCACGTGTCTTGACATGCAAAGTATCCCTGCAACGTTTGGTGAAGATCTGAGTATGTAGTTTTTGACCTTATCTGGAACCTCCTATCTGAAAATTTGAAAATTCTTCAAAAATTCGTCGAAAATCTTGATGTCTCCAATCTCTTGTTTTGTACGTTTTTTCCACGTGTCTTGACATCCAATGTATTCCTGCAATGTTTGGTGGAGATCTGAGTATGTAGTTTTAGACCTTATCTGGAACATCCTTTCTGAAAATTTGAAAATTCTTCAAAAATTCGTCGAAAATCTTGATGTCTCCAATCTCTTGTTTTGTACGTTTTTTCCACGTGTCTCGACCTCCAATGGATCCCTGCAAAGTTTGGTGAAGATCTGAGTATGTCGTTTTTGACCTTATCTGGAACATCCTTTCTGAAAATTTGAAAATTCTTAAAAAATTCGTCGAAAATCTTGATGTCTCCAATCTCTTGTTTTGTACGTTTTTTCCACGTGTCTTGACATCCAATGTATCCCTGCAAAGTTTGGTGAAGATCTGAGTATGTAGTTTTTGACCTTATATGGAACCTCCTATCTGAAAATTTGAAAATTCTTAAAAAATTCGTCCAAAATCTTGATGTCTCCAATCTCTTGTTTTGTACGTTTTTTCCACGTGTCTCGACCTCCAATGGATCCCTGCAAAGTTTGGTGAAGATCTGAGTATGTCGTTTTTGACCTTATCTGGAACCTCCCATCTGAAAATTTGAAAATTCTTAAAAAATTCGTCGAAAATCTTGATGTCTCCGATCTCTTGTTTTGTACGTTTTTTCCACGTGTCTTGACATGCAAAGTATTCCTGCAAAGTTTGGTGAAGATCTGAGTATGTAGTTTTTGACCTCATCTGGAACCTCCTATCTGAAAATTTGAAAATTCTTAAAAAATTCGTCCAAAATCTTGATGTCTCCAATCTCTTGTTTTGTACGTTTTTTCCACGTGTCTTGACATCCAATGTATCCCTGCAATGTTTGGTGAAGATCTGAGTATGTAGTTTTTGACCTTATCTGGAACCTCCCATCTGAAAATTTGAAAATTCCTAAAAAATCCGTCCAAAATCTTGATGACCCCAATCTCTTGTTTTGTACTTTTTTTCCACGTGTCTCGACCTCCAATGTATCCCTGCAAAGTTTGGTGAAGATCTGAGTATGTAGTTTTTGACCTTATATGGAACCTCCTATCTGAAAATTTGAAAAATTCTTAAAAAATTCGTCCAAAATCTTGATGTCACCAATCCTATGTTTTGTATGTTTTTTCCACGTGTCTTGACATCCAATGTATCCATGCAAAGTTTGGTGAAGATCTGAGTATGTCGTTTTTGACCTTATCTGGAACCTCCCATCTGAAAATTTGAAAATTCTTAAAAAATTCGTCGAAAATCTTGATGTCTCCGATCTCTTGTTTTGTACGTTTTTTCCACGTGTCTTGACATGCAAAATATTCCTGCAAAGTTTGGTGAAGATCTGAGTATGTAGTTTTTGACCTCATCTGGAACCTCCTATCTGAAAATTTGAAAATTCTTAAAAAATTCGTCCAAAATTTTGATGTCTCCAATCTCTTGTTTTGTACGTTTTTTCCACGTGTCTTGACATCCAATGTATCCCTGCAATGTTTGGTGAAGATCTGAGTATGTAGTTTTTGACCTTATCTGGAACCTCCCATCTGAAAATTTGAAAATTCCTAAAAAATCCGTCCAAAATCTTGATGACCCCAATCTCTTGTTTTGTACGTTTTTTCCACGTGTCTTGACATCCAATGTATCCCTGCAAAGTTTGGTGAAGATCTGAGTATGTAGTTTTTGACCTTATCTGGAACCTCCTATCTGAAAATTTGAAAATTCTTAAAAAATTCGTCCAAAATCTTGATGTCTCCAATCTCTTGTTTTGTACGTTTTTTCCACGTGTCTTGATATCCAATGTATCCCTGCAAAGTTTGGTGAAGATCTGAGTATGTAGTTTTTGACCTTATATGGAACCTCCTATCTGAAAATTTGAAAATTCTTAAAAAATTCGTCCAAAATCTTGATGTCTCCAATCTCTTGTTTTGTACGTTTTTTCCACGTGTCTCGACCTCCAATGGATCCCTGCAAAGTTTGGTGAAGATCTGAGTATGTAGTTTTTGACCTTATCTGGAACCTCCCATCTGAAAATTTGAAAATTCTTAAAAAATTCGACCAAAATCTTGATGTCTCCAATCTTTTGTTTTGTACGTTTTTTCCACGTGTCTTGACACATAATGTATCCCTGCAAAGTTTGGTGAAGATCTGAGTATGTAGTTTTTGACCTTATCTGGAACCTCCTATCTGAAAATTTGAAAATTCTTAAAAAATTCGTCCAAAATCTTGATGTCTCCAATCTTTTGTTTTGTACGTTTTTTCCACGTGTCTTGACATCCAATGTATCCCTGCAAAGTTTGGTGAAGATCTGAGTATGTAGTTTTTGACCTTATATGGAACCTCCTATCTGAAAATTTGAAAATTCTTAAAAAATTCGTCCAAAATCTTGATGTCTCCAATCTCTTGTTTTGTACGTTTTTTCCACGTGTCTCGACCTCCAATGGATCCCTGCAAAGTTTGGTGAAGATCTGAGTATGTCGTTTTTGACTTTATCTGGAACCTCCCATCTGAAAATTTGAAAATTCTTAAAAAAATCGTCGAAAATCTTGATGTCTCCGATCTCTTGTTTTGTACGTTTTTCCACGTGTCTTGACATGCAAAGTATTCCTGCAAAGTTTGGTGAAGATCTGAGTATGTAGTTTTTGACCTCATCTGGAACCTCCTATCTGAAAATTTGAAAATTCTTAAAAAATTCGTCCAAAAACTTGATGTCTCCAATCTCTTGTTTTGTACGTTTTTTCCACGTGTCTTGACATCCAATGTATCCCTGCAATGTTTGGTGAAGATCTGAGTATGTAGTTTTTGACCTTATCTGGAACCTCCCATCTGAAAATTTGAAAATTCCTAAAAAATCCGTCCAAAATCTTGATGACCCCAATCTCTTGTTTTGTACTTTTTTTCCACGTGTCTCGACCTCCAATGTATCCCTGCAAAGTTTGGTGAAGATCTGAGTATGTAGTTTTTGACCTTATATGGAACCTCCTATCTGAAAATTTGAAAATTCTTAAAAAATTCGTCCAAAATCTTGATGTCACCAATCCTATGTTTTGTATGTTTTTTCCACGTGTCTTGACATCCAATGTATCCATGCAAAGTTTGGTGAAGATCTGAGTATGTAGTTTTTGACCTTATCTGGAACCTCCCATCTGAAAATTTGAAAATTCTTAAAAAATTCGTCGAAAATCTTGATGTCTCCCATCTCTTGTTTTGTACGTTTTTTCCACGTGTCTTGACATGCAAAGTATTCCTGCAAAGTTTGGTGAAGATCTGAGTATGTAGTTTTTGACCTCATCTGGAACCTCCCATCTGAAAATTTGAAAATTCTTAAAAAATTCGTCGAAAATCTTGATGTCTCCGATCTCTTGTTTTGTACGTTTTTTCCACGTGTCTTGACATCCAATGTATTCCTGCAATGTTTGGTGAAGATCTGAGTATGTAGTTTTTGACCTTATATGGAACCTCCTATCTGAAAATTTGAAAATTCTTAAAAAATTCGACCAAAATCTTGATGTTCCGAATCCTATGTTTTGTATGTTTTTTCCACGTGTCTTGACATCCAATGTATCCATGCAAAGTTTGGTGAAGATCTGAGTATGTAGTTTTTGACCTTATATTGAACCTCCCATCTGAAAATTTGAAAATTCTTAAAAAATTCGTCCAAAATCTTGATGACCCCAATCTCTTGTTTTGTACATTTTTTCCACGTGTCTTGACATCCAAAGTATCCCTGCAAAGTTTGGTGAAGATCTGAGTATGTAGTTTTTGACCTTATATTGAACCTCCCATCTGAAAATTTGAAAATTCTTAAAAAATTCGTCCAAAATCTTGATGTCTCCAATCTCTTGTTTTGTACGTTTTTTCCACGTGTCTTGACATCCAATGTATCCATGCAAAGTTTGGTGAAGATCTGAGTATGTCGTTTTTGACCTTATCTGGAACCTCCCATCTGAAAATTTGAAAATTCTTAAAAAATTCGTCGAAAATCTTGATGTCTCCAATCTTTTGTTTTGTACGTTTTTTCCACGTGTCTTGACATGCAAAGTATCCCTGCAACGTTTGGTGAAATTCTGAGTATGTAGTTTTTGACCTTATCTGGAACCTCCTATCTGAAAATTTGAAAATTCTTCAAAAATTCGTCGAAAATCTTGATGTCTCCAATCTCTTGTTTTGTACGTTTTTTCCACGTGTCTTGACATCCAATGTATTCCTGCAATGTTTGGTGGAGATCTGAGTATGTAGTTTTAGACCTTATCTGGAACCTCCTATCTGAAAATTTGAAAATTCTTCAAAAATTCGTCCAAAATCTTGATGTCTCCAATCTCTTGTTTTGTACGTTTTTTCCACGTGTCTCGACCTCCAATGGATCCCTGCAAAGTTTGGTGAAGATCTGAGTATGTCGTTTTTGACCTTATCTGGAACATCCTTTCTGAAAATTTGAAAATTCTTAAAAAATTCGTCGAAAATCTTGATGTCTCCAATCTCTTGTTTTGTACGCTTTTTCCACGTGTCTTGACATCCAATGTATCCCTGCAAAGTTTGGTGAAGATCTGAGTATGTAGTTTTTGACCTTATATGGAACCTCCTATCTGAAAATTTGAAAATTCTTAAAAAATTCGTCCAAAATCTTGATGTCTCCAATCTCTTGTTTTGTACGTTTTTTCCACGTGTCTCGACCTCCAATGGATCCCTGCAAAGTTTGGTGAAGATCTGAGTATGTCGTTTTTGACCTTATCTGGAACCTCCCATCTGAAAATTTGAAAATTCTTAAAAAATTCGTCGAAAATCTTGATGTCTCCGATCTCTTGTTTTGTACGTTTTTTCCACGTGTCTTGACATGCAAAGTATTCCTGCAAAGTTTGGTGAAGATCTGAGTATGTAGTTTTTGACCTCATCTGGAACCTCCTATCTGAAAATTTGAAAATTCTTAAAAAATTCGTCCAAAATCTTGATGTCTCCAATCTCTTGTTTTGTACGTTTTTTCCACGTGTCTTGACATCCAATGTATCTCTGCAATGTTTGGTGAAGATCTGAGTATGTAGTTTTTGACCTTATCTGGAACCTCCCATCTGAAAATTTGAAAATTCCTAAAAAATCCGTCCAAAATCTTGATGACCCCAATCTCTTGTTTTGTACTTTTTTCCACGTGTCTCGACCTCCAATGTATCCCTGCAAAGTTTGGTGAAGATCTGAGTATGTAGTTTTTGACCTTATATGGAACCTCCTATCTGAAAATTTGAAAATTCTTAAAAAATTCGTCCAAAATCTTGATGTCACCAATCCTATGTTTTGTATGTTTTTTCCACGTGTCTTGACATCCAATGTATCCATGCAAAGTTTGGTGAAGATCTGAGTATGTCGTTTTTGACCTTATCTGGAACCTCCCATCTGAAAATTTGAAAATTCTTAAAAAATTCGTCGAAAATCTTGATGTCTCCGATCTCTTGTTTTGTACGTTTTTTCCACGTGTCTTGACATGCAAAGTATTCCTGCAAAGTTTGGTGAAGATCTGAGTATGTAGTTTTTGACCTCATCTGGAACCTCCCATCTGAAAATTTGAAAATTCTTCAAAAATTCGTCGAAAATCTTGATGTCTCCGATCTCTTGTTTTGTACGTTTTTTCCACGTGTCTTGACATCCAATGTATTCCTGCAATGTTTGGTGAAGATCTGAGTATGTAGTTTTTGACCTTATATGGAACCTCCTATCTGAAAATTTGAAAATTCTTAAAAAATTCGACCAAAATCTTGATGTTCCGAATCCTATGTTTTGTATGTTTTTTCCACGTGTCTTGACATCCAATGTATCCATGCAAAGTTTGGTGAAGATCTGAGTATGTAGTTTTTGACCTTATATTGAACCTCCCATCTGAAAATTTGAAAATTCTTAAAAAATTCGTCCAAAATCTTGATGACCCCAATCTCTTGTTTTGTACGTTTTTTCCACGTGTCTTGACATCCAAAGTATCCCTGCAAAGTTTGGTGAAGATCTGAGTATGTAGTTTTTGACCTTATATTGAACCTCCCATCTGAAAATTTGAAAATTCTTAAAAAATTCGTCCAAAATCTTGATGTCTCCAATCTCTTGTTTTGTACGTTTTTTCCACGTGTCTTGACATCCAATGTATCCATGCAAAGTTTGGTGAAGATCTGAGTATGTCGTTTTTGACCTTATCTGGAACCTCCCATCTGAAAATTTGAAAATTCTTAAAAAATTCGTTGAAAATCTTGATGTCTCCAATCTTTTGTTTTGTACGTTTTTTCCACGTGTCTTGACATGCAAAGTATCCCTGCAACGTTTGGTGAAGATCTGAGTATGTAGTTTTTGACCTTATCTGGAACCTCCTATCTGAAAATTTGAAAATTCTTCAAAAATTCGTCGAAAATCTTGATGTCTCCAATCTCTTGTTTTGTACGTTTTTTCCACGTGTCTTGACATCCAATGTATTCCTGCAATGTTTGGTGGAGATCTGAGTATGTAGTTTTAGACCTTATCTGGAACCTCCTATCTGAAAATTTGAAAATTCTTCAAAAATTCGTCCAAAATCTTTATGTCTCCAATCTCTTGTTTTGTACGTTTTTTCCACGTGTCTCGACCTCCAATGGATCCCTGCAAAGTTTGGTGAAGATCTGAGTATGTCGTTTTTGACCTTATCTGGAACATCCTTTCTGAAAATTTGAAAATTCTTAAAAAATTCGTCGAAAATCTTGATGTCTCCAATCTCTTGTTTTGTACGCTTTTTCCACGTGTCTTGACATCCAATGTATCCCTGCAAAGTTTGGTGAAGATCTGAGTATGTAGTTTTTGACCTTATATGGAACCTCCTATCTGAAAATTTGAAAATTCTTAAAAAATTCGTCCAAAATCTTGATGTCTCCAATCTCTTGTTTTGTACGGTTTTTCCACGTGTCTCGACCTAAAATGGATCCCTGCAAAGTTTGGTGAAGATCTGAGTATGTCGTTTTTGACCTTATCTGGAACCTCCCATCTGAAAATTTGAAAATTCTTATAAAATTCGTCGAAAATCTTGATGTCTCCGATCTCTTGTTTTGTACGTTTTTTCCACGTGTCTTGACATGCAAAGTATTCCTGCAAAGTTTGGTGAAGATCTGAGTATGTAGTTTTTGACCTCATCTGGAACCTCCTATCTGAAAATTTGAAAATTCTTAAAAAATTCGTCCAAAATCTTGATGTCTCCAATCTCTTGTTTTGTACGTTTTTTCCACGTGTCTTGACATCCAATGTATCCCTGCAATGTTTGGTGAAGATCTGAGTATGTAGTTTTTGACCTTATCTGGAACCTCCCATCTGAAAATTTGAAAATTCCTAAAAAATCCGTCCAAAATCTTGATGACCCCAATCTCTTGTTTTGTACTTTTTTTCCACGTGTCTCGACCTCCAATGTATCCCTGCAAAGTTTGGTGAAGATCTGAGTATGTCGTTTTTGACCTTATCTGGAACCTCCCATCTGAAAATTTGAAAATTCTTAAAAAATTCGTCGAAAATCTTGATGTCTCCGATCTCTTGTTTTGTACGTTTTTTCCACGTGTCTTGACATGCAAAGTATTCCTGCAAAGTTTGGTGAAGATCTGAGTATGTAGTTTTTGACCTCATCTGGAACCTCCTATCTGAAAATTTGAAAATTCTTAAAAAATTCGTCCAAAATCTTGATGTCTCCAATCTCTTGTTTTGTACGTTTTTTCCACGTGTCTTGACATCCAATGTATCCCTGCAATGTTTGGTGAAGATCTGAGTATGTAGTTTTTGACCTTATCTGGAACCTCCCATCTGAAAATTTGAAAATTCCTAAAAAATCCGTCCAAAATCTTGATGACCCCAATCTCTTGTTTTGTACTTTTTTTCCACGTGTCTCGACCTCCAATGTATCCCTGCAAAGTTTGGTGAAGATCTGAGTATGTAGTTTTTGACCTTATATGGAACCTCCTATCTGAAAATTTGAAAAATTCTTAAAAAATTCGTCCAAAATCTTGATGTCACCAATCCTATGTTTTGTATGTTTTTTCCACGTGTCTTGACATCCAATGTATCCATGCAAAGTTTGGTGAAGATCTGAGTATGTCGTTTTTGACCTTATCTGGAACCTCCCATCTGAAAATTTGAAAATTCTTAAAAAATTCGTCGAAAATCTTGATGTCTCCGATCTCTTGTTTTGTACGTTTTTTCCACGTGTCTTGACATGCAAAGTATTCCTGCAAAGTTTGGTGAAGATCTGAGTATGTAGTTTTTGACCTCATCTGGAACCTCCTATCTGAAAATTTGAAAATTCTTAAAAAATTCGTCCAAAATTTTGATGTCTCCAATCTCTTGTTTTGTACGTTTTTTCCACGTGTCTTGACATCCAATGTATCCCTGCAATGTTTGGTGAAGATCTGAGTATGTAGTTTTTGACCTTATCTGGAACCTCCCATCTGAAAATTTGAAAATTCCTAAAAAATCCGTCCAAAATCTTGATGACCCCAATCACTTGTTTTGTACGTTTTTTCCACGTGTCTTGACATCCAATGTATCCCTGCAAAGTTTGGTGAAGATCTGAGTATGTAGTTTTTGACATTATCTGGAACCTCCTATCTGAAAATTTGAAAATTCTTAAAAAATTCGTCCAAAATCTTGATGTCTCCAATCTCTTGTTTTGTACGTTTTTTCCACGTGTCTTGATATCCAATGTATCCCTGCAAAGTTTGGTGAAGATCTGAGTATGTAGTTTTTGACCTTATATGGAACCTCCTATCTGAAAATTTGAAAATTCTTAAAAAATTCGTCCAAAATCTTGATGTCTCCAATCTCTTGTTTTGTACGTTTTTTCCACGTGTCTCGACCTCCAATGTATCCCTGCAAAGTTTGGTGAAGATCTGAGTATGTAGTTTTTGATCTTATCTGGAACCTCCCATCTGAAAATTTGAAAATTCCTAAAAAATCCGTCCAAAACCTTGATGACCCCAATCTCTTGTTTTGTACGTTTTTTCCACGTGTCTTGACATCCAATGTATCCCTGCAAAGTTTGGTGAAGATCTGATTATGTGGTTTTTGACCTTATACGGAACCTCCTTTCTGAAAATTTGAAAATTCTTAAAAAATTCGTACAAAATCTTGATGTCTCCAATTTCTTGTTTTGTACGTTTTTCCCACGTGTCTTGACATCCAATGTATCCATGCAAAATTTGGTGAAGATCTGAGTATGTCGTTTTTGACCTTATCTGGAACCTCCCATCTGAAAATTTGAAAATTCTTAAAAAATTCGTCGAAAATCTTGATGTCTCCAATCTCTTGTTTTGTACGTATTTTCCACGTGTCTTGACATGCAAAGTATCCCTGCAACGTTTGGTGAAGATCTGAGTATGTAGTTTTTGACCTTATCTGGAACCTCCTATCTGAAAATTTGAAAATTCTTAAAAAATTCGTCCAAAATCTTGATGTCTCCAATCTCTTGTTTTGTACGTTTTTTCCACGTGTCTTGACATCCAATGTATCACTGCAAAGTTTGGTGAAGATCTGAGTATGTAGTTTTTGACCTTATCTGGAACCTCCCATCTGAAAATTTGAAAATTCCTAAAAAATCCGTCCAAAATCTTGATGACCCCAATCTCTTGTTTTGTACGTTTTTTCCACGTGTCTTGACATCCAATGTATCCCTGCAAAGTTTGGTGAAGATCTGAGTATGTAGTTTTTGACATTATACGGAACCTCCTTTCTGAAAATTTGAAAATTCTTAAAAAATTCGTCAGAAATCTTGATGTCTCCAATTTCTTGTTTTGTACGTCTTTTCCACGTGTCTTGACATCCAATGTATCCATGCAAAGTTTGGTGAAGATCTGAGTATGTCGTTTTTGACCTTATCTGGAACCTCCCATCTGAAAATTTGAAAATTCTTAAAAAATTCGTCGAAAATCTTGATGTATCCAATCTCTTGTTTTGTACGTTTTTTCCACGTGTCTTGACATGCAAAGTATCCCTGCAACGTTTGGTGAAGATCTGAGTATGTAGTTTTTGACCTTATCTGGACCCTCCTATCTGAAAATTTGAAAATTCTTCAAAAATTCGTCCAAAATATTGATGTCTCCAATCTCTTGTTTTGTACGTTTTTTCCACGTGTCTTGACCTCCAATGTATCCCTACAATGTTTGGTGAAGATCTGAGTATGTAGTTTTTGACCTTATATGGAACCTCCTATCTGAAAATTTGAAAATTCTTAAAAAATTCCTCCAAAATCTTGATGTCTCCAATCTCTTGTTTTGTACGTTTTTTCCACGTGTCTTGACATCCAATGTATCCCTGCAAAGTTTGGTGAAGATCTGAGTATGTAGTTTTTGACCTGATATCGAACCTGAAAATTTGAAAATTCTTAAAAAATTTGACCAAAATCTTGATGTCCCCAATCCTAGGTCTTGTATGTTTTTTCCACGTGTCTTGACATCCAATGTATCCCTGCAAAGTTTGGTGAAGATCTGAGTATGTCGTTTTTGACCTTATCTGGAACCTCCCATCTGAAAATTTGAAAATTCTTAAAAAATTCCTCCAAAATCTTGATGTCTCCAATCTCTTGTTTTGTACGTTTTTTCCACGTGTCTTGACATCCAATGTATCCCTGCAATGTTTGGTGGAGATCTGAGTATGTAGTTTTTGACCTTATCTGGAACCTCCTATCTGAAAATTTGAAAATTCTTCAAAAATTCGTCCAAAATCTTGATGTCTCCAATCTCTTGTTTTGTACGTTTTTTCCACGTGTCTCGACCTCCAATGTAACCCTGCAAAGTTTGGTGAAGATCTGAGTATGTCGTTTTTGACCTTATCTGGAACCTCCTATCTGAAAATTTGAAAATTGTTAAAAAATTCGTCCAAAATCTTGATGTCTCCACTCTCTTGTTTTGAACGTTTTTCCCACGTGTCTTGACATCCAATGTATCCCTGCAAAGTTTGGTGAAGATCTGAGTATGTAGTTTTTGACCTTATATGGAACCTGAAAATTTGAAAATTCTTAAAAAATTTGACCAAAATCTTGATGTCCCCAATCCTAGGTCTTGTATGTTTTTTCCACGTGTCTTGACATCCAATGTATCCCTGCAAAGTTTGGTGAAGATCTGAGTATGTAGTTTTTGACTTTATATGGACCCTCCTATCTGAAAATTTGAAAATTCTTCAAAAATTCGTCCAAAATCTTGATGTCTCCAATCTCTTGTTTTGTACGTTTTTTCCACGTGTCTTGACATCCAATGTATCCCTGCAATGTTTGGTGAAGATCTGAGTATGTAGTTTTTGACCTTATATGGAACCTCCTATCTGAAAATTTGAAAATTCTTAAAAAATTTGACCAAAATCTTGATATCCCCAATCCTATGTTTTGTATGTTTTTTCCACGTGTCTTGACATCCAATGTATCCCAGTAAAGTTTGGTGAAGATCTCAGTATGTAGTTTTAGACCTTATCTGGAACCTCCTATCTGAAAATTTGAAAACTTTTAAAAATTCGTCCAAAATATTGATGTCTCCAATCTCTTGTTTTGTACGTTTTTTCCACGTGTCTTGACCTCCAATGTATCCCTGCAATGTTTGGTGAAGATCTGAGTATGTAGTTTTTGACCTTATATGGAACCTCCTATCTGAAAATTTGAAAATTCTTAAAAAATTCGTCCAAAATTTTGATGTCTCCAATCTCTTGTTTTGTACGTTTTTTCCACGTGTCTTGACATCCAATGTATCCCTGCAAAGTTTGGTGAAGATCTGAGTATGTAGTTTTTGACCTGATATGGAACCTGAAAATTTGAAAATTCTTAAAAAATTTGACCAAAATCTTGATGTCCCCAATCCTAGGTCTTGTATGTTTTTTCCACGTGTCTTGACATCCAATGTATCCCTGCAAAGTTTGGTGAAGATCTGAGTATGTCGTTTTTGACCTTATCTGGAACCTCCCATCTGAAAATTTGAAAATTCTTAAAAAATTCGTCGAAAATCTTGATGTCTCCAATCTCTTGTTTTGTACGTTTTTTCCACGTGTCTTGACATCCAATGTATCCCTGCAAAGTTTGGTGAAGATCTGAGTATGTAGTTTTTGATCTTATCTGGAACCTCCCATCTGAAAATTTGAAAATTCCTAAAAAATCCGTCCAAAATCTTGATGACCCCAATCTCTTGTTTTGTACGTTTTTTCCACGTGTCTTGACATCCAATGTATCCCTGCAAAGTTTGGTGAAGATCTGATTATGTGGGTTTTGACCTTATACGGAACCTCCTTTCTGAAAATTTGAAAATTCTAAAAAAATTCGTCCAAAATCTTGATGTCTCCAATTTCTTGTTTTGTACGTTTTTCCCACGTGTCTTGACATCCAATGTATCCATGCAAAGTTTGGTGAAGATCTGAGTATGTCGTTTTTGACCTTATCTGGAACCTCCCATCTGAAAATTTGAAAATTCTTAAAAAATTCGTCGAAAATCTTGATGTCTCCAATCTCTTGTTTTGTACGTATTTTCCACGTGTCTTGACATGCAAAGTATCCCTGCAACGTTTGGTGAAGATCTGAGTATGTAGTTTTTGACCTTATCTGGACCCTCCTATCTGAAAATTTGAAAATTCTTCAAAAATTCGTCCAAAATCTTGATGTCTCCAATCTCTTGTTTTGTACGTTTTTTCCACGTGTCTTGACATCCAATGTATCCCTGCAATGTTTGGTGAAGATCTGAGTATGTAGTTTTTGACCTTATATGGAACCTCCTATCTGAAAATTTGAAAATTCTTAAAAAATTGGACCAAAATCTTGATATCCCCAATCCTATGTTTTGTATGTTTTTTCCACGTGTCTTGACATCCAATGTATCCCAGTAAAGTTTGGTGAAGATCTCAGTATGTAGTTTTAGACCTTATCTGGAACCACCTATCTGAAAATTTGAAAATTCTTAAAAAATTCGTCCAAAATCTTGATGTCTCCAATCTCTTGTTTTGTACGTTTTTTCCACGTGTCTTGACATCCAATGTATCCCTGCAAAGTTTGGTGAAGATCTGAGTATGTAGTTTTTGACCTGATATGGAACCTGAAAATTTGAAAATTCTTAAAAAATTTGACCAAAATCTTGATGTCCCCAATCCTAGGTCTTGTATGTTTTTTCCACGTGTCTTGACATCCAATGTATCCCTGCAAAGTTTGGTGAAGATCTGAGAATGTCGTTTTTGACCTTATCTGGAACCTCCCATCTTAAAAATTTGAAAATTATTAAAAAATTCGTCGAAAATCTTGATGTCTCCAATCTCTTGTTTTGTACGTTTTTTCCACGTGTCTTGACATGCAAAGTATCCCTGCAACGTTTGGTGAAGATCTGAGTATGTAGTTTTTGACCTTATCTGGAACCTCCCATCTGAAAATTTGAAAATTCTTAAAAAATTCGTCGAAAATCTTGATGACCCCAATCTCTTGTTTTGTACGTTTTTTCCACGTGTCTTGACATCCAATGTATCCCTGCAAAGTTTGGTGAAGATCTGATTATGTGGTTTTTGACCTTATACGGAACCTCCTTTCTGAAAATTTGAAAATTCTTAAAAAATTCGTACAAAATCTTGATGTCTCCAATTTCTTGTTTTGTACGTTTTTCCCACGTGTCTTGACATCCAATGTATCACTGCAAAGTTTTGTGAAGATCTGAGTATGTAGTTTTTGACCTTATCTGGAACCTCCCATCTGAAAATTTGAAAATTCCTAAAAAATCCGTCCAAAATCTTGATGACCCCAATCTCTTGTTTTGTACGTTTTTTCCACGTGTCTTGACATCCAATGTATCCCTGCAAAGTTTGGTGAAGATCTGAGTATGTAGTTTTTGACATTATACGGAACCTCCTTTCTGAAAATTTGAAAATTCTTAAAAAATTCGTCAGAAATCTTGATGTCTCCAATTTCTTGTTTTGTACGTCTTTTCCACGTGTCTTGACATCCAATGTATCCATGCAAAGTTTGGTGAAGATCTGAGTATGTCGTTTTTGACCTTATCTGGAACCTCCCATCTGAAAATTTGAAAATTCTTAAAAAATTCGTCGAAAATCTTGATGTATCCAATCTCTTGTTTTGTACGTTTTTTCCACGTGTCTTGACATGCAAAGTATCCCTGCAACGTTTGGTGAAGATCTGAGTATGTAGTTTTTGACCTTATCTGGACCCTCCTATCTGAAAATTTGAAAATTCTTCAAAAATTCGTCCAAAATCTTGATGTCTCCAATCTCTTGTTTTGTACGTTTTTTCCACGTGTCTTGACATCCAATGTATCCCTGCAATGTTTGGTGAAGATCTGAGTATGTAGTTTTTGACATTATATGGAACCTCCTATCTGAAAATTTGAAAATTCTTAAAAAATTCGACCAAAATCTTGATATCCCCAATCCTATGTTTTGTATGTTTTTTCCACGTGTCTTGACATCGAATGTATCCCAGTAAAATTTGGTGAAGATCTCAGTATGTAGTTTTAGACCTTATCTGGAACCTCCTATCTGAAAATTTGAAAACTTTTAAAAAATTCGTCCAAAATATTGATGTCTCCAATCTCTTGTTTTGTACGTTTTTTCCACGTGTCTTGACCTCCAATGTATCCCTGCAATGTTTGGTGAAGATCTGAGTATGTAGTTTTTGACCTTATATGGAACCTCCTATCTGAAAATTTGAAAATTCTTAAAAAGTTCCTCCAAAATCTTGATGTCTATAATCTCTTGTTTTGTACGTTTTTTCCACGTGTCTTGACATCCAATGTATCCCTGCAAAGTTTGGTGAAGATCTGAGTATGTAGTTTTTGACCTGATATCGAACCTGAAAATTTGAAAATTCTTAAAAAATTTGACCAAAATCTTGATGTCCCCAATCCTAGGTCTTGTATGTTTTTTCCACGTGTCTTGACATCCAATGTATCCCTGCAAAGTTTGGTGAAGATCTGAGTATGTCGTTTTTGACCTTATCTGGAACCTCCCATCTGAAAATTTGAAAATTCTTAAAAAATTCGTCCAAAATCTTGATGTCTCCAATCTCTTGTTTTGTACGTTTTTTCCACGTGTCTTGACATCCAATGTATCCCTGCAATGTTTGGTGGAGATCTGAGTATGTAGTTTTTGACCTTATCTGGAACCTCCTATCTGAAAATTTGAAAATTCTTCAAAAATTCGTCCAAAATCTTGATGTCTCCAATCTCTTGTTTTGTACGTTTTTTCCACGTGTCTCGACCTCCAATGTAACCCTGCAAAGTTTGGTGAAGATCTGAGTATGTCGTTTTTGACCTTATCTGGAACCTCCTATCTGAAAATTTGAAAATTGTTAAAAAATTCGTCCAAAATCTTGATGTCTCCACTCTCTTGTTTTGAACGTTTTTCCCACGTGTCTTGACATCCAATGTATCCCTGCAAAGTTTGGTGAAGATCTGAGTATGTAGTTTTTGACCTTATATGGAACCTGAAAATTTGAAAATTCTTAAAAAATTTGACCAAAATCTTGATGTCCCCAATCCTAGGTCTTGTATGTTTTTTCCACGTGTCTTGACATCCAATGTATCCCTGCAAAGTTTGGTGAAGATCTGAGTATGTAGTTTTTGACCTTATATGGACCCTCCTATCTGAAAATTTGAAAATTCTTCAAAAATTCGTCCAAAATCTTGATGTCTCCAATATCTTGTTTTGTACGTTTTTTCCACGTGTCTTGACATCCAATGTATCCCTGCAATGTTTGGTGAAGATCTGAGTATGTAGTTTTTGACCTTATATGGAACCTCCTATCTGAAAATTTGAAAATTCTTAAAAAATTTGACCAAAATCTTGATATCCCCAATCCTATGTTTTGTATGTTTTTTCCACGTGTCTTGACATCCAATGTATCCCAGTAAAGTTTGGTGAAGATCTCAGTATGTAGTTTTAGACCTTATCTGGAACCTCCTATCTGAAAATTTGAAAAATTTAAAAATTCGTCCAAAATATTGATGTCTCCAATCTCTTGTTTTGTACGTTTTTTCCACGTGTCTTGACCTCCAATGTATCCCTGCAATGTTTGGTGAAGATCTGAGTATGTAGTTTTTGACCTTATCTGGAACCTCCTATCTGAAAATTTGAAAATTCTTCAAAAATTCGTCCAAAATTTTGATGTTTCCAATCTCTTGTTTTGTACGTTTTTTCCACGTGCCTTGACATCCAATGTATCCCTGCAAAGTTTGGTGAAGATCTGAGTATGTAGTTTTTGACCTGATATGGAACCTGAAAATTTGAAAATTCTTAAAAAATTTGACCAAAATCTTGATGTCCCCAATCCTAGGTCTTGTATGTTTTTTCCACGTGTCTTGACATCCAATGTATCCCTGCAAAGTTTGGTGAAGATCTGAGTATGTCGTTTTTGACCTTATCTGGAACCTCCCATCTGAAAATTTGAAAATTCTTAAAAAATTCGTCGAAAATCTTGATGTCTCCAATCTCTTGTTTTGTACGTTTTTTCCACGTGTCTTGACATCCAATGTATCCCTGCAAAGTTTGGTGAAGATCTGAGTATGTAGTTTTTGATCTTATCTGGAACCTCCCATCTGAAAATTTGAAAATTCCTAAAAAATCCGTCCAAAATCTTGATGACCCCAATCTCTTGTTTTGTACGTTTTTTCCACGTGTCTTGACATCCAATGTATCCCTGCAAAGTTTGGTGAAGATCTGATTATGTGGGTTTTGACCTTATACGGAACCTCCTTTCTGAAAATTTGAAAATTCTAAAAAAATTCGTCCAAAATCTTGATGTCTCCAATTTCTTGTTTTGTACGTTTTTCCCACGTGTCTTGACATCCAATGTATCCATGCAAAGTTTGGTGAAGATCTGAGTATGTCGTTTTTGACCTTATCTGGAACCTCCCATCTGAAAATTTGAAAATTCTTAAAAAATTCGTCGAAAATCTTGATGTCTCCAATCTCTTGTTTTGTACGTATTTTCCACGTGTCTTGACATGCAAAGTATCCCTGCAACGTTTGGTGAAGATCTGAGTATGTAGTTTTTGACCTTATCTGGAACCTCCTATCTGAAAATTTGAAAATTCTTAAAAAATTCGTCCAAAATCTTGATGTCTCCAATCTCTTGTTTTGTACGTTTTTTCCACGTGTCTTGACATCCAATGTATCACTGCAAAGTTTGGTGAAGATCTGAGTATGTAGTTTTTGACCTTATGTGGAACCTCCCATCTGAAAATTTGAAAATTCCTAAAAAATCCGTTCAAAATCTTGATGACCCCAATCTCTTGTTTTGTACGTTTTTTCCACGTGTCTTGACATCCAATGTATCCCTGCAAAGTTTGGTGAAGATCTGAGTATGTCGTTTTTGACCTTATCTGGAACCTCCCATCTGAAAATTTGAAAATTCTTAAAAAATTCGTCGAAAATCTTGATGTCTCCAATCTCTTGTTTTGTACGTATTTTCCACGTGTCTTGACATGCAAAGTATCCCTGCAACGTTTGGTGAAGATCTGAGTATGTAGTTTTTGACCTTATCTGGACCCTCCTATCTGAAAATTTGAAAATTCTTCAAAAATTCGTCCAAAATCTTGATGTCTCCAATCTCTTGTTTTGTACGTTTTTTCCACGTGTCTTGACATCCAATGTATCCCTGCAATGTTTGGTGAAGATCTGAGTATGTAGTTTTTGACCTTATATGGAACCTCCTATCTGAAAATTTGAAAATTCTTAAAAAATTGGACCAAAATCTTGATATCCCCAATCCTATGTTTTGTATGTTTTTTCCACGTGTCTTGACATCCAATGTATCCCAGTAAAGTTTGGTGAAGATCTCAGTATGTAGTTTTAGACCTTATCTGGAACCACCTATCTGAAAATTTGAAAATTCTTAAAAAATTCGTCCAAAATCTTGATGTCTCCAATCTCTTGTTTTGTACGTTTTTTCCACGTGTCTTGACATCCAATGTATCCCTGCAAAGTTTGGTGAAGATCTGAGTATGTAGTTTTTGACCTGATATGGAACCTGAAAATTTGAAAATTCTTAAAAAATTTGACCAAAATCTTGATGTCCCCAATCCTAGGCCTTGTATGTTTTTTCCACGTGTCTTGACATCCAATGTATCCCTGCAAAGTTTGGTGAAGATCTGAGTATGTCGTTTTTGACCTTATCTGGAACCTCCCATCTTAAAAATTTGAAAATTCTTAAAAAATTCGTCGAAAATCTTGATGTCTCCAATCTCTTGTTTTGTACGTTTTTTCCACGTGTCTTGACATGCAAAGTATCCCTGCAACGTTTGGTGAAGATCTGAGTATGTAGTTTTTGACCTTATCTGGAACCTCCCATCTGAAAATTTGAAAATTCTTAAAAAATTCGTCGAAAATCTTGATGTCTCCAATCTCTTGTTTTGTACGTATTTTCCACGTGTCTTGACATGCAAAGTATCCCTGCAACGTTTGGTGAAGATCTGAGTATGTAGTTTTTGACCTTATCTGGAACCTCCTATCTGAAAATTTGAAAATTCTTAAAAAATTCGTCCAAAATCTTGATGTCTCCAATCTCTTGTTTTGTACGTTTTTTCCACGTGTCTTGACATCCAATGTATCACTGCGAAGTTTGGTGAAGATCTGAGTATGTAGTTTTTGACCTTATCTGGAACCTCCCATCTGAAAATTTGAAAATTCCTAAAAAATCCGTCCAAAATCTTGATGACCCCAATCTCTTGTTTTGTACGTTTTTTCCACGTGTCTTGACATCCAATGTATCCCTGCAAAGTTTGGTGAAGATCTGAGTATGTAGTTTTTGACCTTATACGGAACCTCCTTTCTGAAAATTTGAAAATTCTTAAAAAATTCGTCAGAAATCTTGATGTCTCCAATTTCTTGTTTTGTACGTCTTTTCCACGTGTCTTGACATCCAATGTATCCATGCAAAGTTTGGTGAAGATCTGAGTATGTCGTTTTTGACCTTATCTGGAACCTCCCATCTGAAAATTTGAAAATTCTTAAAAAATTCGTCGAAAATCTTGATGTATCCAATCTCTTGTTTTGTACGTTTTTTCCACGTGTCTTGACATGCAAAGTATCCCTGCAACGTTTGGTGAAGATCTGAGTATGTAGTTTTTGACCTTATCTGGACCCTCCTATCTGAAAATTTGAAAATTCTTCAAAAATTCGTCCAAAATCTTGATGTCTCCAATCTCTTGTTTTGTACGTTTTTTCCACGTGTCTTGACATCCAATGTATCCCTACAATGTTTGGTGAAGATCTGAGTATGTAGTTTTTGACCTTATATGGAACCTCCTATCTGAAAATTTGAAAATTCTTAAAAAATTTGACCAAAATCTTGATATCCCCAATCCTATGTTTTGTATGTTTTTTCCACGTGTCTTGACATCCA